>NC_072392.2:93802500-94402500 GCF_028885625.2 Pongo pygmaeus
TTACCTGATTCCCAGCAGAAAGGTCCGGAAGTGAGGGAAGAAACTTGCTGAGCTACAAATTCGAGACTGCTGGGGCTTTCTAGGACAGGCCACCTTCCTGCAATTGTCCCTCTGTGTCCCCAACTCCCCGCAGTCCCGTGGGCCAGGAGATGGGTGCCTGATGAGCAGTGCTTCCCTCAGATGATATGTGGGCACCCTGAGGCTCTCACCCTGAGGCTCTCATGTGATGGTTCTGCCGTGCCGGGTTGTGACCCAGCTGTCCCTGGTAGGCTTTCCTGTTTAATGAGCAACTGCTGTATGCCAAGCCCTATTCTAGAAACAGATGAGGCCCCTGTTCCCATGGAACTTAGATCTGAGTATGTGGACAGAGTGAGCAGGTTGCCAGATAACGTCAGAGGTAAGAAAAAAGCCAGGCAGAGGACAGCAGTGCTGGTTTAGACGAAGGTTGGCAAGGCCTCCCTGATAAGGGGACATATTTGTGCAGACATAGGAACAGTGTGAGAGAGGGCTTGCCCTGTAGGGACCTGGGGTGCAGACTGAGCTGGGAGGGCTCTTGGCTTGCTCCAATGAGGTAGCGGCAAAGAGAGGGCAGAATGGTCCCCGTGCTGGTCCAGATGTGGCCAGCGCCAGATCGTATAGAGCTGTGGAGGCACGGTAAGGACTTGGGATTTGTGGGAGATGAGGGCCCTGAGCAGGGGTGCCATGATCTAGCCTCTGCTCCAAAAGGATCTGTCTGGCTGCCATGTGGGGAACACGGAGTGCAGCAAAGACGGGAGCCCAGTGAGAGTCGAGGGAGAGGTGACCTCGGCTTGGGCTGCGGTGCAGGCCATGGGGCTGGCAGGAGGTGGCTGGGGTTACGCTGTCTTTTCTAACATTCAGCATTGACTGAGGGGCCAGGTCAGGGCGCACAGACTGTTGCTATAAAGGGCTGGGTGGCTTTCTTCACCACAGTTCCTCAGCCTAATGCCATTGCAGAGCACGTGTAGCCATAGACAACACGAGGGGCGTATCTGTGTTCCAGGACAGCCATATTGACAGGAATAGGCAGGAGGCCAGATGTGGCCCTCGGGCTGTAATTTCTTGGCCCCTTGTCTAGGGAGACGTAAGTGAGGGGGGAGAGATCAGTCAAGGATGACGTGAGGGTTTGCTGGAAGCACCGGGAATCCTGGAGAAGGTAGTGGCAAGAGGGTGCAGCAAGCTCAGCTGGGTGGGAATCAAGTCTGAGGACTTAATCTCTCCTCTGATCTCCAGACCCATAAGGGAGATGCTGAGTAGACAACTGGGGCTTATGGGTCTGGAGTTCAGAGGAGAGATCGAGAAGGTGTCCATTTGGAGTCATCCACGCAGAGATGTGTGAAGGCTGCTCAGTAATTTTGAGGTTTAAAGAAGAAAAGAGAGATGTGAAACCAGGGGCCCTGGTGAGGCTGCCCAGGTGGTAAGGAAGATGGAAAAGAAGCCATGGGAAAGCTGAGCCCGGGCACCCTCAAGCCTTGGAGGCATGGAGTTTGGTGGGGATCTGGCAAAGAACACCTGGGAGCAGCCAGCGGGCAGCAGACCCCAGAGGAGCAGGGAAGACAAGCGCTTCAAAGAGGCAGCGTCAGCCAGGGGCAGTGGCTCAGCTGTAATCCTAGCACTTTGGGAGGCCGAGAATGGCAGGTCACCTGAGGTTAGGGGTTCGAGACCAGCCTGGCCAACATGGTGAAACCCTGTCTCTACTAAAAATAAAAAATTAGCCAGGCGTTGGTGGCACGTGCCTGTAATCCTAGCTACTCGAGAGGCTGAGGCAGGAGAATCTCTTGAACCCGGGAGGCAGAGGTTGCGGTGAGCCGAGATCATGCCATTTCACTCCAGCCTGGGCAACAAGAATGAAACTCCGTCTCAAAAAAAAATAAAAAAGAAAAACAAAAATCAGCCAGGCGTGGTGGTGAGCGCCTGTAATCCCAGCTACTCGGGAAGCTGAGGCAGGAGAATCGCTTGAACCCGGGAGGCGGAGGTTGCAGTGAGCTGAGATCTCACCACTACACTCCAGCCTGGGTGACAGAGCAAGACTCCATCTCAAAAAAAAAAAGAGAAAAAAAAGACTGGGCACGGTGGCTCATGCCTGTAATCCCAGCATTTTGGGAGGCCAAGGTGGGCAGATCACTTGAGCCCAGGAGTTCAACACCAGCCTGAGCAACATGGCGAAACCCCGTCTCTACCAAAAATACACAAGTTAGCTGGTATCATGGCTCACACCTGTAATCCCAGCTACTTGGGAGCCTGAGGCAGGAGGATCGCTTGAACTGGGAGGTGGAGGTTGCAATGAGCCGAGATCACACCACTATACTCCAGCCTGGGCGACAGAGTGTGAGACCCTGTCTCAAGAAGAGAAAAAAAAAAGACAAATGTTTTAATCGTCCAGCGCATGTTTATTGAGCACTAGCTGGGGCCAGGCCTGAGTGAGGTGAGGTGATTGTGTGCAGTAAAGAAAATGCCACTCCTAGCAACTGGTGTGCTGAAGACCACGCTTGCCGCTGCCTGTGGGGAGAGGCTTGACAGGTGCATCTGAGCAGGGAGAGCAGGCCCCATGGAGGAGGAACCAGGGAAGAGGGTTAGCAGGCACAGCTCCATGCCTCTGGGGTGCTTATCCTGGTTGGGACCCTGCCTTGCAGCCAGTTGTATCCCCCCAGGATCCCTGTGCCAGGGAGCTCTCAGCAGTTTTGCATGCGGAGCCAGGGCTACTGCCCACACCTGCTGCCCTCCTGGAGGTGGAAAGGCTTTGCTCAAGCAGCCAAGAACAGGGCTTTCTGGATCTGCAGATGCCCTGGCTCCAACCCTGGAGCTTCTGATTCCGCAGGGCTGGGCTGCTTCCTCCTGGCCCCGGCCCCTGATCCTTGCCCTGTACCCCAGCCTTTGACGACCCCTATGCCCTGGTGGTGCTGGCTGAGGAGGAGCTGGTGGTGATTGACCTGCAGACAGCAGGCTGGCCACCGGTCCAGCTGCCCTACCTGGCTTCCCTGCACTGTTCTGCCATCACCTGCTCTCACCACGTCTCCAACATTCCCCTGAAGCTGTGGGAGCGGATCATTGCCGCCGGCAGCCGGCAGAACGCACACTTCTCCACCATGGTAGGTCCGGCCCTGGCCCCAGCCCCAGCCCCACCCCAAGCCAAACTCTCCCACGGACTTCTTGGTCTCTTTTTCTAGGAGTGGCCAATTGATGGTGGTACCAGCCTGACCCCAGCCCCACCCCAGAGGGACCTGCTGCTCACAGGGTAGGGGACTTTGATGCTACCCCTCCTCTTCCCAGTAGGATATGTGGGGTGGGAGCAGAGCCCTGAGGTGGATGAGCCAGCCCCTGGGCACCCCGGCTGGCATCCCTCTCACGCCCGGCAGGCGGGTTCTGCCCACAGGCACGAGGATGGCACGGTGCGGTTCTGGGATGCCTCGGGTGTCTGCCTGCGGCTGCTCTACAAACTCAGCACAGTGCGCGTGTTCCTCACCGACACGGACCCCAACGAGAACCTCAGTGCCCACGGCGAGGACGAGTGGCCCCCACTCCGCAAGGTGAGGCCAGGAGCCTGGGACCCAGGAAGGGCAGAGGCCAGCTGGGTCCAGCCCCCATAGCTGCTCACAGGGCCCCTCCCCTTCTCCAGGTGGGCTCCTTTGACCCCTACAGTGATGACCCCCGGCTGGGCATCCAGAAGATCTTCCTCTGCAAGTACAGCGGCTACTTGGCTGTGGCAGGCACGGCAGGGCAGGTAGCAGGCTGGGCCGGGGAGGGGGAGCTGGGGAGGAGTGGTCGATGACTGGGGACAGCATCATGGACAGGAGCCAACCACCTGCCTAACGCACATTCTGTGTCCTGTGCTCTTCCGGTGGATGGAGGTGGCTTGATCCCCTTGGCGGGAGGTCCCTGGGATGGTTGTTTCTTCTCCAGAAATCAGAATTAAGGGCTGGGCTGGGCACAGTGGCTTATGCCTGTAATCCCAGCACTTTGGGAGACCAAGGCAGGCGGATCACCTGAAGTCAGGAGTTCGAGACCAGCCTGGCCAACATGGTGAAACCCCATCTCTACTAAAAATACAAAAATTAGCCAGGCATTTGTGGCTCGTGCCTGTAATCCCAGCTACGGGAAGGCCGAGACAAGAGAATCATTTGAACCTGGGAAGCAGAGGTTGCAGTGAGCCGAGATTGTGCCACCGCGCTCTAGCCTGGGCAACAGAGCAAGACTTGTCTCAAAAAAAAAAAAAAAAAAAAAAGCAGGAGAGCTGGGGTTGGATAGAGGCCTTTGTCCCTCCTTGAGCCTTGGGCCTTGGCCTGGGTCCAGCTCCTTTGCTGTCCCCACTAGTAGCATCCTGCGGCCCTGCCGTCCCTTTGCTGAGGGCTTGCTAAGCCACCTGCCACCCCGCCCAGGTGCTGGTACTGGAACTGAATGACGAGGCAGCGGAGCAGGCTGTGGAGCAGGTGGAGGCTGACCTGCTGCAGGACCAAGAGGGCTACCGCTGGAAGGGGCATGAGCGCCTGGCAGCCCGCTCAGGGCCTGTGCGCTTTGAGCCTGGCTTTCAGCCCTTCGTGTTGGTGCAGTGCCAGCCCCCGGCTGTGGTCACCTCCTTGGCCCTGCACTCTGAGTGGCGGCTCGTGGCCTTCGGCACCAGCCATGGCTTTGGCCTCTTTGACCACCAGCAGCGGCGGCAGGTCTTTGTTAAGTGAGCAGGGCGGCTGGGTCCCGGGGCTGGGAGTGGGGCCCGCGAGGACCCCCAGGACCTAGCAGCACTGACAGCCTGCCATCCCCCCAAGGTGCACGCTGCACCCCAGTGACCAGCTGGCCTTGGAGGGCCCACTGTCCCGCGTCAAGTCCCTCAAGAAGTCCTTGCGTCAGTCATTCCGCCGGATGCGTCGGAGCCGGGTGTCTAGCCGGAAGCGGCGCCCGGCTGGCCCCCCAGGAGAGGTGAGGCCTGAGGTGAGGCTGCGGCCGGCCACGCGCCCAGGTTCGGCTCAGAGCAGCCAGCAGGGGGGCCACACGGCCCCTGCTCCCCAGGCTTGCTGGGCCACAAACAAGACTCAGGGTCCAGGTCGCATTGTGTGACCTCAGACAGGTAACGCTGCTTCGCTCTGCCTCAGCTTCCTGAGCAGAAAGGCAGTAACTGTAATGCTTATCCTAGAAGTAATCCCCAGTAAATGTTAGTGATTTCCTTTTTCTCTCTACAACATGCTGGGGGCCCAGGCAGGCTCCCCCAAGGGCACCTCCCTCTTCGACAAGGGTCCCCCTAGACGCAGGCCTGGCAGGTGGCTGGCATGGCTGTGGCCAGCCTTCCGATGCAAGGATCAGCATTGAGCAAAGCACTGTCCCTGGGGAGGGGAAGCCAGAGCTGACCCTCAGGCCAGCTCACCCCTTGCAGGTGCAGGAGGGGAGTGTCAAGGCGGAGCGGCCAGGCCTCCAGAACATGGAGCTGGCGCCTGTGCAGCGCAAGATTGAGGCTCGCTCGGCAGAGGACTCCTTCACAGGCTTCGTCCGGACCCTGTACTTTGCTGACACCTACCTGAGGGACAGTGAGTGGCCAGCCCGGGGTTGTGGGGCAGGGGGCAGCGGGCAGCAGATACCCCCTGACCTGGGGGCATGCCGGGGGCTGCTGCCTGCGTGGCTGGTAGGACCTAAGAGGGTTTCCCCTTGTGAGCAGGGGCAGACTGCAGCCCCTGCCTGCTTACTTCCCTCCCCTGCCTCGGCCTCCGAGTCAGCTTGCCTTGGCTTTATATCCAGGCTGTAGCACCCTTTAGAAGCATGGCCTCAGACCCGTCACTTAGCCATTGAGGGCCTCAGCTTGCCCCTCTGTAAAATGAGGGAGTGATAGCTTCCTCCTAGAGCAGCTGTGACAATCGGGGATGGCAGAGCCTGCTGGTCTCCAGAGGACGTGTCTCTCCCTGGCTGGTTCTCCCCTGCTGTACTACTGCAGCAAGGGCTGAGCTGACCTGGGATTGGGGTCTTCCATGTTGGGGCCTGTGTGGTTATCAGAGAGCCTTCCAGCCTCTCCCAGGAGGGAAAACCTGGGAGTAAACCCTGGTTGCCCAGCTCTACCCGCCTCCCACGCTAAGGGTCAGGCACCCAAACATGGCTTCTCGGCAGGCTCCCGGCACTGCCCCTCGCTGTGGGCTGGCACCAATGGGGGCACCATCTATGCCTTCTCCCTGCGTGTACCCCCTGCCGAGCGGAGAATGGATGAGACTGTGCGGGCAGAGCAGGGTGAGTGCTGGGCAGGGAGAACAGAGGGTGCTCGAGCTGCCTGGGCTGGGGCCAGGGAATGGCTCCAGCCCCGCCACCCCCCTACAGCCCCAACACCCACCTCCTCCCCCTAGCCAAGGAGATCCAGCTGATGCACCGAGCGCCGGTGGTGGGCATCCTGGTGCTCGACGGACACAGCGTACCCCTTCCCGAGCCCCTCGAAGTGGCCCATGATCTGTCGAAGAGCCCTGACATGCCGGGAAGCCACCAGCTGCTCGTCGTATCAGAGGAGCAGTTCAAGGTGCCACACAGGCAGCGGCGGGTCTCCCTGGGACTCCCCGGGACATCCAGGAGGCTCGGACCTTGGGCACAAATGATGGCTGGGACTCAGTCTTGTTTGCAGTTGGTGTCTGAGGGGCTGCAGAAGCACAGGAAATAAGTGAGGGGGGAGTCTCATGTGAGGACACTGAGGCAGGACCTATGTCTGTGAAAGGGATAAAATCCAGACAGGGGGCCAGGTGCGGTGGCTCATGCCTGTAATCCCAGCACTTTGGGAGCCCAGATCATAAGGGCAGGAGTTCGAGACCAGCCTGGCCAGCATGGTGAAACCCCGACTGTACTAAAACTACAAAAAAAATTAGCCCGGCATGGGCCGGGCGCGGTGGCTCACACCTGTAATCGCAGCACTTTGGAAGGCCGAGGCGGGCTAGATCACGAGGTCAGGAGATTGAGACCATCCTGGCTAACACGGTGAAACTCCGTCTCTACAAACAAATGCAAAAAAATTAGCTGGGCATGGTGGCAGGCACCTGTAGTCCCAGCTACTCGGGAGGCTGAGGCAGGAGAATGGCGTGAATCCGGGAGGCGGAGCTTGCAGTGAGCTGAGATTGCACCACTGCACTCCAGCCTGGGCGAGAGTGAGATTCCGTCTCAAAAAAAAAAAAAAAAAGCCCGGCATGGTGGTGGGCGCCTGTAATCCCAGCTCTACTCGGGAGGCTGAGGCAGAGTTGCCTGAGGCAGAGGTTGCAGTGAGCTGAGATCACACCCCTGTACTCTAGCCTGGGCAACAGCAAGACTCCATCTCGGAGAAAAGAAAAAAAAATCCAGACAGGGAAGTCGGTGACCTCGGCATCCTCCCAGGCCATGTCTGTGCATCTGAGAGCCAAGGGTTTGTCAGGACACCAGGAGGCATGCGGGGAGGGGAGGGCCCAGCAGCAGCAGCACGGGGCAGGAGAACTGGTTTGGCCAGGGGCATGAACGACCACCCCGCGCCCCCAGGTGTTCACGCTGCCCAAGGTGAGTGCCAAGCTGAAGCTGAAGCTGACGGCCCTGGAGGGCTCAAGGGTGCGGCGGGTCAGTGTGGCCCACTTTGGCAGTCGTCGAGCTGAGGACTACGGGGAGCATCACCTGGCAGTCCTTACCAACCTGGGCGACATCCAGGTGGTCTCGCTGCCCCTGCTCAAGCCCCAGGTGCGCTACAGCTGCATCCGCCGGGAGGACGTCAGTGGCATCGCCTCCTGCGTCTTCACCAAATACGGCCAAGGTGTTTGAGCCGGGCTGGGCGGGTGTGGGGGCCCCGGGCACTGCACGGACGGGAAGGGTGGCCAGGGATGTTGTGGCCACGGCCAGACTGGATGGGCCTTAAACGGAGAACTGTGAGGGAGCGCTAGCCCCTACTCCCCCAGGTGGGGAGGCAGCCTTGGCAGCCGCCAGGCCAGGACGCTAGCATTGCCCCGACTCCCCAGGCTTCTACCTGATCTCACCCTCGGAGTTCGAGCGCTTCTCTCTCTCCACCAAGTGGCTGGTGGAGCCCCGGTGTCTGGTGGATTCAGCAGAAACCAAGAACCACCGCCCTGGTAACGGGGCAGGCCCCAAGAAGGCCCCGAGCCGAGTCAGGTGAGTTAAAGGGCCGGAGGCCTCTCCCGCCCCTCCCTGCCCTCTCTGAGATACCCTGAGGCTCCCACTGCTGCCTGGCTGGATGCATCTCCCCATGAGCTCTGCCCACCCTCCCAGGCTCCGGCTCTCCTTACCTCTTTGCGTGCCCCTTGCCCCTGTGCAAGCTGGCAGTCCAGGACAGGACTCAGTTTACCTCCCAGGCTCTCCTGCTCAGGACAGGCTGCACCATTGACTTGTTCTTCATGGGACCAGGGCTTTCAGAGCCGGGCAGGGAGCCTGGGGGCCCTGGTCTTCACTGTCTCTCCCCCCACAGGAACTCAGGGACTCAGAGTGATGGCGAGGGTAAGACAGGCCTCTGGGGCCCATGCACACCTGGGCCACACCCGGCCCAGACTTGGGGCTGGACGGGAGGGAAGGGTCCCGAGTGAGCAGGTAGTGTTTGGGCCGGGAGCAGAGACGGCATTCCTTCCAGCCCTGGGCCCTGGGCTTCCACATCCTGACCTCAGTAAGGAGAGAAAGAGCCAGGCCGAGGAGGGCCCAGGCGGGGCGCCCTGACCCGGCCTCTACCTTCCAGAGAAGCAGCCCGGCCTGGTGATGGAGCGTGCTCTGCTCAGTGATGAGAGTGAGTTGGGTGGGAGAGGGTGGGGCTGGCAGGAGGGGTGGGGAAGGGGGTTCAGGGTCAAGGGAGGCTGGGCAGGCCATTGCCCTGAGGCGGGGTACAGATCCATCGGCACCCACAGAGAAAGGGGGTGGAAGGGCTGTGGCTAGCTGCCCCAAGGGCCTCAGTGGGCCTCTGTTCCCACCCGGCCTGCAGGAGTCCTGAAGGAAATCCAGAGCACACTGGAGGGAGACCGCGGGTGAGGCACCGCCCAGGCCAGCTGGGGTGGGCCCGAGGCTCTGCCAGGGGGCTTGGGAACGCTGAGAGTGGAGGTCCCTGAGGTCATGACTCCCCTGTCTTTGCCTGTGCAGGAGCCGCAACTGGCGTTCACATCGAGCGGCCGTGGGGTGCAGCCTCGGCAATGGCGGAGGTGGGGGCTCTGGGCTTGAGTGCAGCTGCCAACTGTGCTGGGAAGGGATGGGAGGAAGAGCCCTGGCCCCACTCCCCTGGGTCCCACAGGGCCAACACATGCCCTGATGACCTGGAAAGCACCATGTCTGGGCTCAGCGTGGGCGGCTGGGGCACCCCGTCCTGCCCACGGTGATCCTGAGCTGTCCCTCTGTGTCCTTCAGCAGAGTGAGTGGCTGAGTGTCCAGGCTGCGCGATGAGCACACACTACTACTGATGGCCTTTCGGGGGTCCCTGCCCCAGCCGGAGAGGCTGGTGCACAGGGCCCCGCCAGGGGCTGGGGGCATCCCGGCTTCCACAATGCAGCTGCTCTGGGCCTCGAGAGGAGAGACCCCAGTCCCCTGGGCTGCCCTTCCCGGGCCTCATCTGTCTGGGTCCTTTGGTCAATGTTGCACAGTTTTTATTGCTCCCATCCCTTTTTGTAGTGGGCTGGGTTTTAAGTTATAAATGTTAACTGCCTCTGGGTGAAAAAGTTTTTAATAAACACCTATTACCTCTTGACTGGTCCACCTACTTTAATATTTTAATTGTGTAGAAATTTTCCATGTGAATGGAAAGTGGGAGCCGGTACCCCGCCTGTCCCCCGAGGCTCCAGCCCTGGCCTGGGCCGGTGTCAGGAGAATCCACTTGGGGAGCCTTGTGAATCAAACTGCTTCGTTTTGTCTGAGCCCAGCGGTGCCTTCCCTCTCTGGGAACACATGGCAAGCACGAACCATCTTGAGTCTGCCTGACTTTTTCCCTGGGTCCTGGCCACCCCTGGCTGGCCTTTCCCTACTGTCAGAAGAAGGACACCCACAATATCTCAGACCTGGTGGCTTCCTTCAGACACCAGGGAGGACTGTGGGGTGCTGCTGAAGGAGGGGGTGGTACCCAAGGAGAAAGGCCTTCCCCAGGGGAGGGGCTGGGTTATTTAGATTGGACATGGGCTGGATCTTTATTGACTCGTCTTCGTTGAGCACCTACTGTATGGCCAGTGCGTGGGGTTCTCCGGTGTCTGAGACAACTGTGGTTCCTGCCACAGTTGACACTGATGAGAAATGCACCTGGGGGGGTGACTGAGAGAGAACCAGGAATTGCTAGAGAGTGTGGTAAGCAGGCAGATTGTTCCAGACAGAGGACAAGAGGGCTCAGCGCCACTCCAGGAACTCGCTTGCCGTGGGAGGCAGTGGAGAGCTGAAGGTAGCTAGCAGGCACGGCCGAAAGTGCGGCCAGACTAGGGAGGCCCAGTGAGAGCCAGGTGTGACAGGCGCCTGCTCTGCCTGAGCGAGGAAAGGCCCGTCCAGAGGAGCTGGGTACCAGGCGTTCCATCTGGCCATGTCCACCTCGAGATGGCCACTTGACCGTCCCTTGTTTCCCCAGGGGAGGGTGCAGAAAGACTTCTGAGATGAGCAGCTCGAGAACTATGAGGAATGTAGGGGAGCAGTTCCCCAAAGGGAGAGGAACACCGTGCTAGAAGAAGCAGGGAAGGGACGATGCCTGGCAGAGACCAGCCACAGGGGTGGGGGACACCTGGTGAGACACCTGTATTAGTCCCTTCCTATACTGCCATAAAGAACAAGAGGTGGCTGGGCGCAGTGGCTCATGCCTGTAATCCCAGCACTTTGGGAGGCTTAGGTGGGGCAGATCACTTGAAGTCAGGAGTTCAAGACCAGCCTGGTCAACATGGTGAAACCCTGTCTCTACTAAAAATGCAAAAATTAGCCGGGTGTGGTGGCACGCGCCTGTAGTCCCAGCACTTTGGGAGGCCAAGGCAGACGGATCACTGGAGGTCAGGAATTCGAGACCAGCCTGGCCAACATGGTCAAACCCTGTTTCTTCTAAAAACACAAAAATTAGCCGGGCGTGGTGGCGGGCACCTGTAACCCCAGCTACTCAGGAGGCTGAGGTGGGAGAATCACAAACCTGGGAGGCAGAGGTTGCAGTGAGCCAAGATCGCACCACTGCACTCCAGACTGGGCAACAGAACGAGACTCCATCTCAAAAAAAAAAGATAATGGTGATAATGCAGTGAATCAGAAAAAAATGGCAGAACCTGCACTTCTGTGGCACAGAGGAGCCCGGTGGCCACAGCACAGGTCTTGCTGATGAAATTGAACAAGAAGTCGAAAACACACAGCCCTGAAAGTATCAGGAAGACTCCGAACATGGACTGACTTCCATCCTCATTAGTGCTGAGCTTTGAGCTTTGCTGTAAATACGCTGTGCTTTGAAGTATTAGCTAATGTCGGTTTGCATATTTCAGTTTAAGAAAATATTCTCGGCCGGGCACGGTGGCTCACGCCTGTAATCCTACCACTTTGGGAGGCCGAGGCGGGCGGATCACGAGGTCAGGAGATCGAGACCATCCTGGCTAACACGGTGAAACCCCGTCTCTACTAAAAATACAAAAAATTAGCCAGGCGTAATGGCGGGCGCCTGTAGTCCCAGCTATTCGGGAGGCTGAGGCAGGACAGTGGGGTAAGCCCGGGAGGCAGATCTTGTAGTGAGCTAAGATCATGCTACTCCACTCCAGCCTGGGCGACAGAGTGAGACTCTGTCTCAAAAAAAGAAAAAAAGAAAAATATTCTCACTGGGAGTGTGAGATGAACAATTGGTACTGATGAGTGTGCAAGATGGAAGGACGTGGCATCCTCCTCTCTACAAAGTGAACTGGAGAGGCCAGGAGCGGTGGCTCACGCCTGTAATCCCAGCACTTTGGGAAGCCGAGACAGGTGGATCACAAGGTCAGGAGATCAAGACCAGCCTGGACAACATGGTGAAACCCCGTCTCTACTAAAAATACAAAAATTAGCTAGGTGTGGTGGCGCGTGCCTGTAATTCCAGCCACTCGGGAGGCTGAGGCAGGAGAATCTCTTGAACCCGGGAGGCGGAGGTTGCAGTGAGCCGAGATCATGCCACTCCACTCCAGCCTGGGGACAGAGCAAGACTCCGTCTCAAAGAAAAAGAAAATGAACTGGAGGAAGCTGGGATCCCCACAGCCATCCAGGGGCAAGGCGACGGTGGTAGGGAAATAGAGGCATTGAGGGGTTGGGTTGACAAGGATGGCTGCCAGATGGGAGGAGGTGAGTGAGCATGAGGGCTACCTGTTGCCTCCAAGGGCCAAGGAGGTATACAGCAGACAACTGGATTCGTGGTCAGGAGATTATTTTATTTTATTTTTATTTATTTGTTTTTTAGAGACAGGGTGTCACTCTGTCACCTAGACTGGAGTACAGTGGCATGAGATCATGGGTCACTGCAACCTTGACCTCCGAGGCTCAAGCAATCCTCCAGCCTCAGTCATCCAAAGTGCTAGGATTACAGTCATAAGCCACCGAGCCTGGCCATGGAGATTGATTTATTTTAGAGACAGAGTCTTGCTCTGTTGCCCAGGCTGGAGTGCAGTGGTGTGATCACAGCTCATTGTAGCCTGAACTCTTGGGTTGGAGCAAACTTGTAGTTGGGACCACAGGTGGGTGCCACCATGCCCAGCTAATTATTATTATTTTTTTTCAAGACAGCCTCACTCTGTCGCCCAGGCCAAAGTGCAGTGGCACGATCTCGGCACACTGCAATGTCCGCCTCCTAGGTTCAAGCAATTCTCCTGCCTCAGCCTCCCGAGTAGCTGGGATTACAGGCGTTCGCCACCACGCCCAGCTCATTTTTGCATTTTTAGTAGAGACGGGGTTTCACCATGTAGGCCAAGCTGGTCTCAAACTCCTGACCTTGTGATCCGCCTGCCTCGGCCTCCCAAAGTGCTGGGATTACAGGCATGAGCCACTGCGCCTGTCCTAATTTTTTATTTTTAAATTTTTGGTAGAGACAGGGACTCCCTATATTGCCCAGGCTGTTCTCAAACTCCTGGTCTCAAAGGATACTCCTGCCTCAGCCGCCCAAAGTGCTGGGATCATAGGCATGAGCTGCCGCACCCTGCCAGTCTGCAGATTTAGATGTGAGGGTCTTGGGCATTCAAAGTGGTGGAGACCTGGTGTTCATTTAGCCTTTGAGGCCGGGCAGATCTAACCTTTGTACACTGGCTTTCACGTGACTGACTGCGTGACCTTGGGTACATGACCTCACTCCCATACCTTGTTTTACTTATCTGTAAAGTGAGGGATAATAATAGGACTTACCTCAGAGGGTTGTAAAGGATTAAATGAGAGCCTGTAAAATTACACAGCACCTGACTCCTAGTAAACACCCAACCCTAGGAGGTGAAAGTTACTGTGGATGGTGGATGAGGTCAGGAGAGGAGATGGCTCCAGAGGGAGGGAGTGTGGAAGGAAGTCCAGAGAGGGCTCGGCACACAGCCCCAGGGAGGAGCTCACTCTACACTGGTGAGCCAAGCAGGCAAAGGAAGTCAACGGCAAAGTGGGAAGCAGAGGGGAGAGCCAGGCTCCAGGGTGCGGCCTGTCTCCCAGCGTGTCAAGATTAGCCAAGCTGTTCCCTGAAGGTTGTTAAAGGTCATAGAGCCAGGAGGGTGGAGCACTGCAGCTGGGATGGGGGACCAAGGCTGTCTCGTTCCAAAGCTGATTCCAGCAGAAGTGCTGCAGAGCTCCACAGTGTGGGTTCAGCAGAAAAGTGGGTATTAAAGGCCAGAGGGCCTGGGCTTGGTCCTCAAGTCCATATTTACTGGTTATGTGTCCTTAAGCTACTGGGTTTTGTTTTTAGACTGTCTCGCTCTGTCGCCCATGGAGTGCAGTGGCAGTGATCTTGGCTCCCTGCAACCTACGTCTCCCGGGTTCAAGCGATTCTCCTGCCTCAGCCTTCTGAGTAGCTGGGACTACAGGTGCATGCCACCATGCCCAGCTAATTTTTGTATTTTTAGTAGAGATGGGGTTTTACCATGTTGGCCAGGCTGGTCTCGAACTCCTAACCTTGTGATCCGCCCACCTCAGCCTCCCAAAGTGCTGGGATTACAGGTGTGAGCCACCGCGCCTGGCGCTTAAACTACTTTTTTTTTTTTTTTTGAGAGAGAGAGTCTCTCTCTGTCACCCAGACTGGAGTGCAGCAGCCCGATCTCAGCTCACAGCAAGCTCCATCTCCCAGATTCACGCCATTCTCCTGCCTCAGCCTCTCAAGTAGCTGGGACTACAGGCACCCGCCACCATACCCGGCTAATTTTTTTTTGTATTTTTTAGTAGAGATGGGGTTTCACCGTGTTAGCCAGGATGGTCTCGATCTCCTGACCTCGTGATCCACCCACCTCAGCCTCCCAAAGTGCTGGGATTGCAGGCGTGAGCCACCACGCCCAGCCTTAAACTACTTCTTAATTTTGTTTTTATTTTTATTTTAAGAAACAGGGTCTCGCTGTGTTACCCAGGCTGGAGTACAGTGGCGCAATCATGGATCACTGCAGCCTTAAACTTCAGGCTTCTCACGATCCTCCCGCCTTGGCCTCCTAAAGGTCTAGGATTACAGGCACATACCTGGCTCCTTAAATTACTTAACCTCTCTGAGCCATTTTATCATCTGTAAAATGGGATCCTATTTCATTCCTAGGGTTAGAGAAGGTTTAAATAAAATGGTACTTGGTTAGGAAACTGAAGCTCAGAGGGTAAGAAGCCTGCCATGCCCACTGAGCTGAGTGAGATACAAGCCCCAGCCTGGGTCAGCAGAAAGAAGAGGCATCCAGGCCAGGCACAGTGGATCACACCTGTAATCCCAGCACTTTGGGAGGCCGAAGCAGGTGGATCACTTGAGGTCAGGAGTTCAAGACCAGCCTGGTCATCATGGCAAAACCTTGACTCTACTACAAATACAAAAATTAGCTGGACGTGGTGGCGCCCACCTATAATCCCAGCTACTTGGGAGGCTGAGGCAGGAGAATTGCTTGAACCCGGAGGTGGAAGTTGCAGTGACCCAAGATCACGCCATTGCACTGCAGCCTGGGTGACAGAGCGAGACTCCATCTCAAAAACAAAACAAAACAATAATTAGCCAGGCATGGTAGTGCGCACCTGTAGTCCCAGCTACTTGGGAGGCTGAGGAAGAAGATTGTGCCACTGCACTCCAGCTTGGGCAACAACAGAGCGAGACTCAAAAAAAAAAAAAAAGAAGAAGAGGGCACCCAAAGGGACAGGAGATTGGACAGGGGCACAGAGCTGAAGAGCTGGTCCCAAGAGCTTGCAGAATGCATGATAGTGGGTCCACCGAGGAACTCGAGCTCTGTTTGGAGTGATGTTAGCCACTTTTTTTTTTTTTTTTTTTTGAGACAGAGTCTTGCTCTGTCTTCCAGGCTGGAGTGCGGTGGCACAATCTCTGCTCACTGCAACCTCCACCTCCTGGGTTCAAGCAATTCGCCTGCCTCAGCCTCCAGAGTAGCTAGGACTACAGGCGCCCACCACCACGCCTGGCTAATTTTTGTATTTGTAGTAGACACGTGGTTTCACCATGTTGGCCAGGCTGGTCTTGAACTCATGACTTAAGGTGATCTGCCTGCCTCCGCCTCCCAAAGTGCTGGGATTACAGGCGTGAGCCACCGCGCCCGGCCCAGCTCCTTTTAAATAAAACTTTTAGCCATTGGTTTGGACTGAGTTCCTGCGCTAGACCCAGTAAACCAAACCAAACTGGAGTCACTCTTGCTCAAGTTCCACACCACCAAGCTGAAACTAAGTTGTTTATCTGACCTGCCACGAAATCAAGAGAAAAAGGTAACAGCCAAATCCCAAACCGGCCAGTTTTAGCCAGCGTGATAAGGAAGTGAGAGGTGACAGCCTGCTGGCAGTCCTCGCAGCCCTCGCTCGCTCTCGGCGCCTCTTCTGCCTGGGCTCCCACTTTGGCGGCACTTGAGGAGCCCTTCAACCCGCCGCTGCACTGTGGGAGCCCCTTTCTGGGCTGGCCGAGGCCAGAGCCGGCTCCCTCAGCTTGCGGGGAGGTGTGAAGGGAGAGGCGCGGGCGGGAACCGGGGCTGCGCGTGGCGCTTGTGGGCCAGCGCGAGTTCCGGGTGGGCGTGGGCTCGGCGGGCCCCGCACTGGGAGCAGCCAGCCGGCCTCGCCGGGCCCGGGCAGTGAGAGGCTTAGCACCTGGGCCAGCAGCTGCTGTGCTCGACTTCTCGCCGGGCCTTAGCTGCCTCCCTGCGGCGCAGGGATCGGGACCTGCAGCCCGCCATGCCTGAGACTACCCCCCGCCGTGGGCTCCTGCGCGGCCGGGGCCTCCCGGACGAGCACCGCCCCATGCTCCACTGCGCCCAGTCCCATCGACCACCAAAGGGCTGAGGAGTGCAGGCGCACAGCGCGGGACTGGCAGGCAGCTCCGCCTGCGACCCCGGTGCGGGATCCACTGGGTGAAGTCAACTGGGCTCCTGAGTTTGGTGGGGACTTGGAGATCCTTTATGTCTAGCTAAGGGATTGTAAATACACCAATCGGCACTCTGTATCTAGCTCAAGGTTTGTAAACACACCAATCAGCACCCTGTGTCTAGCTCAGGGTTTGTGAATGCACCAGTCCACACTCTGTATCTAGCTACTCTGGTGGGGACTTGGAGAACATTTGTGTGGACACTCTGTATCTAGCTAATCTAGTGGGGACGTAGAGAACTTTACGCCTAGCTCAGGGATTGTAAACGCACCAATCAGCACCCTGTCAAAACGGACCAATCAGCTCTCTGTAAAATGGACCAATCAGCAGGATGTGGGTGGGGCCAGATAAGAGAATAAAAGCAGGCTGCCCAAGCCAGTGCTGGCAATTTGTAAGGCTCCCCTTCCACGCAGTGGAGGTTGTGTTCTTTTTGCAATGAATCTTACTGTTGGTCACTATGTGGGTCTGTATTGCCTTCATGAGTTGTAACACTGACTGTGAAGGTCTGCGGCTTCACTCTTGAAGCCAGTGAGACCATGAACCCACCCGGAAGGAGCAGCAACTCCAGACACGTTGTCTTAAGAGCTGTAACACTCATCTTGAAGGTCTGCAGCTTCATCTCTGAGCCAGGGAGACCATGAACCCACCAGAAGGAAGAAACTCCAGACATGTTGCCTTTAAGAACTATAACACTCAAGAGGAGGGTGTGTGGCTTCGTTCTTGAAGTCAGTGAGACCAAGAACCCACCAATTCCGGACACAGCAGTCCCCTTTCTGTTAACCTTTACAAGGAAAACCACTTTGAAACCACCCGTCCAGGCTGGGCACAGTGGCTCATATTTGTAATCCCAGCACTTTGGGAGGCTGAGGAGGGCGGATTATGAGGTCAGGAGTCTGAGACCAGCCTGGCCAACATGGTGAAACCCTGTCTACTAAAATACAAAAATTAGCTGGCTGTGGTGGTGTGTGCCTGTAATCCCAGCTACTCGGGGGGCTGAGGCAAGACAATGGCTTGAACCTGGGAGGCGGAGATTGCAGTGAGCCAAGATCTTGCCACTGCACTGCAGTCTGGCGACACAGCGTGACTCCGTCTCAGCAAAACACACCCATGTGCTTTCTGTTCTCTGTGTCTGTTTCCCTCACCCCTTTTCTGTCTATAAAGCCAGGTTCCTCTGCTTGGCTCGAAAGAACATTCAATTTTATATAATTCTATTTTATAGAATGAGGTGTTGCCTGATTCTAGAATCGCGAGTAAAAGCCAGTTAAGTTTATTTATTTATTTATTTATTTTTTAGACGGAGTCTCGCTCTGTTGCCCAGGCTGCAGTGCAGTGGTGTGATCTCAGTTCACTGCAACCTCCTCCCGGGTTCAAGTGATTTTTCTGCCTCAGTCTCCTGAGTAGCTGGGATTACAGGCACACACCACCACAACCGGCTCATTTTTGTATTTTTAGTAGATATGGGGTGTCACCATGTTGATCAGGCTGATCTTGAACTGCTGACCTCAGGTGATCCTCCTGCCTCAGCCTCCCAAAGTGCTGAGATTACAGGCATGAGCCACCGCGCCTAGCCTGCCATTGAAGATCTTTTAACTAAACATGGTGTAATTTTTTTGACACTTCTCTCACACACATTCTCCATCTGGGCCTTTGGAGTCAGACTGCCTGAGCTGGCATGCCAGCTCTGACACTCCCTAGCTGTGTGCCTCCGTGGTATCATCCCTAGAATGAACATCCTGATAGCACCTTCCTCTTACAGTGCTCTCAGGATTAAATAAATTCACAGAAAAGTGCTTAGATCCTGGCTAACATGGTGAAACTCCATCTCTACTAAAAATACAAAAAATTAGCCGGGTGTATTGGCGGGCACCTGTAGTCCCAGCTATTCCGGAGGCTGAGGCAGGAGAATGGCGTGAACCTGAGAGGCGGAGCTTGCAGTGAGCTGAGGTCGCGCCACTGCATTCCGGCCTGTGCGACAGAGCAAGATTCCGTCTGAGAAAAAAAAAAAAAGTGCTTACAACATGCCTGGAGCGTAAGAAACCCTGAGGTGCTAGCTATTTGCTACTATTATCGTCATTGTTTGTCCAGGGCACAACGGTGAGCTCTCTGGCCGGGTGTGGGGGCTCATACCTGTAATCCCAGCCCTTTGGGAGGCTGAGACGGGTGGATCATGAGGTCAGGAGAGCAAGACTATCCTGGCTAACATGGTGAAACCCCGTCTCTACTAAAAATACAAAAAATTAGCTGGGCATGGTGGCATGCGCTTGTAGTCCCAGCTACTCGGGAGTAGCTGAGTGACAGAATGAGACTCCGTCTAAAAAAAAAAAAAAAACACAGTGAGCTCTCTCTCTATGCTGTCTTAATTTTTTTTGTTTTTTTGTGGTTTTGGTTTTCGTTTTTGAGACAGAGTCTTGCTCTGTTGCCCAGGCTGGAATGCAGTAGCACAATCACTGCTCTCTGCAGCCTCCATCTCCCAGACTCAAGCAATATGCCCACCTCAGCCTCCCACCTCGGCCTCCCAAGTAGTTGGGACTACAGGCGTGTGCCACCATGCTCAGCTAATAATTTTTTTTTTTTTTTTGAGACGGAGTCTCATTCTGTCACTCAGGCTGGAAGTGCAGTGGTGCAATCTCTGCTCACTGCAACCTCTGCCTCCCAGGTTTAAGCGATTCTCCTGCCTCAGCCTCTTGACTAGCTGAGATTACAGGCATGTGCCACCACACCCGGCTAATTTTTGTATTTTTAGTAGAGATGGGGTTTCACCATGTTGGCCAGGCCGGTCTCGAACTCCTGACTTCAAGTGATTCACCCACCTCGGTCTCCCAAGTGCTGGGATTACAGACATGAGCCACTGTGCCCAGCCTCTAGCTAATTTTTGAAAATTTTTTGTAGAGACGGGGTCTTGCTATGTTGCTCTGGATGGTCTGGAACTCCGGGATCAAGCAGTCCTCAGCCTCTCAAAGTGCTGAGATTACATTTGTGACCTACCTTGCCCAGCCCACTGTGCTATAAGATATAAACCAGGCTGGGCGTGGTAGCTCATGCCTGTAGTCCCAGAACTTTGGGAGGCTGAGGTGGGTGGATCACGAGGTCAGGAGTTTGAGACCAGCCTGGCCTATATGGTGAAACTCTGTCTCTACTAAAAATGCAAAAATTAGCTGGGCGTGGTGGTGTGCACCTGTAGTCCCAGCTGCTCGGGAGGCTGAGGTAGGAGAATCGCTTGAACCCAGGAGGTGGAGGTTGCAGTGAGCCGAGATCTCACCACTGCACTCCAGCCTGGGCAACAGAGCAAGACTCTGTCTCAAAAAAAAAAAAAAAAAAAAATAGAAACCAACAGTGCACAAGTCATAGGAGAACGACTCAGCAAATCCCCACAAACTGAACAAACAGCATCACCCATATCTCAGAGTGTCCCTTGTGTCCCCTTTGAGTCACTACTGACCCTGGAGGGACCACTCTATAGATCACTTTGCCTGTTTTTGTACTTTATATAAATAGAATGCAGTGGATGCTCTTTCATGCCTGGATTCCTTCACTCACCATTATGCTTGCAAGATTATCCATGTTGTTGCTGACAGCTGTAGACAGTTCTCGATGCTATGTACTAATCCACCGGGTGAATACCTCACCCACGTTCTGCTTCTTGCAGGAGAAACCAGTGCTCAGACTATAATCATTCTTTGCCCCAGCACAGCTGGCGATGGGGGAGTACAGCTTGCAGACATCTACAGGCTGAGGTTACCCGTGAGCTCGTAGTCTTTCGAACAGCTGCCTCCCTCTCCAGAAGGCTGCCTCCTTGAGGAT
This sequence comes from Pongo pygmaeus, assembly GCF_028885625.2. NCBI lineage: Eukaryota > Metazoa > Chordata > Mammalia > Primates > Hominidae > Pongo > Pongo pygmaeus. Next base: position 93,822,740 of record NC_072392.2, read on the forward strand.
GCAGACTGCAAAGGCCAAATCACTGTCAACTTGTTGCTCAAACCAGGCCTCTGGGCTGTGAACAGCCCTCTCGGGCAACGTGGATGCTGGCAACAGCAGCAGCCATGTCTGAGGCTGGTTCTAGGAGATGTGCAGAGAGATGGGCACAAGGCAGGCGTGGGCTGATGAGGGCATTCCAAAGGAAAGTGCCGCAGTCTGGAATGTCACCTCCCCTGCTCTGTACTGGGTGCTGCTCCTGGTGAGGAAACGCCACAGCAAGCTGGTCAGCGGGGGCATGGGAGTCCCTGTGGGGCAGGTCACAGGCCCCACCTGGACGACCCATCTGACTCCATCGTGGGTCCTCTGAGCCTGCCCCTGCACAGCTGCCTTGCCCCAGGACCCTCTAGTAGCCTCACAAATCCTGCCCGGGTTTAACAGTCTAATCATCAAGAAACAGTCCTGACGGGGTGAGGTGGCTCACACCTGTAATCCCACCACTTTGGGAGGCCAAGGCCGGCGCATCACTTGAGGCCAGGCGTTGAAGACCAGCCTGGGCAACATGGTGAAACCCCATCTCTACTAAACATACAAAACTAGCAGGGCATGGTGGTGCACGCCTGTAATCCCAGCTACAGGCTGAGGTAGGAGGATCGCTTGAATCCAGCAGGCAGAGGTTGCAGTGAGCCAAGATCGCGCCACTGCACTCCAGCCTGGGCAACCGAGCAAGACTCCGTCTCAAAAAAGAAACAGATCTTCTCACACCCAATAGAGAGATGGGGAAGGATGAGAAGAGAGTGGTCTCAGAAAAGGAAGTAAAGTGGCTCTAAGAGCGGGAGAGCTGCTTATTTTCACAGATAAATGAACTTAAAAGAGGCACTGAGTTTATTTTTATTTTATTTTTTAAAATTATTTTTTGATACATATTAGATGTACTTATTTTGGGGGTACATATGATAATTTGATATATTCATATAATCAAATCAGGGTAATTGGGGTATCTGTCACCTTATTTTTCTTTTTCTAATACTAGGAACATTTGAATCATTCTCTGTTGCGGTAATCAGACCCAACACCAGGTCGTGGGGGTGATGAAGTCTGGCAGAGTCAAAGGAATGAGAAAAAGACAGTTTGAGAGAGAAAGTGGGACCAGGGGACCATCGCGAGTGTGGAGGCTACGAAGGCCCCTGAGCGCTGGGAGCCCAGGCTGTTTATTGGTGCTCAAACAAAGAAACAGGTGGTGAAGATGTGGGGGTTGAAAGGAAATAGTGTATCAAGTGAAGGAGAAAGATACAGCTGCTTGAGATAATGGGAGTGCTAGAAGCAAGGAGCCAGCAAGTCTAGCAGACATGCAAGCCCTGCCTGAGCTTATCTCCCAACACTCAGCCTTTCTCCCAACAATTCTTTTCTAGCTATTTGGAAATGTACAATCAATTAATGTTATCTATAGTCATCCTACTGATCTATTGAACACTAGATCTTATTTCTTCAAAGTGGCACTGAAATTTTGTCATGTTTCAGAGTGTTGGAAAAGAATGGTGGTCTCCCCTGTTATTGGTGGGAATATAGATCGGCACAACCTTTGTGGAGAAAAATTTGGAAATCTCAAAATTACAAATGCACGTGCCCTATGGTGCAGCAATTCTACTTATAGTTGATTCTGTGCAGATGCTGCTGAAATTCTATTCCAGTATTGGCTGTAACTTAAGCAAACGATGAGATGAAGGAAGGATCCACCTTTTTTTTTTTTTTTTTTTTTAAGAGAGCGAATCTTGCTCTGTCACCTAGGCTGGAGTAGGGTGGAACAATCTCAGCTCACTGCAATCATCTCTGCCTCCTGGGTTCAAGCGATTCTCTTGCCTCAGCCTCCCGAGTAGCTGGGGTTACAGGCATGCGCCACCACACCTAGGTAATTTTTGTATTTTTAGTAGAGATGGGGTTTCCCCATGTTGGCCAGGCTGATCTCGAACTCCTGACATCAGGTGATCCGCCCACCTCGGCCTCCCAAAATGCTGGGATTACAGGCATGAGCCATCTCACTTGGCCAGGATCCACTTTGGATGTAAAAACCTATCAATAAGGAATTGGTTCAACCATGGTGCATTTATTTGCAAGGAAGAGAGGGAGGAGAGAAGGGAGGAATGCAGGCTGGCTTTTAAATGGTATTATTATGAAATCACCAGATTACATTAAGTGAAAAAGGCAAAGTGGAGACCCCTGAGCTACAGAAGCTGCCACTTGTGCTAAACGGGAAAAATATATTTGCTTTTGTCTGCATGGAAAGTTTTTGTTGTTTGTTTTTGAGACAAACAAAATGCTCTGTCGCCCAGGCTGGAGTGCAGTGGTGTGATCTCAGCTCACTGCAAGCTCTGCCTCCTGGGTTCATGCCATTTTCTTGCCTCAGCCTCCCGAGTAGCTGGGACTACAGGCTAATTACCCCCCACCACGCCCGGCTGATTTTTTGTATTTTTTAGTAGAGACGGGGGTTTCACCGTGTTAGCCAGGATGGTCTCGATCTCCTGACCTCGTGATCCGCCCTCCTCGGCCTCCCAGAGTGCTGGGATTACAGGCGTGAGCCACCGCGCCCGGCCAGCCTGGAAAGTTTTGCAAGGAAATACAGAAATGGGTAACCTCAGGGGAACACTGAGTACGTACGCTGAGGGTCAGAAATGGGAGACTTTTATCTTGTAATGTTTGGATGTTTGAATGATGTGAACGTATTACCTGTTTTAAAAATAGATATTTTAAAAACACACACATTGGGGCAATCAGGAATGTATGGGGTGTGGTTCTGTTCCACAACTCCAAGGAGGTAGACAGGCATGTTTTACACCAGTTCAAGATGTACATTTATGTTTTATGCACTTTTCGGTAAATTGTATTTATTCCACAACTGAAAAGAACAAAAACCCTAGCGACTCATGGAGTGCTGCCGTGCGCCAGGGTGGGCCTGGCCCCAGTCCCTTGGAACCCTCAGAAGGAAAAAGTCCAGACAGGTTCTCTGGGCCCTTCCTTGCTGGGCAAGCACTGAGGTGGGAGTGGAGCATGGGCCCCCTCAGTCTGGCGCGGTGCCAGGCTGGCCTGGCTGGCAGCACCTCCCGGCGGCACGGTTGCCCTGTCCGCAGCTGCAGCGTCTCCTGTTTCCTGGGCGCCTCTACTCCATTGTTGGCCGAGGGGGTCAGGACCCGCCGCCTTCTGCATTATTGATGGTCCTGTAAGGCGGGCACCTCGGGGAGTAGAAGGAGCCTGTAGCCCCTGCAAGAGCAGAGCCGGGTGATGCACTGCACAGACCGCGGGCGGTCAAATCCCCGGGGAGGGGAGAGGACCTCGGCGTCGGGAAGCCGGTCTCCTCTGGGCCAGCCATGGGCAGGAACCAGCGCAAAGCGCCCCAGCGCCTGGAGAGGCCCGGGAGGCCGGCCTCAGGGGAGCAGGAGTCGGGGTCGGCCAGCGCAGACGGCGCGCCCAGCCGGGAACGCCGATCCGACCGCGGCCAGGCAGACAGGGCGAGACCGGCGGCCGAGCCTGCCACCGCCGGGGGCCAGGGGACCGCTGGTGGCCGCAGGAAGCCCACTGCAGAGGAGAACGGCGGCTGCAGACGCCCAGGGGCTGGGCTGTCCCCGAAAACCCAGGAGAGGCAAGGCAGCGCTCAGCGTCAGGGACGCGGGCCCAGGGGCCGCCGCGGGGGGCGCCTGGAGGAAAGCCTCTCCCGAGGAGAAGGGCTGGGCGGCCGCCGTAGGAGGAAGCGGAAAGATAAGGGGCCCTCGGCTCGGCGGGGCCGCCGGACGCCCAGGAGCCTTAATGGGGACACGTCGGGTGGAGACGGAGGCAGCTCCTGTCCGGACAGCGAAACCCGCGAGGCCCAGGAGAGCGGCAGCCAGAGCGGCAGAGCCCGGGAGCTGCGGCCCACGCCGGAGCCTACGGACGTGGGCTCGGAGGGGACAAAAACCGGGCCGGAGTCAGCGCTGGAGCCAAGCAGCGACGGCCTGGACAGCGACTGGCCCCGCGCAGATACCCGGGGCCGGGAAGGGTCGTCGGGGACGGAGCCCCTGGGAGCCAGCGAGCATTCCGGGGGGGACTCCGACTCGAGTCCGCTGGGGACCGGACGGGGCTCCCGGGCAGCTATGGTCTCCAGGACCTTCGAGGGCAGCTCGCGGGCTCCTCGGGACACTGGGCCGGCCAAGGACGCGAGCGACAACCGGGCGCAGCGGGGCGCCGAGTCAGAAACAATGCAGGCCTCGATGGCCCGGGCTCCGCGCCACCAGGTCGGAAAGGCGGCGGGGCAGGTGCCAGCGGCAGCAGGCGAGGGCGAAGCGGGAGCCGCAGCAGAAGCGGGGCCGGAGGACCCAGCCCCGCTGGCGGCCCTCCTGGTGGTCCGCAGGCTCCTCGCGAGGCCCCCGCCAGGCGCCGCTTCCCAGGCCGTGGGCCCCCGCCGCGCTGGCCTCAAGGAGCGGCTCCTGAGTGTAGCGCGAGCCCTGGGCCTCCTGCGCTGGCTGCGGCGGCGGCTACGGCTGCGGCGGCGGCCGCCAGAGGGCGAGAGGCGGGGGACGGAGCCACGGGCGAGCGAGGGGTGGGGCCGCGGGAAAGCGGACGAGGGGCGGGGTCGCGGGAAAGCGGATGAAGGGCGGGACCACGAGCGAGGGGACGAGGGGCGGGGCCGCGGGAAAGCGGACGAAGGGCGGGGCCGCGGGAAAGCGGACGAGGGGCGGGGCCGCGGGAAAGCGGACGAGGGGCGGGGCCGCGGGAAAGCGGACGAGGGGCGGGACCACGAGAGAGGGGACGAGGGCCGGGACCACGAGAGAGGGGACGAGGGGCGGGGCCCTGAGCCCGGGCTGCGGCACCGTTTAGCGTTGCGCCTGGCTGGCTTAGCAGGGCTGGGGGGTATGCCGAGGGCTCCCCCTGGCGGCCGCTCCCCGCAGGTCCCGACAAGCCCAGTCCCCGACGACCCTTTCGATCAGGAGGACCAGACTCCAGATCCCAAGTTCGCAGTCGTGTTCCCCAGGATCCACAGGGCAGCGCGGGCGTCGAGCAGCCGCAGCTCTGAAGAAGCGTCCGCAGATGCCCCCACGGGGGAAGGCCGAGGTTGGCCTCGTGCAGGGGCGGGGGGGCACAGTGAGGGGTGCAGGGCGAGTGGGGAAGGGGTGTCCGGGCTTCGTCGCGGCTCCCTCCTTGCCCCGACTGCACCCGACGGGCCCTCACTCGACGAGAGCGGCTCCAGCAGTGAGGCGGAGTTAGAGACCCTGAACGACGAGCCCCCGGTGCACTGGGCGCAGGGCTCCGGCCCCCGCGAGGGTCCTAGGCTTGGCGCCGCCGTGCTGCTACCCCGACTCGCCCTGGAGACCCGCCTGCAGCAGGAGGGAGACCCGGGCCTCCGCGGGTCCCTGAGGGAGCTGTGGGAACCCGAGGATGAGGACGAGGCGGTGCTGGAGAGGGACCTGGAGCTGAGCCTCGGGCCGGGCCTGGAGGCGCCACCCTTCCCCGGTGCCAAGGGCAGGAGCCTCGGAGACGACCTGGAAGACATGGAGGACCTGGCCCGGTTGCGGTGAGCAGGCGCGGTGCCAAAGCTGCCATCCCCGGCTCACAGCTCCTCACACCCACCCTGCGCTTATCTTTATGAATTGCGTGTAGACCCTTATTGAATCCTCAGAAGGATGGGCTTGAACCCTCCTGGCAGGAAGGGGGCAGGTAAGGGGCAACAGGTGCTACGTCCCCGGGACTGCCTTTCTAATTAGTACAAAGCTTCCTTCTGGGTCAGCGCCAGCCCTACTTGTAGCCTCCCCATTACTTGACAGCTCAGCCCCCATTTTATGGATCAGGCTCTGGGAGGTTGAATGACTTGCCAGTGTCCCTGCAGTGGGTGGCAGAACTAACCCACAACCTCCTGCAGCCACAACTTGTCATGCCTCCACCCTGTTGTCTCCACAGGCTGGTGTGTGACAGCTCTGTGCTGCTGTGCCTCAAGAAGAGATTTCACCTGGGCCGCATCTATGTATGGGGAGCCACGGGGAGGGACGGTGGGCCGGGATCCCCTTTCCTCTGGGGACAGAGGGCTCCCTGGCACCCCTGGAGGTTCTCCTTCCTCTTCCTCCCCGGGCTGGGCGGTGAACCCTCTCTGGAGCCCTGCAGAGCGGGACTGGGGGGCTGGGCTCTGTTTGCATTCCCCCTGCTCCTTCCACACTCTGATGAGAGCTTGTTTTCCTCCCCAGACCTTTGGGGGGCCCCTCTTGCTCGTTCTGAACCCTCACCGGCCCTTGCCTCTTTTTTCACCTGAGGTCCAGGCAAGCTACCACCCCAGGAAGGCCCTCAGCACCACTCCGTATGTGACTCTGCCCCGCTGACCCTCTGCTCACCTCCCAGACAGCCCAGTCCCTGCATGTCCCCTTGACTGAGGTCCCGGGGCCTGTGAGCACCTCTGCTACACCTCGGAGGGTCCCAGGTCCCCATGTCTGGCAACCTTCTCATCTCCCTCAGATACATCTTTGCCATCGTGGCATCAGCCTATGACCTAGCTCAGAATACTGGGCAGGACCCGTGCATCCTCCTGTGGTGAGTGGTGGCCTTCTTGCGTGGCTGAACCCATGGGCCACACTGAGGGTTGATGGGGCGGGGCCTGAGGTCTTCACTGGAAGCCACTGGTATGCTCCATTGCCGGGCTACAGCTCTGGATTCCTCAGCTCCCAGCTGAAATCATCGCATGAGCCCCTGGAATGTGGCATCTTGGGGACTTTTTCTTTTCTGTCAGGTCTCTCCATGCCCTGGGACTATCTTTCCACATTTATGGGGGTCTTTCCAGGCTAGCTGTCACTTCTGGGTGGCACATCCGACTTCCTGGGTTCACTGGGGGTGGTCCTACGTGCCCCTCCCTGGAGACCCTACCAACCAACACATCCTTAGCTCCTCCCACTGCAGTGGGCACAGTGGCTCAGGGAAGACAGAAGCCGCCAAAAAGATCATGCAGTTCCTAAGCAGCCTGGAGCAGGATCAGACGGGAAACCGAGAGTGTCAGGTGAGGGCCAGGCTGGAGGCACCTCATGGGCTGAGCTGGCCATCTGTCTCCTTCCAGGGGACAGCTGACCATGTCCAAGGGACCATCTTTCTCCTTTCAGCCAGGAGAGGGGTGGTCTTCAGGCCTCTGGCGTCTCCTGGGGTCAGCTGCAGGCACTGCCCTTTCTGATGGGACTGACGCCTCCCTGGACCTGCCCCTAGCTGGGATGCCTGCTGGTGGGGGCTACTGCTGCCCAGGGAAGTTTGAACACCCCTCCTTGTACAGGTGGAGGATGTGCTGCCCATACTCAGCAGCTTTGGCCATGCCAAGACCATCCTCAATGCCAATGCCAGCCGCTTCGGCCAGGTCTTCTGCCTCTACCTACAGCAGTGAGTGGCAGGGTTGCCCGGGGCATCTACAATCACTTACCCTGCTGGGTCCTTGGTCTGCTTCCCTGGGGTCCAGACCCTGGTAGGGCTTCTTCTGCATGGGGCCCCTGGGTGGTCTGCATCCTGGGCACTCACACCCATCTTCTGTGCCCACAGAGGGGTCCTCGTGGGAGCCTCTGTGTCTCATTATCTACTTGAGACCTCCAGGGTGGTGTTTCAGGTAAGGGCAGCCCTTCTATCCACCCCTCCCCGTTCCCAGAGTAGGAAGGGCAGAGGGTGCCACTGTCGGGGTGTGGCCTCTAAGCCCCTAGGGCACTGAGCCCCTAAGCCAGTCTTGCCCCCAAGGCCCAGGCTGAGCGGAGCTTCCATGTTTTTTACGAGCTGCTGGCAGGGCTGGACTCCATAGAGCAGGAGCGGCTCTCCCTGCAGGGACCGGAGACTTACTACTACCTCAACCAGGTAGGGGGAGCCTTTGTGGTGCGATGGGGATAAGGCCTGCCCAGAGGAAGATCTCGGCCCAGAGGTCTGAGAAGTAGCCAGAGTAGAGGGAGGCTATGGAGTGGCAGGCCCTGCCCCCTCACCCCTGGTGTGCTCCGCAGGGCCAGGCCTGCAGGCTCCAAGGCAAGGAGGATGCCCAGGACTTTGAGGGGCTGGTAAAGGCACTGCAGGGGCTTGGCTTGTGCCCGGAGGAGTTGAATGCCATCTGGGCTGTGCTGGCCGCCGTCCTGCAGCTGGGCAACATCTGCTTCTCCTCCTCAGAGGTGGGCTCCCCCGTGGGCAGAGGCCATCTGGGGTGCTGGGTCTGCAGAATCAGGGCAGTGGTAATGACGCCAAATGCTCGTGTGCAGGAGACTACAGAGCGCTGGGCTGCCCTGAAAAGCGGGTAGATCCCCACTGTGTAGATGAGAAAGCTGAGACATAGAGCTTCTCCACTCTCCCAACGTCTGTGCCTCTAAGCTGCCACCCCTAAGAACATTTGGCATTAGATGAGCAGCTATGGTCAGGCATGGTGGGTCATACCTGTGATACCAGCACTTTGGGAGGCCGAGGCAGGAGGATCGTGTGAAGCCAGGAGTTTGAGACCAGCCTAGGCAACATAGAGAAACCCCATCTCTATTAAAAAAAAAAAAAAAAACACTGGCCGTGGTGGCTCACGCCTGTAATCCTAGCACTTTGGGAGGCCGAGGTGGGTGGATCACTTGAGCCCAGGAATTCTAGAGCAGCCTGGGCAACGTGGCAAAACCTTGTCTCTACAAAAAATATCAAAAGATAAGGCCAAGGCGGGCAGATCACTTGAAGTCAGGAGTTTGAGACCAGCCTGGCCAACATGCTGAAACCCTGTCTCTACTAAAAATACAAAAATTAGCTGGGTGTGGTGGCACATGCCTGGGTGTGGTGGCACGTCCCAGCTACTTAGGGAAGCTGAAGCAGGAGAATTGCTTGAACCCAGAAGGCGGAGGTGGCAGTGACCCAAGATTGTGCCACTGCACTCCAGCCTGGGCGACAGAGCGAGACTCTGTCTCAAAGAAAAGAAAAAGAAAAAAACACGCCAGGCGTGGTGGCTCATGCCTGTAATCCCAGCACATTGGGAGGCCTAGATGGGCGGATCACCTGAGGTCAGGAGTTCGAGACCAGCCTGACCAATATGGTGAAACTCCATCTCTACTAAAAAATATAAAGTTAGCCGGGCGTCGTGGCACCTGCCTATAATCCCAGCTACTTAGGAGGCTGAGGCAGGAGAATTGCTTGAACCTGGGAGGTGGAGGTTGCAGTGAGCCAAGATTACGCCATTGCACTCCAGCCTGAGCAACAAGAGCGAGACTCAGTCTCAGAAGAAAAAAAAAAAAAAAAGATTAGCTGGGCATGGTGGCATGCACCTGTAATCCCAGCTACTGGGGAGGCTGAGGTGGAAGAATTACCTGATTCTGGGAGGTGGAGGCTGCAGTGAGCCTTGATCGTGCCACTGCACTCAAGCCTGGGTAACAGAGTGAGACCCTGTCTCAAAAAAAAAAAAAAGAAAAAATCAAGCAAGCAGCTGTTACGTACCCAGCACTGTGTAAATCACTTTGCATCTGTTTTCTAATTTAGTTTGCAAGACAACCCCCTGGCAAGGGTTACTGCTTCCCCTTTAGCAGTCAGGCCATGGGGCACAGGAAGGAAGGAGCCTGGCCAGAACTGTCCGCCAGCGAAGAGGGAAAGTAGGACTCGAACTCAGGGCCCTGAGAACCATAGCCTCGCTCCTAATGGCCCAGATCTCCTCATGTGACATATCTCCCCTTTGGGTGACAGGGCCATTTGCCAGGCAAAGCCCGGCCTGCCCTGCCTGGGGAGTGTGTCCATTCCTGAAGCAGAGATCTCCCTGTCCCTCCGTCTCTGTGTAGCGGGAGTCCCAGGAGGTGGCTGCTGTGTCTAGCTGGGCCGAGATCCACACAGCAGCCCGGCTGCTGCGGGTACCACCAGAGTGCCTGGAGGGGGCTGTCACCAGGAGGGTCACGGTGAGCCCAAGGGTCCTGGGGAGAGGGGCCTGGCCTGGGCAACTCACAGGCTGAGTAAGCACCATGAGGGCTGCGGGCCTGACATACCAGCTGTGCCTCCTCTGCCCTCCAGGAGACGCCCTATGGCCAGGTCTCGCGATCCCTGCCCGTGGAAAGCGCCATTGATGCCAGGTGGCCCTAGAGATGGGTGAGAGTCAGAGCAGGGCCCGAGGCACGGCTCTACGTGGCTCACCCACCCACCATGCCTACAGGGATGCCCTGGCCAAGGCCCTGTATTCTCGCCTCTTCCACCGGCTTCTGAGGAGGACCAATGCACGGCTGGCACCACCAGCGGAGGGAGGCAGCATTGGCACCGTCACTGTCGTGGATGCCTACGGCTTTGAGGTCACCCCTTGGGGTGGGGCCCAGGAAAGGGGGCACCCATACAATTCTGATGGATTTCTGGGACCCCCACAGCTCCAGCTCTCCCTGGGGGCGCTCGCGAGGTGCTTGCCTGTCTGGCAGGGCGCCTTCAGGGCTCCTTCTGCATCTGCTGGGCTGAGCCTGCTGGGATGGGGTACAGGGATGGAGAGGAAAAGGAGTCGGGCTGCCTCTGGGGATTTAGAATCTCTTGAGGACTAGGGCTGGCTGCGCGCCTTGGAGTTCTCGCTTCCACTCACCTCCAGAGGACGATGCCCCTTGCCCCACACCCACGTTCATCCAGGCATGGTCGCTGCTCCCTTCTCTGGTCCTGGGCTGGGCAGCCTGGGCCGGGAGCGCTCCTCGCTTCTCTGGGATGGCTGGAGCCCACCACAAGCCCCAGCCCTGGCCCGTGCTGTCCTCCTGCTGGGAGGAGTTGCTTAGTGCAGCAGACAGAGCAGAGGCTCTGAGTGGTCCTGCTACTCACTAGCTGTGTGGCCTTGGGCAAGTGGATGAACCTTTGAGGTCCAGCATTCCCGTCTGTAAAGTAGAAATCCCAGCAGGACCTACCTTGTGAGTTTCAGAGGCTTAATAGAGATAGTCCATGAGAGAGCTATGTGCTCCGGGGCAGCCGTTCTGTCCCACTCTGGCCGGTCCTGCCTTCGGCATGGCCTGTCCTCCGTGGCCTTGTAGAGACACAGGAGTCTCAAAGGCAGTGGAAGACAGAGGCCCCAGGGTGGGCCCGCCTGCAGCCCCACTTCCCCCACGTCAGGAGGAAAGGGAAGAGGGAGAGTCCCTCAGTCTCTCTGAGTTGGCAGAGGCTCTGCACCCCTTTACAGAGGATCCTGCCGCCTCGGGACAGCCAGGAGGGGGCTGGAGAGAGAGGAGGTGGCCCCTGCCCTCAGTCCCTGGACGGGCACTATTCATGGCCCCCTGTTCTGTCCTATACTCCAGTGTGTCCTTGTGACTGTGCCCACCCTGAGGCTGGTGGTGATGTTGGCCTCTGTGTGCATCTGAGCTCCTGTGTGTGTGTTTCAAGGGTGCACAAAGCTGCATGAAGCTTCCTAGGAGAGTGTTGAGGGAGCACTTCCTATAGGAGGAAGGCTAGAAGGCTTCCTGGAGGCAGCAGCCTGGAGCCCTGCGCATGAGGATGCGGGACTCTGATAGCCAGCCTGCTATTTAGTAGGGAAAGGCGCCTTCCAAGCCACAGGATGGCCGTGACAAGAGGCCCAAAGGCTCGCAGGAGTGCTGCAGCAGAGGGCAGGGGTGTGGGCAGCTAGAGGGACCGGTGGCTGGGCAGGGCTGAGGTAGCCCGTGTGCTGTGCCAGAGCCTTAGACTTGACCCTGTTGGCTACACGGCATCAGCCCTGGGTATTACTCATCCCTGTGCCCTGGCCAGAATGAAGGAAGCCTCTGGGGTTGGGGGAGGGCACAGGCCTGTGTACTGGCCCCTGCCAGCCCCATGTGCCCACGTCACTGCCACATGCCCCCAGGCCCTGCGGGTGAATGGCCTGGAGCAACTGTGCAACAACCTCGCCAGCGAGCGCCTACAGCTCTTCTCCAGCCAGATGCTGCTGGCCCAGGAGGAGGTAAGAGGATTGGGTGTGGACGTGGCAGGGGCCGCTCAGGCATTGCCCAGGCAGAGGCCATCCTTGGTGAAGGAAAGTTGGGAACTGAGAGCTCTGCCTGGAAGGCCCCTTTCCTTGAGGTGTGTCAGTCTTCTGAGCCTCAATATACTATTCTATAAGGTGGGAGGGTTATCCCTGCTCCTGCAAAATGGCCAAATGCCGGCTGTTCTCCCAGGAGGAGTGTCGGCGGGAGTTGCTGTCCTGGGTGCCTGTCCCTCAGCTTCCGAGGGAGTCCTGCCTAGACCTCCTGGTAGATCAGCCCCACAGCCTCCTGAGTATCCTGGACGCCCAGACATGGCTGTCCCAGGTAAGGGCTAGGACGGTGACCCCCCACCCAGTGTCGGGAAGGAGTGGAGGCCCTGGGTGTCCAGGCTGTAGCTGGCAGAGCCTCCCAGAGGGGACAAGGTTATGGGATCCAGAGACCCTGCCCACAGTTCCTCAGCATGGCCTGGGACAGCAGCAGCAAAGGGGAAGAACCCTGGGCTCCTGCAGACCTGGGTTCACATCTTGTCTCGGGGTGATCTTGAGCATGACATCTGGCCTCTGAGGTTCCTCACGTACCTGCCACAGAAGGGGGACAGTAGTGCCTGATGGGCAAGGTGGCGGGGACTGCACGGGGCTCATGAAGGGCTTCTGCAGGTCCCTCACAATTGTGGCCAGGTGGCCACTGAGGCCTCTGACCGGTCGGGGACAAACCCCAGGGCACCGTGTCCCCCATTCCACAAATGCTTCCTGACTGCCTCCTGCCTGCTCGGACTTAAATAGCAGCCTCGTCCCTGTTTCCCGTTTCAGCGAGCGTCCACATGCAGTCACAGTGTCCATTCATTCACTGACTCCTTCCCGCGCCAGACTGGGCTCCACAAGGGCGGGTGCCCGTGTGAAGGGTTTTAGCTCTATCTGCAGCACGTATTAAGGAAATAATGAATGAATGAATAACTGTGCCAGGAACTGTGCTAAGAATAAAAGGTGAACAAAATTAGACCCAGTCTCTCCCCTCTTACAGCCCGCAGTGCAGCAGGAGAGAAATGTTCATTTAAAAAAACAGGCCTTGGCCAAGCTCGGTGGCTCACGCCTGTAATCCCAGAACTTTGGGAGGCCAAGGTGGGTGGATCTCTTGAGCCCAGGAGCTCGAGACCAACATGAAAAAACCCCGTCTCTACAGAAAATACAAAAATTAGCCTGGTGTGGTGGTGCGAGCCTATAGTTAGAGCTACTTGGGAGGCTGAGGTGGGTGGATTGCTTGAGCCCAGGAAGTCAAGGAAGCAGTGAGTCATGATCATGCCACTGCACTCCAGCCTGGGTGACACAGTGAGAACTTGTTTCAAAAAAATTAATTAATTATAAAAAACAAACCAAAAACGCAGAGCCAAATACAAGATCACCCCTGTCCGGCTCCATGGGTGGGTGTGTGGGGCAGGGAGAGTTGGGGGGGCGTCAAGAGCCTCTAGGAACTGAGGCTGGAACGTGGAGCAGGAGTTTCTGTGCAAGCTCAATATAATGTGATTCTGAATATGGGGCGACCCTCCCCCATTTTCCCAATTAGTGGTTGAAAATGAAAGGTGAGCCAGGCACGGGAGGTTGAGGCAGAAGAATCGCTTGAACCCGGGGAGGTGGAGGTTACAGTGAGCCGAGATTGTGCCACTACACTCCAGCCTGGGGACAGAGCAAGACTCCGTCTCAAAAAAAAAAAAAAGAAAAGAAAATGGGTCGGGCACGGTGGCTCACGCCTGTAATCCCAGCACTTTGGGAGGCGGAGGTGGGCAGATCACGAGGTCAGGAGATCGAGACCACCCTGGCTAATGCGGTGAAACCTGGTCTCTACTAAAAATACAAAAAATTAGCCGGGCATGGTAGTGGGCGCCTGTAGTCCCAGCTCTACTGGGGAGGCTGAGGCAGGAGAATGGCGTGAGCCTGGGCGACAGAGTGAGACTCCGTCTCAAAAAAAAAAAAAAAAAAAAAGAAAGGTGAAAAATAATGGTAAAATTGTCAAATGTTATTGTAATAGTTCATTGATCACTGTCATATTAATGTAATACATGTCTTCATATACTATATATTGATATATAACAGGTCACATTAATATATAATATATAAGGTTCATTTATTAATACTTATGTAAAATCTTGTACTGGATAATTAAGAGAGTGTTAATTTCTAAATGATTGTTTCTCCCAGTTCACATTTCATAACATTTTGTTAAAACTTGTCATGAGTGTCTTTGAGGTCCCAAGATCACTTTTGGAATCCCCCAGCATGGTTTTCCAGGGCTCAGCAATATCACTTAGGTCTGTGTTATGTGACATGTACCATTTTCTGAGTCCGAGGTGGGTGCTGAGCCTGGAATTGTTACCCCAAACCCAAGTTCTCATTTACATAATATTAGGCAAGTTCCCCCATGCACTTGCTGTTTTATGTGCATTAGCTCAGTAAAATAGCGTCCAACCAAATCACTTTTTAGTTTTATTTTTATATTTTAAAAAACAGAGATGGGGTCTCCCTATGTTGCCCAGGCTGGTGTCAACCTCCTGGGCTCAAGCAATCCTCCCACCTTTGCCTCTCAAAGTGCAGGGATTACAGGCGTGAGCTACTGCACCTGTCCTTGAGTTACTGTGTATGTTTGTGTATGTGTGTTTTAACTGACTCCTACTATCATTCCCAACTGAGTTACTTGTTGAAAGTGATTTTTTTTTTTTTTTTTTTTTTTTTTGAGACGGAGTCTCGCTGTTGCCCAGGTTGGAGTGCAGTGGCGTGATCTTGGCCCACTGCAAGCTCCGCCTCCCAGGTTCACGCCATTCTACTGCCTCAGCCTCCCGAGTAGCTGGGACTACAGGCGCCCGCCACCATGCTTGGCTAATTATTTATTTATTTATTTATTTTTTATTTTTGGTAGAGACGGGGTTTCACCATGTTAGCCAGGATGGTCGATCTCCTGATCTCGTGATCCACCCGCCTCAGCCTCCCAAAGTGCTGGGATTAACCGGCACGAGCCACTGCGCCCAGCCTGAAAGTGATCTTTGAAAGACTTGTTTAGAAGCACATGTAGGCCGGGTGCGGTGGCTCATCCCTGTAATCCCAGAACTTTGGGAGGCCGAGGCGGGCGGATCACAAGGTCAGGAGATCGAGACCACTGTGAAACCCTGTCTCTACTAAAAATACAAAAAATGAGCCGAGCGCGGTGGCAGGCGCCTGTAGTCCCAGCTACTCGGGAGGCTGAGGCAGGAGAATGGCATGAACCCGGGAGGTGGAGCTTGGAGTGAGCCAAGATCGCGCCACTGTACTCCAGCCTGGGCGACAGAGCAAAATGCGTCTCAAAATAATAATAATAATAATAATAATAATAATAATAATAATAATAAAATAAATAAATACAAGCACATGTGATTCTGGGACTATTCTCCCAGAAATGATTGCTAAATCTGTACTAAAGCTCCTCATCTTTATTTCTTTTTTTTTTTCTTTTTTTTTTGAGACAGAGCCTTGCTCTGTCGCCCAGGCTGGAGTGCAGTGGCGCGATCTCAGCTCACTGCTGCAAGCTCCACCTCCCGGGTTTGTGCTATTCTCCTGCCTCAGCCTCCCGAGTAGCTGGGACCACAGTTTCCCGCCACCACGCCCGGCTAATTTTTTGTATTTTTTAGTAGAGACAGGGTTTCGTCGTGTTAGCCAGGATGGTCTTGATCTCCTGACCTCGTGATCCACCTGCTTCGGCCTCCCAAAGTGTTGGTTACAGGTGTGAGCCACCGCGCCTGGCATGAAAGTGATCTTTGAAAGACTCGTTTATTTTATTTTATTTATTTTTGTTTTTTATTTATTTTTTTGAGGTGGAGTCTCGCTCAGCCGCCCAGGCTGGAGTGCAGTGGCACGATCTTGGCTCACTGCAAGCTCTGCCTCCCAGGTTCACGCCATTCTCCTGCCTCAGCCTCCCGAGTAGCTGGGACTACAGGCGCTCACCACTGCGCCCAGCTAACTTTTTGTATTTTTAGTAGAAATGGGGTTTCACCGTGGTCTTGGTCTCCTGACCTTGTGATCCGCCCGCCTCGGCCTCCCAAAGTGTTGGGATTACAGGCATGAGCCACCGCGCCCAGCCTGAAAGTGATCTTTGAAAGACTTGTTTAAAAGCACATGTGATTGTGGGACTATTCTCCCAGGAATGATTGCTAAATCTGTACTAAAGCACCCCATCCCCATTTCTTTTTTTTTTTGGTTTAAGTACTTTATTTATTTTAGAAATGGAGTCTCAGTCTGTCACCCAGGCTGGAGTACAGTGACATCATCGTAGCTCACTGCAGCCTCAGGCTCCCGGTCTCAATCAGTCCTTCCACCCAGCTAATCTTACTTTTTTCTTTCTTTTTTTTTTTTTTTTTGAGACGGAGTTTGCTTCTTGTTGCCCAGGCTGGAGTGCAATGGTGTGGTCTCGGCTCACTGCAACCTCCACCTCCCAGGTTCAAACGATTCTCCTGCCTCAGCCTCCCAAGTAGCTGGGATTACAGGCATGAGTCACCATGCCCAGCTAATTTTTTTGTATTTTTAGTAGAGACAGGGTTTCACTATGTTGGCCAAGGCTGGTCTTGAACTTCTGACCTCAGGTGATCTACCTGCCTTGGCCTCCCAAAGCGCTGGGGTTACAGGCATGAGCCACCGCGCCCGGCCCCACCCAGCTAATTTTTATTTTTATTTTTATTTTTTTTTGAGATGGAGTCTCATACTGTCACCCAGGCTGGAGTGCAATGGTGCCATCTTGGCTCACTGCAACCTCTGCCTCCCGGGTTCAAGTGATTCTCCTGCCTCAGCCTACTGAGTAGCTGAGATTACAGGCGCCTGCCACCACACCTGGCTAATTTTTTGTATTTTTAGTAGAGATGGGATTTCACTATGTTGGCCAGGCTGGTCTCGAACTCCTGACCTTGTGATCTGCCTGTCTCGGCCTCCCAAAGTGCTGAGATTACATGCGTGAACCACCGTGCCTGGCCCAATTTTTAAATTTTTTGTAGAGACGGGATCTCACTATGTTGCCCAAGCTGATCTCAAACTCCTATCCTCAAACAAGCCGACCACCTTGGCCTCCCAAAGCGCTTGTTTTGGGGAACAAAGCCAAACCTACCCTTGTAGTCAGTGTAGGCAGAACTCCTGCTCACCGGGAGAGGGCGCCATCCAGAAGGACAGCCTGTGCAGCGGCATGAAGGGAGCTCATGGCTGCTCTCCTAGGCCACAGACCACACCTTCCTCCAGAAGAGCCACTATCACCATGGTGACCACCCCAGCTATGCCAAGCCCCGGCTGCCCCTGCCCGTGTTCACCGTGCGACATTATGCAGGAACTGTCACCTACCAGGTACCTGGCCTCAGGGACAGACCAGGGTGAATCAGCGAGGGCAGTGTCCCCTCCCAAGCTGAGTCACCCACAGTGTCGAGGAGTGGGTGTGGGGAGGCCCCTTGCAAGGTTTGGATACCTGTCCCTACCTGAGCCATGGGCCCTGCTCAGTTCTGAGCACAGTTTACTGAGTTCTAGGTGACAATTATGGGGTCAGGGAGTGGAAGCCTTGGGACCCTCCAGACAAGTGGGCAGAGCACAAGCATGGGACCTGATGACCTTGGCAGTTTACTTTGCCTTCTGAGCCTCCATTTCCTCACCTGTAAAATGGGCATGGAGACCTAAGCTCTGGTGTTGCTGTGAGGGTGAGATGTAGTAACGTGGAGATGGCCTGGCAGGTGCCTGGCACATAGTAGGTGCTCACTGAATGGACTTCCCTTCCCCCTTCTGAGTTCTATGCCTACCAAGAAGCTGCATGCATGCCTGCCCCAGGAGGAGAGGAACTGGGGGTGGGGGAATGGGGGCTGGAATAAAGGGAAGGGCAGTAGGGAGAATCAGTTCTCCCTGGAGGAGATGGCACACTTTGCTTGGAGAAGAAAAACTACAAACTACCCAGGAGTTGCCCCCCAAAAAAGAAATACAAGGAGTTCAAGAAAGCTAGGAAAATGTAAGTCAAAATAGATTTAACATGGAGAGACAGACAACATTCTTGTCTAGTCAACCTATTGACTAGCATAGGTTAAGGCCCCAGTGGGGAGAGTGTAGTGTTGCTGGGGACTGGACCTTTCCATGGGGTGGAATGGAAAGTCCAGTGGCAGACCCAAGGCTAGGTAAAGGACTGGAAACACGAAGGCAGCCTTTCAGGTCACCTGGGGAGAGGGTAGATTCTTCTCCTCCATATCCAGCCTCCCCTGCTTGGTTCCTGCTCTCCTCCCTTTCTCCACTCCCCTCCGCACCTGCATGGCGTCTTGCAGGTTCACAAGTTTTTAAACAGAAACCGGGATCAGCTGGACCCTGCCGTGGTGGAGATGCTTGGCCAGAGCCAGCTCCAGGTGCCCATCTGCCCTTCCAGGCCTCCACCCGCTCCATACTCTGTCCCCCAATTCTGTCCTTTTCCCCCTGGGCGCTCTTGCCCAAGGGTTGGCCCTCAAGCCCCCGGCACCTTGGGCCATGGGCTGAGCTTGCCAGGGTCTGGATGCCGAGGGCTGGTCCCTTCTGGCTCTCCCGGGCTGCAGGGTGGATGGGCACACCCCAGTGGGCAGCTGGCTCAGCCCTTCACCCTCACAGCTGGTGGGCAGCCTGTTCCAGGAGGCAGAGCCCCAGTCCAGGGGAGGGCGAGGCAGACCCACGCTGGCCTCTCGCTTCCAGCAGGCCCTGGAGGACCTCATAGCCCGGCTGGGCAGGTGAGAACAGCGCCCGCCACACCAGACCCCAGGGAGTTGTATGGGGCGCTGGTCTGTGCCCAAGTGACCCCTCTTTCCCTCATCAGGAGCCATGTCTATTTCATCCAGTGCCTCACCCCTAACCCTGGAAAGGTGAGCTCCCCAGCAACTGGCCTCAGGGCCCTCCCCCGCCCTGCACCTCCCTACCCACAGCTCCAGGCCCCTTGACTCCAGCTGTCTTTGGCTCTGTCTTGTGGCCACAGCTTCCAGGCCTCTTTGACGTGGGACATGTGACAGAGCAACTGCACCAGGCAGCCATACTGGAGGCCGTGGGCACCCGCAGTGCCAACTTCCCCGTGCGTGTGCCCTTCGAGGCCTTCCTGGCCAGGTGGGGCCCAGCACCTCGGGGCAGGACTGACAAGGAGGCCTCCGGGAGTGACCGGCAGCCCCGGGGGTCCTTCCGATTGGAGATGGACTCACTCTGCCCAGGACTGGGCCTAGCACCCTACCCTCCCTCTCTCTCCTCGTCCTCTCATCCTCCCTCTCTCTCTCTCTCTCTTCATTTCGCTCTCTTCTACCATTCACCATCCCTCCATGCATTCATCATTTCTTCTTCTCTCCTCAAATCTCTCCTGTGCTGATGCCTGGGCACCAGAGATCAGGTGGGAGCAGTACCTGCCCTGGGCGGGGCTCACGGTCTAGTGCCCGCAGCAGCTGTCCAGGGAGTGCAGGCTGAAGCAGTGAGATGGGAGGGGGGGACGGAGTGAGAAAAGAGCCTCTCAGAAGGGCAGGAGGGGCGGGGAGGGGCGGGGTGCACACGGAGCTGCCAAGAACCCCGGAGGTAGCTCTGTTCTCAGAGTTCAGAAACCTCAAAGAAAAGCTGGTGGCATTGTCCGTTTTGGTGTTTGCCTATCTGGCCTTTGGCTATTGACTGGATGGCCTCTTGGGAATCCTCTGAAGGGCTGGAGTTTCCCCCAAGGACAGGGACAGAGGGAGCAGGTGGAGTCACACCTCACTGATGTGCAGCTGAGCTTGAGCTGGGCTGGTGGCTGCCTCAGAAGGGAGGGGGCAGCTGCTAGGAGCAGCAGCCTTACCCCAGGGCTCTGCGGACCTCCTTAGCCTGTGACGGCCTTGGCAATGGGGATGGCCTGGTTGGGGGACTGAGCAAAAGGCAGGCAGTAGGGATGGGTGTGCCCAGCCTTGAGTCAGATCCTGAGAAGCTCCAGGGCGGGGCACATTCTGTCTCTGCCATCTGGAAACCTACCAGCTACAGCAATTGTCACCTCCAACAAGAAGCCCTGAGCCCGGAAGCTGGGTGAGAGGAACCTCCAGGTACAACTCTCCACCCAGCACAGACCAGGTCTGCTGATCTGTGCCATTCCCGATGCGCTGTGGCATCCCGTGACCACATCCCCAGAACCTGCACAGTGCTTGCTTGGTACAGACTAACTACTGAGTGTCCATTGAGCCAAACTGGTACCATGATGTGGACCTGTGAAATGTCCTTCAACACTCCCCCACCCATCCCTTCCTGCCACACCCCTCCCTCCCTCCCTCCCTCCCTCCCACAAACTTGTCCTGAGACCCACTGTGTTGGGTGGCGAGGAGACTAAGGCCTTGGGAACCACATTCCCGTTGCTCCCGTGGGCCAGAACCAGCCGTTATGTCTCCTGCGCACACCGTGTTCACCTGTTTTCCCCCTGAGCTCCAGCACAGAGACCCTCCCTACCCAAGTTCGCTGCAGTGTCTCAGCCCCCAGCTGAGCGCCTAGCATAGAGCAGGCACTTTCCAAATTTTTTAATGATCTAGAAATGGAATAAATACCGAGGGGCTCAGGGTGTTGCACAGCAAGTGTGAAAGGGCCGGGCGTGGTGGCTCACACCTGTAATCGCAGTACGTTGGGAGGCCGAGGCAGGCAGATCACCTGAGGTCAGGAGATCGAGACCAGCCTGACCAATATGGAGAAACCCCGTCTCTACTAAAAATACAAAATTAGCTGGGCGTGGTGGTGCATGCCAGTAATCCCAGCTACTCGGGAGGCTGGCAGGAGAATTACTTGAACCTGGGAGGTGGAGGTTGTGGTGAGCTGAGATTGCACCATTGCACTCCAGCCTGGGCAACAAGAGTGAAACTCTGTCTCAAAAAAAAAAAAAAAGGCCGGGCGCGGTGGCTTACACCTGTAATCCCAGCACTTTGGGAGGCCAAGGCGGGTGGATCACGAGGTCAGGAGATTGAGACCATCCTGGCTGACACGGTGAAACCCCGTCTCTACTAAAATTACAAAAAATTAGTCGGGTGCGGTGGTGGGTGCCTGTAGTCCCAGCTACTCGGGAGACTGAGGCAGGAGAATGGCATGAACCCGGGAGGCGGAGCTTGCAGTGAGCTGAGATAGCGCCACTGCACTCCCGCCTGGGCGAAAGAGAGAGACTCCATCTTAAAAAAAAAAAAAAAAGTGTAAAAGGAGGTTCTGGCTATTCTGATCTCAGCTCCATCCTTGGAGCAGGTTCCGGGCCCTGGGGTCAGAAGGGCAGGAAGACCTCTCTGACCGGGAGAAGTGTGGTGCCGTCCTGAGCCAGGTGCTGGGGGCCGAATCACCTCTCTGTCACCTTGGAGCCACCAAGGTGGGTGTGTGTATCCCTGTGTGCAGAGGGCAGCATGAATGGGAAAGGAGAGATGCATTCTGGGCCCAAAGGGACAAACCCAGGATCCAAACTTGGGGATCCGTCCAAGTGGTGGGAGACGGAAGGGCTGGGCGGCAGGGCAAGAAGAACAAATGGTTTGGCTGGAAGGGAGGAGGCTGAGACCAGAGGAGGAGAGCAGGCAGGGCTGGCTCGTGGTTCCTGCCTACAGCCTACTCCTCTGCCCCACAGGTCCTGCTGCTGGAAAAGGGCTGGCAGCGGCTGGAGGAGCTCCGGGACCAGCAGCGCTCTCAGGCCCTGGTCAACCTGCACCGCAGCTTCCACACCCGCATCTCCCGCCAGCGCATCCTGCCCCGGATGCAGGCTCGCGTGCGTGGGTTCCAGGCCAGGTCTGCAGGCGTTGGAGCCAGGGCTGAAGTGAGGGGGTGAGGCCGTGGGCACGTCCTCCAGGTGGTGGGGCAGGGTTGGGGAAACATAGAGCCTCAAGGCAAGTCATCCTGCCCCAGTGCCATCTCATCGGCATGTGACTCTCCTTGACGGCATTC
This sequence comes from Pongo pygmaeus, assembly GCF_028885625.2. Lineage (NCBI taxonomy): Eukaryota > Metazoa > Chordata > Mammalia > Primates > Hominidae > Pongo > Pongo pygmaeus. Next base: position 93,844,482 of record NC_072392.2, read on the forward strand.
CCCCCCATACCCATGCAGCCTCTGCTTGAATACCCCAGCCACGAGAAACTCATTACCTACTGAGACCACCTGAACCTGTGGTCCTGACTCCTTTATCATTCTCTTTTCTGGTCTGTTTTCCACACTGTGGGAACAATCTTTTTTTTTTTTTTTTTTTGAGATGGAGTTTTGCTCTTGTTGCCCAGGCTGGATGGAGTACAATGGCGCGATCTCAGCTCACTGCAACCTCTGCCCCCTGGGTTCAAGTGATTCGCCTGCCTCAGCCTCCCGAGTAGCTGGGATTACAGGCTTGTGCCACCACACTCAACTAATTTTTTTTTTGAGATGGAGTTTCACTCTTGTTGCCCAGGCTAGAGTATAATGGTGTGATCTCAGCTCACTGCAGCCTCCACCTAACAGGTTCAAGTGATCCTCCTGCCTCAGCCTCCTGAGTAGCTGGGATTACAGGCATGTGCCACCATGCCTGGCTAATTTTGTATTTTTAGTAGAGACGGGGTTTCTCCATGTTGGTCAGGCTGGTCTCGAACTCCCGATCTCAGGTGATCCTCCCGCCTCAGCCTCCCAAAATGCTGGGATTACAGGCGTGAGCCACCGTGCCTGGCTACAGTCATCTTTTCAAAGCATGAATCATGTTGTTAAGGACCTGACTACCTCCCCAGCCCAATTTAGGCCAGACTTTCACCCTGCAGTGACTTTAGACTTTTCTGTCTTATAACACCACTCTCCCACTTCTCACCTAATCATCTCTTATTTGCCCTCACAGCCTGTCTTCACACATTCCTCCAACAGCTGTTGGCTGACCTTCTGCCTCATCTGCCCTGGGCCAGATGCTGGCGATAGAGCTGGGGGTGCCAGAGACGGGGCCTCCCAGGCTAGGTGGGGAGTCAGATTCAGATGGTAGAGCAGCCAGTGATCTTCCCAGAGAGTAACTCGAGGGCTGAGAATAAAGTGAAGACAGTGGAGAACATCGGGGAAGCCAGGCATCTCCATTATCTATTTCCAAAACGTTTTCATCCCACAAACGGAAACTCTGGACCCATTAAGCAGTAACTATTCCCCCCAAGACCCCCAGCCCCTGGTAACTTTCAGTCTACTTGAGTCTCTATGAAGTTGCCCATTCCAGATGTTTCCTGTAAGTTGACTCATACAATATTTCCTTTTACGACTGGCTTCTTTCGCTTAACATAATGTTTCAAAGTTCATCCATGTTGTAGCATGTGTCAGAAATTCATTCAGTTCCGGGCTTGAGGGTTAATAAATAATTTATTATTATTATTATTATTATTATTTATTTATTTATTTATTTATTTTTTTGAGATGGAGTCTCGCTCTGTCGCCCAGGCTGGAATGCAGTGGCTCGATCTCAGCTCAGTGCAACCTCTGCCTCCCAGGTTCAAGCAATTCTCCTGCCTCAGCCTCCTGAGTAACTGGGATTACAGGCACCCGCCACCACGCCCGGCTAATTTTTTGTGTTTTTAGTAGAGACGGGGTTTCACCATGTTGGCCAGGCTGGTCTTGAACTCCTGTCTCCTGAGTCAATCCAGCTGCCTCAGCCTGTCAAAGTGCTGGGATTACAGGCGTGAGCCACTGCGCCCGGCCTGTTCTAGTCTGTTTACAAATCTTTGGGGTATAAGCCTCGGAGTGAAAGTGCTGGTAATTCTATCATATGGTAATTCTATGTTTAACTTTCTGAGGAGCTGCCAAATTGCTTTCCATAGTGGCTGCATCATTTTATGTTTCTACCAGCAATGTGCAAGGGTTCCAGTTTCTCTGCATCCTTGCCAGTACTTATTATTTCCCATTTTTAAAATCATAGCCCTGCTAGTGGGTGTGAAGTGGCATCTCATTATGGCTTTGATTTGCATTTCTCTAGGACTAATGACATTGAGCATCTCAGACATTAGAGTCACTTCTTTGGAGAAATGTCTGTTTCTCCTCTGCCCGTTTTTATTTCTTAATTAATTAATTAATTTTTGAGATGGAATCTTGCTCTGTCACCCAGGCTGGAGTGCAGTGGTGCCATCTCAGCTCACTGCAACCTCTGCCCCCTGGGTTCAAGCCATTCTCCTGCCTCAGCCTCCCGAGTAGCTGGGATTACAGGCACCTGCCGCCAAGCCCAGCTAATTTTTGTGGTTTTAGTGGATATGGGGTTTTCCTGTGTTGGCCAGGCTGGTCCCAAACTCGTGACCTCAGGTGATCCACCCACCTCAGCCTCCCAAAATGCTGAGATTACAGGCATGAGCCACTGCACCTGGCCTTTATTTTTTATTATTTTTTTCTATTTAATTTTTTTTGAGACAGAGTCTTGCTCTATCACCCAAGTTGGAGTGCAGCAGCGTGATCTCAGCTCACTGCAACCTCCAGCTACTGGTTTCAAGTGATTTTCGTGCCTCAGCCTCTGGAATAGCTGGGATTACAGGCATAGGCCACCAAGCCCGGCTAATTTGTTGTTGTTGTTGTTGTTGTTTTTCTTTTGAGATGGAGTCTCGCTCTGTTGCCCAGGCTGGAGTGCAATTCCTTGGTCTCAGCTCACTACAACCTCCACCTCCTGGGTTCAAGCGATTCTCCTGCCTCAGCCTATGAAGTAGCTGGGACTACAGGCACCTGCCACCATGCCCAGCTAATTTTTGTATTTTTAGTAGAGACAGTTTCACTATGTTGGCCAGGCTGGTCTCAAACTCCTGACCTCGTGATCTGCCCGCCTCGGTCTCCCAAAGTGCTGGGATTATAGGCGTGAGTCACCACGCCTGGCCTTTTTTGTATTTTTAGTAGAGACGGGGTTTCACCGTGTTGGCCAGGCTGGTCTCAAGCTCCTGGTCTCAAGTGATCCTCCCACTTCAGCTTCCCAAGGTACAGGGATTACAGGTGTGATACAGGTATGAGCCATTGTACCCGGCCAATGATGTTACTTTTTAATAAGTTCTGCTGCTCTTTCTTTTTTTTTTTTTTTTAAACAAGACAGGGTCTGACTCTGTCACCCAGGCTAAAGAGCGGTGACCCAATCATAGCTCCTACCTCAGCCTCCCAAGTAGCTAGGACTACAAGGACACGCCGTCATGCCTGGCTAATTTAAAAAATATTTCTTGTAGAGATGAGGTCTTGCTGTGTTGCCCAGGCTGGTCTTGAACTCCTGGTCTCAAGCAATTCTCCTTCCTCAGCCTCCTAGAGTGCTGGGATTACAGGCATGAGCTACCGTACCAAGCTAAGGGAAATGATTTTTTTTTTTTTTTTTTTGGTCAGTGTGCATATGGGGAACTGATCTGAACCCAGGTATTCTAGGCCCAGAGTCAGAGAGTCAGATCTTAATCCCTCAGGCTAAACAGTCTCTCAATTTACTTGTTCTCCCTCCTCCCTCCTCCCTCCTCCCTCCTCCCTCCTCCTCTCTCTCTCTCTCTCTTTCCTTCCTTCCCTCCCTTCCTTCCTTCCATCCCTCCTTCCTTCCTTCTTCCTTCACTCCCTCCCTCCCTCTCTCTTTCTTTCTTCTCTTTCTTTCTCCCTCCCTTCCTCCCTTCCGGACGGAGTCTTGCTCTGTCACCCAGGCTGGAGTGCGATGGCACGATCTCGGCTCACTTGAATCGCCGCCTCCCAGGTTCAAGTGATTCTCGTGCCTCAGCCTCCTGAGGAGCTGGGATTACAGGTGTGCTGTAATTTTTGTATTTTTAGTAGAGACAGGGTTTCACCACGTTGGCCAGGCTGGTCTTGAACTCCTGACCTCACGTGATCTACCCGCCTCGGCCTCCCAAAGTGCTGGGATTACAGGCATGAGCCAACGCACCCAACCCTTGCTTTTCTTTTGAAGTATCCTGTTCTTTTCCTGTCGTTTCTGTGAAGCGTCCAGGGCTTCTCTGGTCCAAAGTCAGTTTTTACATGAATGTCCGGGCGGTGCCAGGCAGGAAGCATAAGTGTGGACTCTTCATTTCGCCCCCGCCCTTTCCCGGCCTCCAGGAAGCGGTACCTCCGGCGGCGGGCAGCTCTGGGACAGCTGAACACCATCCTGCTGGTGGCCCAGCCCCTGCTCCGGAGGCGGCAGAGACTGCAGGTGCAGGGGCTTGGGTGGGGCAGTTCAGGGTAGAAGCCAGGCTGCCTGAGCTGGCCGAGCTGGCCAAATCCCAGCAGCGTCAACCCTCTCAGCCCAGCCTCACAAGGGCTGCAGCTTCGGACACAGTGCTTCTTGAACTCATCCCTTTTCCCCCCGGCTGGGGTAGGCCGGGGCCCTTGGGAGATGCTGTCTTCCTCCATCCCTGCGCACTCTCCCCAGGGCCTGGCTCTTCCCTCTTGCCTGGGGTTCCCATCCCCTCCAGGCCTCCCCTGGGCCCCTTCTGCTCCCCTCTTTTGCATGATGACTCCAATCTAAGGTCTATAAAGCAGCTCAAAGGTCAATGCCCACGTGCTACCCCCTCTCTGGCCCCTCCCTGGCTGGACTTTGTCCCCTGGGACCATTTCTTCCCTTCTTCCTGCCCTCTTCCCGGTGCCCTGGCAGATGGGCACAGATGCCCACAGCGCTAAGGCTGGTGAGGGCCCTGGAGGGCCAGGGGTGGCTGGCCCCTCCTGATCTGTTCTCGCTCCTTTGCTGAGACCCTCCCAGGGGCAGGAGGGGACAGCTGAACTTCAGAGCTGGGGAGGTGCCCCCAGGTGACTCACATGGGAGGCATCAGCTCTTCCCACATCTCTTCCAACAGCTTGGGCATTGGTAGGGCTGGCACAGCAGCGAAAGGGCCTTGGAGAGAGTGCCAAGCATGGTAGGTGGCCTGGAAAGTGGGGGGTTTTACATGGGGCTATTGGGGGGTTTTACATGGGGCTATGAACCTGCTGAGACTGGGACAGCTTAGAGGGCCGCCAGGGTGCTACTATGGGTCCTGTCCCTCAGGGCCATGCATTGCACCTCCTGAGAAGAGGACCGGGGTGCCCTTGGCTCTTGGTTTCCCTCAGAGGGTCTTTGGGGCTCTGTTTGTTCGAGTGTCCAGGGTCAGAATCCTTGGTCTTTGGCTGGGCGTGGTGGCACACACCTGTAATCCCAGCACTTTGAGGCCGAGGTGTGAGGACTGCTTGAGCCCAGGAATTTGAGACCAGCCTGGGCACCATGACAAGACCCCATCTCTACAAAAACAATAAAAATTAGCTGGACACAGTAGCACATGCCTGTAGTCTCAGCTACTCAGGAGGTTTGAGGTGGGAGGATCGCTTGAGCTTGAGCCTCGGAAGTGAAGGCTGAAGTGAGCCATGATGGTACCAGTGCTCTCTAGCCTGGGTGACAGAGTGAGACCCTGCCTCAAAAAAAAAAAAATCCGTGGTCTTTGGAGGGGATGTTTATAATCTTGGGGGTGAGGGTGTGGGGAGGGACACTGGTCCCTAGGCCCCTCCTGTGGATCCTGGGTAAATGAGTCCCCTCTGCCAGGAGTTGGGGCGCTTGGAGATCCCGGCTGAGCTGGCCGTCATGCTGAAGACGGCGGAAGGTGAGTCTTGTTGGTGTCCTCTTGTTAAGATCCCCTCTCCAGTCCCTTTACTGTGGGGTGTGTCTGTCCCTTGTGGTTCCTCCCTCTGATGCTCCAGGCTCCCTTGAGCTCACCGCTCGGGTCCCTGTGGACAGGGGCTGATGGCTCATGGTGAGGGGTGGAGGTGGTCCCAGGGCCAGGTACCACACCTGGGTGTTCCTGGGCTGCCTGCCTCCCGGTGCTTGTTCCCAGGCCATCAGGATGCCCTGGCTGGGAGCATCACCGAGTGCCTGCCGCCTGAGGTTCCTGCCCGGCCCAGCCTGACTCTCCCAGCAGACATTGACCTATTCCCTTTCTCCAGCTTCGTCGCCATTGGCTTTCAGGTGGGCGTCCAGGCCTAAGCTCTTCCCACTGGCCTCACCGTTCTGAGTTAGCACCTGCCTGGCAGACGCTGCGTTTTTTTCCCTGCTGTCAGCTCTTTCCCTCCTCCCTCCCCAGCCTTTGGGGCTGTCAATAGCGCTGAATTGCTCTGAAAATAACCGTTGAATGTAATTGTCTCACCATAGAGGGTTATTGGCGATAACAGTTGGTGTTATTGAATGGGAGACGTTATTTAGATCCACGATGCCACACCTTTGTTGTACCTGCGGTAGTGCTCTGCTTTTGAAGTCATGACCTTAAAGAATGTTTATTGACAAGGGAAATTGTCCAGACTTCAACAGTAAATACAAATGCAGGTTCAAAACTGCACATACAGGTTGGGCATGGTGGCTCATGCTTGTAATCCCAGCACTTTGGGAGGCTGAGGTGGGTGGATCACCTGAGGTCAGGAGTTTGAGACCAGCCTGGCCAACATGGTGAAACCCCGTCTCTACTGAAAATACAAAAATTAGCCGGGCATGCGCCTGTAGTCCCAGCTATTCAGGAGGCTGAGACAGGAGAATCACTTGAACCTGGGAGGTGGAGGCTGCAGTGAGCTGAGATTGTGCCACTGCACTCCAGCCTGAGTGACAGAGCAAGACTCTGCCTCAGCAACAACAACAACAATAACAAAAAAAAAAAGCATTAAGATGCATTTCTGTCCAGCCCTCTGCCTCTCCCGAGGTGCCTGCTCTGGTGGGGCTCCCCTGGGCTGTCTAACAGCTGGCGAGCGTGGACTGAGCCCTTTCCTTCCTTGCAGGAGCCGTCCCTGCCCAGGCCGGGGCAGCCACTGGCGAAGCCCCTAACCCAGCTGGACGGAGAGAACCCTCAGCATGCCCTGGACATCAACAAAGTGGTGAGTGACACATTGGAGAAGGGACAGGATGGGCGCCTGGGAGCCCTGCACGTCCTGTCCTTACCCGGCTGTGTCGGCAGATGCTGCGGCTCCTGGGGGACGGATCCCTGGAGTCCTGGCAGAGGCAGACCATGGGCACATACCTGGTGCGGCAGGGGCAGTGCCGGCCAGGGCTGCGGAATGAGCTCTTTAGCCAGCTGGTGGCCCAGCTATGGCAGAACCCAGATGAACAGCAGAGCCAGCGTGGCTGGGCCCTCATGGCTGTTTTGCTCAGCGCCTTTCCCCCACTGCCTGTCCTACAGAAGCCGCTGCTCAAGTAAGGGGCCTGGGAGGTAGGGGCCTGGCAGGTGGGGTCGCTGGATCACCCTGCCTCCACTGCAGCCTGTGCGCGCCCTGCAGGTTCGTGTCTGACCAGGCCCCCAGGGGCATGGCAGCGCTGTGCCAGCACAAGCTGCTGTGGGCCTTGGAGCAGTCGCAGCTGGCCTCGGGGGCCACTCGGGCCCACCCCCCGACCCAGCTGGAGTGGCTGGCCGGATGGCGGCGGGGCCGCATGGCGCTGGACGTGTTCACCTTCAGCGGTGAGGGCTGCCTCTGGCTGAGGCTTCCCAGGCCTGAAGTGGGGCCAGCCCTACCCCGTTGCCCTCCCTGGAACCCCTTCCTGCCCCAGCCTTCCTGCTGCCCTGTCCTCAGTGACCCTGATCTCCCTCCCCTCTGTCCTGCTTTTGAAACCCTCATGGGGACAGCAGCCCCTTCCTGTCAGGGTGGACCCTGCTGTCCCTCACTTTTGCCCCTGCCCCCTGCGCCCCTGCAGAGGAGTGCTACTCGGCCGAGGTGGAGTCTTGGACCACCGGGGAGCAGCTGGCTGGGTGGATCCTGCAGAGCAGGTATGGGGACCAGGGATGGGGGACAGTGTGGCCAAAGTGACCATTGTCCTATACTCTCCTCCTTCTCCAAGCCCAGTCTCGGGGGCAGGGAGGGGAGGTGCCCCGGGGTGGGCAGGGGCCAGACTGCAGATGGCGATGGGGAGCCAGGGGCAGATTAGGAATGAGGGGCTTGGGAGCTCCCACGGCCCAGATTCTAACTCAGTAGGTCAGAAAATAAATGCCCATGCTGGAGCCCTTGTGGAAATGGAGGGCCGTGAGGTGAGGAGGGGAGCAGTCCCCGCTGCTGAGCAAACCTGGGTCCCGGACCAGGCGGATCCAGGGCCACCCTCCCTTCCTCAGCCCTCTGCCCCCTTGGCCCACCCTGTAGTCCCTGCCCCTTCTGGATGGCCGCCTGCCTCACTGCTCCGCTCCCACCCAGAGGCCTGGAGGCGCCTCCCCGGGGATGGTCCGTGTCGGCCGCCTGCCTCACTGCTCCCCTCCCACCCAGAGGCCTGGAGGCGCCTCCCCGGGGCTGGTCCGTGTCACTGCACTCCAGGGACGCATGGCAGGACTTGGCTGGCTGCGACTTTGTGCTGGACCTGATCAGCCAGACTGAGGACCTGGGGGACCCAGCTCGTCCCCGCAGCTACCCCATCACTCCTCTTGGCTCGTAGGTGCCACCCAGCACCCCTCTCCCTGGCCTGCTCCTGCAGGGGAACCCCACCGCCACCCTGCCACACTCAGGGGTTTATAGGAGCTGCCACAGGCCCAGCCCTCCCACCCAGCCTCCTCCCAACCATGGGGCGACCCCCGCAGCAGCTTCTACCTCTTGCCCCAGCCTGGGTGACCCTCAGCCTTGGCCACTCCCTTAGCTGGATCCCGTTTCCTGCAGAGCCGAGGCCATTCCCCTTGCACCTGGCATCCAGGCTCCCTCACTGCCCCCAGGACTCCCTCCAGGTCCAGCCTCAACACTGCCCAGCAGGGACCACACAGGTAAGGCTGGAGTGGGCACATGGAGGTTGGCAGAGCATGGGAAGCCCCACGCCCCGGGCCGTGGCTCCAACCCTCTCCCTGCCCCACAGGGGAGGTCCAGAGGTCAGGGAGCCTGGACGGCTTCCTGGACCAGATCTTCCAGCCAGTGATATCCTCCGGCCTCAGCGTGAGTCGGGCACAGCCCCTGAATGCCCCTGCCCCAACCCCCCGGGGCCTCTGCTGCCCCTTCCATTTTTCTCAGGGCTCTCGCTCTGACCTGTGACCATTGCCCCTTCAGGATCTGGAACAAAGCTGGGCTCTGAGCAGCCGCATGAAGGGAGGGGGCGCCATTGGGCCCACGCAGCAGGGCTACCCCATGGGTGAGTGAGGGGCTGATTCCTTACCCAGGGCCTCCGGGCCTGGCAGCATGGCAGGCATGGCCTGGGACCCCTCTGGCAGTGGCGATTGATGCCGATTGATGCCCTGGCCAGCACCCCGGTACCCGATGCTCTTCTCTGTGCCTGGGGCTGGAGGGAGGTGGCATGTGGGCCCAGGCAGGGACTGACAGGGAGGGCGTGTTCCCTCAGTGTACCCAGGAATGATTCAGATGCCTGGATACCAGCCAGGCATGGTCCCTGCACCCATGCCCATGATGCCAGCGATGGGCACAGTCCCTGCCATGCCAGGTAAGTCTGGGCTGGGGGCACCAGAGTCCCTTCTCAGGAGAGCAGCCACCAGCTCTGGGACTGGAGGAGGGAGGGTCCTGCTAGGAGTCCCGAGTGCACAGTGGGCAGCGAGCTTCAAGGCTGGCCATGGTGCCCACTGCTCTGGCCACCTGCCGCCCTCACAGCCATGGTGGTGCCGCCACAGCCACCGCAGCCGCTGCTTCCCAGCCTGGACGCAGGGCAGCTGGCCGTCCAGCAGCAGAACTTTATCAACCAGCAGGCGCTAATCCTGGTGAGCGCTGGCAGGGCCCTGGGGCTACCTGGTGGAGGAGAGGTCTGTGGCTCGGGGATGAGGGTCTGAACTGGCTGCTCCTCCTGCTTCAGGCCCAGCAGATGACAGCCCAGGCCATGACCCTGTCCCTGGAGCAGCAGACACAGCAGCGGCAGCGGCAGGCTCGGGCCTCCGAGGCTGCGTCCCAGGCCTCACCCTCAGCCGTCACCTCCAAGCTCAGGAAGCCCCCCACACCCCCGGAGAAGCCACAGCGTGACCTGGAAGCAGAGGGTGGCCGCCTGAGGGTGAGGAGGTGACCGTGTTCTCAGGAAGGGGTGTGAGGGTGGGGGCTGCAGGGGCAGGGGACATGGGCAGGGTGAGTAGGCAGACGCAGGGAAGAGGCTGCTGGCCCGGGACCCGAGGGATGTGGCGAGTGTGGCACCCAGGCTGGCTGAGCTGCCACTCACTTCTGCTTCTGCCAGGAGATCTCTGAGGAGGCTGAAGACAGGCCCTATCGGCCCAAGAGCTTCCAGCAGAAACGGAACTATTTCCAGAAGATGGGTGAGGGCACTTGGGGTGGCAGGACCGTGCAGAAACATGGGCAGTGCCCCTAGCCTGGGCCAGGGAGGGTGGGGTGTGCTCTGCTCCCCGAAGTTGGTGCAGCCCATCCAGGAGCCCAGCTGGGCCAGTATGGGTAACTTTGAAGACCATCTGGACACTTGCAGGGCAGCCGCAGATCACAGTGAGGACGATGAAGCCCCCAGCCAAGGTCCACATCCCCCAGGGGGAGGTGCAGGAGGAGGAGGAGGAGGAGCAGGAGGAGCAGGAGGAGCAAGAAGTGGAAACAAGAGCAGGTTGTGGGGAGCTGGGCAGGGCCTGGGGCTCCTGTGGCTCTGCACAGCGTTTAACGGTCTTTCCTGTTTTCCTGGTCAGTGCCGTCCCCTCCTCCTCCCCCCATTGTGAAGAAGCCATTGAAGCCAGGTGGGGCCAAAGCTCCAAAAGAGGCTGAAGCTGAGCCAGCCAAGGAGACAGTGGCCAAGGGCCGTGGCCAAGGGCCAGCACAAGGCAGGGGGATCGTGGTGCACAGCTCAGACTCCAAGCCCAAGCGGCCACAACCCAGCAGGGAAATTGGCAACATCATCCGCATGTACCAGAGCCGCCCAGGCCCCGTGCCTGTGCCCGTGCAGCCATCCAGGTGGGCCCCCACGGGGAGGTGGCCAGGGCTGTCCCGCTCCTCGGGGACTCACCCTAGGAACTTAGTGACCTCTGGCTTCTCCCACGAGGCCTCGCAAAGCTTTCCTGAAGAAAATCGACCCCAAGGACGAGGCTCTGGCCAAGCTGGGTATCAACGGTGCCCACTCGTCCCCGCCGGTGAGCACCCCAGCCTGTCTCCCCCAGAGTGTGTGCTGCTGCACTGGGGAGCCCAAGGCTCTCTGGGGCGAAGTTGGCCTTGTGCTGTGACTTAGCCCGTGTACTTTCTCTGTATCCCCCCAGATGCTGTCCCCCAGCCCAGGAAAGGGCCCCCCGCCAGCTGTGGCTCCTCGACCCAAGGCCCCACTACAGCTTGGGCCCTCTCGCTCCATCAAGGAAAAGCAGGGGCCCCTTCTGGACCTGTTTGGCCAGAAGCTGCCTACTGCCCAGACACCCCCACCTCCACCAGCACCACCACTGCCTCTGCCCGAGGACCCAGGGACCCTTTCAGCAGAGCGTCGTCGTAAGGAACCACATTTCTCCTGCGCCGTGGGCTTCACTGGGGCAGAGGCAGGGTTCGCACAGACTCTCAGTGCCCAGGGCTGAAGGAATTTCTGCGTGGCTGAGGCCAGCTGTTCGGGCTTCTGGACTTTGGAGCCATACGTAGCTAGGGAGTCCCAGCTTCCGCGTTCCTACCCAGGGCAGGGCCTGGGCATCTTTGGGGCTGTCACTGAGAGGCTGTCACACACAGGGTGTTGTCCTTGACACATACCCGACAGCTCTGTGGGGAAGTCAGTGGCATCACACACAGGGTGTTGTCCCTGACACATACCCGACAGCTCTGTGAGGTGGCCCTGGCTGACATGGTCGCTCATAGAAGACCCACGAGCCTCAGGGACGCCAGGGCAAGTTTAGGGCCCGAAGTGGAGGCAGGAGATGGTACCATGGAAGGGTAAGGCAGCTGGAGGTTGGGAGAGCCGGGCCCTTGGAAGGCTCTTGGGGATGAGAGTCTTCCCTCCCGTGCCCCCATCACTTTGGCTCTGCAGCCCCTCCCGGAGGCTCCTCACCCCCTCCTCTCTGCCAGGCTTGACACAGCCCATGGAGGACCAGGGGGTCTCCACCCAGCTACTCGCGCCCTCTGGCAGCGTGTGCTTCTCCTACACCGGCACGCCCTGGAAGTTGTTCCTACGCAAGGAGGTGGGCATAAGGGTGGGGCCTTGGCCTGGCCTCTTTGGGCTGGCAGGGAGGCAGCAGGCTTTGTGTGTCCCAGCCTGGGACCCCAGCATCCCCTCCCCACAGCCCACCATCTCAAGGCTGATTTTCCAGGCCTGGGAGGGCAGAGGCTGGCTGGGAAGAGGCACCAGACCTACCGATCTTTGCCCTTCTGTGCCCTCCTCCAGGTGTTCTACCCACGGGAGAACTTCAGCCATCCCTACTATCTGCGGCTCCTCTGTGAGCAGGTGAGAGCTGGCCCACCTGCCAGCCTGAGACATCTGCAGAGACAGCATCCCTGGTGCCCTTTGTCTAATGGCTGGGCCAGGTGAACACCATGTAGGGCATGTTGGCAGCCAGCACTAGGGGGCACTTCTGTGTGCCCAGACCTGCCTTCATTGAATCTTCACAACATCCCTAAGAAGTAGGGACCATGGCCAGGTGCGGTGGCTCATGCCTGTAATCCCAGCACTTTGGGAGGCCAAGGCAGGTGGATCACGAGGTCAGGAGTTCGAGACCAGTCTGGCCAACATGGTGAAACTCTGTCTCTACTAAAAATACAAAAATCAGGCGTGGTGGCATGCACCTGAAATCCCAGCTACTCGGGAGGCTGAGGCAGGAGAATTGCTTGAACCCGGGAGGCAGAGGTTCTAGTGAGCCGAGATTGTGCCACTACACTCCAGCCTGGGTGACAGAGCGAGACTGTGTCTCAACAACAACAAGAAGTAGGGACCATTATTCATCTAGTTTCATAGATAAAGATTAAAGGCAAAGTGTGTACAGTGTACAACACAGGCTCTAGCACACAGTAGGTACTTAATAAATGGTGGTCACTTTGCCACCTCTGAATGCTCCCAGGAGTGAGCCTCTGTTCCCCCTAATTCTGCAGTAGCACCCGCCCCCTGCCCCGAACAATCTTATATCTGGGCTGATCCAAGGGCAGTTACCATGGGGTCTCTGGGCAGTGAGTGAAAAGGGAGGGCTGGCAGTTGCAGGGGAGGGGACAGGTGAGACGTGTGAATAGAGGTGGCCCAAGCCCTCCATCCCTCCCTGCCCCACCTAGGCCCTCTGCTGAGCACACAGGCCACGGGGGCCAGGGCGCCCTCCATCGGCCTCCTCAGCTTTTCCTTCATGCATGTCGATGGCTGCTCTGGGGGTGGGCTCTGTCTCAGGACCTGGTGGTGACCACCTCGTTCTGCCCCCAGATCCTGCGGGACACCTTCTCCGAGTCCTGTATCCGGATTTCCCAGGATGAGCGGCGGAAAATGAAAGACCTGCTGGGTATGGGTCCAGGGGCCATGGAGTTGGGAGCTTGAGTGCTGGGGGCCGCGCCTGCCCTGAAGGAGGGAGCAGCATGGGAGCAAACTCTAGAGCCCCCTCTGTGTGAGCAGAGGGCAGCCTGGGTCCTTCCTGCCCACAGGAGGCTTGGAGGTGGACCTGGATTCTCTCACCACTACTGAAGACAGCGTCAAGAAGCGCATCGTGGTGGCCGCTCGGGACAACTGGGCCAATTACTTCTCCCGCTTCTTTCCTGTCTCGGTCAGTGGCGCTGGGGTAGGGAGTTGGGATGCCAGGCCCCCAGCCTGGATCCTGGGGTGCACGGGCACAGACCCTCCACAAGCAGGAGAGCTGGGGGGCAGGCGCCAGGGGAAGGACAAAGCCCAGCCACTGGCCCTGGGCAGCTCCAGGGCATCTTGAGCAGTAGCAGGACCCAGGAGCCTGCCCGAGACCCACCACCTTCCTGTAGGGCGAGAGTGGCAGCGACGTGCAGCTGTTAGCCGTGTCCCACCGCGGGCTACGACTGCTCAAGGTGACCCAAGGCCCCGGCCTCCGCCCCGACCAACTGAAGATTCTCTGCTCATACAGGTGTGCTGGCTCATGACCCTGGGCTAGAGGTGGGGGCAGGTGGCAAGGTGACCCCAGCTCATGCCCGATCCCTGCGCAGCTTCGCGGAGGTGCTGGGCGTGGAGTGCCGGGGCAGCTCCACCCTGGAGCTGTCACTGAAGAGCGAGCAGCTGGTGCTGCACACAGCCCGGGCAAGGGCCATCGAGGCGCTGGTTGAGCTGTTCCTGAATGAGCTTAAGAAGGTAAGTGTGGGGCACGGGTTGGGAGGCCGGGCAGACAGCCCTCACCGATGCTGCATCTCCCTGTCCGTCTTCCCTGTGGGGGCAGGGGCTGGGAGTTTGGGCCAAATCCCTGGAAGTCTGGGGTGCTAGGTGGAGGGGGAGGCCAGCAGGGGGAGCAGGTGGGCAGGCAGGACAGGCAGGCACAGGCAGACTCACTGCTCCAGGCCGTCGCCTGCTTGCCCACAGGACTCCGGCTATGTCATCGCCCTGCGCAGCTACATCACTGACAACTGCAGCCTCCTCAGCTTCCACCGTGGGGACCTCATCAAGCTGCTGCCGGTGGCCACCCTGGAGCCAGGTATCGCCCGAGGCCGGCAGGGGCTCACACAGGGAGGGCATCCACTTGGCAGAGGCTTCCCGGGGGCAGAGGGTCCAGTGGGTGAGCCACATCCCTGGGTGCCTTCCAGGCTGGCAGTTTGGCTCTGCCGGGGGCCGTTCCGGACTCTTTCCTGCCGACATAGTGCAGCCGGCTGCCGCTCCCGACTTTTCCTTCTCCAAGGAGCAGAGGAGTGGCTGGCACAAGGGTCAGCTGCCCAACGGGGAACGAGGGCTGGCTCGGTGGGACAGGGCCTCAGAGGTGAGGAAGATGGGAGAGGGACAACCAGAGGCAAGGCCTGCCTGAGACTGAGGAAGGAAAGGGGTTTGACCACTCCCGAGGCTGCCATGTGGCAGGACCACCCTGCTGTCCGTCTCCTGTGGCTGCCCCATCTGCCCCCTCCTGATGGCTCGCCTTGTCTCTCCGGCAAGACTCTGCACTCCTTGCAGGCAGGGGCTGGGCTGGGTGCTGCTCTTGTGCCCCACGTGGTACTTAGTTCAATGCTGCCCCAGCAGATGCTTAATAAACAGCTCTTCACTTTCCTGGCTTCTGGTCTTGCTCCTTGGGTGTCTGGCTGGGGAGGGATGGGGTCTGGACAAGACCCCTGGGACAGGGCACTGGACACTCAGGTGGCACCAGGTTTCTTGTGCTCCCAGCGCCCTGCCCACCCTTGGAGCCAGGCACACAGTGACAACTCGGAGTCCTCCTCTGGGGCTTATGCCTCTCTGTCCACCGACTCCCACAACTACACCATGCGGGAATTTGCCCTGCGTTACTTCCGGAAGTCCCAGGCCTCGTGAGTGCACTGGGCCAACCCCTGTGCCTGTCTGTCCTCAGCCTTCCCGAGGGAGCACCCTGCTTAGAGCCACTGGGCTGTGCTCTTAGCACTCTCCCTGCCTGGCTGGCTGGGATGAGGGCAGGAGGGCCAAACAAGCTGGGCTGTCTCCCTCTGCACCCCCATAGGCTGGACCAGACAGATGGAGGTGCCGCAGGGAAGGACACGGACAGCCTGGTGCAGTACACCAAGGTGGGAGAGAGGCAGGGAGGGGTCTGGCCTGTAGATCTCCCCTCTGACCTCCGCGGGCCCCCAGACCCATGGCCTCCTCTCTTTGGCCACAGGCTCCCATCCAGGAGTCGCTCCTCAGCCTCAGTGATGATGTGAGCAAGCTGGCAGTGGCCAGCTTCCTGGGTGAGTGGCCACAGGCATCCTGCGTCCCCATGTCTGCCGTGCCATGAACCTGGGTGTCTGGTCCCTTTATGTCCTTGAGCTCTGCCTGGCTCCGTCCCAGTCTGCCAACTCTGGGAAGCTCACTGGTGGTTCCTGGACCCCAGGGCCCTCACCCACTTCTACTCCCACTCAAGGGTTATGGGTTGTGTGGAGTCTGGGGTTGGAAGGCAGTCCATGGGTCCAGAAGATGCTGTGTGGGGCCTTGGATACCCAGGAGCCTGTTTCCCCATGAGTCGAGCTGCAACCAGCTGCCCTGGCTGGCATTGTGAGAGTGAGGCATCAGATGGCAGGTGAAGGCCCTGCACAGCAACAGCATGAGCCGGGGCTAGCCCCAGCACAGCCCCAGCTGTGTGCCCTGTTTCTTATCCTGCCTGCAGCCCTGATGCGGTTTATGGGTGACCAGTCCAAGCCCCGGGGCAAGGATGAGATGGATCTGCTCTATGAACTGCTGAAGGTAAGCCTGGGCTGTGTGACCCCCAGCACCTGTGCCTGTCCTCCTGTCTGGGCCTGAAGGAGATCCCCTTCTCTTGGTCACTGTCCTTGAAATCGTTCCAAAGTATTTACTGAGCACCCATTGTGTGCAGGGGGCGTGGCTGTGAAGCCAACAGGCTAAGTCTCTGCAGTGCTTACGATGAGATAACTTATGTGTCTGGGAGTGAGAGGTCACTAGACAGTAAGAATGCAGGGAAGGGGCTGCTGCAGTGGAGAAGGCTTTGTGGCAGGGCCTTCCTACAGGGAGGGAAGGAGTGAGCACGGGGTGACAGAGAAGGGCAGGCAACAGTTCAGATGTGGGGGGAACCCTCGGCACCATCACGCACCGGAAGGCCAGTGTGGCTGAGCCTAGTGAGCAGCAGGGAGAACGGAGGATGAAGATGGGGAGCGGATGGTGGGTCCAGGCCACCACAGGCCTTATAGCCATCATTGTAGCCATCGTTGGCCTCTGATTTTTGGAGAGATGGGAAACCACCAGAGGATTCTGGAGAGAGACTCGGCTTACATTTCACAGGGTCACTCGGCTGTTGTTTGAGATTCGGGGGGTCTAAGTTTAAAAGCAAAAGGAAGTTATCGCAGTGGTCCCAGGTGAGGGATGGTGCTGGCAGCAAGGGAGAAGCAGAAGATTGAGCCAGCAGAGTGTGCTGACCAATCGCATGTGGGCTACGGGAAGGAGGACAACTATTGTCTTCAAGGAGCAGGTCTTGGCTGGTGGAGGAAATCTGTTTTGGACACGTGAGGTCTGAAATCCCAGACTTCCCAGTGGAGGAGTCTGGGGTTCAAGGGAGAAGGCTGGAGGCAGGCACCAGGAGTCATCAAATGGGACCAGCTGAGGCCACGGGGAGAAGGGCAGACAGAGAGAGGTTCAAGGGCACAGCACCGCTCACAGGCCAAGGAGTTGAGGTGGAGCCGGCGGAGATGACTAAGAGATCAGATAAGCAGGGGCCAGGCGCGGTGGCTCACGCCTGTAATCCCAGCACTTCGGGAGGCCGAGGCAGGTGGATCACCTGAGGTAGGAGTTGCAGGCCAGCCTGGTCAACATGGTGAAACCCTGTCTCTACTAGAAACACAAAAATTAGCTGGGCATGGTGGCACACACCTGTAGTACTCGGAAGGTTGAGGCAGGAGAATCGCTTGAACCCAAGAGGGTGGAGGTTGCAGTGAGCTGAGATGGCACCACTGCACTCCAGCCTGGGCGACAGGGCAAGACTGTCTCAAAAAATAAAATAAATAAATGAAAAGGCCGGGCACGGAGGCCCACATCTGTAATCCCAGCACTTTGGGAGGCCAAGGCGGGTGGATCACCTGAGGTCAGGAGTTCGAGATTAAACCTGGCCAACATAGTGAAACCCCATCTCTGCTAAAAATACAAAAATTAGCTGGGCATGGTGGCACACACCTGTAGTACTCAGGAGGCTGAGGCAGGAGAATTGCTTGAACCTGGGAAACAGATTGCAGTGAGCTGAGATCATGCCATTGCATTCCAGCCTGTGTGACAGAGGGAGACAGGGGAGCAGCGAAGAAAGTGGCTGAGTAGCCAGTGCAGTGATGCTCTTAAGCTGAGGGAGACATCTTGACCCAGCCCCAGCCCCAGCCCATGGCCTAGCAGGATTTCTCCAGGGCTTCAGACCCCAGGGTCACCGCTCCCATCCCTCACCCCACCTGCCCTTCCTGTCCCCACAGTTGTGCCAGCAGGAGAAGCTAAGGGATGAGATTTACTGCCAGGTTATCAAGCAGGTCACGGGACACCCCCGGCCGTGAGTGGGGACCGGCGGGGTGGGGTGGCTTCTGGGGGCAGCTGGGCACCGTGGCCTGGCTGGCCTGAAGCCCGAGCTCTCTGCTCTGCAGGGAACACTGCACTCGAGGCTGGAGCTTCCTCAGCCTTCTCACAGGCTTCTTCCCCCCGTCGACCAGGCTGATGCCCTACCTGACCAAGTTCCTGCAGGATTCAGGCCCCAGCCAAGGTGCCCGTGGGAGGGGGGAGATGGAGGAGGGGCAGGGGTTTCTAGGACTGGGAACTTGGTGGGCTTGGGGAGGCCTGGCCACCTCATAACCCCAGCCTGGCTTCTCTGCAGAGCTGGCCCGGAGCAGCCAGGAGCACCTCCAGCGCACAGTCAAATATGGGGGGCGCCGACGGATGCCCCCACCAGGCGAAATGAAGGCTTTCCTGGTACTGGGGGTGGCGGATGGGCATTGTGGGACACCCTGGGGTGGCAAGTGTCTCCTACAGGAGACCACTGGCCGACTGACCCTGCAACCTGCCTTGGCAGAAAGGACAAGCCATTCGCCTGCTTCTTATCCACCTGCCGGGGGGTGTGGATTATAGGACGAATATCCAGACTTTCACAGTGAGCTTGGGGGCCACCAAGGGAGGCGGCCTTGGGCATCAGTTCTGGGTCCCCCAGCCTCCCTCCCCCTGATCATAGCCTGTCCACATGCCCAGGTGGCAGCTGAAGTGCAGGAGGAGCTGTGCTGGCAAATGGGTATCACGGAGCCTCAGGAAGTACAGGAATTCGCCCTCTTCCTCATCAAAGAGAAAAGTAAGCTTGGGGACAGAGCCTCACGGTGGGGCCACTCCCCTGCCCAGGGGTGAGGTGGTTTGGTTTCTGCTGGGGTGGCAGGGCGGGGTGTGTGTGGTCTGAGCAGCAGTGGACCTAGGCTCCCCACGCAGGCCAGCTGGTGCGGCCCCTGCAGCCCGCCGAATACCTCAACAGTGTGGTAGTGGACCAGGACGTGAGCCTGCACAGCCGGCGGCTCCACTGGGAGACCCCACTGCACTTTGATAACTCCACCTACATCAGCACCCACTACAGCCAGGTCAGCCTGCCTGCCTCCGAGCTGCTGCTGCAGTTTGAGGGTGCGGCTTCCTGCCTGGGTAACCTCCAAGCATTCCCTCCCCACAAGGGTGTGGGTCTGTGGTGGCTGGGGGGTGACAGTGGCAAAAGTAGGCTTGAGCCTTTAGAGCCACCAACTGATGGGGGGCTTTGGACCACCGCTGCCCTCCTCACCATGCTCCCCACACAGGTGCTCTGGGACTACCTTCAGGGGAAGCTGCCAGTCAGCGCCAAGGCGGACGCACAGCTCGCCAGGCTGGCCGCCCTGCAGCACCTCAGCAAGGCCAACAGGAATACCCCCTCAGAGTGAGTGGAGGCACCTCCCGCCCCTAAGCCCCTCCCCTTAGCTCTAAGGTCAAGGCCATTTGACTGGTACCCTTCATTGCCCTAACTGGACTGGCCGGGAGCAGCGGGGCCTGTGGACATCTGTCCTCTCCACCCCACCCCGAGCTCCTCTTGGTGCAGGACCCTCACCTCGTTCATGTGTATGGATGTCTAGTCTTGCCCACAATAGGCACTGGTTATTTGGCACATGCTGTATGCCCAGCCCTGTACCAGGTGGTCAGGGGCCAAACTGACCCCAGCCACGCATCCTAGGCAGGACCTGCTAGCTTATGTGCCAAAGCCCCTGCAACGGCAGGTGAACACGGCCTCCATCAAGAACCTGGTGGGTCAGGAGCTGAAACAGCTGGAAGGACACAGCCCCCAGGAAGCACAGATCAGCTTCATTGGTGGGTCTGGGGCTAGGGGACCGCTGGGTGGGGGCTGGAGGCCAGGAGGGAAGGAATGCAGGTAGAGGGGTGAGGAGGGGTCTGCACCTGCCCTGTCCCTCTCAGCTGACCTGGGGTACCAAGCAGAGCAGGTTCCAGGGCCCCAGCAGTCAGATTTCCTGCCTGCACCCTCTCCACCCGCAGAGGCCGTGAGCCAGCTGCCCCTCTTCGGCTACACCATCTACGGGGTGCTGCGAGTGAGCATACAGGCCCTGTCTGGACCCGCTCTCCTGGGGCTCAACCGCCAGCATCTCATCCTCATGGACCCCAGCTCCCAGGTGGGCACAGTTCTTGCCCCAGCACTGGCCTAGGGACCCTCGGGCCATTCCATCACCCACAATGACCCCTCCCCGGAGAGGAGACCAGCCCTGCTCTCTGCTGCCCCCAGAGCCTGTACTGCCGCATTGCCCTGAAGAGCCTGCAGCGGCTCCACCTGCTAAGCCCTCTGGAGGAGAAGGGGCCCCCTGGCCTGGAAGTCAACTATGGCTCAGCTGACAACCCCCAGACCATCTGGTTTGAGCTGCCACAGGTGAGTGGCCAGGCCTGTGGCCACCTTGGGAAGGTGGATGTGAGGGCCTTGCCCCAGCATGGTGTGCAGTGGGAGCCCAGGCCCAGGCCCAGGCCGAGGCCCACTGCTCCGGAGTGCTGTGGGCCGGGGCAGAGGCGAGGGCCTGGCTGGCGAGCCCTCTTGTAACAGGCCTTTTTCTGCGCAGGCCCAGGAGCTGCTATACACCACTGTCTTCCTGATAGACAGCAGTGCCTCTTGCACTGAGTGGCCCAGCATCAACTGAGAGGAGTGCAGGCTGGGGAGAGATGAGGATGAGGCCTCCCCCGGCCCAAGTCTCACCCAGATGGTCTGCCTTGGATGCTGTCAGATCACTGTTCCAGAACCTGCCTCAGCACAGCCCAGCTGGCCCACATGCAGGCCATGAGGCAGGGGCTGCTATCACGTCACTAGCAGGCAAAGAAAACAGCCAGACCCTCTCCAGGATGGCCTGGGGCCAAAGGGGGCTGCAGGAACTCGGCTGGGGCACCTGAGGTTGCCCAGTCTGAGGGAGATGCCCACCCGGCCCCAGGCTCCACCCAGGCCCCACATTAGCACAAGCCCAGGCATGGGAGAAACAGCTGCTGAGGAAATAAAACTCCCTGGAGAAAAGGGCTGTGTGCACGCGTGCATGCGCCACAACAACACAACTTTATTCCTCTCCCAAACATCTCAGTCAGGCCTGGCCTTCCTGAGCAGGAGCTGAGCAGGAACAGGGCCTGGCTGCCTCTCCTCTGCCGCAGCTCTGACCTGGGCAAGGCTGGAAGCTGGCATCGTAATGGATGCGGGAGTGGGTGGAGGATCTGCGGTTCCCCTGAGTAGGTTCTAATACCTTGGACGATGGGCCTTATCCTGACTTAAAACTCGGGGAGGGGCCGCTCTTCCTTCCCCTTCTTCCAGCAGCAGCTCCACCACCCTCCACCTTCTGTCCTGGAGGTGTCCCAGAAAACCCAGCCATGTGGGCCGCTCTGAGAAGGGTCTATAGGCTTTGCAAGCAGAAAGAAAGGTGGGCTGACCTCTGACCTGGATTCAGGGGGTGTCTGGGGTCATCCCCAAAGCCAAGTATGGTTGGAAGGGAGAAGGACTGAGAAAAGACGATGGCCCTGGCATCAGCAGGCGAGGCCCAGGATGACCCATGCTAGAATCTGGGGGAGAACGCGGGCCCTGCCCAACCAGCAGTTGGTCATCTCTGGGGGCCACACAGGCCATGCCAGTCAGCTTCGCTCTCACACCGGGCCCGGCCATGGAAGAAGTGCCTGATGAGGTTCTGGGCCTCTTCTTTCACTACAGATTCAGGGTGGGGGCATGAGGAGGTGAGCGTTAGCCTCCTCCCTGTAGACCACCCTCCCAAGTGCCTCCTGGCCCTGGCAATGCCAGCACTCACCGCTCCTTCCAGGAGAGGTCTTCTGAGTCAGCAAGTGTGAGAGGTGGCGGGCAAAGCCTTTAAACAACTCCTGGAAGGGAGAGGGAGAAGAGAAGCAGAGAGCAGGACCCTTGGTGGCCAGGCGCGGTGGCTCACACCTGTAATCCCAGCACTTTGGGAGGCCGAGGCAGGCGGATCACAAGGTCAGGAGATCGAGACCATCCTGGCTAACACGGTGAAACCCTGACTCTACTAAAAATACCAAAAATTAGCCGGGCGTGGTGGCGGGCGCCTGTAGTCCCAGCTACTTGAGAGGCTGAGGCAGGAGAATGGCGTGAACCCGGGAGGCAGAGGTTGCAGTGAGCCGAAATCGCGCCACTGCACTCCAGCCTGGGCGACAGATAAAAAAAAAGAGAGAGCAGGACCCTGCCCTGACCCCCAGAGCAGCCCACAGCCATGACCCAAGGGCAAGGCAGGCCCCAGGGAGGACGGGCGTGAGGCTGGCCCTAGGCCCACTGTGTTCTGGGGCTCACACTCCCTGCCTTCCGCCCCCCACTACACCCACATACCCCAGGCCTGGGAGAAGGCAGAGCCCACCCACTCCCCCTACCTTGGAAGCAAACTTGCCCTCCTTGTAGAAAGGGGTCAGGCACTTGACCACAACATTTGCAGCCTCCTTCAAGGAGACGCCAGGAGCTGAGAGCTGGAAGGGGTCTTGAGCAGTGGGATTCGAGGTGCCCTGATCGCTGGCTGAGACGCTGCCCTTGACCTCAGCTACGACGGAGGGCTTGGCTGAGGGGCGCGGCCTCTTCTGAGGCTGGCTCTCTGGGTTCTCCTGAGAAGGGCCACAGCAGAGGGTCACTCCTGAGCTCCCTTCCACTGGCCTGCTCCCCTCCTCCAGAAGACGGGGTCCCCACACCAGCTGCCTCCCTCCAGCCCAGCCCATCTGCCACCGGGTGTGGAAAGAAGCGCTGATTTTCCCTGACCCCTTGAGCAGGGCACAACAGCTCCTGGCCTTGCCCACAGCCCTTCTCTCCTCCCCAACAGCCTCATCCCTGCCGGCACCTGCTGGGATCGAGGCCTCTTGCCCTTCCATGTGTCCTTTGCAGGGGTGGGCTGGACTTCAGGGGTGCCCTGGTCTCTGGGTGGGCAGGTGCTGGTGGAGGGAAGAGCAGGCGTCACAGCTCTGGGTCCGGGTGGCTCCTTCATCCCAGGAGGCCTAGGAGAGCCCATCTTAGGGGTGAGCTCTGAGCTTCAGACGCCCAGTGAGCAAAGGGGATACTGCCGTGTGGATTCCAGAAGATTCTATGACTACCTGTACCCTTACCTTGGCCTCTCCCTGAGGCACTCCTCAGTCTGGGGAGGGGCAGGCGAATGTCCCCCAGCTCCATCGTCCTCCCCTGTGTACTTCTCTGGAGCCATCGGGGGTCCCTGAACCCCCTCACAGGAGGGGCAGGCACCTTCTGCCTCTGGGGCTGATGCCAGCAGAGGTGCGCTTTCCACCCTTTGGCAGAAGCGGGCGATGCTCTGAGAATCCTTGTGGGCCGCTGCGGCTAGGAGCTGCTGTTTCTTGCTAGCCCGGCCCTTGGCAAGGGAAATGCCCCCAGAGGAACTTTTTGCCTTCTTCTCAGGGGAGGGCTCCCCATAGTGAGCGCTGCCTCCAGGGACCTCCCCTCTGGGCCCAGGGAGGGGCTCACTCCCATCCTCATCCAGGAGGCCACAGGGCCGGCACGGGGGCTCGTGCTCGCCTCCCCGCTCGGGCTGGGGGGCTTGCTCCCTGATCCGAGTTGTCTCCATCAGTTCCGTGGCCGTCTGGAACGGGCAGGAGCCTTTGGGGAAACCAGCTCCCACCCGCTTGGGTTTGAGCTGTAAATGTGAGCAGGAGGAGAGGAGGTTCAGCCCACCAGGCCCCCTCGAGGGCACCGCTGGCTGGACCAGTCACTCACATTAGGACAGGGCTCTCAGGAGTGTGGGAGGGAACAGGCAGGCAGGACCCTGCTGGGGAGCCAGGCCTTGGCAAGAGGTGCACCCCTGAGGGCAGAGGGGAAGTGGAGCCTTTCCTGGTCACAGGTCTGGAGGGCACTGGGCCACAGCTCACCGAGTACACATGGGAGGCTGGTGGGATGTCATACTCATTGGGCTCCGGGGGCTCAGCTTGGGCACTGCAGCTCTTGGCACTGCCTCCCACATCATAGGGCTGCCCATCCTTGGAGGCTCTGTGGATATCGGCCACCTGGGCAGGGATAGGCAGGGAGACTGTGGCACCCACCAGCTCCTCCTGACATGCCCCACCCAGCCCTCCTTTTCCACTAGGCACTAGAAGTGGGTTTCTGTGGCCAGCGGCCGCAGGCAACTGACCACTGGGCAAGTTTTAGGCCTCCCATCCTCACAGGGTTGGCTAGAAACACTTCTGGCCAGTGGAGAATGGAGCTCTACCCCCATAAACTGTCTCTGGGGTGGGCTGGGGAGGGTGAGTTCTGGGCTGCCTATGCCCAGAGAGCTGGCAGACAGCTTCTGCCTCAGAGTATGGAGGGGACCCCGCAACGACCCTTGGTCCACCTGCACCAGGCCCACCTTCTTCAGCACGCTGGCCTTGTAGAGGTTGGCCACCTTGGCGTTCCGGAATGTCTCATGTTCCAGCTCCACAGCCTTGGCCCGGAGGTCAGCTCTGTGGGTGCAAGGTAACAGGCACAAGGTTATCAGGTGGGCCTGGGCTTCTCCCTGCTGAGCTCCTGTGGGATTCGAGGCCTGGTGGGGTAGGCCTTGGGCACAGGGATTCTGATTAGGACTCTCTGGGCACCCTGTGGCTTACTGTCCCTCAGCAGCTGCTGGCAGCACCTAAGTTGTAGCCATGCCTGGCCCTGGTGGGGTTGTAGGGGCAGTCCCCTGGAGTAGGAGAGGTACAATCTGGGGAGAGGTGGCCCAAACAGGCCAGGGTTGACAGAGTCCTGCAGTCTCCAAGGGAACGAGAGCTTGGAGGGCTCCTCAACCCAATGATCGTGGAACTCACTCATCTGTGGTACGTGTTGACTGGCGGTTACTGCTCAGTGCCTCCTCCAGAAGCCCCAGGCAGTGCTCCCGTGCCTGGCACAGGAGAGTGAGACTGGTCACATGGCCTCGCGGCTGGAGGAGGGCCCTAGGGGGTGGCTGAGGAGCTGCCCGTCTCTTACCTTCACAGTCAGCCTGGGGATCCTCCTGCTAGAAGCCTCTTTCAGGGGACAGTTCTCATCTGTGGGGGGGGTGGTAGTCCTTGGTCCTTTCACTCCACCTTCTGCACTGAGGTCCCCCACGCCCCGGATGAGAATCCTCCCTCCATGCCCCGGGAAGAGCCCACAAGCCTCCAGGAACATTTCTGTACTGACCTGGGGGTACAAATTCTTCTATCTTGGGGTCTTTGGCCTGGAGGACAACATGAAGGGCCCATGAGGCGTCCTGCCCTGCCGCAGGACAGTCCCATCCAGCACCAGAGAAGGGGCTGAGAGGTGCGAGCAGGGGGCCACCAGGGGCCCTACACAGGCCACTGAGTGGCTCCCCTCACCTTGCGCAGCTGCATCTGCTTCTGATAGAAGAGGTTCCACTCCCGCTTGTGGGCCTCATCTCTGCCTTCATCCCCGCTGCCTCCAGAACCTTCATCGTACCTAGGGACAGGCCAGGTGTGAGTGGCCCTGGCTTCGCTCTGCCCTCCCCATGTGTGCTGCTGCTAGGACGGCAATGTCCCTGATGTCCTACCAGCTCAAGGGGGGATTGCAGCATCGTGCCACCTCTGGTCTGGCCTTGGCGCCAAGGGAATGCCAGACAATTCCAGTGGGTTGGAGTCCCTGGCTTCTTGGCCCCTTACCTGCTGAAGCCCCCGTAGCCCTTGCGGCCTCCCTCGTACAGCTCGGGATCAAAGCCATTCCCCTGGGAGGGCCCGATGCAGGTCTTGCTCCAGCTGCTGCTGCGCTCCAAGGCCTCCAGCTGCCTCCGCACGGCCGTGGGGTTCTGGCAGTGGTCGCAGCCTTTGGCGCAGGCAGGCAGTGCATCCCCGAAGTACTTGGCAATGGCAGCATGGCGGCACCTGGAGCAGGCAGCACCGCAGAGGTGAGGGGCGGAGAGCCCAGCCAGCCGGTGTCTGTTCACCCGAGCCGGAATCGCTGGCTGAGCGAGCACTGCTGTGTCCGGCACCATGCCAGGAGCCCCATACCCCTCATCTCATCCAAGCCGCACCAGGCATCGTTTGGCTCTCCCCACTACACAGATGAGGACAATGAGGTGAACAAACTTTCTCAAGGTCACGTAACAGATGGGGGTCTCCCAGGAAGCAGGATGTGAACCCCATTCTGTCCAGTTACTCCTCTGCTCCTCCCCTCTGTCCTCTGGCAATGGGATGTACTGCACAGAGTTCAGGCTCTGGGTGCAGATGCCGGCTCTGCCATGAAGGCTGTCTTTTGGGTGACACACTTCACCTCCTAAAGCCCATGCATTCCCATCAGTAAGATGGTGCAGAAAGGCACAGGCCTCACGGACTGAGCGAAGATGGCTGAGGTGATGTGTGATGGAATGACTGCACAGCCAACGGTGGTCCCCTACGATTCTAACACTGTATCTCTACTATACTTTTTCTATGCTTCTGTGTGCTTAGATATGTGAATACCACTGTGTTACAACTGCATATGGTACTCAGGACAGTAACATGATGTACAGGTTTGTGGTCTAGGAGCAACAAGCTGTACCACATGGCCTGGGTGTGTAGGAGGCTGTGTCACTTGATATTTTTTTCCTTCTCTTCCCTGGAATTGCCGTTTGATTTCCATAAGTATACACTGTGACCGCGCAATGACAAGTTAAATTTCTCAAAACGTATTTGCATTGCTAAGGCAGGCATGGCTGTGTAGTAATATGTCCCATCATCAACCCGTGAGGGTGTCACAGGTGGGGCCTTTAGCCAGGGAGACGCAGCCTCGCCTGGAGTCCTCCTCTCGTCTTCCTCTGTCTCAACCCTGCTGCAGCCCTCCTGGGGTGAGCGGCCTCTGCCCATGCTGGGAGCAGGGAGCAGCCTCTGGCTGGCCCACGAGGCTCTGTCACATCTCTGTTCCCTATGCATGGGGGTGGCTGTCGACCCTTGGGGCAGCTGCAGAGGCCTCAAGAGGGGCCATAGCTCTCTCAGGCTCCTTATAAACAGCCATTCCTGCCACCAGGAACGTGGCACAGGGTAGGGAAGCCCAAGAGGAGATGCTGGAACACAGGCAGGGCTGTCTGCGGTGCCACATCCCAGGGACAAGAATAGCTGGCGTTAACTGCTCTAACTAGAACTCCTCCCAGTGTGAGCACTGCTGGGGCTGCGACCCCAAGGCACAGGCTCAAGGATCCAAGGCTGATTGCAACACTCCCCTAAGGAAGCAGGGCCTGGCTGACTTTCCTTTAGCTGAGTGAATGCAGCTCTGAAGCCTGACCTGGGCTGCGACAGCCGAGGCGGCCACCAGAGGGCGCTGCTGCCTCCACTCTGCTCCAATGAGTAAATGCGACAAATGGTCCATCCCCAGGAGTCCGTGCGCCCGCACAGCGGCCGCCTGTCCAGCCTCTGGGAGGCTCTGGCATCCAAGTGGTGTGACCACATGGCTGGCTTCCTCCCCCTGCCCTCCCCAGGCCCTGACTCACTGGGGTTTTGTGCTCAGACTCAAAGAGCTCCATTGACAGTGGGGCTGGGGTCGGTTTCTCTCCACACAGCCTGGCCTGCTGGGTGGCACAACCAGGCAAATGTCACAGGGCCCGGCCCCTGGACTCTGGAGCCCTGCCCTGAGAGCTGGGCCAGGAGTGCGGTCACAGCCCCGGCAGAAGGCCCTCACCTCACGAGGAACATGAGGCGCCTTGCCGGGCGCGCAGGCCACTCCCGGGTCACTCAGGATTCCAAGTTCTCCCCCAAGACGCCTTCAGATGCTGAGCGGCACAAGGGCCTCCCCAGGGACTGGCTGCAAAGCCTCCTGCTCGGCCTGGGAGGGCCACCAGCTCCCCACTGTTTACTGTTGTTCCTGAGAGAGGCCAGAGGGAGGGACCAGCCAGGGAGTGGCCAGAGGGACAGAAGGGGTGGCCTTCCTGAGGGCAGGGTGGGTGCCCCAGACCTGAGAGCGCTACAGGACTCCCCTCCACAGGCTCAGGTAGAGCCTCCCCAGGGTCCTCCTGGCCAGGGAGGCGAGAGCGGACTTCTTTCTTCAGCTCCCAGCCCAGGCCCAGCCCACGGCGTGGGAGTGGGGGAGAGGGAGAGGAGGAGGAAGGAGGAAGGAGGAAGGAGGAGGAGAGAGGGAGCTTGTCTTGTCCCCGAGCAGCCCTCTCAGGGCAGAGGTGAGGCACCGGGACAACATGAAGTTGGAGGACAAGTTCCCAAGCAGGGCTTTCTCGGGCTCCCCCTCGCGACGGTAATTTGACACTTGGATCTCCAGGACGACCAACAACAAAAAAGCCAGGCAGAGACAGCAGCTGGCTGTCAGCAGAGGAGTTGGGCTGAGGCGCCCAGGGGAGCAGCGGCGCCCACGAAGGAAGTACGAGGACAGCACGTGGAGGCTCCGCGCTGGAGCACTGCTGCTCAGCCCCCAACACCTGAGCTCCCAGGTGAGTGGCAATGGCCACAGAAGAAGGGGGGACAGGGAGGGAGCAGCAAGAGTCCCCTACCCCCAGGGTGAAGGGCCACAGTCTACCATAAACACGGAGAGGTCTTGGGGGACATGCTGGGTCGCTTCCCTGCAGGGAAGTCAGGCAGCCTCCTGCACGCACCTGCACTCTGCCTGCTGCTGGGACCCTGCACTAGGGGAGGGCCGGGGGCTCTGCTCAGAGCGCCTCCTGCTCCGCCTGCTGTGCAGCAGAGGGGCCCCGAGGGCCTGCTTATTCTGCAAGTTCATTTCAGCTCTTTTATTCAGGGGGCTTAAAAGAGGGATTTGGCTGTCCAGCTTGGGAGAGAATGGCTGCCGGCCTGCTGAGCCTCCCTTTTTCCCAGGATTAGGGCAGAGCCCTGTTGAGGTCAGCACAGGGTCTGCCCAGCCAGCATGCGGCGCCCCCAGGATGCAGCAGGACTCTGCCCATCTGTGTCCTTTCAGGGGCTTGGCCCACTCACTGCTGGTGTTCTCAGCTCAGGGCTCAGCCTGGGTCCTCCTCCCTGGGCCCATCTAGAACCCCATGAACTCCTAGATCTCCCTCTGGTGACGAGCCTTGAACACCAAACCAGGAACCTGGAGGACTGACTTTCAATCCAGGCTCAGGTGGGAGAAGGTCACAGAAATGAGGCTGGGAGGGACCACGCTGGCAACCGGGACCTCTGCTGTGCCACCGTGATGCACAGGCTGACGTGACACCACCCCTAAGGAAGCAGGACCCGGCTGTTTGGTTCTTTGGGGAACACTGAGAGCAGCCCTCCTGGGCAGGGCCCATGAGCCGAGGCTGCCTACTCCTCCTGCCTCCCTGTCCTCAAGCCGGCGTTAAAGCCACCACCCCCCATATGTTTTCCTCAAAGCAAACAAGCTGGCATCTAGTGAGAAAGAAAAACAATGACCCAGGGAAATGTGGAAACCAAGGAGCAGCCCAAGTGTTCTCAGCTCAGCAGAGGCTGGGGGCTTCGGCTGGGGCTGGTGCCTGGGGAGACAAGCTCCTGTGGTGTTGGGAGGCGCACAGTAGGGAAGAGTCAGGCCAGGTGGGGGTCGGGGCACAGCGGTGAGCCTGGAGACCCCACTGGCTGTCACTCACAAGATGCCCCAGGCAGGCAGGTGGGGATCCCTGTCCTGCATCCATAGGACACGAGTGGACAGGGTCTCTCCAACACAGTCCCTGAACCAGGACGGAGGGCGAATGAACGGCCAGCTTCTGTAGCTGCAAAAAGAGCGCCTACTGTTTCGAACACTAGCAGCAGAAAGGCTTCCTCCTGCCCTGGGTGGCTACAGGAGCAGGGCCTGCCAGGGGTTCAAGCACCACTTTCTACTTCCAGTTGGAGCCAGGGCAAAAAGGGGAGTCACCCAAAGGCTCAATGCCACAAACGGGCATCCCCCCGGCTGCTCAGGCACAGGACCCTGCAAATCTCCCACAAGTGTCAGTTATGCCTCCTTCTAGCTGGACCTCAAACGAGATAATGCCCGACAGGGCAAGGGTGGCTAAAACCCACCATGACAAAACAACAGGGCAGAACAAGCAGCCCTCTGGGGCCCCGCGCTGCCAGCACACCTCGCTTATCAGTCTCAAACACGCCGCCTGCTGCCAGCCCTTCCTCGTGAGGCGCCTGGGGTTGGAGTATCAGCTCTGCGAGGAGGAAACAGGGAAGCTTCGGGACCAAGTGGCAGCTGTCTGGCCTGCAGGATGCCTGCCTGTTGCAAGGCTCCGTGTGCCAGGAGATGCCACATAAAGGAATGCTTCCCATCCCTCCGGCTCTGCCAGCCTTCTCTGCCCTGAGTGTTTCCCCTGTGCTGACCGCTACTGCAGCCAGGGCACACCCTCTGAAGGCTCCAAGCAGGGCTGGCTGGGCAGCCTGGGCAGCAGGAGGGCCTGGTGGCAGCTGGGCTACACTCCCTCTTAAGGCCAGAGGAAGCCACCACTTGCTCTGGCAGCCACTCAGGAACCCCTGAGGACCCTGAGAAACCTCCAACCAAGGCACTACTGAGCGCGGGGTTGGGAGGGACTCTGGTTGCCCTGGTTCGCAGGTGGGCACTACCGAGCGTGGGGTTGGGAGGGACTCTGGTTGCCCTGGTTCGCAGGTGGGCACTACCGAGCGTGGGGTTGGGAGGGACTGGTTGCCCTGATTCGCAGGTGGGAAGTGTGGTTTTCGAAGGAGTTGGGTGAACCTGAGATAGAAAGACGAGAAAAATACAGGATCATCAGTAGCCCTCCTGGGCTTCCCTGCCTTCCTCCTGCCAAACCTAGGAAGGGAAAGGGGAGGAGAGGTGGCCAGCCTCAGAGCTCCCATGTTCCCCTCGCCACAGCTGGGAACACTAAGGTTCCCTTAGGAGCAGCGGCTGGGGCACATGCCACACAGTCACCTGATGGCTGCTGGTTATATTGGGCACCAAGCGTCAGGCACTCCTTGGCCTGGCTTTAAATAGCCCGCTGGGAAGACCGCCTGGGGACCGGCTGGAATGCGCGTCCTTCTCTTTAGAGAAAGGACCCCTCAGCTCCCCAACCTGCTCCATGAAGGTTCAGTTGCGGGCTTACGCTCCAAATGACAAGATATCAACTGCAAAACAAAGGGGGTCCTGGGGTTCCTCTCCAGCTTTCTGGGGGCAGAACAGCCACGTCCAATGGTCCCACTTCTGCTCGCTGTGTGACAGGATACCGTGAGTACCCCTGGGTCAGACCCCGGGGCTGGGTGAGGCTGGCAATGCCCAGCTGGCAAATTCAGCTTCCAATCAGCCCCCTAGGGAAGCCCTGGGCACAAAGCTATGACACTATCCACAGCCACAGCCTCTGCTGCTGGGAACTGACATTTTTCCCCGCTGGGGGCCGGGGTCCACCCGGCATGAGTCTGCAGCTCTCCCACTTTGCAGCCCCTGGAGGAGGCTGGCCGGAGCTTCTCAGCAACAAACCCCACTTTTCCTGCACCAGTAAATTTAGCCTCAGTCCAACCATCTTCCTCCCTGTTCTGGTGAGCACAAACCCAGGTCTCCATGCCACTTCTCGCTCACAAGGAAAAGTGCCCCCCTGCAATCTCTCCCTGGGTCTCTGGGTGTGGCGCACAAGCAAAAAAGCTCTCCCTGCCCGCTTCCTCTTTGAAGGAGTGTCTCTGCTGGGCTACATTAGGCCGTGTGGGCACAGTGCCAGTCAGGCTGAAAACGCCAGACCAAGCGTAGACAGAGAGGGAGGGGAGAAAGGCAGCCCCGCTCCTGAACCACGCACAAACTGTCCCGTAAGGGACACTGTCGGCATTGTCGTCCCTCTAAGAATGAGGGAACCTGGAAAGCTGGGGCGTGAGGATGGCACGGAGGTCCCGGAACCAAGAGGTGACCACTGTCCTTGTGCAAGCCTGCTCCACCTGGCCAGAGGGAATGTCTGATTCAGTCTGACCAGAGGGTTCAGTCCTACGCTCAGGCTGGCTAGGTTCACAAGACCTGTACCTGCGGTGACAAGGACTCCAGGTAGTCTCAAAGAGCCTGGCGTGGCCCTGGCCTGGTGGTGATATGCTAAAAGCGGCTTCAGATCCACTAATGTGGGCTGGGGCTGGCCGAGCACAGCCAGTTGGCTTCCAGGAGGCTCTCGGGCCCTGGCTCCTGTACTGAGCCCACTGCACGGGCAGTGCCCTCAGGGGGGCTGCTCCTGGCTATCTTGCTGGTCTAAGCTGGAGACAGGCCTCCATGGAGAGACAGCGTGGGGCACCAGTGGGGGTGCTGGCTGGGGCCCTGTCCTGCTGTGTAACCTCAGAGAAGTTGCTTGCTCTCTCGGGTCTCAGTTTCCCCATGTGTAGAAGGAAGGAGGTGGGAGCGGATGATCTGTAGCATTCTAGGACCCTATGCCTCTCAGTACATTTGAAAACTGAGATCCTCACCTCCGCAGAAACGCACTCACTCCAGGTGAGGTGTGAAAAGCTGGGTGGATCTAACTCAGGGAACCTCCCACTTTTGACAATAACTCATCTAATTTTCCATGGAGCCATCTTCTGCCTGCCACCCTCATCATCACTTAAAAAAACAGCTCCCCAGGCCGGGTGCAGTGGCTCACACCTGTAATCCCAACACTTTGGGAGGCCAAGGAGGGCGGATCACCTGATGTCAGGAGTTTGAGACCAGTCTGGCTAACATGGTGAAATCCCGTTTCTACTAAAAATACAAAAATTAGCCGGGCATGGTGGCGCGCGCCTGTAATTCCAGCTACTCGGGAGGCTGAGGCAGGAGAATCACTTGAACCTGGGAGGCAGAGGGTGCAGTGAGCTGAGATCACGCCATTGCACTCTAGCTTGGGCAACAAGAGGGAAACTCCATCTCAAAGAAAACCAAAACCAACAACAAAAACATAGCTCCCCACCTCCAGCCTGCCTACCTTCCTTCAGAGCACACACCACAGACACCCTAGGACAGACACCCAAAAGGTGTTGGGGGTGCTGGTGACGGTGCATGGGGATGACAGCCCCCAAAGCCAGTGAGACCCCTCCCAGGGGGGCATTCTCGTGTACCAGGCACCCCCCTATGGCTGTCTACAACGTGCTGCGAAATGGTCAGTCCTCCCAATAGCCTCAAAACACGGGCATCTCATTCCATATCAGAGACATGAAGCAACCTGTTCATGTCACAAAAGGAAGAAGTGGAGGTGGCATTCAAGGAGGGGCAGCTGAAAACACTAGAGCAGGCCCCTGGCAGAGAAGGAAATCCAGAAGGTACATGCTGGCTGCCATCTTGCTCCTGAAGGGCTACGAGGCAGAAGTGGGGGCAAGGTCTAAGTGAGCACAAGTGGGACTAACGGGGCCAGCAGGGAGTCCGACCTTCTGCAGTGGGTGGGCTGCCTCAGCAGGCGGGGGCTCCTCACCATCCTGGGTGCTCATGCAGAGGCCACATGGCCTCAAGGATGGCCGCAGGCCAAGTGCAGCGTGGAAGGCTCCGTTCGATGACCTTCACGGTGGTTCTAAACCAGCTCTGCCAAGGCAGCAGCACCGGGAGTGACTGACCTCACGGACTGTAGCCATCTCAGCGAGAACTGGCTGAGACCTGGGACGAGGCAACGATAATTACAGCCAAAGGTCTGGCACAAGCCCCTGGCCACCTGTCCCCACCACCACCCCTGGATTAGAGCAACTGCTTTGGTGAACCAGATCAGGCTGGGTTGGGACAAGGCTGTCTCTGGCTCCTCTCTAAAGAGGCACCAGCGCCCTCATGCCCACAGAAGAGGCAGAAGGGGAAAGCGGCTCAAAGACACAACAGCCCGACAGCCTCAGCCTGGAGCGGCACCTTGGGCCTCTTGGGCACCCTGAGACAGGAAGAGGCTCTCCTGAGGCAGGGGTGGGAGTGGAGAGGACTTTCCTGGTCAGGCCAGAGAAACAGATGACACCAGCAGGGGAGGGGCTGGCTTGAGCAACCTGGGCCTCCTGACCCCCTCCCAACAGACAGGACAGAAACCCTGGCAAAACCTGGAGGGACACGGTGCGGCCTCCCCTCTCCAGCAGAACACGCATGAGTGTAGAAACTGGGCTGGTGGGAGAGGTTGGGCGGCCTGGGGGACAGGGGGGCAGTTTTCACCTCTGACTGACCCTGGCCAGAAGCCCCATGAACCTGCTCTTGGGAGAACCTGCTCCTTCTGTCCCCACATTGATGGAAGGCAAGAGTACCAGCTTGGCATCCTATCCCAGTCTCCCCACCCCGAGGGAGCTGTGCCAGTCCCAAGCACCCGGGCAAAACCTAGGAGTGTTATCTCAAGACAAGGGAATGGAACAGCGAAGCCAGAAACTACCACCAGCCGCGGCCTTGGCCGGCAGCCCCTGAAGCAAGCCCTTGGTCTCACTGTCCTCACCGGCTTCCTCCACCCTGAGCTGTGTCAGCTGGGTGGGGACTGAGGGCCACCACTAGGTGGAAGTCACCAGGGGTGCAATGTGTGAGACCTGACAAACTTGTTCTGCGGGCTGCGGATGGGTGCGAGGGTGGAATCTCGGTGCTTCGGCGAGTGTGGGGCCAGCCGTGGAGGCTCCAGGTGTTCTGTCTGCCCCAGCAGAGCCCGGCAGGAGCCCCAACAGGAAGCCAGCACGGCATGGCCGCCACCGACTTCGTGCAGGAGATGCGCGCCGTGGGCGAGAGGCTGCTGCTCAAGCTGCAGAGACTGCCCCAGGCTGAGCCCGTGGAGATCGTGGCCTTCTCAGTCATCGTCCTTTTCACAGGTTAGTTGGGGCACTCAGCGCCCCACAGCTCTCCCTGGCTTCTGGGAGAGACCACACCATGGTGCCAGCCAGAGGGCTGGCAGAGGTGGCGGGTGTCTCCCGGATCAAGGAGGAAAACCAGTTGTCCCTTGGGGGAAGCCAAGGGACTTCCCTCATCCTCTGATATGCTGCTTGGGTGATGGACGGTGCTGGGGACTGGGCCCAGCAGTACCCCGGGATCCCAAATGCGGGGATGACGGGAGCCAGGCTTGGGCAGCGAAAGAGAAGACACAACATGGAGGAGGTTGGCCCTGGCGGCTGGCATGGGGACTGTCCACACCTCTCACCAGCCTCTCAGGTCTTTCTGACCCCTCCACCAGACCTGTGGGGGAAAGACCCTGGCACGCAGTGGGTTTCTCTCTGGGAGGAGGGTGGGCATCCTTTCTCTCCCCAACCTGAGTCCCATGCTCTCTCCCGGCCCTCCAGCCACTGTTCTGCTGTTGCTGCTGATAGCCTGCAGCTGCTGCTGCACTCACTGCTGCTGCCCTGAGCGGAGAGGCAGGAAGGTCCAGGTGCAGCCAACACCACCATGACGAACGGGGGATGACTGAGGAGAAGCTGGAGAGGAGATGGCCAATGCCATGACACAGGCCATCAGCCTGGCCCTGCAGCCCTCACCCCTCAAGACCAGGCTCCCCTGGCCCCAGCTCTGGCCCGGCCCAGGTACCTGGACACTGACAACTTGAGCCCTACCAAGGAAACAAGGGCTGGTATAGGTGCAAACCTCTCATCTGCCAGTGGACACTGGGTGCTGGGGAGTCAGCTGTTTCAAAGACTGGGTCAACCGCCTGGGCTTCTTCGCCTATCTGCACTTTTTAACAAAACAAGGAAGTAGGGGTCTCCATACCTTCATGGAGAACAGCCCCCACCTGTGGGCAATTGGCCCTTTGGGCTCTGCTGATACATGCCAAAGAGGAGAAAGGCAATCAGAGGGGCTTTGTGCAATAGCTTCTGCATCCGAGCTCCCGCCAGAGCGTGAGCATGTCAGTATTCTAGTCCAGTATTTGCCAGTTTCCAAGTAAAAGCTTTTGTGTTATGTGTTTCTGCAGTGCCAGACTCCCTGAGGTTGGGCTGGACTCTGTGCATCGGGAGGGGGTATGGCTGGTGCCCGTCCTTCCCAGGCCTCTGCTCTCCCTGTGCCCACGAAAGCTGGAAAACCACGCAGAGAAGCATGCCACACAGGCGGTAACACCACGGGACCAGTGGACGATGCCATGAAATTCCTGTCATGCATTAGCTGCTAATGAGCTCTGCCAGGCTGAGGCACTACTCTGTAGAGTGGCAGAGACTGTGTTTGCCCAAAGGCAGGAGCTAAGCTCAGGAACGGCACTTCACTCTGTCCACTGCCTGCACCTTTGGCCTGTACATCCCACACTAGCAGACTCAGACCAGTGGGTCTTCACAAACTGCCAGAGGAAGGCCCTAATGTCACCTGTAACCTGCCTCCTGACCCTGTGGCCCTCCCCCATTTGTGTGCTGTCTGGGCTCACACCCTCACCCTGTCAGCTGCGTGACTCAACTTCCCTAAGCCGAACTCCCCCTTGGTGAAATGGGGCAAATCCTGGTACTGCTTCCTGGGGTTTGCTGTGAGGATAAACTAAGATGACCTATGTCTAGCACTAAGCTCGGTGCTGGGCATATCCTTAGAGCCCCATCACCATGATCCGTTATTATTTGCCCCTCTAAACATGGGACCAACCAGGGCAACAGGGACCCATTTTAAAGACTGGTCTTGCTGAGAGGAAGGACCTTTCCTTCCTTACCCCCTCCTTTCTGCTGAGTTTTACTTCCAGAGAACTTTCCAGGTAGAGCTACGAACCCAGGAGTGAGGGGAGGGGAGGCACACGGCTCCAGAAATGCCAATGGGTCCAGACAGAGCATCCCGAGGTGCCTCCCTGGGGCTTCCCCAGAGCCTCGAGAAGTCTGTGTTTTTCACATGCTTCCATCATCTTGGACTGTGTGGCCCGTGCTCTGGCCACCTGGGAGCAGAGCCCTGTCTACCTGGGAAACATGTCATGGAGAGGGGATCCCAGCCCCTGCCACACCCCTGCCATTTCCAGCTGGCAGTCCAGGCCACACTGGCAACAGCAGGCAGGGAGGAGAAGCTCTCACCCTCTGGTTTCACTTTCTAGTGTCCACGGACTTGTCTGACAGGTTTAGGTTAAAGACCCAGAGAGTAAGCGTTTTCATACAAAAGAAAAGAAATTCAAAAATTTGTCCATTCTCAGCCCCCTCCAAAGAACAGGATTCAGAATGATGATGATGATGATGATGATGATGATGAAGAAGATGGCTAAAATTTACTGAGGAGTTACATATACTCAGCATTGTCTTCAGCGTTTTGGTGCAGATAAACTCAATTACTCATCACAGTACCTCCATGTTGAAGATACCACTGTTACCCCCATTTTAGAGATGAGGAAACTGGGCCTCAGAGATGTTAGGTAACTTGTCTACGTTCAACCATGCTGACAAGGAGCAGGGCCTGCCTGAGTCCAGCCTATCTGGCTCCAGAGCCTCTGCTTACCACACCCAGGGCTCTGAGACCCAGAACTTGGCCTCCTGGTTGCAGGACAGATAAGGCTCTAATCCATTATCCTCCATCGACCAACCCTACACCCAAAACACCCACACCCCAAACTCTGTCTCAAAATAACCTTCACAGGAGTGGGTGGGACCCAACAGGTAAGAGCTGGGGTGGTGCCCAATGAGGTACCCCTCCCAGAAGGAAAACACAGGGGAGTGGACGGACAGGAAACCCCACATTTTTCATTCCCAGCACCAATGGCTGGAGGGTCCCTGGAAGCCTTCTGTTTGGGAGATGGCCAACAGGGAAGCAGCCCAATTCCTGGGTGACTTTTCCATAAGCCAGTTTTCATCAGCATAAGAATAGCCCTGCTCCAGGGCCGCTGAGGCTGAGGCCCTTTGCTAGAAAATATTCTGCTTCCCCAGCCCAGCTGCAGAGGTGGGAACCACAGACAGCCCTGGGCACAGACAGGCCGAATGGCCGCTCTAGGGCAGGCGGTGAACAACTGCTGAGTCCGCACAGGATTCGGTCCCTGCCCTCACAGGACTCACTCCTCCCCGCTCCTTGGCCAACTGGCACACACCAGGCCCGGCTGTCGGGCCAACTCCTTCACAGGCTTCAAACCCACTGAGATGAACAAACCAGACCTGCTCTCCGACAGCAGCCTGGCCCACTCCTTTAAGAGGCAGCTTCTCATGCCAGTCTTCCCTGGGGAAGATGGGCACGGAAAGGTGGCAGCAGTTGCCCCACGATGGGAAAGAATAAACAGAAAGATGCTGCAGACCTGGGCAGCCTGAAGACGGGCGGGGGCCATGGAAGGGGCGGCCATCAGGCTGGTTTCAGGTTTAGAGGACGTCTGACTTGGCCACCACCTCTCTGTTCCCGCCACTGTGCCATCCTGGACCATGCCACCATCAATGCTTACCTGTGGTCACGACAGCAGCATCCTAAGTGGTCCCCACAATCATCTCGCCAGCCTCTTCATGCCCACCCCCAGCTGTGCCCTCTGCTTCCGCCACAGGGCAGGCTGCTCTCGGCTCCTCAAAAGGGCTGCACTCTACTCTGAAGACCTGCGTGCCGCACTGTCTGTACATCATGCCTGATTAAAAGCTACAATAGGGATGGGCGTGGTGACTCCTGCCTGTAATCCCAGCACTTTGGGAGGCTGAGGCAGGCAGATCATTTGAAGTCAGGAGTTCAAGACCAGCCTGACCAACATGGTGAAACCTGTCTCTCCTAAAAATACAAAAAAATTAGCCGGGTGTGGTGGCGCACGCCTGTAATCCCAGCTACTCAGGAGGCTGAGGCAGGAGAATTGCTTGAACCCAGGAGGCAGAGGTTGCAGTAAGCTGAGATCACGCCACTGCACTCCAGCCTGAGCCACAGAGTGAGATTCCATCTCAAGCAAACAAACAAAAAACAACAACAGACCAGCACAGTATATCACATGCATGTAATCCCAGCACTTTGGAAGGCCAAGGATCCTTGAGCTTGGGAGTTTGAGACCAGCTTGGGCAACGTGGGGAGACCCTGTCCCTACAAATATAAAAAAAAATTAGCCAGGCGTGGTAGCATACACCTGTGGTCCCAGCTACTCCTGTGGAGGTTGAGGCAGAAGGGCTGCCTGGGGCATGACGGTGCCACTGCACTCCAGCCTGAGTGACAGAGCAAGACCCTGTCTCAAAAACAAATAAAATAAAAATAAAAAATGACAATAAAGCCATGGATACAAGAATCTCATTAGAAAAACTTGGCAAAGAGTATATAAAAGTTTCCTCCCAACCGGGCATGGTGGCACATGCCTGTGATCCCAGCTACTCAGGAGGCTGAGGCAGGAGAATAGCTTGAACCCGGGAGACAGAGGTTGCAGTGAGCCGAGATCACACCACTGCACTCCAGCCTGGGCTACAGAGTGAGACTCTGCCTCAAAAAAAAAAAAAAAAATTATCCAATTGGGGCCGGCAGTTAATTGAAAGAGCTGGTCAAAGCAACTTTTGTTAAAGAACACCTAAGTTCTCTACACATCTATTACTTTTTTACATATCTCACATTAAATGGAAACATATAACTATTCCTTGGCTGGCCTTCCTGGCCTTTTCTCTGAGTGTGGGCTTGCCAACCAGAGCTCCTGTATTGTTATTTTCTAGTTTTGGTTTCTTTAAAGCAGAACAAAAACTTAAAGTCATTGGAACTTAAAGGCAAAGGAATCTGGGTGTGAAAACCTCCTGGGTTTTTACAAAATGTCCCTGATGTTTAGTTATCATGTCTGCATCTTTTTCAACAGGAACATTATCTGAGTGATTCCAAAGTCATCCCAAAGTGGTCAGTAGGTATTTCTAGAAAGAATTTCTTTCACCACTCGCTCTGAGGTGCAGCACAAGTGCTTCAGAGCTCAGACTGTGTGCTGCTGGATTCAAACTCCAACTCAGTTACTTAGTAGCTGATGACATTGGCTAAGTTATTTAACCTCTCTGTGCCCGTTCCCCACATGTAAAATTGGGGTTTCAGCTATTATTGTTGCTTCATTGGTTCCCGGGATGTTAAATTCAATTATGTAATTACAAGTACAACTGCCATGAACAGGTTTGGGAACCAACACCTGACTCTTGATAAGCATCTGACTTAACTGACGGAGCTGCACGCAAAGGGTGAGCTAGAGACTTGCCCACTGCTGTGAGCATTCAGCATGCCAAGGGCCTTAGTCAGTAAGTTTCACACAAGGAAACGGAAAACATCAGGTAACCCGGGTCAGCGACGCCCATGATAGTTAAGAACGACTGTCCTAAATCTGCCTCCATCTGTAATCCAACCCTGGCCACACCTGGGGAGAATCACCTGGGGATGTGTAAACAATACGACATCCTGGCAACCCCAGAGACTGATGTAAGTGGTACCAGGTGGGGCCTGGGCATTTCTCAAAGCTCCCAGATCTTTACCAGCTGGGAAAAGCACCCGAGGGCTAGAAGGGAAGCCCTGGGAGGGCAGGGCCCGCCTCTCTGATCTCACAACTGGACACACGGTGCCTGGCATGGTTCCTGGCCACAGCGGGCCCTCACATCCTAGCTTTTAAAGGAGTAAATGGTGGCCACTAGGTTTCAAGCACCAGGGCACAGGCTTGATCCCCTCTTCCCAGCTTCCCTATTGTGCCAGTGGGCAGAAACCAACCACACAATGTTGCTGAGGCCGTGCCCAACAGACAAAGGCACCAATGGGAAGCCTCAGCGGGGAGCAACACTTCCCCCAGAAACAGTTCCAGGAGGCACCAGGCGCCAGCCAGGGCTGCAGTTAATCATTCACCCCACAACACAGGAAGTGAGCCCCACCCCAGTCCCAGCCCCAGCCCCAGGGCTTCCTGAGCTCAGGGCAGGTCCGCAGCCCACACATCATCCAGACAAAGGACAGCCCAGCCCAGCCACAGGTGAGGTGGCCTGATGGCCTGGGGCAAAGGCCCTCGGTCCAGTCTCTTCCCCGTACACCCCAAGTCTGACTTCTCTCAGGAGGGACTCATGAACACGTGCCCTGAGCACCCCCAAAATGACATCACACAATGGCAGAAAGGAGCTGAAGGGGGAACGTGAAAGGCAGAAAAGGAGCCGTGGTTGCCAGGCAACCAGCCCTAGCCCACCTGTTTGTTTGGTGACAGCAACTAAGGTCTGGTCAGGGCCGCTTGGCCACGCTCACGCCTTTTCCTCTCAACAGTTGCTTCTTTGAGTCAGGGTGCAGCTCTGGTCACCTGGCGGCCTCTTCAGCTCAGCCCTCCACAAAGTGTGAGCCTGAAGGACCACCCTGAACTGCCCTTGTAGGACCCAGAACAGCTACCAGCAGAATCAGGTAATGCCTCCCTCCTTCTCCACCTGGGCTGCCCTCACCTGGCTATGGGCTTGCAGTCTGTGATAAGGAGCTCCGCTTCTAGAAGATTCGTAAGTTCTTGGCTGCTCCAAGGAGGCTACCGAGGCCTCAGCTGGAGTTGGCCCCTCCTCGGCTCCTATACACTCTCTCAAATGCCTCCCAAATGTTCGGCAGCTGGGGCAGGAAAAACAGGGAGGCTCTATCGTGATGCTTTTTAGATTCTAGCCAAGTAGGTCTCAGGGATGAGAGAGAGTCCTTGTTCACACTTGCTACTCAGGAAAGAAGGACTGGAGAATCCAGGGGCAGCCCCCAGGAAGAATCCAGGGCCCCACTCCTTGCGCCAGTCCTGGCTCCTGTATCTAGAGCGGGGGAAATGCCATTTGCTGGCTGCAGGCATCCAGCACAAAGACTCTAGCCCTTTCATGTCCCCGGCTGCCGGGCGGGCCGGCTGCTCACAGAGGCTGCTACAGAGGCTGGAGTCAGCGGGCAGAGCATAGCACCTGGGACAGGGCCTGGGAGGGCTGCCTGCACTCAGGTCCTCTGTCCCTCTTTTCCAGATTCTCATGGACCAACT
Organism: Pongo pygmaeus; assembly: GCF_028885625.2. Taxonomy (NCBI): domain Eukaryota; kingdom Metazoa; phylum Chordata; class Mammalia; order Primates; family Hominidae; genus Pongo; species Pongo pygmaeus. The sequence continues at coordinate 93,885,828 of NC_072392.2, forward strand.
GGTATTCAAAGAGACAATCTGGAATGATGCCTTCTGGCAGAACCCCTGGGACCAGGGGGGCCTGGCAGTGATTATCTTATTCATCACTGCTGTCCTGCTTCTCATCTTATTTGCCATCGTGTTTGGTTTACTCACTTCCACAGAAAACACTCAGTATGAAGCGGGTGAAGAGTGACCTGACTTCCTGGGGACTGAGACGGCAGCAGGGGAGGCGAGCTGACCTGCCCCCATTCTGGTGGTGGGCCCCTCCGTGGTTCCCTCTGGCTCAGGGGCCAAGCCCTGGTGTCTTCCTTTCCCACCAGGAAAAAGTCTAGTAAAATACTGTATCTGGCTTAGGGTTGGTTAGACTAGTAAGATGGGGAGGCTGGTCTGAGACCAATTCTGGCTCCTTGACCCTATTGTTTTTAGGGTTCCCCAACCAGAACCCTAAAAGCACATGGAGAGGACGGCTCCACTGCCTCAGGTGGAAGGAGCGATGGCTAACAAGGTTCTCTAACAGGCTCACAGGCCCAGCCAGCAATTTCACAAATCCTTGACAGAGAAAGATACAACCAAATGAAGTAAAAATTCCTTTTCAAATCTGCTAACTTGTGAGAGCTCATTTTTAATCCAGATAGAGCTACCAGAGCAAGCTTCCCCAACAAAGCCTCACCGGGGCCTGCACGGTCTGGCCTGCCTATCTCCAGCTATCTCGTCCACCCCACCCCGCCCTGCCCCTGGGTTCTCAGCGTGTCTTTCAGTTCTTGAATATGCCGTGTTCTCTCCCACCACAGGGCCTTTGCACATGCTATTCTCATTGACTGGGATGCTCTCCCTCACACCACGCTTTACTCCATGGCCTAGTTAGTCCTTCCTCATCCTTTGTATCTCAGTCTGAACCTGACTCCCTCAGGTAAATCTTCCCTAACCCTTGAGGATTAGGGTAAGGCCCCCTGTTTTATACTCTCGAAATACCATTTACAGGACTTATATGTCTTTTTAGTTGTTGTTGTTGTTGTTGTTTCTTTGTTTTTGAAACGGAGTCTCGCTCTGTTGCCCAGGCTGGAGTGCAGTGGCGCGATTTCGGCTCACTGCAACCTCCGCCTCCCGGGTTCACGCCATTCTCCTGCCTCAGCCTCCCGAGTAGCTGGGACTACAGGCGCCCGCCACCATGCCCAGCTAATTTTTTTGTATTTTTAGTAGAGACGGGTTTCACCATGTTAGCCAGGATGGTCTTGATCTCCTGACCTTGTGATCCGCCCGCCTCGGCCTCCCAAAGTGCTGGGATTACACACATGAGCCATAGCGCCCGGCCTTTTTTTTGAGATGGGGTCTCACTCCCATCACCCAGGCTGGAGTGCAGTGGCACAATCTCGGCTCACTGCAGATTCGACTTCGGAGTTCACATGATCCTCCCATCTCAGCCTCCTGAGGAGCTGGGACTACAGGCATGTGCCACCATGCCTGGCTAATTGTGCTTTTTTTTTTGTATTTTTAGTAGAGACAGGGTCTCGCCATGTTGCCCAGGCTGGTCTTGAACTCCCAGGCTCAAGTGATCCTCCCACTTCAGCCTCCCAAAGTGCTGGTATAACAGGTGTGAGCCACCACGGCCGGCTCTGGGACTTATATGTCTCTCCTGTGACTATCTGCAGTGCTCTCTTCTCCACCGGACCAAGCACCATAAAGCAGGGGACAGGGCTGTTTCTGCCCACTGTGACTATCTGCAGTGCTCTTCCCCACCGGACCAAGCACCATAAAGCAGGGGACAGGGCTGCTTCTGCCCACTAGTGTATCCCCCATGTCCAATGTGCCCGGCACAGAGCTGGCATCAGTCAATATTTGTCAGCTGAATAAATGAATGAATGAGTAAACATACAGATAAACAAGAAGATGCCGGGCTGTTGGGCACCCCCAGCCCCAAGATCCCAGGAAAGAACAGGGCCCAATTCAATCCAGGTCTAAACACAAGGCTGCTCTTCCATCTCAAAATGCCGAGGCCTCAAGCTGGAGGTTGCTTCAAATCTAATAACTGTTCCCTATGACACTAAAAGACACTCATTGTCATGAATAATCAAACACTGCTTTTTCAAGGCTGTAGCCCAGAGAAAGTAGCTACAGACAGAGAAGAGAGGAAAACCGCTGGCTGCCACAGCCCTGCCTCATTAGTTAACTGACCTGAGTATCTTTTCTGCTGGTCCCACTCCCATGTGCCTCAGACCCCACAACAAACAGACAGGAAACCTACAGCTTCCTTCGCAGAAATGTACTCACTTCTGCTGAGCCCACCCCACTAGCTCTGTCCCTCACTGCCAGGTGCCCGCCCCAAGGGATCGCTGGTGGGAGGCTGCTTCAACCTTAGCCTCCAATGAGAACTATTCTTAGGGAGCAAATATCTGGTGGAGAAGGGGCTTTTTCTTTGTGCTACATGCCAGTTATGCCATAAAGAAACATTCACTTATTCAAAGAACAGTAGCCAATACAGACATACCAGCAGTGTTTATTCCAGCCTGCTGCCTGGATTTCAGAATCATCACATGTAGCAAAGGAGACAGGTACAAGGCTGCTCAAGAGGCAGCGCGACACTGTCACCTGGACTCCTTGGGTCCACAGATGCCTGGACCCCAGCCCCTGGCAACCAGGCCACTGATGCACTAAGAAGTCCCAGCTCCCCGGAAGGTGACAGGAGAAATGAAGGCAGAGGCCCTTGGGAGGACCTGTTCCCTTGCCTGGCAGGCTGAGCAGACCCTGGGGACAGGCAGAGTTAACCCTCCAGAGAGCATTCCAGAGCCTCAGACAGCCCCAGAGCTTTTTTCAGCAAAGAGGACTCACAATGAACAGGAACACTTGGCCCTTTCATTACACAACAGAAATGAGAGCTCTGCTCAAGAAGCCTAAGAAGGCCAAATTTAGCAACTCTCATATTAATTGTGCTTGAAAAGGGCTCTGGTCGCAACGGCTGCAGGCAAGGGTGGTCCTGGCACTGCAGCCGACCACTTCTGCTGGGCGTGGTCTTGCCACAGAGGCCAAATTAGAGACGGCAGTTTGGAGAAGAAAATAGCTTCAGTCCAGAAGCCACCGACTCACTAGTGAACAGGAGGAGGTGGAAATAAAAACACACAGCCCAAAGAAGAGCTTCTCTGATTTCCTTGCTTTTTTTCTTGCAAAAACCAAGATGGCCCAGGTGCATGAAAATGAGCACGCCACTGAAAATCAGGAGACGGGTGTTTAGTGGCCTCAGTCTACCATGAGCTTCGTGACTGTGACCTCACCTCGATTTATTCACCTCTAAGCCTGAAGCAATCACGTCAGCATCATCCCCCGACAGGATCACTCCATGAGATGAGATGAATCCAAGAGCTTTTTAGACCAAAATGTAAAAACTCCTCCTGGGTGTCTCCCACGCAGGCACTCACAGCTCCACATGCCTGGACACAACCTGACTACACCAAGCAGCCCTCAGACTCTTTCCGTGGCCCCTGCCCCATCGCCTGCAGATACAGGTAAAACAGATGCGTGGGTTTGAAGTACATGACTCCCTGAGGTAAGCGGGGCCAGAGGCTTCTGTGTGGGTCCTGGATAAGGATAAGGACTACTCAAGTGATGCCAGAAGTCCCAGCTCGGTGGCACATGATGACCACAAAGCCGACGGCTCAGAGCTGGTCACATCCCTTGGAACTGAGTGGCTTGTGGGGCCAGCCATCCCAGAAGAGGGTGGAGTGGAGGGAAGGATACCACTCAGAATACTGAGCAAATCCCCACACTGCCAGAGATCCTGGGGCCTCCGATAGAGAAGAGCAAGGTCCTGACTTCCATGCTGCCCAACACAACGGCCTTTGCAGGCAGGTGTCCCTTGGTAGCCTACGGGCTGTCTTATGTCACCTGCTTAACTAGGGCGTGCCAGGGAAGTAAATGATCTCACTGACACTTTGCTCCACATACAAAATAAGTCACTTACCCCAGTTCTTCACAGAAGGTCACCAGGGCATCGAAGGCCATGACAGTGGCTTTATCAGATGCTTTGTTCCCTCTCTTTTCCTGGGGACAGAAAATGACCACTTAGCAAGTCTTATAGAATTGGACTACCTTAGAGCCACAAAAAGTAATGAGGAGGCCGAGTGCGGTGGCTCACGGCTGTAATCCCAGCACTTTGGGAGGCTGAGGCAGGAGGATCATTTGAGGTCAGGAGCTCGAGACCAGCCTGACCAACATGGTGAAACCCTGTCTCTACTAAAAATACAAAAAAATTAGCCAAGTGTGGCAGCGCATGCTTGTAGTCCCAGCTACTTGGGAGGCTGAGGCAAGAGAATCGTTTGAACCCAGGAAGTGGAGGTTTCAGTGAGCTGAGATCACGCCACTGCACTCCGTCTCAAAAACAAAAAAAAGTAACAAGGGAGAAAAATATTAAATGACAGTAATAAAGCCATTTACAAAAGTGTCCCCAAACCTGACTATATATCATAACCCCCAGACTACTGAACTGAATTTTCTGGGATGAGCTTTTGAGGGTTTCCGAAAAGCTTCTCAGGAGGTTCTCATGCAAAGGGCCCACAGACTGGCGTTTAGGAAGCACTATATAATATCACCTATCTTAATAATAGTAAATACACGCACAAATGTTCTGAACTTAACATATATGAACACATATACTTCTGTGTATATTGGAGGGAGATATATTAAAATGTTGTGACTCTTCTTGATAAGCTTAAAACATGAATTTAAAATACAATTTAAAACCTGTAATCCCAGCACTTTGGGAGACTGAGGTGGGTGGATCACCTGGGGTCAAGAGTTCGAGACCGGCCTTGCCAACATGGTGAAACTCCATCTCTACTAAAAATACAAAAATTAGCGAGGCATGGTGGCGCACGTCTGTGATCTCAGGTACTCAGGAGGCTGAGGCAGGAGAATCACTTGAACCCGGGAGGCAGAGGCTGCAGTGAGCTGAGATCGTGGCACTGCACTCCAGCCTGGGCAACAGAGCGAGACTCCATCTCAAATAAAATAAAAAAATAAAATAAAATAATGCTTGACCTGCCGACTCAGAAACCCACGTGGGGTGGGGGTGGGCAGCTGCCAGCTACACCAGGAGAGCAAGATTCCCAAGTCCTTCTGTTGGCATCCAAGGGGCCAGTGGGCACCCCTTGGATCACACAACCAGAAAACAGGAGGACGCCATAGGTTTCCTGAGTCTCTACTTACCAGGGAGGCTGGGTGCAGCCCTGCCAGCTAATGCCTGAGCACAGCATCCCAGATGGGGCAGAGCAGGGTACGGCTGGGCAGGGGAGGTGGGCTCTGGAAGGTGCTAATGGTAGCAGACAGGGTGTTGCCTCCTGCCTGCAGGTAGGGAGCACCCTGAATGAGTGGGCTGAGCTGGGCTGGTCACCAGGCCTGGACCCACAGCTCCTTTGGCTATGGACTAATATCAGAGGAGTGGCTTATGGGGAGTGGATAGCAGGAAGAGCTGAGGCCTGGCTCCTGGGCGCAGGGTAAAGCTGGGGGAAGGAGATGGTACTGTGAAGGCAGATAAAGGGGCAAGAGCCTCAGGTTTCTGTCCCCCACCCCATTTCCCTGGGGCTTTCCAAGCCAAAGCCTGCAACTAACTTAAAAGGAAGAAAAAGCACTTAAGTTACCAACAACTACCAAACTCCCCCAAAGCCCCTCTCACAAAATCCAAACTGTTTTCTCATCTCCACTCCTGCCTCCCCCAACACAATATAGTTTCCTGTTTTCTTTTTAAAATGTTGCCTGCCACCTCTCCACCTGGGAAACCCAAGGCATGACTGCTGGTGGCTGGTGACAGGCACACAGCAGGCAGAGTCCCATCTTTGGCGGTGGGGCGGAGGGAGGTGGGGGCACCGGTCCCTGCCACATCCTCAATCCGCAGACACTCATCAGCCAGCCTTCCCTTTGGCTCCCACTAGAGGGGAGTAGGGCAACAGCAGGTGGTCCCCCCAGCTGAGCAACAGCTCCTGGCCTTCCCACCAGGAAGACCTCTGCACCCTTATCCAACTGAAAGGACAGTCTCACCTTGGGCCAGGAACCACTATTAGGTAAGGAATGGGCACCATACCTTGGTCAGGGCAGTGGAACGCTAAAGATGGCAGCCAACTTCCTTCCTTGCCCATTCCTGGAGGTAATTCCTCTCTTAGTGACTGAAGCTCTGGTGCAGCTCTGCTCAGAGACCATTCCTGGCTTCACTCTGTTATAAGACTGTCTATGGACTTGTGGCTGAATCAACTAGCAGAACACTGAGCATTTGTGAGTGATGTGATTATTCATCAGCGGCCTTTTTTGTGTACATGTCTATTTGCCAACATATCCTTTTAAAATACTGTGAATTATTTAATACAGAAAAGGAAAAAAAGAGCCCGGGCATGGTGGCTCATGGCTGTAATCCCAGAACTTTGGGAGGCTGAGGTAGGTGGATCACTTGAGGTCAGGAGTTCGAGACCAGCCTGGCCAACGTGGTGAAACCTGTCTCTACTAAAAATACAAAAATTAGCCAGGCGTGGTGACGGGCGCCTGTAATCCCAGCTACTTGGGGGGCTGAGGCATGAGAATTGCTTGAACCTGGGAGGTGGAGAATGCAGTGAGCCCAGACTGCGCCACTGCACTCCAGCCTGGATGACAAAGACTGTCTGAAAAACAAAACAAAACAAAAACCCAAAAAAACAAAAACCAGACACTGATATCTGAGACATCATCTATTGAGTCTGAGTTTCTGCTTTGGGCAGGTAACTCATCCCCACCAATACACACAAATACACACAGATTCTGTACCCCCAACTTCCCAATATGTTTACAACACAATTTCTGATTAAATCCATATTTTCCTTATTATGACTATGTCAACAGAGTTCACAGCTAAACCGAGTGATTGCATTTTTATATTTCCCGTGATCACATTTCCTTTCTTGTGTAACTGTGTTTCCCCTGAAATTAATAGCTTTGTTTTTCTCCATTTACTTAGATTTCAGTATGTTATTAATTCACCCCTAACTGTCCTAACATAATGAACAATTCATTTCGATAGGAGCCAGAGATGCCAGCTTCCACTTTAATGTTTGGAACCTTCCTTCCTGGAGTCTTCTGCCCCCTAGTGCAATCTGGACCGGTTTTCCCTAGGCCTGGAACACAGCTGTCTTTCCGGACTACCCTCCAATATTGTCCTGTGCCAAGACTGACTTACTCCTGGGTAAGTCTCCATCTTTGCTTTCTAGGTTTACTGCTTCTCTACAATGGAGAACATCCTTTAATAGCTTCTGAGACATGACATACTAGGGGAAAGTTTTTGAAACCTTTGTATCTGAAGATATCTGTTTTTTCCTTCAAGTTTCCACATACAGCATTGAATTTTTATTTGTTTATTTTTTTGGAGACAGAGTCTTGCTCTGTCACCCAGTCTGGAGTGCAGTGGCATGATCATAACTCACTGCAGCCTTGAATTCCTAGGCTCAAGCAATCCTCCCGGCTCAGCATCCTGAGTAGCTAGAACTACAGGCGCACATCACCATGCTCAGCTAATTTTTTTAATTATTATTAGTTTTTGAAACAGGGTCTCACTCTGTTACCCAGGTTGGAGTGCAATGGTACGATTTCAGCTCACTGCAGCCTTGACCTCCTGGACTCAAGTGATCCTCCCACCTCAGCCTCTTGCGTAGCTGGAACTACAGGTGCATACCACCACACCCAGCTAATTTTTAAATATTTTGTAGAGATAAAGTCTTGTTACATTGCCCAAGCTACTCAAACTCCTGGCCTCAAGAGATCCTCCCATGTCATTCTCCCAAAGTGTTGGGATTACAAGCATGAGCCACCTCACCCAGCCTAACATTTTTAAACATGTCATTTGATAAATTTTTCTGGGAACTTTCTTTTCATATTATTTGCTTTTCATATCCTTTGTTCAAGCGATTTTCCTACCTCAGCCTCCCGAGTAACTGGGATTACAGGAGCCCGCCACCATGCCCGGCTAATTTTTGTATTTTTAGTAGAGACGGGGTTTCACCATGTTGGCCGGCTGGTCTCGAACTACTGGCCTCAAGTTATCCACAGTGCTGGGATTACAAGCGTGAGCCCCTGCGCCCGCCCTTTTTTTTTTTTTTTTGAGACAGAGTCTTGCTCTATCACCCAGGCTGGAGTGCAGCGGTGCAATCTGGGCTCACTGCAAGCTCCGCCTTCCGGGTTCATGCCATTCTCCTGCCTCAGCCTCCCGAGTAGCTGGGACTACACGTGCCTGCCATGACGCCCAGCTAATATTTTTGTATTTTTAGCAGAGATGGGGTTTCACCGTGTTAGCCAGGATGGTCTCGATCTCCTGACCTCGTGATCCGCCCACCTTGGCCTCCCAAAGTGCTGGGATTATAGGCGTGAGCCACCGCGCCTGGCCTTTTTAAATTTTATTTTATTTTTATTTTGAGACAGGGTCTCACTTTGTCGCCCAGGCTGGAGTGTGGTGGCGCGATCTCAGCTTACTGCAACCTCAACCTCCTAGGTTCAAGTGATTCTCCCACCTCAGCCTCCCCAGTAGCTGGAACTACAGGTGTGCGCCACCATGCTTGGCTAATTTTTGTATTTTTTTGGTAGAGACGGGCTTCACTATGTTGGGCCGGAGGGTCTTGAACTACTAACATCAGGTGATCTGCCTGCCTTGGCCTCCCAAAGCGCTGGGATTACAGGCAAGAGCCACTGCTCCTGGCCCCAGAGCTTGTTTTCTCTTGATGAGATATTAGTTTTCTTCATCTAAATCAGTGGTTGTCAACCCTGGCCATATATTCAAAGCAACTAGGGAGCTTTTTTTGGTTTATTTTGAGACCGAGTTTCACTCTTGTTGCCCAGGCTGGAATGCAATGGAGCGATCTCGGCTCACCACAACCTCCACCTCGTGGGTTCAAGTCATTCTCCTGCTTCAGCCTCTCCCGAGTAGCTGGGATTACAGGCATGCGCCACCACACCTGGCTAATTTTGCATTTTTTTAGTAGAGACATGTTGGTCAGGCTGGTCTCAAACTCCCGACCTCAGGTGATCTGCCCGCCTCAGCCTCCCAAAGTGCTGGATTACAGGCGTGAGCCATCGCACCCAGCCTACTGGGGAGCTTTTTGAAAAAAACTCTTGTTAACAGCTTGTAATACTTATTCCTAGGTATTTTGTAAGTTTTATTGTTGCAAATTAAGTTTTTTTTTTGTTTCTATTTCTAGGTATTTATGGAAATGTGGAGAAAAGCTACTGATTTTTTTTTTCCTTGGCTCTCATCTGACTAGAGAAAAGCTACTGATCTTTAAACTATTTCTCTTATATTCAGCCAGTTTGCCAGGTTTTCTTACGAATTTGAGTAGATTTCTAGTAGGGTTTTTGTGTTTCTAGGCACAATGTGTTGTCATTTCTACTTGCTGTTGTCTTCTCTCCTACTTTCATTATCCTTGCGAATTTATGTATATTTATCCTTTTATTGTCTTTTTTTTTTTTTTTTTTTTTTTTTTGAGACAGGGTCTCGCTCTGTCCCCCAGGCTGGAGTGCAGAGGTGTAATCTTGGCTCACTGCAAGCTCCACCTCCCGGGTTCACGCCATTCTCCTGCCCCAACCTCCCGAGTAGCTGGGACTACAGGTGCCCACCACCACGCCCGGCTAATTTTTTGTATTTTTAGTAGAGACGGGGTTTCACCGTGTTAGCCAGGAGGGTCTCGATCTCCTGACCTCGTGATCCACCCGCCTCGGCCTCCCAAAGTGCTGGGATTACAGGCGTAAGCCATCGCGCCCAGCCCCTTTATTGTCATTTTGGCAGAGATTAGAAATAAGTACTTGTAGGCTGGACATGGTGGCTCACGCCTGTAATCCCAGCACTCTGGGAGCCCGAGGTGGGAGACTCACTTGAGCTCAGGAGTTTGAGACCAGCCTGGGTAACATAACAAGACCTCGTCTCTACAAAACAAACAAACAAAAAACAAGGGAAGATTAAGCCAGGTGCAGTGGCACATGCCTCTGGTCCAAGCGACTTGAGAGGCAGAGGCAGGAGGATCACTTGAGCCCAGGAGTTCGAGGGTATACTGTGCTATGATTACGCCTGTGAATCGCCACTGCACTTGAGCCTGAGCAACGTAGTGAGACCCCATCTCTTTAACAAAAGAAATAAGGCAGTACTGATCTTGACCACATAAAATAACATGTACACAAAAGACAATATTAAGGCCAGGTGCAGTAGCTCACACCTGTAATCTCAGTAGTTTGGGAGTTTGAGGCAGGAGGATTACTTGAGCTCAGGAGTTATGAGACCAGTCTGGGCACCATAGTGAAACCCCATCTCTGCCAAAAACTGAAAAAACAATTAGCCGGGCGTGGTGGTGCACACCTGTGGTCCCAGCTACTCAAGGTGGGAAGATTATTTATGGCCAGGAGTTAGAGGCTGCTGTGAACCATGACTATGCTACTGCACTTTAGCCTGGGCGACAGTGAGAGACCTTGTCTCTTAAAAAAAAAAAAAAAAAAGGGTGGGTGCAGTGGCTCATGCTTGTAACCCCAACACTTTCGGAGGCTGAGGCAGGCGGATCACGAGGTCATGAGATCGAGACCATCCTGGCCAACATGGTGAAACCCTGTCTCTACTAAAAACACAAGAATTAGCTGGGCATGGTGGCGCGCGACTGTAATCCCAGTTACTCAGGAGGCTGAGGCAGGAGAATCGCTTGAACCCGGGAGGCAGAGGTTGCAGTGAGCCGAGATCATGCCATTGTACTCCAGCCTGAGCGACGGAGTGAGACTTTGTCTCAAAAAAAGAAAAAAAAAAAAGCCAGTATTAAGATACTTTAAATATTTAAATATTTAGAAAGAAAAAGTCTAACCTAGCTTGTTGTAAGCTGCCTACCTAACCAAGACGCCATTTCCCTTTGCTATACTTACAGGTTGGGAGCAGCCTCCTCTAGCTTACATCAAGCATCATCAGAGTTCAGAAATCAGCTTCACAAAACTGGAGAGTGGTGGGTCAGACTGAAAGACCTTCTACTGCCCAGGTCTTACCTGGAGTTTTGCTACTTCCTTCCTGATCAGGAAGCTGACTTGGTCCCGGTCATTCCTGGAGTAATAGAGACGGCACCAGGAAGGCTTCCCATCCCTGCCAGCCCGGCCAGACTCCTGGTAGTACCCAGCCATAGACTTGGCAATATTCCAATGGGCGACAAACCTGTAGGATCCAAAGAGACAAGCAGCATGAGATGGTGGAGAAGCTGAGTGTCCTTTGGAGGAGTAATCATGACTAGGAGAGCAGGGAGGCCAGCAGATAGGGAGGCAGAGGGATAGTCCCAGAGTTAGAATATAAGACACCTGCAGCCCATCAGCACGTCTCCCTTCTAGAAGCAGCCCAGCTTAGAGGCCACAGCAGGAGTTAAGGGGGAGCAAATCCAGCGCATATGGGGGACCAAAAAACTCAGTCAGGGCCCAGTGGAAAAAATACTGGACCTAAAGAAACAAAATGAGGCTCTGCCACTTATGAGCTATGCAAATTTGAATAAGTTATTTATAACTTCTTTGGAGAGGGAAAGAAATAATATTTATTAAATACCTACTATGAGCCAGTTTATATATGTCTCATTTAATTGTTAGTCACCATCATGTGAGGTAGGCCATTCTCCAGAATATGAGATTCAGAAAGGTAAATTTGTACAAGGTTACACAGTAAAGGGTCAGCAGAGCTAGAATTTGGGCCTAGGGGTGTCTGCCTTCAAAACTGGCTCTTAACAAGATACCACAGACCCAGGATTCGTTTTATTTATTTTGCTTTTTGTTTTCTATTTTATTTTATTTTTAGATGGAGTCTTGCTCTGTCACCAGGCTGGAGTGCAGTGGCACGATCTCAGCTCACTGCAACCTCCATCTCCCGGGTTCAAGCAATTCTCCTGCCTCAGCCTCCTGAGTAGCTGGGACTACAGGTGGGTGCCACCATGCCCAGCTAATTTTTGTATTTTTAGTAGAGACGGGGTTTCACCATGTTGGCCAGGATGGTCTCAATCTGTTGACCTCATGATCCGCCTGCCTCAGCCTCCCAAAGTGCTAGGATTACAGGCATAAGCCACTGTGCCTGGCCTTGTTTTTTATTTTTCAAGACAGGGTCTTGCTCTGTTGCACAGGCTAGAGTACAGTGGCACAATCGTAGCTCATTGCAGCCTCAACCCCCGGCCTCAAGCGATCCTTCCACCTCAGCTTCCCAAGTATCCAAGACTACAGGCACATGACACTATACCTGGCTAATTTTTAATTTTATAGAGATGGAGTCTTGCTATGTTGCCCAGGCTGGTCTCGAACTCCTGGGCTCAAGCAATCCTCCCATCTAGTCCTCCCAAAGTGCTGGAATTATAGGTGTGAACCGCTACACCTGGCTGCAGACCCAGGGTTCGAACTCTGATTCTAAAGTCGGTGTTCTTTCAAATGTAGTGCACTATAAAATTTCGTCCCTAACTCAGGGTCACTGTGAGGTTCACCAAGACCATGTATGCAAACATGCTCTGTAAATCATACAAGGTATTATTATTCGGTGTTAATCAGACCAAAGGGCTTCAGGCTGTAGCCCAAAATGCCTCTTGAAGGTCATGGCCAGATGTAAAAGACTTCCTATTAGTTGCCAGTGTGGGGCTAGGAGGCTGGGATGCACCCCGACTCTTCTAGACTACTAGTAAGCAATAACAAGGAATGATGGTTCTAAGAGCCTTGCCTTTGACCTTCCACAGGGAGTAGCCTAAAATACAGTCACACATTACTTAATGATGGGAATACATATTGTGTTTTGGTTTTTGGTGTTTTTGTTTGTTTTTTAAGACAGGGTCCTGGTCTGTTGCCCAGCCTGAGATGCAGTGGCATGATCTCAGCTCACTGCAACCTCCGCCTCCCGGGCTCAAGCAATCCTCCCACCTCAGCCTCCCAAGTAGCTGGGACTACAGGCACGCACCACCATACTCGGCTAATTTTTATGTATTTTTGTAGAGATGGAGGTTTGGCCACATTGCCCAAGCTGGTCTCAAACTTGTGGACTCAAGCGATCCACCTGCCTTGGCTTCCCAAAGTGCTGGGATTACAGGTGTGGACCACTGTGCCCTGCCAGGGATATGTTCTGAGAAATGACTTGTTAGGCGATTTCATCATTGTGCAAACATTATGGTAGACAGTCTTTACATAAATCTAGATGGTACTGCAGCCTGCACAGCTAGGCTGTAAACATGTATCGAGTGTTAACTGTGCTGAATATTGTAGGCAACTGTAACGCAAATCACTAGGCGACAGGAATTTTTCAACTCCATTACACTCTTACAGGATCTCAGTCTATGCAGTCTGTCACTGACCAAAACATCAACATGAGGTGCATGACTATAGTTCCCTTATTCCCACCTCCTCATAGGATCCACCTACTGAGATGTGAGTGAACGGGGCTGTGTTAAAGGACAAGCCTGACAGACTCCATGCTGCCCCATCCTGGGGGGTGCCAGAACCGTGCCGTGCAGTCACCTGGGAACAGGCCGCACAGAAGCTGTCAGCACTCAGGCTGTATTCTAACGACTCTCTCCTGGAGCTTCCTTCCCCTCTAGCCCTCGAAGGAGCACATGTACCTGGTCCGTTGGGCATAGCACTAGGCAATCCACCCTGAGCCAGGCCCAGACCAGGAAGGCAGGGCAAGAACCAAAGCTCACCTGACGTTGGCTTTATCCACTCCCATCCCAAAACTAATGGTTGCAACAATTACAGGGACCTTCTCCTCCATCCAGTCGTTCTGCACCAGCGTTCTTTCAGAGGCCTTCAGCCCTGTAAAGGAGGGAAAGATGGAGAAGGGAACTCACATTTCCCTTGGGTTTACCCGGGGTCTATTTTGGGTTTGACACTGTGTGCTAGGCACTTCACAAACCCTGAATCTTTCACTTCCCAGCTGTCTGACCTTACATCAGGTGCTTAACTTTACTGAGCCTCAGCTGACAGGCACAAAGACCCTAGCCCATGTGTGACACAGAGCATTTGGCAAAGGTTAGGGCCATGATTCAAGCCCAAGCCCGTTGGCCTCCAAAGCCTGTGCTCCTCCTACAACACCATTACCTTGGCTTGTAAAAACTTATCACCTGCTGCTGGGTAGGCATACAGTGGGAAGAACTTCAGGAGTCACAATTCTCATTTTAGACCTCATTCATGTCCAGACTCCTTTTAGGGGATTTAAGTGAATCACTTTAGCTCTGCCTGAGTATCTGTAATAAGATGGTGGGTCACCTGATAACCAGGATCTGTAAAGAACAAGAGACCGGCTAAGAAGCCTCTGAGGGTGAAGAGACTCAAGTGGCCTGGGTGCCCCTTACCTGCATGGTAAGCCTTGGCGTTCACACCCCTGCAGCTGAGCTCTATGGCCAGCTGTTCACAAGCCTCTCTAGTCCTGCAGTACACAATGCCGCAGCCAGATAACTGAATGGGGAGATGCAGGAAGAAAATAAGCATAGCAAGAACAGAACAATAGGCCCAGTGTAATGCACCCTGCTCTAAAAGCTCTGTGTTCCTTCTCTCGTCGGCTTCAGTCTCTTCTGAGGCAGGACACCCAGTAAGGCTCTGTCACTTTATAAAAAACAGGACCAGGCTGGGTGCAATGGTTCATGCCTGCAATCCCAGCATTTTGGGAGGCCAAGGTTGGGGGATCACTTGAGGCTAGGAGTTAAGAGACCAGCCTGGGCAACACGGAGAAACCCCGTCTCTGCTAAAAATACAAAATTAACCGGGAGTGGTGGCGCATGCCTGTAATCCCAGCTACTTGGGAGGCTGAGGCAGGAGAATCGCTTGAACCCAGGAGGCGGAGGTTGTGGTGAGCCGAGATCGCGCCATTGCACTCCAACCTGGGCAACAAGAGCAAAACTCCATCTCCAAAAAAAAAAAAAAAAAAAAAGGCAGGCCAAAAGTTGCTCAAAACTCAACCTGTTTAACTTCTCTGCCTCCTCTTCATGAACTTTGCATGGGTCTGCAGAGGCCTCACACAGACTGGCTGGCTGCTTGCCTTCCACAGGATCCAGAACAAGGAAACCCTGGTAAGGAGGACAATGCCAGGAAACCAAAGAGACAACTCTTTTTGTGCACAAGTTTTAAGAAGCCTGGCTGAGAAAGCTAGAAAAACCAAAGGTCTTAGAAGACCAATCTCCATCTTCATGCTGTACATCGCACCCCACTGCTCTAACAGCTGCTTGGCCTCCACCTCAGTGCCTCACCCCTTTATCAGTCTCCTGTCCAAGAGCCTTAAGGCAGAAGTCCTTCAGGTTCCCATAGGGATCAGAAATCAGTTCCTTGAATTGCACATCATAGAAAAGGTTGGCCCGGAAGCAGGGAGTCTTGAAGATGGCAACTGGTTTCTTCAGGTGCAGGGCAGCAAACACGTCCTCTTGGACCTGTGGGGTGGCTGTGGCAGTCAGAGCCACACAAGGGGCATGTCCCAGGCGGGAGCGCAGGGCACCCAGACGCAAGTAGTCAGGACGAAAGTCATGCCCCCATTGGGAAACACAATGAGCTTCATCCACCACCAAGTAAGACAGCAGGTGGCGGGACACCAGGGTGTTCAGGGTGGGCTGGAAGGAGGATGAAGCTGCCATCTCCGGGGTGATGTACAGAATCTTGGTCTGGGGCTTTTCTCGCTCCAGGTCAGCAAGCAGCTCCTTCCTTTCCTGTGCAGACAGCTTCGAGTTCAGGGAACTTACTCGTACCTTTAGGGTTAGCAAGTGGTCCACTTGGTCCTAAGAAAAGAGAAAGGGGCTATAATTGGCCCTCAGGACTCAGGTAAACATCACTGCAAGTCCCTGGAGGATTTCCCAGTCATAAACTGTCCTCCTCCCACCCTCCAATATGTCTTCTCTTTGCATAGCAGTAGTACAGGTTGAATATCCTTTATCAAATGCTTGGGACCAAAAGTGTTCTAGATTTCAGATATTCCTGGATTTAGGAATATTTGCAGTTTGCATATACACAACGAGATCTCTTAAAGATGAGACCCGAGTCTGAACATGAAATTCACTTTTTCTTTCATGTATACCTTATACATATAGCTTAGATGTAATTTTATATAATATTTTTAATAATTTTGTGCATAACGTTGTGCACATGTACCCTAGAACTTAAAGTACAATTAAAAATATATATTAAAAAAATAATAATTTTGTGTATGAAAAAACAGTTTTGACTGAGTTTTGACCGCAACCCATCACATGAGGTCAGAAAGGTGTGGAACTTTCCACTTGTGGCGTCACGCCAGCACTAAAATTTTTTGGATTTTGGAGCATTTCAGATTCCAGATTTTTGCATTAGGGATGCTGCTCAACCTGTATGGAAGGTGAAGTGGTTTAGAGGACAGGCTCTGAAGTCAGATTTAGATTTCATCCTGGCTCACTTAATCGCCACATGCTCGCTGGCTGTTTCTTACCCTCTGAACGATTTATACAATTCTATCTAATAGCATTGTTGTATGACTTAAAATTTACATCTCAGAGGTGAAATTAATGTATGTAAGCCGGGTGCGGTGGCTCACACCTGTAATTCCAGCACTTTGAGAGGCTGAGTGAGGCGGGCAGATCATCTGAGGTCAGGAGCTCAAGGCCAGACTGACCAATATCGTGAAACCCTGTCTCTACTAAAAATACAAAATTAGCCAGGTATGGTGGCGCATGCCTGTAATCTCAGCTACTCGGGGGGCTGAGGCAGGAGAATTGCTTGAACCCGGGAGGTGGAGGTCGCGGTGAGCCGAGAACGCGCCATTGCACTCAAGCCCGGGCAACAAGAGCGAAACTCCATCTCAAAAAAAAAAAAAAAAAAAGAAAGAAATTAATGTATGTAAAGCACTTAGCACAAAGCCTGGGACCCGGTGAACATTCACCAAGTTATTACTGTAGTTCCCTGTCTCTCTACCTTTCTTCATGGTGGATGGCTCTTACCCCATAGCCACACTTCCTCAATTCTGATTCTATCAGCCCATCTGCAGGCCTTAAATAGTCAGAACACCTGTAGAGCAGATGTTAATCAGGTCCCAGCCAGTTTCTCATCTTTTTTTCTGTTTCACATACTGTGCCCTTACCAAAATAAGCAGGACACCAGGGATTCCCTATATCAACTTATCTATCCATCTGCAACTTTTGTCCCAACATCACGAGTGCACATGTGTGTATACATGAGACTGAGTGTATATGTGTGTACAAATACAGTTTCATACTCCTCTGAACAAAAAAATAACAAAGGAGGGTAAGGGACCTCAGAGGAGTCATTCATAACCCCCCAGAGTGATATGCACCAGTGGAGAACACTACATTGGGAAATACAGAAACCCAATATAGCGAGTGAGATAGGCAAATCATAGAAAATAAGAGGCAGGGGCGGGTGTGGTGGCTCACGCCTGTAATCCCAGCACTTTGGGAGGCCGAGGCGGGCAGATCACTTGAGGTCAGGAGTTTCAGACCAGCCTGGCCAACATGGTGAAACCTCATCTCTACTAAAAATACAAAAATTAGCCAGGTATGGTGGCATACACCTGTAATCCCAGCCATCTGGGGGGCTGAGGCACAAGGATTGCTTGAAGCCGGGAGGCGGAGGCTGCAGTGAGCCAAGATCGCACCACCGCACTTCAGCCTAGGCGACAGAGTAAGACTCTGTCTCAAAAAAAAAAATAAAAAGAAAAGAAAATAATAGGCAAAAGACCAATAGAGAAGTGAAATTTCCAGCCTCGAAAATCCTTCCCCGAATCTTTTTGGGCTACCATCTTCATTGCCCTAAGCCTCACCTGAATCAAAGCAATGAGAGGAGAGACTACAATGGTGATGCCTTTGGCCAACAGAGCAGGGAGCTGATAGCATAGGGATTTTCCTGCCCCTGTGGGCATGCACACAAAGACGTCCTTGTTACCTGCAAAAATACAAGACAACGATATCTCAGTGCTTCCTGCCTTTTCATTGAAGTTGTTGAAAATTAAGTGAGATTGTAGGAAAAGCACCTAGCAGAGTGTCTGGCACATGGGAGGGTCTCAATGTCATGCTAATTCCCCTCCTGTCCTTTCTATGAAAAAGGCAAGGATCCTGGGAAACTTGGATACATGCCCAAACCATTTCTAGTAATGGTTAAAAACAAGATTTAAAAAGTCTGGGCCGAGTGCGGTGGCTCACGCCTGTAATCCCAGCACTTTGGGAGGCTGAGGCAGGCAGATCACGAGGTCAACAGTTTGAGACCAGCCTGGCCAACATGGTGAAACTCTGTCTCTACTAAGAATAGAAAAATTACCCAGGCATGGTGGCACGTGCCCGTAATCCCAGCTACTTGGGAGGCTGAAGCAGGAGAATTGCTTGAACCCAGGAGGCGGAGTTTGCAGTGAGCCAAGATCGCGCCACTGCACTCTAGCGTGGGCGACAGAGCAAGACTGTCTGTCTCAAAAAAAAAAAAAGAAGTCTGAGTCTAATGTGATATGGATGATTGAACTAAACAGCCATGAAAGCAGAGTACTGCTAGATGAGTGGGTACATCTGTGTAGACACGAGAGGACATTACTTAGAGGGCTTTTGTTTAGACATGTATCATTAATATTACATTGCTGCTCGCCTCTTGGCAACTTCCATTTGTCACCGTATCTCAGGTTTATAACATTATTAATTATCACTTTCTCTATCTGGGACCCAGGCCACTCAACCTTCAACAAGGGAATTACCTAGAAGGCCAGTGACTGAGTTAAGTTATTCCTGCCACCCTCACTGCTGCTGTTCGTTTGTGTGTACAAACGAACAATAATGAGAATCTGAAGTGTTTTCAAAGACCATGTGTAGATCTAGCTATGAAATAGACCAGCTGGGTGGTTCTGCCATTAAAACTACAAGCTTCGGGCCGGGCGTGGTGGCTCATGCTTGTAATCCCAGCACCTTGGGAGGCCGAGGTGGGAGGATTGCCTGAGCCCAGGATTTGGAGACCAGCCTGAGCAACATGCCAAGACCCCGTCTCTAATTAAAACAAATAAACGAAACTACAAGCCTTGACAACTCTAAAGATTTCCAAATCCAGTTATGGACCAAAGGTGAGGCAGTACGAAGGATCAGGAGGAGGGTGTTCTGCCGCAGCGTTATGGTATAGCCAGCATAAATTTAAAGGAAGGTAGCTTGGTAATGTTACCTTTTACTACAGCCATGGTCGCACTCTCCTGTAAAGGCGTCTTAAAAGAGTCAAACCCAAAGACTTTCTTCAGCGTACTCCGGACTCGCCGCTCAGGGTCAAAAGGAAAGGTGGTATGGTGGCTGCTCATCTTAGCCAAGAACAGTGGCCAAAGGTTAAGGCAAAGGTAGTAAAAGGTTGCCACGAGAACCCTCTGTTTTGCATTAAAAATACAGCTTATTTTTCTGTAACAATTTGCTATATTACACTTAAATAATGTATTATTTTTAAGTAATAAAGCTGAAGGTGAACTGCCTCAAGCAATACATTCCTGAGTAATTAACATCTCCACTTTCAGGTTCAATGAAAATAAAAACATTGAACTATTCCAGGACACGGTATAGCACAGAGCTAGAAATCAGATCAAGAGAAGAAACATAAATGTCTTCAGAACAGTATGGAGAACGGGGAACCGTTTTCCTAAGATCCACCACCTGCTCCTACTTCAAGCGCAACCACGAGGACCGTTCTTCCACCCCGGGACCCCGACCCCCTTTCTCCCGTCTTCCTGAGCCCAAGATCCGCAATTTTCTCTCTTGGCCGGCCGACACCTCCCTCTCTTCACCCTAAGATATCAGAACCGGCCGTGGTCCGCCCAGGAATTAAAGGCCCTTACTGGGCCGCTGCTGCTGGCTGGTTCCGGAACTGTTCGAAGACCCCTATACACAACCCCAACTCAGAGAAGCCAAAGCGCTGGGCATTCAGCTTTAGACGGAACCCACGCAATCTTATATCCGTCGCGCAGTGATGACGTAGCGCGAGCGCTGGCATGAGGGCGGAGCCAGGCGCTGGAAACTGCCGTTTTGATTGGTTTCCAGCGTGGCGCGGGGTCTCCTGGGATCCGAAAGAACCTGTCTTTCCGCCCGGAAGTCGGCATCTTGAGTCATAGGAGTGAGCTACGCCGGGGCTGTGGGAATAAGATGGCGGGGAAGAAGAATGTTCTGTCGTCCCTCGCGGTTTACGCGGAAGATTCAGAGCCCGAGTCTGATGGCGAGGCTGGAATCGAGGCGGTGGGCAGCGCGGCTGGTAAGGCCCAAGTGGGAAGCTGGAAAGGGGAATCGGGTGTCTGCCCGGAATGCTGTACCCTCGCTGGGCGGGAGGGAACAAGATGGTCATTGTGCTCCAAGCACCGGACCCCGAAGAATGGCCCAGGGTCCTGGGTGAGATAGAGCATTAGAGACTGTGGACTAAGAATGAAGAATCTCCTTCCCGTTATTTCGATTAATTTGCCTAAACTTACTGAAAGACTCCGTGCCGGTTATAGTGATGGACAGAGGGATGGACGAAGAGGGAGCGGCTGCTCAGCCACTGCCTGTTCCCCCTGGGCTCGTTGTTTGATGAAGGAGAGCGATGAGTAAAACATACGTGGAAGATGGTAAAGATTGTGTTCGTTAACTTTATAACTTTTAGTTGGGAATGTGCCCTAAACACATCTTGGAGCTTTTAAAAATAAACGTATCTGATGCCCAAAGTGAGAGAACCTAATTCGGTAGAACTGGGGTAGGATGTGGGCATTTGTGAACTTTTTAAGGATCCCGGGTGATTTTTCTTATTTCGTGAGTTTTTAAAGCCTATCGGTGATGTTCTCCTCCTCAGGTTGAGAAGCACAATGTTAGATAGTGGAAACAGATTTCTTTGGGAGAATAAAGAACAAGTTACCTAACAACATATCTGGACCTTAGCTTCCTCATCTGGAAAGTGAAGGGGATTGGATTAGGTTAGGTACTTCCATGTTTTGTGATTTTGTGTGGTCTCTTCCAGTCAGAAAGTTCTCTGATGGTTTCCTATAAACACTATAGTGTTTATCTAGTGTTTATAGCATTAGAAAAAGAATTTAGTACTTGGTTTTGTGCCCTGACCTTTTGATGATTTTATTCAGTAAATGATGGCCTTCTCAGAGAGCCGAATCTGGGCCTATTGTCACTTAACATGAGATTTAGGTTCCCCTTGTATCTTCAGAGATAGTCTTGGCCACTCAAATCTCTGGACATTTTTTCTTACATTGTAACTCTTGTTTTTTTTTTCTTGCTTTTTGTTTGTTTGTTTTTTTAACTTTTCAGAGGAGAAAGGCGGATTGGTATCTGATGCCTATGGGGAGGATGACTTTTCTCGTCTAGGGGGTGATGAAGATGGTTATGAAGAAGAAGAAGATGAGAACAGTAGACAGTCGGTAGGTAAATCTCCCAAATCCAGAGCTGCTGAAAGCACAGTTTCATTTGTCAGATTTTGGAACTGTGCCAACAGTGTTCCATTTCATGGTTAGCTTCATCCCTTGCTCTCCCCTTTTGTTTTAGTATTAGTGGAAGAAAGTGGGTTGGATATCAGATCTGTTTGAAAATGTATTTTCACATGGATCATTTTTTATTAATCTTTGAATTGAAATTTGGGGGAAAAGATAGTGGATTATTTTATTTAACCCAGATATCAATGGGTGTTTTATGTTGATTTTTCCCTGTTTAAATGATTTACTCCTTTTATAGCAGGCATTCATCCTAATTGGTGTATCATTTATATCTACAGTCAACTCTGCGTTATTTTTAATCTTGGTTGGGGCTCATTTAAGTCTTCTCAGTTTATTAACAAGATAAGAAAGGAAAATTCGTTTTCACCTGCTTTTTCTTTCTTTTTTTTTTTTTTTTTTTGAGATAGGGTCTCACTCTGCTGTCCAGATTGGAGTGCAGTGGTGTGATCATAGATAGTTCACTACAGCCTTGAACTCCTGGGCTCGAGTGATCCTCCCACCTCAGCCTACCCAGTAGCTGGGACTACAGGTGGGCGCCACCATGCCTAGCTAATTTATTTATTTATTTTTTTGTCGGAATCTTGCTCTGTCGCCCATGCCGGAGTGCAGTGGTGTGATCTCGGCTCACTGCAACCTCTGCCTCCTGGGTTCAAGCAATTCTCCTGCCCTCAGCCTCCTGAGTAGCTGGGATTAACAGGCACCTGCCATCATGCCTGGCTAATTTTTGTATTTTTCATAGAGACGGTTTCACCATGTTGGCCAGTCTGGTCTCTAACTCCTGACCTCAGGTGATCCCCCCGCCTCATCCTTCCAAAGTGCTGGGATTACAGGCGTGAGCCACGGTGCCCGGCCAATTTTTAAAATTAAAAAAAAAAATTTTTTTTTAGAGATGGGGTTTCACTATGTTTCCCAGTCTGGTCTCAAACTTCTGGCTTCAAGCAATTCCCCTGCCTCACCCTCCCAAAGTGCTGGGATTACAGGCATGAGCCACCATCCCTGGCCTTCTTAACTTCTTTCTTGACATTTTATTTGGCACTTTTTATTATGGCGCCCTTAGTTCTTGATCACAAATCTTGCCTGAAGTTCAGTAGGTGCTGGAGAAAGGAGAACCTGTGCTATTATTAACAAGAAAGACTTTAGACACATAATCACCTGAGCAACATGAGCCGGAATTTAAGTTTGCAGACAACACAAGGAAATTGAGGTTGGTGCTAAGCATAAGACAGGCAGAGTTGAGTCTGGATGTCGAATCTAACTATTTAGCAACAGTTTTAATTAAATCACTTAAAATATATTATTTGTTGGAAATTTTTATTACATGTTGGTATGTAAATGCTAGCACAAGCATGGTGGCTCACGCCTGTAATCCCAGCACTTTGGGAGGCTGAGGTGGGTGAATCATGAGGTCAGGAGATCAAGACCATCCTGGCCAACATGGTGAAACCCCATCTCTACTAAAAATACAATAATTAGCAGGACATGGTGGTGCGCACCTGTAGTCCCACCTACTTGGGAGGCTGAGGCAGGAGAATCGCTTGAACCCGGGAGGTGGAGGTTGCAGTGAGCCGAGATCACGCCACTGCACTCCAGCCTGGGCAACAGAGCCAGACTCCATCTCAACAAAAAAAAAAAAATTATTTCCACAACAAACAGAAATGCGTTTTATACATTATGCATTTTGGGAGATACTTTCATGCCTTTAGCCCCATCCATTAATACTGATAATTCAGAGTTGACTGAAATTATTCAGAAAAGTTTTGCAAGTTGTTTTCTGACTTTTCTGAAGTACACACATTCTGGCTTAATATTCATAACTCTTTTCTTTAGTACATTTGCATAATGTGTTTTTGAAGTGTTGTTTCATATTTGCTTAGAATTTTCATCATGTTTAAGCTTCATTTCATATTTTAGTAAAATCTTCTCATCAGATCTTATTGTAGAGATTCTGAAATGTGATTGTATTTGTCTGAGCTCCATCTCTGTTTATTTAGCGTGACTGATTTCATTTTAAGGAGATTATGGAGATTGCATTTAAAGCCTTGGACTCACTGGCACCTTACAGGACAGTTAAGTCTCCAAATCATCAGTCTAGTTTGTTCAAGTCTCTCGAGTGGTATTTATATTAATATATGGAGTGCTCTGTAATGTTTGGGCTGAAGTGTAGCTTTGTTGAAAATAGCAGTTTCAAATGAAACCATTTTTTCCTGGGTATTTAGTTAAAGGCTTCTGTGCATTGGGAGTGTTGTGGATAGTGGAGGTGACATGGATTTAGCCAACTAATAAGGTAGCTGGTCCAGCATCTGCTCCTGATCTTTGACCTTCATAGCATCAGCATTAGCGTTCAGTGGAATGGCAGGCTCACTTTGGAGAATGCCTTACCATGTGTGATCCTTTGTGTCAGGCTGACCTCATCTGGATAAGGAACAGGACTGGGTAGAATGGATCACTGGCAGTTCTGTGAGCACTTAGGTGGAAGCAGAGCCCACTCAACTGGGACTCCTGAAAGGTTGGGCATTGCCCTTTAGTCCTGCCTTTCCCAGGTCACTTGCTCAGGTCATTTGATGCCTACCTTCCTGTGTTGATGTTAGTGCAAATGCTGGTTGAGGTGCTGCGATACAGCTGTGTGTAAGCCTTGGCACTTGGTGTTGAACACTGTTACAGTAGGTCTGAGTCTGATGTACATGTGTATATGAAAAGGAAAGAAGGCTCATAATCCTGATGTGAAATAACTGATACTTCAAAACGATGGAAACACGATGCCTGTTTTATTGTGTGGCCTGATCTTACTCTTTCCTAAAACATATTGCAAGCTTTCTCCATTTTTATGTATGTGACTTTTAACTCGGGCATCTTCATTGATGTGGACTGTCTCACCACTAGAGTAACCCGACTTTGAGCTGCTGATGCTTTTTTGTTTTTTTCCACCCCCCAGAATATCTCTTTTTCCCCTTATTTTTCTCTGGTTCTGAGTTATATGGTAGGGGAGGGATTCTTGGTGGGATGACCCCAGCTGGGTAAATGGGCTGTTTGCTCCGGCCCCTAGTTATGCATGTGAGACTCCTCAGGCCCGCTCCTTTAAGCTTAATCCTCTAAATTCTTTGTCTTGTAGGAAGATGACGATTCAGAGACTGAAAAACCTGAGGCTGATGACCCAAAGGTATTTGGTGTTGGCTGTGGTGGGTGGCTGGATGCAAACAAGGTGTTTGAACATTATGGCTCAGTTCGTATGTCTGGTCAAGATCTGTCCCACTGACAAACTGTGCAACTGTGTGGACATTTTCTGGGATAAAATAAGCTTTATAAAGAAAGAACCTGGAGACAACTCAGGAATGAACAAATCCTGAGACACATTGGATTTCCAGCCTTTCAGATTGTGCCATATCTCCTGACTAGAAAGGCGAGGGGCCTGGCTGAGTCCAACAACCCTCTTGCATTCTGCATCCCAGATGGGGCTTTAAGTGTCACTGCCCTGCAGGTGGATTAGTCTGTTTCTAGACTCAGGAAGGCGTAAGGGCCACCTCGCGTGCTTTGGGTTCTCTTTAATCATCTAGAAGTGAACAAGAGGCTATAAGAAGGTCAGACCAAAATGAGGCCTCTCCCCAGCTCTCAGGGATGATGGGTCTAATTCTCATTTTCCTGGGGGTGTGTCCATCCACTTTTGGGCAAGCTGTACAGAATGGTCTTTTTCGGAACAACATAACTATTCTCACAGTTTCATCCTAGTAGCAGCCAAGAGTAATTTGTAGCAATTCCTATCGCATTCCTTAATGATCTGTTGTGAAGGTTAAGACACCCTTGTGTTGGTTAAGCTGCTGTGCTGTGCATTGGCCATTAGAAATGTGTACTTGTCGAAGAGTCATTTTTTATGAGGAGAAACTTCCCCCCTGTACCCGCAAAGAAAACAACTTAATTCTATCACTCTAGACCCAGGGAATAAGGACCACGTTTTGCAGTTAAAAACTGCTTTGAGGCCAGGCGCGGTAGCTTACGCCTGTAATCCCAGCACTCTGGGAGGCCAAGGCAGGAGGATCACTTGAGGTCAGGAGTTCAAGACCAGCCTGGCCAGTATGGTGAAACCCTGTCTCTACTAAAAATACAAAAATTAACTGGTGAGACTAGTGGGTGGTACACACCTGTGATCCCAGCTACTGGGGAAGCTGAGGCAGGAGGATTACTTGAACCTGGGAGGCAGAGGTTGCAATGAGCCAAGATCTGCCAATGCACTCTAACCTGGGCAACAGAATGAGAATCTGTCTCCAAAAAAAAAAAAAAAAAAAAAACCTGCTTGGAAACCAGCTGTAACTTTCAAGATGACCTAGTAAAATTTAGGAAATTTATGCCCAATTATAATCTAAAACAGTAATATACTTGAAAATATAGTGTGAGCTGTTGCATATTTGAGCTGATTCTGTGATTGGATAGAACTGTATGTAGCCACTAAAATCATGAGAGTTGTGAGTGAGAAAGATAAGAGTGTGTTTTACCAGGAAAGAAAGTTTTGGCACCAGCATGCAGGAGGGAAAAAAAAGAATCCCTGAAAACTGTAAATGCAACCTACTTTCTATGCTGAGTGAAAAACCTGGAACCCAGGCCTAAGAACTCACCCTACCTGAGAACTGGCAAGATGGTATGGGCAGACCCGTGGCCCCATAGTTCAAAGTCAGTCACAGCTCTGCTCGGGCTTGCAGAACGAAAACACTCAGTAGTGATAATCTTTTCTGCCTAGTATTTAGGGTATATAGGACTTGGAGCCTGCATATAAAACAAGCCCAGGGAGCCGTTAAGTGTTTGGATTTCAGTTGTGGAGGGAAGGGAGGATCTGGGTCCTAGAGTCTTTCTGGGTATAGTTGCAGCCTTTTGTTAGGGCTGGAAGGCCTCCTGGGGAAGTTGGCTGGAGAGGAGGGTACATACACTTAACGGTCACCCCTTCTAAAATACTGTGACCCAGGCAGCAACTCCTTGGGGAAATGACAGGGCTTTGTGAGTCAGGTTAAGGGCCACATGAAAAACAAAACAGACTTTACTACTGTCTAGTAGCAGTCACTAAAGAACGGGGTGGGAGGGACCTAAAAAAGGTGAAGCTGGGAAGATTGTGGAAATGCCTTTTGTGCTCAGGCTCCCCTTCTCAGCCCCACATCACGGCTGACAGCCTCGTCATTCCTGCCTGCTCCTTGACTGATGTGCTTCGCTGTTCCTCATTCACTCATGTGCATTTCAAGTTTTACTGTGGAATGAAAAGTTTTCATGGAATAATTTCCGTTCCTCTTGAGGAGCCCTCAGAAATCATAACACAAAATCCAACCGTCAAAGTCACTTGATTTAGTTCTTTTGGAGGGTGATGGAGAAGGGTTAGATAGAGCTTGCCAGCTTCAATGTTCTGCAATCCCCAGTGGCTGCCAGGCCTTTAGGAGTCCTTGTGGCATTTCCAAGGACTACAAATGATCCCCAGCATGAGTCTTCCGTGATACTCTTAGTCCTGGCCCTGTCATCCTTCTGGTTGAGCTGGCCTCAGACTCTCTTCCACATAGCAACATGTACCTCAAATCCAGAACTTTCTGGCATATTTACGTTTTATTTTTATTTATTTATTTTATGTATTTTTTTGAGACAGAGTCTTGCTTTGTCGCTCAGGCTGGAGTGCAGTGATGTGATCTCGGCTGACGGCAACCTCCGCCTCCCGGGTTCAAGTGATTCTCCTGTCTCAGCTTCCCGAGTAGCTGGGATTACAGGTGTAAGCCACCACGCCCAGCTAATTTTTTGTATTTTTAATAGAGACAGGGTTTCACCATGTTGGCCAGGCTGGTCTTGAACTCATGGCCTCAAGTGATAGGCCCGCCTCTGCCTCCCAAAGTGCTGGGATTACAGGCATGAGCCACTGTGCCCAGCCCACATTTTTTTAAATTGATGTGTAACAATATATTTTATATTCAAAACCCTTAATTTTGAACATTCTGCTTTAAACATATTAAGTTTTTTTGTTTTGTTTTGTTTTGTTTGTTTGTTTGTTTTGAGATGGAGTCTCCTCTGTCTCCTGGAGTGCAGTGGTGCCATCATAACTTACTACAGCCACAACCTCCCTGGCTCAATTAATCCTCCCACCTCAGCCTCCCAAACAGCTGGGACTACAGGTGTGTGCATCACACCTAGCAATTTTTTTTATTTTTTTGTAGAGAAAGGGTTTTGCCATATTGCCCTGGCTGGTCTTGAACTCCTGGGCTCAAGCAATCTGCCCACATTGGCTTCCCAAAGGGCTGGGATTAGAGGTGTGAGCCACCAGGCCCAGTGCACATGAACATACGAAGTTTCTAACAATAGAATATGTTACAAGTGTGGATCTTTGTTAGAAGTGTTGTTTAACAATTAGATTACTGTCATAATTGTCATCTCCACTAGATGGCATTCTCCTTTCTACTTTGGTTTTTTGTTGTTTTTTTGTTTTGTTTTGTTTTTGAGTAGGAGTTTCGCTCTTGTTGCCCAGGCTGGAGTGCAATGGCGCAATCTCGGCTCACTGCAACCTCTGCCTCCCGCGTTCAAGCCATTCTCCTGCCTCAGCCTCCCGAGTAGCTGGGATTACAGGCACATGCCACGTCGCTCAGCTAATTTTTGTATTTTTAGTAGAGATGGAGTTTCACCATGTTGGCCAGGATGGTCTTGATCTCCTGACCTCGTTATCTGCCCACCTCAGCCTCCCAAAGTGCTGGGATTACAGGCGTGAGCCACCTCGCCCAGCCTCTACTTTGGTTTTTTAAGATCTTTTAATTTTTTTCAGTAGTTCTCAAAACATTTAGGTTTCTTTACACAATTAAAAATTGAGGATCAGAGTTTTTGTTCATTTTGGTTTTATCTATTGATGTTTACTATTTTATAAGTTAAAACTGAGAAAATTTTAAATTATTTATTTTAAAATAACAAACCTGGGCCGGCCACAGTGACTCGTGCCTGTAATCCCAGCACTTTGGGAGGCCGAGGTGGGCAGATTGGTTGAGCCCAGGAGTTTGAGACCAACCTGGGCTATGTGATAAAACCCCATTTCTATAAAAAAATACAAAAATTAGCCGGGTTTGGCGCTGCATGCCTCTAGTCCCAGCTACTCGAGAGGCTGAGGTGGGAGGATCACTTGAGCCTGGGAGGTAGAGGTTGCAGTGAGCTGTGATCTTGTCACTGCACTCCAGCCTGGGTGACAGACTGAGACCTTGTCTCAAACAAACCTATTACATATTAACATCAATAACATTTTTAGAAAAAGTATTTCCAAAAAGTTAATGCAAAGAGTGGCACTGTGTCACCATTTTACAAATCTCTTTAATGTCTGGCTTAATAGAATATGGCTGGGTACATGTAACTGCTTTTGTATTCAGGTAATTATACGTATTCTTCTTTGATACTTCATCAAAACTCAACAGGTAATAGTTTCCTTGAAAGGTTAGTTACATCATGGAATGCAAAGCCTTACCAGTGAGCTCTGCATTCTGCTTCCCTAAAATCCACTGGTCTGTCTTGCCCTTTGAATGGATCTTTTACCCATACATGATTTTATATCATCAGGCACTGGTGATTTGAAAATTGATGATTTACTGAGTTATGCAGATCTAAATGTTGACACATTTTGTTCTGTGGTATCAAAAAAGTAGTATTTATTAGTGACATCACTGATCTCATCAGAAAATCATTAAATGTTAGAAACCTTTTAGCAAGCCCACAATAAGGAGCAACACATTTTTCAAGATAATGTGTTTCTAATAATTTTTGTTTGAAAGCATGAATTTATCATTTTCAATATGTGCTATCAGAGCTTTCCTTGAAGTAACAGGCTTTGGTCTTGAGAAAATGTCTGCCAAATACCCAAGTCCAGAGAACTAGTTTGTTTGTCATTCTTTCAAATAAAAATGGTGTTTCCTGAAGAAAACTGCCAGTTCAACTGGTGACTCAAATAATCACAAACGGTAGTCCATCCTTTTCCGTGGCTTCAGTAACCTGAGGTCAGCTGCAGTCTGAAAATATTACATGCAGTAAGCTATTTTGAGAGAGAGTTCACATTCGCATAGCTTTTATTACAGTATATCATTCTAATTGTTGTTAATCTCTTACTAGTTTATAAATTAAACTTTATCATAGGTACGTATGTATAGGAAAAAAATATGGTATGTATAGGTCTCAGTACTATCAGAGGTTCAAGGCATCTACTGGGAATCTTGGAACGTATACCCCAGGGATAAGGGGGCATTGCTATGTGTGCTTTTCCCTGAGACATTTATCTGACTTTGTTATGCAGCAGAAGTATTTATGCATGCCTCTCATGTCATTGCCCAAAATATTAAAGAGATGTATATTCAAATGTCAAGATGTCATAAAACTAATCATTTTTACTGTCCTGGCAGGACATTTTTTTTTTTTTTTTTTTTTGAGACACTCACTCTGTTGCCCAAGCTGGAGTGCAGTGGCACAGTCTTGGCTCACTGCAACCTCTGCCTTCCAGGTTCAAGTGATTCTCCTGCCTCAGCCTCCCAAAGTGCTGGGATTACAGACGTGAGCCACCACGCCCGGCTTATGGCCGACCATTCTTAAGTGAAACTGGCTTTTTTTTTTTTTTTTTTGAAACGAAGTCTCGCTCTGTCACCCAGGCTGGAGTGCAGTGGTGCAATCTCAGCTCACTGCAGCCTTCACCTCCCAGTTCAAGCTATTCTCCTACCTCAGCCTCCCGAGTAGCTGGGATTACAGGCGTGCACCACCATGCCTGACTAATTTTTGTATTTTTTTTTTTGTTTCGTCGACTTGGGGTTTCACCATGTTGGTGAGGCAGGTCTCGAACTCCTGACCTCAAGTGATCCGCCCACCTCAGCCTCCCAAAGTGCTGGGGTTACAGGCATGGGAATCCCATGGGATTACACCCAGCCCCCCCCCCTTTTTTTTTTTTTTTTAATCAAACGGCTACAGTTTAGTGCTGCCACCTCAATTTGTTCTAAAGGCTAGCAGTTTACCCACCATTGCTTGTGCAAAAGTCAACACGATGAAAAAGACAAATAATGACTTAAAACAGTTTTGACTTTGTAGACCCCTTAGAAAAACTACTATTATTCTAAAACAGAAATCATGGGTCAGTGATTCAGTAGTTGTTTGAGAACTGTTTTTATTGCTCTGAAAATGTCCGTTAAGTTGTTAGCCTTATGGAGTCTTGAGCCACGTTGAGGGTGGGTTAGTATTCAGAGTAAGATGATTCAGCCCTGGCATGGTGGGGAGGAGTTCAAGCTCTGGAATGAGACTGGGGTTTTCTTGGGGAAGTCCTTTAACCTCAGTTTTTCTCATCGCAAAAATAATCATCATAATAAAATCTGCCTCATTCATTTTAAGGTTCAACTAAGTAAAAGTAAAATGCAGTTGTCCCTCACTATCTGTGGGGATCCCAGGACCCCCTCCTCAGATGCTCAAGTTTCTGATATAAAATGGTGTAGCATTTGCATTTAGCCTTGGGAATCCTTCTGGATACTTTAAATCATCTTATGATACTTGATACAATGTAAATGCTGTGTAACTAGTTGTTAGATTGTGTTGTTTAGGGAATAATGACAAGCAAAAAAGTCTGACATATTCAACACAGACACAATTTAAAACACACACACACACACACATTTTCAACTGGAGGTGAGTTTTGGCCATGGATTCGGAACCACAGATCCAGAGGGCCTGCTGTACTCGGCTCAGTATGTCTTGTGTGTGTTTGTTCAGTAGCATTGGCTGAACTGACCATCACTTCCAGTTCCACCTGTGCATACTTCCCAGGCTGGTCATACATGTTGTCGGCCTGTTTTGGAAGAGCAGATTCCATGTTTTAAACTGGAGTGCTCTCAGAAGAGCAGTCGTAAAGGTGAGGGGACTCAAAAGCACCATCACCTGAGGGAAAGGTAGAGCTGGAAGACAGAAGACTCAGAAGAGCCGGGGCTGCGCTCTGGTGTTTGAAGGTCTGCTGAGGGAAAGGCTAAGGCAGCCTGAGGCAGACCTGAAGCCGCGCGCAGAATTCCACAGAAGTTTACCTTCACATAACGAAGGACCTTTTGTGATCTCCGGCCAAAAGTGGGTTGAGCTGTTTCGTAAGGTAGTGAGCTCCCTGTTTCTAGAGGTTTTTCAGGCAAGTTTGTTTTTTTGAGACGGAGTCTCGCTCTGTCGCCCAGGCTGGAGTGCAGTGGCTCGATCTCGGCTCCCTGCAAGCTCCACCTCCCAGGTTCACGCCATTCTCCTACCTCAGCCTCCCGAGTAGTACCTGGGACTACAGGCGTCTGCCACCACACCCGGCTAATTTTTTGTATTTTTAATAGAGACGGGGTTTCACCGTGTTAGCCAGGATGGTCTCGATCTCCTGACCTCGTGATCCGCCTGCCTCGGCCTCCCAAAGTGCTGGGATTACAGGTGTGAGCCACCACACCCGGCCTCCAGGCAAGTTTTAAGAAACGACTTGTCATCAACATCATAAAATCTGTTGGTAGAGGTTGGATTAAACTCCAGGGAGTTCCCTGGGAACCCCCTAGGAAAGGACTTGGGCATTATACATAAGGAAAGTTGAGTATTCTCTGACTTTATTATCTGATGACTTTAAAATATGCACAGACTGGAATTGCCCTGGTTTTTATTGCTCTGATGTTTGGGGTTACCTGTGAGCACAGAGTCCCATGTTTGGGAGCATAAGAACTAACTCTGGCCCACCTGGGCAGGGAGCCTTGGTCCTGTCCTTTAGGTTGGGGCAGCAGGGATTGGGCTCTGCGGGTGCTGAGTTTGCCCCAAACTAGTGAACAGGAAATTGGAGAAGGAGGCTGGGCGTTGCATAGGAAACAAGCTTTGTTTCCTATGTTCCATTATTTTTTTGTCTCTAACTTCAAGTTTCTGATCTTGTCTCTTCAGTAAGCAGCAAATTAACAGGAGGTGGCGCTGCTGTTCTGGAAAAAGAGCAGAAGTGACAGTCCTGGGGCCAGCACCTCACTCCAGGAAAGGAGTGCCTGGTGGCTGAAGTGTTTCCTCACCCTGTTTACCTTTGGCACCCGAGCATCCCTTTTGCCACTCTCCTTTGTCCATTTTTACCTCGGTTGCTCTGGACGGTTTCCCTTGTTTATTTTTTTCTCCACTCCTACAGTTCCTGTGGATGAAGCTGTTTCCACTCGCTCACTGTCCCTGACACACCCTTCCTTTGAAAACAAACATGGGGGTTGAGAGCCTGGAGCAAGAAAGATGGAGCAGCCTATTGCCAG
Source organism: Pongo pygmaeus (assembly GCF_028885625.2). Lineage (NCBI taxonomy): Eukaryota > Metazoa > Chordata > Mammalia > Primates > Hominidae > Pongo > Pongo pygmaeus. Next base: position 93,918,450 of record NC_072392.2, read on the forward strand.
CTAACTGGGAGGGACTGGGATCGCCAGCCTCCCTGAGGGGCTGATCTAGGAAAAGATCTAGATCTCACGCTCTGATCTAGGAAAAGAATCCTCCCGGCCCAGGGGTGCACATCTGTGAAAACAAAATTCCGTCTTCTGGGTCAAGGAGGTGGCATCAGGTGGGGGTTGGGGGGAATTGTTCTGGCATTTTTTAAAAAGGCGTGTATAACCCCAGTTAAGAGAAGACATTTTTAAAATTCTTAGATCCCTAAAGTAGTACTAAAATGTGGAGTTCACAAACAATTTAGAGCCGGTCTGGTGGACTTGTGGTCCGAAGACCTGGGTTGTGCCCTGGCCTGGCTTCCCTCTGGCTGTGGAACCACAGGCCTATAACTTAAGCTTCACTTGGCTCCATTTGGGCAGTCAGGGCTGTGAGATCCCATTTGCAAGGTGGTTGTGACTGCGGCATGAGAGAATGTACATGAAGATGCTTTTCGCAGTATACAATGCACTTGTTAGCAGTGCTTGGCCTTTTCGGTGTAACTAAGTCTGATTATACGCCCTTATCCTGTAGGTTAGAAGGCGCCACGATTTCTCGGCTCACTGCCCTTCATGTCTCCATAGTTTTTCACAGACCTCCGGAACCAAAAGAAATGCCTAATGGCTGAGTGTGGTAGCTCACGCCTGTAATCCCAGCACTTGGGGATGCCCGAGGCAGGAGAATTGCTTGAGCACAGGAGTTTGAGACCAGCCTGGGCAACATGGTGAAACCCGTCTCTACAGAAACTACAAAAGTTAACCAGGCATGGTGGTGTGTGCCTGTAGTCCCAGCTACTTGGGAGGCTGAGATGGGAGGATCATTTGATCCTGGGAGGCAGAGGTTGCTGTGAGCCGAGATCTGCATCACTGCACTCCAGCCTGGGCAGCAAACCAAGACCCTGTCTGAAAAAAAGAAGAAAAAATGCCTAACGAATGGTTCTGTTTCTTACGTCATTAGCTTCAGACAGTAAGTATTACTGTCCTCACAATTCAGTAGCTGCTTAAAAAAATAATATGTGTAAGTGTGTGTGGTATGTGACATGTGGAGTAAGGCTGTGTTTCCTGTAACAGCTTTGTTAAATATTCTGTGGCACCTTTGTGAGTTTGCTGGGTTACCCCAGGTAGCAGTTTGGGAACTGGCAGTAGATTGTCTTAGAGTTCTAGAGTGGGGGCCTTGACAAGTCCTCACTTAGCCTCCGCTGGAGGCCCAGCCGGGTGAGTGGTTCTCTGCCTCAGTGGCTGTTCATACCCATCCTGAAGAAGACCAGGTCTCCCAGTTGACGGGAGTTACTGACTCACAGTCTAGACGAGGATTTGTATTGGGCAGAGCTGACTCGGTAATTCCCTCACCCACTCTCCTCTCAACTCCTTCCCACTGTCCTTGCATTACTCCTGATCTTTTGAAGTACCAGAATCAAATATCTGAAAACTGCCTAAGGGGCTAATCTCCCAGGAATTTGTTGTTGACTGCTGATTATAGGAAGAACTTTGAGGAGCCTGCCAGCAATTGCATGCGGGCAGCACTGCAGGTTGAAATCTTACATTCTTTTTATTGAACACAGACCCAGAACATGGGCAGCTTCTGCAGGATTGCTGCAGAGCACAAGTGTTTCCCATCTGGGCTCCTGGTATATTTGCTGCCCTTCCAGGACTCTGGGATCTGAAAGGAAGATGCTGTTGCTTTTCATAAACAAGCAGCAAAGGGTTGCATTCCTCCTGATATTGAAGAATATTTAGGAGGGTATGTGATGTGGTATGAGATAGGAGCCCTGAGTCCTTTTGCAGCATTGCAAACAGGTTGTTTGTGTGCCTTTGTTGATGCACTACTGGAGAGCCCTGACAACTGAGAATTACTCTTCAGAACGAAAGAGCAAACTTGAGCTCTCAGAGCTTAAGCTTGGACTTTTTTTTTTAATGGACAGTTATTTTTTATAAAAATATAAAATGTTTTTACATTGTGTTTATTTTTATTTTTGTCAAATTATTGTAGCAAGATTGAGTATTTTGCGAAAGGAAAAAAAATCACCTAATCCCATGATGCTAACCGTATGACCATTTTTTTTTTTTTTTTTTTTTGAAACGGAGTTTCACTCTTGTTGCCCAGGCTGGAGTGCAATGGCATGATCTCGGCTCACTGCAACCTCCACCTCCTTGGTTCAAGCGATTCTCCTGCCTCAGCCTCCCGAGTAGCTGGGATTACAGGTGTGCACCACCACACCCGACTAATTTTGTATTTTTCAGTAGAGATGGGGTTTCTCCATGTTGGTCAGGCTGGTCTTGAACTCCTGACCTCAGGTGATACACCTGCCTCAGCCTCCCAAAGTGCTGGGATTACAAGCGTGAGCTGGGATTACGGGTGCAAGCCACCGCACCTGGCCTCATACAGCCATTTTTATTCTTCTTTTATGTTTGCCTATAATAACATATGTTTTGCATCCAGCTTTGTCTCTATCTATATATAAACATTTTCAGTGTTGCTGTACTGTATAATTATAATAGCAATATGACACAAACGAATAGTTAAAAACGAACACTGAAGAATTGTATGGCATATGAGGCCGGGTGCGGTGGCTCATGCCTGTAATCCCAGCACTGTGGGAGGCCAAGGCGGGCGAATCACGAGGTCAGGAGATGAAGACCATCCTGGCCAACATAGTGAAACCCCCGTCTCTACTAAAAATACAAAAATTAGCCGGGCGTGGTGGCACGTGCCTGTAATCCCAGCTACTCAGGAGGCTGAGGCAGGAGAATCACTTGAACCAGGGAGTCGGAGGTTGCGGTAAGCCAAGATCACGGCACTGCACTCTAGCCTGGTAACAGAGTGAGACTTCGTCTCAAAAAAAAAAAGAATTGTATGGTATATGAGTTACATCTCATTAAAGCTGCTGTAAGAAAAATTTTTTTTTTTTTTTTTTTGATACAGAGTCTCACTCTGTCGCCCAAGCTGGAGTGCAGTGGTGCGATCTCAGCTCACTGCAACCTCCCTCCTGGGGTTCAAGCAATTCTCCTGCCTCAGCCTCCCCAATAGCTGGGACTACAGGTGCACACCACCATGCCTGGCCAATTTTTGTATTTGTTTAGTAGAGCTAGGATTTCACCATGTTGGCCAAGCAGCTGGTCTCGGACTCCTGACCTCAAATGATCTGCCTGCCTCAGCCTCCTAAAGTGCTGGGATTACAAGCATGAACCATGGTGTCTGGTAAAAAATAATAATAATAATAATTTTTAAAATATTCCAAATGGAGATTTTTTTAAAAACCCATTGAGATCTACCAACTTTTGTTCTAGTAGTGACACCAATCATTAGCCCCACAGATTTTCACATAATTTCCCTCATTCTCATATTTTCTTCAGCTATATAAGTTAAATCCAGAAATAAGCATGTTACACTAGCAAAATCTGAATCGGTTTTTATAATTGAATGCTATGTCTGCAGTTTCCCTCTAATGAAGTTCTCTGATGAACAGGACATGGGCCGTGTTCTTTACTTGGGTCAGAAGGAATAACTCATTCTTTAAGCTCGTGTTCTTATTGGAAGTCCACATGATTGTTCCCCCAGGAAGGGAGAAGAGCTGGGTAGAGTTCAGGATTTGGTAGCATTTTTTCTGTGAGTCCCCAGGAAGTCTCTAGGCTAAGGACAGGGTGGTAGCACCCACGGTTTGTGTGATTAAGCCTGCAGGACCAACCCTTTCAAACAAGTTAACTCAGATGTGACTCACTGGGGCCCCATGGACTCTAGAGCTGTTTCCCCTGATCGTCATAGCTGAAAGATAATAATTCTGGCTGTCTTCCCTGAAGTCCAGGGTTTTAATACCTGCTTCACTCTGACCTGCTAGAGAATCATTCCTGGAGAGGTGCTTTTCCTTCTTGGTCTTCACTGTTGGCTTACCCAGTGGTTGAACCAACAGCTTCCTAGAAACCGCTACCCTTTGCAGCCTCTTAGTCTAGAGGAAAAAGGTGGGAAGTTGGGAATAACTGGATAACTGGGCTTTTGAGCCAAACAGATTTGGCCTTGAGTTTCAACATTGCCATTTATTGGGTAAGCTGCTTCATTGTGTTTTACCTCAGTTTACTCGTGTGCAAAATGGAAATAATAATGTCTGCGTCATAGGGTTATTGTGAGACTTGAATAGTGTAGGTTAGCTTGTAGTGGGTTCTACGTTTAGGGTGTCACGTGGGGTGCTATGTGAGTGAGTATATGCTTCATTCTTCCATCCTGTTTTATTAGTCCACCTGCCCCTATGTTCTATCTCCCATACCCTGTAATCTTTTGAGTGCTGATTAGAAGGGAACAAAATTACAGTATGACTCACCCAGGACCAGAGAAGGAAATGGCCCTTGGCCGTTGCTGGTTTGTGAGCCATCCACCACCCTTCTCTTGGAAGTTGTAATGCGGGCCTTGAACTATTGAGAATGCCCAAGCCTACGTAGCATTTGGCACTTCCCTGCGCTCAACACGATGGATGGTCTTCTTTAGGCTTTTCCTCAACAACACTAGGGTTGCCTTGCACAGCTGGGAGACATGGAATTTCCAGAAGCTCGTGGAGTGGCCATGCTGGGGAGAATCTACCCCAACCTGAGGTCTAGGGTTCTGGGGGTTCTAGGGGCCTGCTGGGTGGTAACCGGATCTGAGCAGGAGTCAGAAAGGCAGGCAGGCCATGAAAGTCACTCTTTGATTGTCGCAAGGGAAGGAAATCCAAGCCTGCTTTGGCTTTGTCCTGCCACCTTCCAAGGAAGGCCTCACTACATCATAAGCTGAACACTGCTAGTAGAAGCGCTGGTAGTTGTTGGAAGTTGTGATCTCATGCAAAGGGGAACAATGACCATTATTCTCTCTTTGACCCCTCCCTGGCTCCGTTGCACTGCCAGAGGGGCCTTCTTGATGGCAGCTGATCCAAGTAACCTGAAGCGGAGACTCCCAGAAGCCCCACCTCACTCCTGTGGTTCCGCAGCCCACAGGGAGCCACCGCGTGTCTGGTCCACCTTCCCATCTGCCGTGCAAGCCCCAACATACCTCCTTCCCTTCGGGCCAGATGCCATGGATTGCTAACTGAGGTGTGGCTGGGCCCCTCCTTCCCCATCTGGGACTCATCTTTTTGAAATTATATGATGCAGAGAACTGCCTGTCCTTAGGGATCCAGCACTTCTGACCTTCGTTCTGTATTTTCATCCATGTCTCCTGAAATGCTGCTGTGTGATTTCTGGGTTCGATAGGATTTTGCTCATTTCTATTCCTAACTTTGGAATTAGGTAAATATTTTCTGGGCTGTGCTTTAAAGATGCTTGCCTTCTTTTTGGCCCTCTAAGTAACTCAGTCCCCTTCCTACCAGTGTCGATGATGACCAGTTTGCATTTCTGCCACCCTGACTTTCAGGGACTGCGAGTATATTTGCCTGAGATGTTGATGTAACTAACTCCTCAGCTTGTTGGCCAGCCTCTCAGATGGAATGCTTTTGTAATTTGCTAGCCATGTAGAGTTGTGTGCCTTCCAGACTTGCATTCTCAGCCTCACAAAGCTGTCTCTTTTGTCCTTGTCTGGCTCCAGGCTCCCCTCAACCCCCCAAATATATCAACCTAAAGCACAGAGATACCGTTCTTGTGGGAAGCCTTGAAGGGAAAAAGCCTGTCCTGGCCTCACCACCAAGGGCTTGACTCAGATCCTTGGTGTGAGGCAACCTCTGGACCTAGATACACCCATTCCTGACACTGGGGATAAGACAGAAAGGGAATGGCCCTCTCTGACCATCTTCTGTAACTTTCAAGAAACCAAAAATCTTGAAGTGTCTTGAATCAAATGTAGATTGCACTTGGAATAGTCAGATAACAAAAGTCTCCCCTTGGAAATAGCTCCCTGCGTTTACATTGAAGTCTAATTGGTTGTAACATGTTCCATGTAACAACATCAGGAGCCATGCTGAGCAACGTGGGCTTTGTAAATTTAGCCAGATTTTTCAAATGGAGAAACTGTTTCCCTTCCTCCTCCCTACCTTGTCTTCAGTCTACAAGGCCAATTCTATAGCCGGCTTGATAAGTCTTGGCAAACTCCTGTTTCACCCATTCCTATAGAAACCCTCTGTGGTTGGGGCCGGGCGCAGTGGCTCACGCCTGTAATCGCAGCACTTTGGGAGGCCGAGGCAGGCAGATCATGAGGTCAGGAGATCGAGACTATCCTGGCTAACAAGGTGAAACCCCGTCTCTACTAAAAATACAAAAATTAGCCAGGCGTGGTGGCGGGCGCCTGTAGTCCCAGCTACTCTGGAGGCTGAGGCAGGAGAATGGCGTGAACCCGGGAGGCGGAGCTTGCAGTGAGCCGAGATTGCGCCACTGCACTCCAGCCTGGGCAACAGAGCGGGACGCCGTCTCAGAAAAAAAAAAAAAAAAAGAAAGAAAAAAAGAAACCTTCTGTGGTTGGAAGCAGCCTTCCCGTCAGCAAGCGGTCTAAGCAAAGGCAACCCCAATGTGTCCCAAAGGGCCCCACCAACTTCCGCCCATTTTTCTGATAAATTGAGTGTTTCCATTCCCAGGCAGGCAGTGCGCCCACGGCAGTGGCTCAGTCCTGGCCGACAGGATACAACTAAAGGAAATGTGCTAGCAGTGGGCTTTCTCCAGGGCTCTCCAGTGGGGGTGGCTGGCATCTGGCCCCTGGGGTGGGATGTTCCCATGCAGCATTGGGTTTGGAGGCTTTGCTGAGCTGTTGACAGCTCTCACTCCTAGCCCCCAACCATGTCTCTGTCAAACCAACATCATTTTATTCTGGAACTTAGAGGTATTTTATAAAGATAATCCAGCATTGTTGCTTTCTTGGCAACCTGAAGTGACTCACACTGATCTCAGAAAACCTTGTTTTGACTATTACTTTGATGCCCCCACAAGAGGGTTTCTGGAGGATGGCATAGCAGTTGTTCTGAAGCAGCCGTATTGCCTGATGGTTAAGAGCACAGTTTCGTGGGACTGTTGTGAAAAATGGGATTCTTAATTGAAGAGCTTAGCATAATATCTAAACTTATTCCCCTAGATCGAGTTTTCATATTTTATCCTCAATGCTTGGCCCATTGCTTGGTGTATAAATCATGCTCAGTAAATTATCTGTGGAAAAAATAAATGAATTAACTATACAGTAATTCTTTTTGTCTTAGGGTTTAGGAGCATTAGGTCCAGTGTTCAGAAAGAGGATTCAGGGCCAGATGTGGTGGCTCACACCTGTAATTCCAGCATTTTGGGAGGCTGTGGCAGGAGGATTGCTTGAGCCTACGAGTTCAAGACCAGCCTGGGCAACATAGTGAGACCCCATCTCTACAAAAAATTTAAAAATTAGCCAGCCATGGTGGTGCATGCCTGTAATCCCAGCTACTTGGGAGGCTGAGGCAAGAGAATTGCTTGAGCCCAGGAGGTCAAGGCTGCAATGAGCTATGATTGCGCCAGTGTACTCCAGCCTGTGTGACAGAGTGAGACCCTGTCTCAGAAAAAAAAAAAAAAAAAAAAAAAAAGATGATGCGGAAAGATGAACAAAGAATTGGAAAGAATTCGGTTTGAAATTTTTTTGTAATTCCGCATTGGTGTCCCCTCCCCACCTTCTCCTGCCCCTTGGCAGAATTTTATTGCAAGCCTAGCCCTTTTGTTAGCTGCTCTTCTGCTGCCTGTCCGTCTGACATTTCTAGTGAATCTACACATGAAACTCACTGTGGAGTTGACCAGGCTGGGAGTCTGAAGTTAAAACATAACAGCTGAAGGTAGGTGTGGAAACTAAACTTCACAGAAGACAAACTAACAGTGTTTGATGTGTGTGTATGTGTGTGTGTGTGTGTGAGAGAGAGAGAGAGAGGTCAGTGCTTGAGCACCTTCTGTGGGCCGGTCTGACTGTTAGAGGTGGTGATTTTTGTGAGTACCCAGAGTAGAGTAGTTTGTCTTCATCGGCCAGGTAGGCATGAGCGTAGAGGAAGGCTTCCCTGGGCTGGGCTGAGGCCTACACGGGGCTTTCTAGGCAGGAGTGGGGAGAAGGCGATTTCAGGGAGCAGGCATTGCAAAGATCCTGGGTGCAGAAAGGGGAGGAAGAGGCTGAAATGGCCAGCAGGGAATCCTCAAGGCTCGTGGGCCACAGTGAGGATCTGTTTTTAAGGAGCTATTGTGCTCGTGAAGTGAGATCTCATCAGGCCATGGGCTGTCCCAGGTCTGAGAGAATAAAGGTTTGAAAGGAGTCATTTTACTAATCTGCCTCCCTAGCTGCCACATACTTGTAAGATGCACGATTACATTGTCCAACAGGAAACCCCCAGTCTGTAGCATTCTTGCCCGTGGCCTCGGGGCTGGCTGCCCTGTGCCCCTGTTCAGAGTGCTTTCTCTGTGCCCGCTGCTCCAGAAGCTGGAAAGAAAACGTGACATTTAGATTTGGCGGGATCTAGATGCTGGCGGCTGCCTTTGTGGAACTCAAGTTTGACACTGGAGCTTTGTGGGGCCGGTTCCAGGAAGGATTGAGGAAGCATTGTTGGCTGTAAATAAACCTCCATTCTCTTTCTCAGGACTTAGTACTTCTCTGCTGAGTAAATCCTCCCAGCTCAAATGGCAGCTTGTCCAGTTTCGTGGGTCTATATTGTTGTTACCTTCCTGCGCTCCAGTCAGCTTCATCAGTGGCTGGACTTTTGTATTCTCTGCAGGAGGAACCATATTCCAGGTTCTGTAATTCTTGAGAACCCAGCCCCTGCCACTGACCTACAGTTGCATCTTCCAAGTCTCAGTCACAGTTGGTTAAGAAACCAAATTGGCAGGTTGAGATCACTATTCTTCTCCAGGCATAGCCCCCAGCCTGCCGCAGCTGCCTCCTGCTCTGGTTGTTGGGCCTTTAGTCTCAGGTGGGGTCTGGGTGGATGAGGGGTGCAGGCAGAGGAGGAGACCTTGGCTCAGATTGGTGTCCTCCACCAGCTCAGCGTTTAAACCATACTTCCTCTTTCCTCCTTTCTGTTTTCTAACTTGGCTTTTGTTTTTGTCTTTTTGTTTTTCCTTGTATCTTTTTTTTTTTTTTTTTGGAGACGATCTTTCTCTTTCAGGCTGGAGTGGAGTGGTGCAATCTAGGCTCACTGCAACCTCCACCTCTCAAGTAGTTGGGATTACAGGCATATGCACCACCATGCCCGGCTAATTTTTGTATTTTTAGTGGAGAGGAAGTTTTACCATGTTGTCCAGGCTGGTCTCAAACTCCTGGCCTCAAGTGATCTGCCCACCTCAGCCTCCCAACGCGCCCAGCCTGTTTTTCCTTGTGTCTTGATTGGAATTGAATGAGGGGGCTGAAGAGGTGGGCCTCTTCAGAAGCAGCCTTCCTTTCCTAGGTGAGGCGCTTTGTTTTCACCTTCCTTAGGAACTGGGTGAAAAGCCTTCAGCCTGTTCTGGCTGTGTGTTGTTGCTCATGTCTCTGTGTGTTGTTGCTCATGTCTCTGGGCTGCGGGTTCCATGCCCTCTGGCTAATGTAGACAGATGCCTGGTGACTAGACATCCAGGTGAGTTCATTACTTTGACCAACTGAGAATTTCTACCTGGAGGCCAGTGGGTGGATTCATACGAGTCAAGATGTGTTTCCTGTGCATTTCGAAACGCTGCTGGCGGGGAAGAGATGAACAGTGCTTTCTTGTTGCTTTTTACTTGTATCCTCACAGCCCTTCTTTCCGCTTCCTGCCTCTTTAAGGGCATAGTGAGAATCTCCCCCTAGAGGAGGTGGTATAACACCAGTGCCTTGAACAACTGGCAGTTTAATAATTGAGCCTTTCTTCTGTCTCCTTAATTCTGTCATTTAAAATATTTCAGTGGGAGAGAGGTGACTTCTACCAATTAAAATATTTCAATGGGAGGGAGGTGAGGATTGAAAAATTACCTACTGGGTACAATGTTCACTTTCTGGGTGATGGGTACACTGGGAGCCCAAACCTTACTTATCATTACACAATATATCCATGTAACAGACCTGTACATATACCACCAAATCTAAAATAAAATACTTTTTTTTTTATTATAAAATAAATCGTTCATCACATGTTTTTTCTGACACGTGGCTGGCTTCCATGATAACTGTCATGGGTGCTTGGTCCATTTTTCATACTACATACATGCTATCTGAGACATGACTGGTAAGAGGGCATCTCTTTAGGCCTGTCCTCCCTGTGGTGGAGGTCGTTATAGAGGCATATCGTTACTGTTTGAATAGAGGTCACTTTTATTGGATGAAACTTGATTCAGTGGATGGTTGTGTGTAAATGGTACTAAAAAGCAGCTCTAGGGTATTTCAGGGTCTCCCTGTGTCACCCAGGCTGGAGTGCAGTGGCATGATCATAGCTCACTGCAGCTTTGACCTCCCAGACTCAGGTGATCTCGCCTCAGCCTCCCAAGTAGCTAGGACTACAGGCTGGTCTCAAACTCCTGGACTCAAGCAGTCGGGCCCACCTCAGCCTCTCAAAATGCTGGGATTACAGGCGTGAGCCACTGCGCCTGACCAAGTGGGGACTGTAGGATCCAGAGAACTTAGGTTGTTGTCTTTCTTCTTCAGGAGAAGCTCGGCACAGTGACAGAGGCACCCAGGGCTCAGCAAGCTCATGGCCCAGCTTGTTGGACTCAGAGGGCAGAAGAATCACATTCTAAACATGACAAGGTATAGCCAGCAGGAGGCAGATTCCCAGCTTGATTCTCCAGAGCCTTGTAGGTCCCAAGGGCGCCTATGACACCAATGGGAATCTGAACCAACACAGACTCCGCAGTCTTCTTGGGAGACCCTAGTGGAGCAGCGCTGGCCTCCGCCTGAGCGTGCATGCTTATATGGCTTCTGAGCTGGCCAGGCTACTTCATGCATTTGGTTTAATGGGTTCTCGTAAGGCAGGAGAATCTTCCTGAACTTGGAGTTGGGTCTGTGGTCCATCGGTCAGCACTTTGTTCAGAGGCACTGAGGGTGGGAAGGCCCGTGGAGCTGGATTCTGCTGCTGGGAAGTTGGGTGGGCCATGTTTCTGGGCCTCAGGTTCAGGACTGAATGAGAGTCCTCTTGTTGCGAGTTGAGGGTGTACTCTGGGCATGCCGTGCCCTTTTTTTGTACTAAGAGGGTAGAAGAGCAAAGACCAGACTAGTTGGCAAATTGGAACCCAACTACCCAGTTTATTTATTTCTTAGGCATAGAAGGAATAATTTAGGGGGAACTGAAGAGCCAAGCTAAAGGAAAAAACTAAAATAAAGGGATAAAATACTTCCTGTGATTTTTGCCCCATCATCTCTTTTCTTCCAGAGACGTGACTCAACAACCTCAGCTGAGCCTGACAGCACACACACCCCACACACCTTTCCATCTCCAGGGTCACAAAAGCCACAAGAAGCCACGGGGAGGCTCCTGGCCTCTTACTTTACCTAAGGAGCCCCTGAAGTGGCAAGTGTGTTTCCCTTTGAAGAGCCGTTGCATGTTTGGTGACTAACTTCCTGTGGCTTTGGGGTAGACATGTTAGACTCCTCGTGTGGGTATTGGGCCTCTGCAGTTGAGTCCATGAGAAGGGGTGGGTGTGGTATGGTGCGGAGCCTTGGGAAAGGGTGAGTGGGGGCTGGAGGGAGAGTTAACGAATGGTCAGTCCCTGTATGATCAGCCAGCTGGCGGGTGGGGGAGGAGCTGATGTTTTCCTACAATCAGCACCCAGAAAGCTGTTCTCTAGAGGGAAAATGTGAGGGCATTTTACAGTCCCATGTATTGTTACTAACACTCTTGAACACTGGTTTCCTGAGAGTCACTGCTACAAAGGGATTGTTGGTCCCCTAAGAGACTGGCAGTCTCTATAGGGCCGCTGATTTATGACTGCGGCAGTCTCTATAGAGCCGCTGATTTATGACTGCAACCTGAAGTTGGCGTGGCAGTCCTCCAGGCGCGCCTCCCTGCCCACTCCCATCCTCCTCTTTGCCCACCTGATTGGCAGGGGGCAGTGGCTTGAAGAGATGGGTTGCTAAGCAGCCTGGCCTGGACGTGGTGCCCTGCCAGGTTGAATGAATAGCTGCAGTGTTCTGAGGAATGGGGAATTTGGCCTGTCCCAGCATCAGGAGGGACTTTCTGGAAAGGGGGCTAAGACTGAGTCTAGGCTCAGTGTAGGGAACTGGGTGGGCTTCCTGGCACCTTCCTTTTGGAGCCGTGGTGTGGTGTGCCATGTCTGTGTAAGTGGAGCCTGCGGAGCTCTGCACCTGTCCTCGAAAAGGTCTTGTTGCAGGGTCTTCCTGTCTCATCTCCTCCCTCGCTCATCAGCGGGAAAAGACATGGGGTCCGACAACTTGCTGTGAACTCTGCTTCTGCTGTTTTGATGATTAGCACATGTGGCCCTTGAGATTGTTGATCTAACTGGGTTTGAGGGGCTGGGTGTCAGCAACCCAGAAATGGGGGAAACAGGTGTGTTCTTGCCATTTTACACTTGAGACAGTGGAGGCAAGGGAAGACTTGTGACAGAGGGCTTGGACCGTGGCTTTCTCAGCGTTGATTTTGGTTTAGATGAAACATTTCCTACGAAACAGTGAAATCCAGAAAACGTCTAAGAAGCCTTTGCTCTCAGGTTTCTGCAGGACATGTGGATGTAGCTGTCATGGGACGCTGTTTGCATTAGGGATTGGAGGAAGCTTTTCTTTGGAGGGAGTATAAAGCCAGTGTAGAGGGAGCTGAGAGCCAGAGAGAAGCTTCCTTGAGCTTGGGGTCTCTCTGGGATCCCCATTCTGCTGCTTATTAAAGGTTCGCTGCATGCTTGCTCTGAGGTTCCATGAGCTGCCCCTTTATCCTCATGATGAAGCCTCCCTTCTTTGAACTAAAAATAAGAAGAGTATCTTGTGAGCAGCTAGTCTGCATTTTCATCTCGGGAGTCTGCTGTTACAAAGCAGTCACCTCTTGCTTCCTTGGTACCAGCGGTAGAGGTGGTGATGTCTGGGCTGGCTGGGCCCTTGAGCTCTGCACTCCATTCAGGCAAGCTTCCTCAGACCCAGGGGAGAGCAATAGGCAGGGTATACGTTGCCCAGGTGGCCGCAGCAGGCTTGCTGGCGTGTGTTCTCCTAAGTGATGGTGGGTTTGGTCACTGAAAAGGCATGGAGGAGAGACAGGCGTGGGGCTCGGGAGCATCCGGCTGCTGCAATGTGGGAAGAAGAGGGTTCGGAGGCTCGGGGGTGCCAGAGGCCCCTGAAGCATCAGCTTACCCTTAGTGTTCCTGGCGGTGCTTTTACTTTTTCTCCTTCCTTAAAAATCCTGAGTGGTCTCAATGGAGAGTAGCTGGCTCAGGAGCCCCAGTCTTACCTCCTCGTATTTGTTTCTCTTTTGCAGGATAATACAGAAGCAGAAAAGCGAGACCCCCAGGAACTCGTGGGTGAGTATTGGGGGATCCTGGGGGCGCGTTTCTCAGCCTTGCCCCTAGCAGCCTGGCTTCCAGCCATGCCAAGGCCTGCCGCCCCACAGGGCTTCTGTGTGCTGTGAGCACCGTGGTCCCTTCGGCTCCCTCTCAGGGCTTTGGCATTTCCTAAGATGCCTGGGTGAGATGCCCCGGGAGCAGTTCTTCTTTGGAAATCATATTTGTGGTGTGTTTTAATGGGCTTTGGTCGGTTGCCAGCGCTGTCAAGAGGGAATTCAGGACCCCTCAGCTGGGAGCGTGTCTTGGTCTCTGCTTCCCCTAGTGCCCTGGGCTTGTCCTCTGTCTTTGCGACCCCTCCTCCCCCTCTCTGCTGGCATATGCATGCTGCTCAGGGAGTCAGCATGTGGCCTCTGCTGGCACTTTGCTCTGTCCCCAGGCAGCAACATGCCTCACAGCCCTGGAGTCTGGGGCTCTTTGTGATTTGGGAGGAGCAGGGACACTATGTTTCTGGAAAACAGCACATATCATCCAAGTCCTGTGCTAGCCCCAGCCTTTTAATCCTTTTAGAAAGCCCCCCAGCTCCTTTCACGTGGCTCCCAAAGCCCGACCGGGAGGAGTTCCCGGCATCTGAGTCAGAGCTCTTGGTGGGGTTGGCCCTCCCTCTCTGTGGCAGCCATTACCGGCTCTCCTGCCCGTCCCGCTGATCTTCACAAACAGGCTCCTGCCTCCTGCGGTCTTGCCTCAGTGGCTCACTGGCTCTAGCCCTAGGGGTTCTGAGCCCAGGGACCACCTGGAAGCGCTGCCCCAGTAGTCAGTCCTTCCCACCCAGGCTTCCTCCCAGTAGGGCCTTTCTGCTGGGAGTTCTGCTACAGAGCCTATTCTCCTTTTCCGGAACTAAAGGAGCTAGGAATCGTTCATTCTATTTGTCTTTTGAAGAAGGATTGGGTGGGAACACGGTAACGCTGAGCAGCCCAGACCCTCTGCAGGAGGGCCTTAATCCCTGGTTTCTCTGATGGAGTTTCAGTCTTTCAAATCCTATAAAAACCAGGATTTTCCTAAAACCTAGAGTTTGTTCTTTAGAAAGTGGCGCCGTAGGGGTGCAACATTTGGCTTTGAGGGCAGAGGAAGCAGAGTGCGCATCTGCTGGGAAGCCGATGGCCTGCCCTAAGGGGGCGATCCACCGGTCAGGTGTGGACGGGAGCCTTGGCCTCTTATCCCCGCCATCACCCGAGCCGACCCTGCTGTTTACTCTGAGAAACTACAAGGCCGGGGATCAGAGAGTAGCCTGTCACGTGCCGACGCAGAGATGCCCTTGCTCTTGCTGGTAGTGCTGGGCAGGCAGTGGAATGTGTGTGGGCATCAGCCATCTCAGCCCCCAGTCACTTCCAGAGCCAACTTGTCACTTTTTCTCCCTGTGCCACTTTTTGGAAATAGCTTTATTGAGGTCTAATTTACATAGAGTAAGACTTGCCAGTTTTAAGTGTGCCATTTTATGAATTTTGACAAATGTGTGTATAGTTGTGTTAGCCCCACCACAATTGTGATACAGAACTCACCCATCACTCCGAAATGTTCCCTTGTGCCCCGACCCTGTTACAGGTGATTCCCTCCCTCAGCCTCGGGCAAGCTGTGACCTACACTCTCCTCACTATAGCTTTGCCTTGTTTAGAATCTCCTATCAGTCAGGATCTCCCCACCCTGGCCTCACTGACACTTGGGGCTGGATGAGTCTTTGTTGTGGGGCTGTCCTGTGCTTTGCAGGATGTTTAGCAGTGTCCTTGGTCTCTACCCACTACATGCCAGAGGCACTCTCCCTCCCCCAGATGTGACAATGATCAGTGTCTCCAGACATTGCCAAATGTCCCCTTGGGGCAGAATCACCCCCAGTTGAGAACCAGGGACAGAAAGGGAACTGGCGTTTTTGTCTGGCTTCTTTCACTCAGCACGGTGCTTGCGAGGCTCATCCATGTAGCTGGGCATGTCCAGAGTTTCTTTTTGTAGCCAAGTAATATTTCACTGTAGGGATACACCACAGTGTGTTTACTGATTCACCCATGAGGACACAAATGGATCTTTAAGCGGCATCGTTTTGATTACTCACCATTCCTCATTGACGACTAGCTAGTTTAGTTCCTCTTACTGAAGATGTAATTAGTTGAAGGACAGTGGCTTCCATTCATGATGCAGTGCCTGTCGGCCCCTCTGCCTAAGCTTTTGTCCGCTCTGGTGTCAGGACTCAGGTTGCTTACCAGGTATGGGAAGTGTGTCCATGCATGTAGGCGGCCCCAGATTTTAGAGAACGAGCAGGAGAGCAGAGAAGCCAAGCCACAGGCGTCTGCAGCACTGCAGCTCCTTGACAGAGCCGAGTGTGCACACCCTGTCTGTGCCCTCCAGGGCCTCGCTGATGCCCACGGCTGAGCCTGGAGCAGTGGTGCTGGTGTGGCAGTGCATGTGGGTTCTCTATGTCACTCAGGAGCTGGAGATACTCCACTGTCCCCTGGGGCCCCCCAGCTTGCTCACTCCCTGCCATCCCATAAGCTCGTCCAACTAGCTGTTCCTGCACAGATCCCTCCCTGGCAGCTGTGGGTACTCTGTTTTCTGACTTGGGCACGCACCAGGGCAAGTCACACTGACAGCTGGCTTCTCAAGTCCTAAGTGCGGCTGCCTCTGAGAACACACCCATCAGACCCAGGCAGCAGCCACAGACCCAGCACTGCTTCCAAGAGACTGTGGACACATTGCTTTACATATGTCCTGGGGACATGGCTTGAGGCTCTGTCTGCTTACAAGAAATGTGGGGCTCGGCTGATCGCAGTGGCTCATGCCTGTCATCCCAGCACTTTGGGAGGCTGAGGCGGGCAGATCACGAGTTTGGGAGTTCAAGAGCAGCCTGGCCAGCATGGTGAAACCCCATTTCTACTAAAAATACAAAAAAAAAAAAAAAAAAAATTAGCCAGGCATGGTGGTACATGCCTGTAGTCCCAGCTACCCAGGAGGCTGAGGCAAGAGAACTGCTTGAACCCGGCAGGCGGAGGTTGCAGTGAGCCGAGATAACACCATCGCACTCCAGTCTGGGCAACATAGCGAGACTCCATCTCAATTAAAAAAAAAAAAGAAACAGAAATGTGGGGTTCAGGTCTTCCACATTAGATTCATTCCAGGACTCAGGAAGGAGAGGATCACTGAAAGGTTGCTTCCAAATTCTGTGCTGTACACTTGCATCTAGTTTTCCTGAATGTGTTCCTTTATTTGCCAGTTACTTCCTAGGAATTATTTTGTTTCAAGCCCCAGGCTCAGGAGGGGCTCCCCTCCTCTATTTTTTTTTTTTTTTTTGGAGACGGAGTATGGCTCTGTCACCCAGGCTGGAGTGGCTGGAGTGCAGTGGTGCAATCTCGGCTCACTGCAAGCTCCGCCTCCCGGGTTCACGCCATTCTCCTGCCTCAGCCTCCCGAGTAGCTGGGACTACAGGCGCCCACCACCACACTTGGCTAGTTTTTTGTATTTTTAGTAGAGATGGGGTTTCACCGTGTTAGCCAGGATGGTCTCGATCTCCTGACCTTGTGATCCGCCCGCCTCGGCCTCCCAAAGTGCTGGGATTATAGGCGTGAGCCACCGCGCCCAGCCCCTCCTCTTATACTGTACACCAGGTGAGCCCCAGAGTGTGGCTGGGTTGCTGTGGCAACATGGTCACACCCTGTTTTTCCAAAAGGCTTTCCTGGCAAATGCCAAAGGGCACTCTTTGTCTCTCTGTCACAAGCACACATACATTCTCTCCAGCCCAGGGAAGAAGTTAACCCTGCTTGTTTATGTGCCTAGCACCTGCCAAGGCCCTCCTTGCTTTTGTTGTTGCTGCTTGTGAGATAGGACTAGCTCCCCCCAGCTGATTCCACTCTCCACCAGCTTCTGCAACCTCAGCCTTGGCACTTTCGCCTATTCCAGGGCTGGGAGGAAGGAGGAAGTTAGAGGAGACTTGAATTCCAGCCATATCTGGGTTTCACCTTTGCTTGAGGAGTCAGGAGACCAAAGGAAGGTGCTGGGCAAAGAGAAGCACCTCGTCCCCTGCTCTTGGGCTGCACTGGCATCTGGGGTCCGCAGCAGGACCTCTGATCAATGTGTCATTCAGTCTCTGTCCTCTTGCCCTCACCTAAAATGGCAGATTAGTGCTCTGTTCTTGGGGCGCTTCCAGTGAGAATCCACTGACAACAGTGAAAATCAGCAGATGAAGTCATGTTTTTAGGATGGCCCCAGGCTCGACCCCTGTCTCAGTGTATTTGCAGTGGGCACAGGCTTATCCTGCAGCAGCTGGACTGGCAGAGTCTGGGAGCCTTGTCCCCAGCCCTCCTTGGCACTGTGTTCTTGACAGTAACTGAAACTCCAGGCAGAGATCAGAGCACCTTGTCTACTAAGCAAACATTAACCCAGCCTGGGGAGAGGAGAAGGGGCTGGCTGTGCAAAGCCAGCCCAGGCAGCTCAGCAGTGGGTTAGCCGGGGCCTGCACACAGTAGGTGCCCAGTAAGTGCTTGCTGAGTGTTACTGGTGTTTTGTTCATTCTTTCTTTTCATCCTGCCCCACCCTGCCCTGCCTGCTCTTTGCTCATTGTATGATCCTTTTCATGAAAGAGTGCTTTGAAGAGCGCAGACAGAATCTTAACAAATAGCGCATTGTCCCAGCGATCCAAAGCAGGACTGCAGTGCTGGGGTGGCCCAAGGCTGCAGGGAAGGGGCTGGAGAGAGCAAGGCTTGCTGGACAGTGGCAGATGTCTAAGGAAATTGTCCCCTGGGGGTTGTGGTTCTTCCCATCAGAATCAGGCCTTTTGTTCTCAGGAATGAGGTGGGCTAAGAGAGAGTTGATTGGTTTATTTTTAAAAGATCTTCAGCTGATAATGGTAAAAAGTATCATTTATACACAAGGCCATTTTGTTTACTTTGGGACCCAAAACTCAGGGAACCCTGAATTCTGTTTCTCCTGTAGTCTAGGCAGGTCAGCCTTAGACGAGACGGGTGGCACCAAGCACCTCTGAGTTTCCAAAGTCTTGCAGGTATTTTAGAGACATATGCAGTGGTGGCTGGAGCTGGTTTAGAGACATATGCAGTGGTGGCTGGAGCTGGCTCATGTTGTGAGCCTATTGTGTACATCTCTTCCCAGCCTTGAGTTCAGTGACTTCACCTTGGTAGCTTGAAATTGGCCATGGCAGGAGGATTTACACCACAAGAAATGGCAAATGCCACAGATCATGGCGCCTCCCCCCTTCACCATCCCCACGCCCAGCTGGTCATTAAATATTTACCAACACACTGCTGACTCTTTCCTTAAAAGTTAACCATTATGGGCCAGGCACAGTGGCTCATACCCATAATCCCAGCACTTTAGGAGGCTGAGGCGGGAGGATGGCTTGATCCAACAATTCAAGACCAGCCTGGCAACGTAACGAGACCCCATCTTTACAAAAACTTTTAAGATTAGTCGGGCATGGTGGCATGCACCTGTAGTCCTAGCTACTCAGGAGGCTGAGACAGGAGTTCGAGGTTGCAGTGAGCTATGATTGTACCACTACACTCTAGCCTGGGTTACAGAGTAAAACCCCCGTCTCTTTATTTTATTTTTTTATTTCATTTTATGTATTTTATTTTCCTTTTTGAGGCAAGAGTCTTACTTTGTCACCCAGGCTGGAGTATAGTGGCGCGATCTTGGCTCACTGCAGCCACCACCTTCGGGTTCAAGCAATTCTAGTTCCTCAGCCTTGAGAGTAGCTGGGTTTACAGGCTTGCATCACCATGCCAGTTGCTTTTGTATTTTTAGTATGAGACAGGGTTTCGCCATGTTGGCCAAGCTGGTCTAGAACTCCTGACCTCAAATGATCTGCCTACCTTGGCTTCCCAAAATGTTGGGAGTATAGGCGTGAGCCACCGCACCCAGCTGACCCCGTCTCTTTAAAAAAAAAAAAAAAAAAAAAAAGGAAAAGTTAACTGCTGTATACATTTATTCCCTCTGCCTGAACTTTTCTTCTCCCAAGCTGGCACATGGCCCACCCCTTCTGGTCATTCAGTCTCAACTCAGATGACACCTCGGAGAGGCCACATCCGAACACTCAGTTGTACTGTTTTCATAGTGTTTATCACTACCTGATAAGATTTTATGTGCTTATTTTTTTTTTGTCCATGTCTGTCCCTTGTTCTAATCCCCACCTATAGAATTTTTCCTTCTTCTCTCAACAGCCTCCTTTTCTGAAAGAGTTCGGAACATGTCGCCTGATGAAATCAAGATCCCGCCAGAACCCCCTGGCAGATGTTCAAATCACTTGCAAGTAAGCATGAGGCTTGGCTACTGAGGTCGGATAGATTAGATAGCCTGGGTTACGTGTTTGGTTTGGTCTTAATCTTAAGAGACCATGGCAGGGAAAGGGACTGAGGCTTCTGTAAAAGAAACTGACAGGTGGGAAGGATCCCACAGTTCACTTTACCTCCTGTTAGCCTCATCTCAGGAGTCGGCTCCTACACCCACCGCCATGTCCTGTGGTGCTGCTCCAGCAGGGCGGCCCTGGCTTGCCCTCAGTAAGGTCCTAAGCAGAGACAGAGAAAAGAAGATAACCTTTTCTGTGCAGCCCTGCTGGACCAGTGGGAGCTTCTCAGAAAGAGCTTTGCTAAGAAACTGAGGAACCCTCAGAATGTAAAATAAATTACAGAAATGAAAAAATCACAGGCATTATATGTATACATTTTCTATCCTAATCTATTTCTAAAATGCTGATTCAGTAGCTTCTTGCCTGACAGAATGTGCAGTCCTGACTGGAGATTTTGAAATCCCAAGGAGTCGAAGCTTTTGTGCAGTTACACTCCTGGGGGGACAGCTAGGGTTCAGCCCGTGGCTCTCCTTGTCCCTCTGTAGGTTCCCTTGTGATGAACAATAGAACAGGCATCCAAGGCTGCACAATCATGGCTCCTGGACCACCTGCTTCACCTTTGATCCTGGAGCTCCCACTGGGTGCCTCTGGCTACACAGCAAGCCCATGACACCACCCTAACGGATGGATGACTAATGAGACCTGAGGCTAAGGAATGCAGCAAGCTAGGGGAGGGCCAGAGCAGGACTGGGAGTGTAGTGCAGATTCCCTTCCCTTCCCAGAAGTCTCCTCCCATTGCTGAGTCGTCTCCCCACCACTGCCCTCCAGAATCACATCACCCTCCATGCCAGACAACCAGACAACAAGCTCCAGCCTGTAAGGATGACTCCAGCAACCCGCCAGTCAGAGACAAGCGGCGCACAGCATGCAGTGCCAATTGTGCCTCCTCTTTAGACCCTCCTGATGGTGGAAACCATGGCATTTGAGCAAACATTTTAGTTCGTCTTGGGTAGTAGAACTGATCGTATGGCCCAGGAGACACAGCCAAGTCATCTGTATGACATGGGTTCTCCTCAAGTTGCCGAGCCTTCTGTATACGGCGCCCCCCATGACCCTGGAGGAGACAGCTTGGAGGACAGAGGTTCTTCAGTCTTGGCTGAAGTCACAGACCCCTCTCTGCAGTTGAGCTCTGCTCTGGCCAATCTTGGTAGAAAGATTTGGCCTCTAACAAGGGGAGTGGATCACCCCTCCTGACGTGTCCTAAATGTTGTCACGTGGGCCCTCCAGGCCTGCCCACCTGCTTTTGCCAGCACAGTGCCTCAGATGTTTCCCTTCTGGAGAATCTATATTTAACCCCCACTGCAGGGGGAGGCTGCAGGTAGATCTTGCCCTGGGCCAGTGCCCACCTTCCTGGCTAAGACTGCTCTTTCCAGAGGTGGCTCTGCCATGACACTCTGGTGTCTTGGCCGTCTTCATTGGCACTGGGTCATGCTGATGCCATCTACTTTGGGCTTCATGTCCATGGGCTGGGCAGGACCCCCTTCCTGAGGACGCCTGTGGCACTGGCCACAGTAGGTAAGCCTGGATCGCCCCAGGTGGTTCTCCACTCTCCCATCGAAAGCCAGGGCAGTGACCTGTGGGGGACTTTGGGTGAGAGATAAGCAGTTAACCCTTGATGCCCTCGATAAACCAGCGCGGACCAGCCACCTGTGAGCCTCCCCATAAAAGACACATTCTAAAAAGTTTGCAAGACCGAATCCAAACAACTCTATTCCTGCCTCCCATTAAAAGGACATAGCCCTTCCGAAGTCTCCTGTGGTTCACAGTTCTGCTGAGGACTTGACCTCATGTTAAAATTTAAAACCAGGATTTAGTCCCTGCATATCAACACCAATCCCTAAACCCTACTTCGGATGATTCTGGAACTGATTAACCAGTTGGGGCTTTGTTCATTATTTTCTCCATGGCTCCTCTGCTGTGTGATCTTCTCACTGCTCACTATACTGTCATCCAGAGAGCGTCAGGAAACCTCAGCAGTGAAAGCAGCCTGGTCTCGGTTTATCTTACTTGTGTGCAGTTCTGGGCAAAGGCAGGGTGCAGAAAGAGAATAGATTAATTTTTTGTTTTGTTTTGTTTTGTTTTGTCGAGACAGAGTCTCACTGTGTCACCAGGCTGGAGTGCAGTGGCATGATCTCAGCTCACTGCAACCTCCACCTCCCAGGTTCAAGCTATTCTGCCTCAGCCTCCCAAGTTGCTAGGACTACAGGCACGCCCCACCACACCCAGCTAATTTTGTTTGTATTTTTAGTAGAGACGGAGTTTCATCATGTTGGCCAGGATGGTCTCAATCTCTAGACCTCATGATCCACCCGCCTCAGCCTCCCAAAGTGCTGGGATTACAGGCATGAGCCACCGTGCCTGGCTGAGAATAGGTTAAATTTTAACCTGAGGTCAAGTTGGGCTTTGCGTGACTGGAGCCTCACGTTCATGCTGCACACGTAGCTGGTGACCAGGGGCTGGGATGGTGGAGGAGTGGGCTTCTGTCATACACCCCCTCTGCTCCTCTTCCATAGGACAAGATCCAGAAGCTTTATGAACGAAAGATAAAGGAGGGAATGGATATGAACTACATTATCCAAAGGAAGAAAGAATTTCGGAACCCTAGGTAAGTTTCCCTTGAGTCTGCAGAGTTTATTGAGTTATTAATGTTGGGCTAAGGACTAAGACGTCCCCAAGGAGGTGGTGAGGAAAAGCCCTGAGCCCAAACCATCACCCAGACTTGTCATTACACTGAGTGCCTGCTGGACATGGCAGACTGTGCTAACCTAGCCAGAGGCTTGCCATTTAAGATCCAGACAAAACACAAAGCAATCCATACCGAGGATGAGGGAGACCTGGCTGAGTTCTCGTCCCTGCTCTGAGCCTAAAGCACATGACCTCTCAAGGCCCCTGTCCTCATGGAAGGAATTGGACTAGACAATTACTGTAGGTTCATCTTCCAACTCTAAAAAGCTGATTTTTGCGTATAGGTGAGAGGTCTTAGGACCAGAGCTATGTCTGGTCTTGCTCCATTTAATGCTCAAGCTAGTGACATACAGGGGAAAGAGCATGGCCCTTGTGTGGGTCTGAGTGTGGTAAGCCCAATCCAGCTATGCAGACTGAAGGTCAGTGAGACAAAACTCAGCCATCACCTTGACCCCATGCTCCTCCCGGCCCCTAGTTAACAGGTCCATCTCCCTGGGAGGGTGGAGGGCCATCAGGAAGCTTGCTTAGAGCGGCTGAGCTGGGTTTAAAGGTTTTGAAGGTTTTGTGTCAGCCCCAGGAGCTGGATGGTTCAGGTCCCATGCAGGGACGTGGACTTGTGCCTGCTCAGCGCCGGTGCTGTTCTTTCAGCATCTACGAGAAGCTGATCCAGTTCTGTGCCATTGACGAGCTTGGCACCAACTACCCAAAGGTGCGTCTGGCACACGGGGCTGGAGGGTGATGGGGACACCCAGGGTCGTTTGCTTTCTCCGTGGGATTTGACCTGCAGCCACAGAAAGGTCCGTGTAGGGGCACCGCTAGTTGAAAGCACGGTCCCCGTCTCTTTTGTTTGAGTCCCTATTGTTCTGAAATAGTCCAATAAAGAGATTCCGGTGGCCGGCCTGGTGCCTGGCCCCTGACTGGTGGGGACGTGTGTGGACCTGCTGCTCCTGGGGGTCGCTGGATGGGGGCTTCGTGTTCCCATGTTCTTCAGCACTTGCCAGCCACCCCTTTGCTAAAGACCAAAGATGACAGCCGAGCCCTGGGTAAGGGGACCCCAGACCAAGAAGCTCTATGGAAAGACTCGGGCAAGGAACTTGGGTTTCTGAGTCATTTGTCATCTGAGTCATTCGCCTTTTCCTTTGCAGGATATGTTTGATCCCCATGGCTGGTCTGAGGACTCCTACTATGAGGCATTAGGTAGCCTTTTGTCCCTCCTCCCATATACCTCGTCCGCCCACCCGACTGTCCCTTTATCCAATCAGTTGGTTATCCAGGTGACACATATTTCAGGGTCTCCTCTATGTCAGGCCATGTTCAAGGGGGCTGGGTACAGGCCTGAATGAGACAGACCCATCCCTGCCTTAAGAGGCTTATGCCACAGCAAAGAAGATGGAACGTCACGCCAGTAATGCCAGCCTCGATGAGTGTTGGTGATGACGGAGTTGCAGGGTACAGGGGAGCTTTGGCAAGCAGGGTCATCTAATCTGGCCAAAGGGATGGGAAGGCCTCACTGACGAAACTGTTCAAGCTGAAGTTTGAAGAGGCAGAGGGGCCAGGCAGGTGTAGGCAGAGTGTTCTGAGGCCAGTGAGAGGATGGCTTTTTCTTGATTCCAGTTTGGGAGCACTGGGAGAAATGTCAAAGGGCCCAAACCCCTAGAGCACAGGTCTTGAGCCTGCAGCCCATGGCGCAGATCTTGGCCTGCAGAGGTGCTTTGTTTGGCCTTCATGAATTTTGTCATCTTTAATTTGAATTCATTGCCAACATTTTACGTAATCTCTGATTCCAGCTTCTCTCCGTCAGTAGGAGGGTAGTCCCCATTGGGCCTGTATTCCCCATTGGGCCTGTATTCCCGTGTGCGGCAGTCCACAGGAGCTCAGGAGTAGCCGACCCTTCCATACACACACAGGGCATGCAGCCCTCCAGTCTGGAGCTGAAGGCCCCTGCCCTACGCCGACCAAGGGCTGGCTTCATTTTGCCAAGCACAAAGAACACTCACTGAGCCCGTGAAGGCCTTTAGCCCGCTGAAAAGAACGCAGGGATCAGAGTAGGCTCCCTCAGCCCAGAGCTGCTCGGGGGCCACCTTTGTAACAGCTTCTCTTGTCTTCATAGCCAAGGCCCAGAAGATTGAGATGGACAAATTGGAAAAGGCCAAAAAGGAGCGAACGAAAGTAAGTGATGGCAGACCTCCTAGATGAAAAAGGCAGGTGTGGAGTGCATGGGTCCTGCTGGCTGAGCCCAGAAGGTGTCCAGGCTGCCCCCAACCCTGGCCCTGTGTCATCGCCCGGTGATGCTCTGAGCCCCTCAGCAGAGCCTGTGCTCTGAGCAGACCTGGTGGGTTCACGGCGCTCGTCTGCTGCTTTTGCCCTCGGAGGCTTGTTTGCTACATTGTGCCCCCCTTTCCTCCCCGCCAATTGCAGAGCCTTGGGGGGCTTTGTCTGTTTTGGGTCATGGGGGCCCTCTGTGGCCTGAAGGGAGGGAAATAGTTCCCTGAGAGAGTGCCGGGCCCAGCTTGCTCTGCGCGGTGAGTGTCTTGGCCTCCAGAGCTGCCCTCAGTGGCCTGCCTGGGTGCTACCTATTAGGTCCCACGTTAGGGCCCTGAGCACCACTTGTTCCCCAGCAGTGTGGTCTGTGTTCTTCAGGGAGCATCAGTTTGGCTGGGAGACCAAACTGTTATCTCCGGGTGTTGTTCCCTTTGTGAACAGTCTCGGAGCCGGGCATCAGGACACCAGCTCCTCCCACTTCTGGCTCGGCCTGACCATCCTCAAGCAGCTGAGGCCTCCAGACCGCTTCCCTCACCCCAAGCAGAGGGGCTGTGGGGCCTGGGCATGCCGGTGGCCCTCTGGAGGCGCTGGCTGCTGGGCCAGGAACATGGGAACTGGTGCAAGGGGATAATCGGGGTTTCTCATTCTTAACCCTTGATTGAATCTCCCTTCTCTCTCTTTCCCTCTCCCTTCCAAACCCCAGGCTTGTTGCAGGGACGTGTCTGCAGCGCCTGGGGACCGGAGCTGTCCTTCCCCTGTGCGGGCGGGCACCGCCTCCTCCTGGGTGTGAGGAGGAGGGGCCTGGCCAAACGGTTCTGGGCATGTGAGGTGGGGCGGTGGGCGGGGGGTGCCGGGCATGTGCAGAGACCTGGTGATGCCGGGAGGGATCCAGTACTGTTTGGAAAGTTCTTTTAAGAGTGAAAAGCCCCTTTGGGTTCTTCTTAGACACCTCGCCCTCCCCCAGATGGTCAGAGCAGAGTTCATTTCCAATGCCTCTTTTGTGTAGTGCCAAGCTCCTGTCCCCCAGGAGCTGACGGATGGCAAAAAGCTGTGGACACCCAGCTTTGCCTGGTCTTATTCTCTTCCCTCTCCCTCTCCAGATTGAGTTTGTGACGGGCACCAAGAAAGGCACCACGACCAACGCCACATCCACCACCACTACCACCGCTAGCACAGCTGTTGCAGGTAGATTGCAGAGCTGCCCTGCCTCCTGCCACACACATGGAGCCAGGGTCTCCCTGGCTTGTTTGGGCAACAGACAACACGTGGATCTGGGCCTGGGCTTAGCCTTGCTACTTTGAGAAGCAGCTTTGTAGTCTAGGGTGGGCCGCTTTGGGGTCTGCTCTCTAGGCTCCCGCCGGCCTGCAAGGGGAAGGGAAAGAGGGCACCGCTCATTGGTGGATCGTGATCCTGACTTCTGCTTTATCTCCAGATGCTCAGAAGAGAAAGAGCAAGTGGGACTCGGCTATCCCAGTGACAACGATAGCCCAGCCCACCATCCTCACCACCACAGCCACCCTGCCAGCTGTCGTCACGGTCACCACCAGCGCCAGCGGCTCCAAGACCACCGTCATCTCTGCTGTGGGCACCATTGTGAAGAAGGCCAAGCAGTGACCTGAGGGGCCACCCTAGGACTTGAAAGGACCGTGCCGCCCAGTGACCACTGCCCAGTGGGAGGCGCCACTTTGTATATTTCAGGACTGGGACCTGCTCCCCAGATGCCACCTGAGAGGAGCTTCTGTGTGGCATTCCATATGGAAGGACAGGCAGCGCGGGAGCCAGGCACTGTGGACAGGGTCTGTCCACGCACCACCTGGGGTCTGCCGCCTATTAAAAGTGCCATATTCTTACCTCTTGGCATTTCAGATGCACTGGCCTCTCCTGCATTCTGTTTGCAGGCAAATGCTTCAGCTCACATGTCCCCCCATCTTTGTTGGGACTGTTGCCTCAGGGTTGACAACAGGGTGATGGAGGCCTGGGACACTGTTCAGAGGGGTGACCCAAGAAGCCGCCGTTGTTACCCGTGTATGCCTCTGGGCATGGACAGGCGGGAGTCCCCGAGCCCCATGTATGCTCCATCTGCTGCCTTGATCCCAAAACCCAGCCAGTTCTCGGGTGATGGCGGAGCTGTGCTCCCTTGGGTGCACTTGAGCACTCCCCAGACCAGATCACTTTTTGGACACACCCAGGCAGGCTTTTGAAGTCAAGCCAGTTTCCAGAAGGGCTGGGGTGAGATCCCGACCTGTGCAGGGAGTGGGGAGGTGCCAGTTTCCAGAAGGGCTGGGGTGAGATCCCGACCTGTGCAGGGAGTGGGGAGGTGTCAGCGCCTGGCCAGGGCTGCCCCAGTCCCTCGGTGCCCGGTGAGCGCAGCCAGCAGGAGCTGAGCAGTGAGGGAGATGAATCACCTCCTGCCCTGGCCAGGCGGCAGCTCATTGTTTACGGGCAAGCCCTTCTCCTGGGAGGGCTCCTGCCACCCCACCCTTCCTCTGTGTGTTATCTCTGCCCCACAGCAGCCCCTGGGCAGCACCAGTGGCCACTGGGCTCCCCCCAGGGCTGAAACGGGTTTCCCAGACCGGGGGTTCAGAGGAGACTGTTTACCCTTCATGATCTTTGGTGACTCCACTGGAGCGGAAGGGCTGTGTGTCAAAAGAAGGAAGCCAGGCTGTGAAGGGCCGTGTTGCTTTCAGTGGGTGGGCAGAGGTTTAGAAAGGTGGTTCTGAAATTGCACCTGGTACTCTTTTGGGACCTGGGGAATATAAGGAACTCTGTGCATGAGGTTTCAAAAATAAAAATTGAGTCCACTACCCCCGTACACACACACTCGGGCACTTCAGGAGGTCAGTTCTCACCCCTCCTTGATGGGGCTTTAAAGCTCTGGGGAGAAGAGCTGCTCCCCACTCATGCCCCAGAGGGACTCTGAAAAGGCTTCCTGTGACCTCCGACAGCGGCCCCTCATGAGCCAAGGGCACTGTGGATGTTTTGTGGGAGGCAGCATGGCACCGTGGAAAGGGCAGTAGACGTGGAGCCGACACCTCTGGCCTGGATTCCGCTTAAAACCAGTTGAGTGGTCTCAAGCCCTTGACTTCTATAAGCCTGTTTCTTCTCTGAAATCACAGTAATAAAGCGTTGTAAGGTGGTTGGGAGGAACCAGAGGTGACTTATGCAAAAGCTTTATAAACTGGAAAGTTCCTGCCAGTGTTTGTTGTTGGCTAAATCCAATTTTGTTGTTGTTGTAGACCAAGGAGAGGAGCAAACTCCTGGCCTGTCCCCCGTCTCGTGCTCTGTCAGTGGGGTGGGGTTTGGCAGGTCTTTCCCCTCCCCGCTTTCCTCTGGGCAGCCCTGGCCCTGCTATTCATCTGTCCAGTTAAAGCAGTAATGACTGTCTCCTGCGGGGCCGCAGAGGTGGGGGGCCTGGAGAGTGAACATAGGCTTAGAAGTTGTGCAGCCCCAGGCCAAAACTGCTGCCCCACTTACCAGCCTCATGAGTTGGATCAAGGTTTTTAATCCTTCTGGACTTTCATTTACTCTTCTATAAAATGGTGCTTACCCACCTTAGTCGCATCAAGGATGGCCCAGAGATGTGTGAACAGTTCCTGTTGTGCGTGGATGGCCCAGGCACTAGGGGTCAAAGCTGTTTCTAACCAGTGTGTGTCTGCTCACCAGAGAACAGTGTCCAAACTGAACTCTGTCCACGGCTCCTACTGTCCCCCACCCACACACCCACTACCTCTCCCTAGGGCTCTGATCTTGGGTGGGCATCGGGATTCATTTAGCTTCCCACCTTGCACATGTAATACCCCAAGATGTGTCTCAGGTTTGTATAATCCCCTCCTGACTCTGCTGGACAGGTGGGTGCTCCTTTCTCAACGCTCACAGCATCCCCTTGCTTTTAGGATCACACTGAACTGCCTTGTAACCTCTGCCCACAAGCGGGATGAGACAGCTCCTGTCTCCTAGTTCTTGTAAGCAGAAACAAAGCAGGCATAAATAACTCTCTGCTCCAGTGCCTGGCATGAGATAAGTACACAGGTGATTGGGGGAATGGAGGGTTGAAAGGAGAGGTGAGTTTGCTCATCTTCCAAAGGGGTGGTCTCTGCTCCTATGGTCACTGAAATGAAAGTTTCCAGCCCCCAAGCCCTGTGCTCACAGCATCATTCAAGCCGCCTGGGGCTTGATTTCCAAAGGGCTGCTGTCGATTGGCGATGCATTGACAATTATTGAGGTTCAATGATAGGTACAGGAGGGTTCAATATTCTCTTTAATTTTGTATCTATTTGGAAATCTCTATAATAAAGGATTTTTTAAGGGCTGTTGAGCCTGGTGCAGTGGCTCACGCCTGTAATCCCAGCACTTTGGGAGGCCGAGACGGGCGGATCACGAGGTCAGGAGATCGAGACCATCCTGGCTAACACGGTGAAACCCCGTCTCTACTAAAAATACAAAAAAAATTAGCTGGGTGTGGTGGTGGGCGCCTGTAGTCCCAGCTACTCGGGAGGCTGAGACAGGAGAATGGCGTGAACCCGGGAGGCGGAGCTTGCATTGAGCCGAGATCGCACCACTTTGTTCCAGCCTGGGCGACAGAGTAAGACTCCATCTCAAAAAAAAAAAAAAAAAGCTGGCCGTGGTGGCAGGCGCCTGCAACCCTAGCTACTTGGGAGGCTCAGGCCAGGAGAATCGCTTGAACCCAGGAGGCGAAGGTTGCAGTGAGCCTAGATTGCGCCATTGCACGCTAGCCTGAGCGACAAGAGCAAAACTCCCTCTCAGGGGCAGAGGGGGTCGGAAGGCTATTAAGCCACACAAAAAAGAACAAGGGGCCGGGCGCGGTGGTTCACGTCTGTAATCCCAGCACTTTGGGAGGCCAAGGGGCTGGATCACATGAGGCCAGGAGTTCGAGACCAGCCTGACCAATATAGTGAACCCCCGTCTCTACTAAATTTAAAAAAAAAAAATAGCTGGGCGTGGTGGCGCATGCCTGTAATCCCAGCTAGTTGGGAGACTGAGGCAGGAGAATAGCTTGAACCTGGGAAGCAGAGGTAGCAGTGAGCTGAGATTGCGCCAATGCTCTTCAGCCTAGGCAACAAGAGCAAAAACTCCGTCTCAAAAAAAAGGGAGCCGGGCGCGGTGGCTCACGCCTTTTAATTCCAGGACTTTGGGAGGCCAAGGTGGACGGATCACAAGGTCAGGAATTCAAGACCAGCCTGGCCAACATGGTGAAACCCCATCTCTACTAAAAATACAAAAATTAGCCTGGCGTGATGGCAGGTGCTTATAATCCCAGCTACTCAGGAGGCTGAGGCAGAAGAATTGCTTGAACCCAGGCAGCAGAGGTTGCAGTGAGCCAAGATCGCGCCACTGCACTCCAGCCTGGGCGATACAGTGAGACTCTGTCTCAAAAAAAAAAAATAAAAAGATCTTCATGGATAGATTTGGAGTGATCTTTAGGAGAGATTAAATGAAAAGGTATCAAAGAGTACATGTAATAAATTATCTTTTATAAGAAGGGAGAAAATACTATACAAATAAAAAATAATTGGCTGGGCGTGGTGGCTCATGCCTGTAATCCCAACACTTTGGGAGGAGGCAGGCAGATCACTTGAGGCCAGGAGTTCGAGACCAGCCTGGCCAACGTGGTGAAACCCCATCTCTACTAAAAATACAAAAATCAGCCGATCATGGTGGCAGGCACCTGTAGTCCCAGCTAGTTGGGAGGCTGAGGCGAGAGAATTGCTTGAACCTGGGAGGTGGAGGTTGCAGTGAGCCAAGATCGTGCCACTGCACTTCACCCTGGGTAACAGAGTGAGACTCTATCTCAAATAATAATAATAATAATAATAATAATAATAATAATAATTGCCAGGCGTGGGGGCATGCACCTGTAGTTCCAGCTACTCAGGTGGCTGAGATGGGAGGATCCCTTGAGCCCACGAGTTGGAGGCTGCTGTGAGCCAAGATTTCGCCACTGCATTCCAGCCCGAACAACAGCAAGACTCCATCTCTAAAAAATAATCATAACAATAGAAGAAGGAGCTACAAAAATAAAACCAAATAAATTAAGAAAAATCTCTAATATTAAATTTGAATGATTTGAATGAAGATATCAATATGAACTCAGGATTTAAGAAAAAGATACATTTCCTGTCTGTCCATTGCAAGGAGCTAGGACCTCCTGCTTTGTATATGGTGAGTAAAAAAAAAAAAAAAAAAGACCTAGAAGCAATAATAGACACCCTGGTAGCATCCAGCACACAGTGCTCACATCGTGGTCTCTTAATACCATTACCCGCTGAAAGGAACCAAGCCGGGGCCCCTTGGAGAAACAGCAGATCCTGAAATCTAAGTAGGACTGGGGCAGTTCTAGAAAGCAGGGAAGACACGGAAGTCAGATCAAGAGGTCAAAAAAGCTAGGGTGAAGGGATCTCCTACTGGCCAAATTTGGTTACATTTGAACATGAAGGAAGAATGATTACAATGAATTGTGTGTTTTTTGGGGTTTTTTGAGACAGCGTCTCACTCTGTTGCCCAGGCTAGAGTGCAGTGGCACGGTCTCGGTTCACTGCAACTTCTGCCTCCTGGGTTCAAGCGGTTCTCCTGCCTCAGCCTCCCGAGTAGCTGGGATTACAGATGCCCACCACCACGCCCAGCTAATTTTTGTATTTTTAGTAGAGACGGGGTTTCACCATGTTGGCCAGGCTGGTCTCAAACTCCTGACCTCAGGTGATCCACCCTCCTTGGTTTTCCAAAGTGCTGGGGTTACAGACATGAGCCACTGCACCTGGCCTACAATGAATTGTAAACTATTGAGCAAATAAAAATTCTTTCATTCACAGTGATAATTTGAAAAAAATATGTATTTGCCACCATTAGACTTGAATATATCTGCTCCTTACTCTGAAATTGATAATTAGGTGAGAAGAATTAACCACTGTGCACCATTGATGGGATTTTGAACTACAACTGCTGTGGAAACAGTATGGCAGTTCTTCAAAAGTTTCTTTTTTTTTTTTTTAAGACAGTCTCACTCTGTTACCTAGGCTGGAGTGCAGGGGTGCCATCTTGGTTCGCTGCAACCTACTCCTAGGCTCAAGCAATCCTCCGGCCTCAGCCCCCAAAGTGTCCGGGACTATAGGCATGAGCCACCATGCTCGGCTAATTTTTGATTGGTTTGTTTGTTTTTTTGAGACAGTCTCACTCTGTCACCCAGGCTGGAATGCAGTGGTGCGATCTCGGCTCACTGCAACCTCTGTCTCCTGGGTTCAAGCAATTCTCCTGCTTCAGCCTCCCAAGTAGCTGGGACTACAGGCACGTGGCACCATACCCAGCTAACTGTTGTATTTTTGGTAGAGACAGGGTTTCACTGTGTTGGCCAGAGTGGTCTCGAATTCTTGACCTCAGGTGATCCACCTCCCTCGGCCTCCCAAAGTGCTGGGATTATAGGTAGGAACCACCATGCCCAGCTAGTCCTTCAAAAGTTAAAAATAGAACTATCATATGACCCAGTGGTCCCACTTCTGAATATATATCCAAAATAATTGAAGGCAGGGTCTCAAAGAGATAGTTACACACCCATGTTCATAGCAGCATCATTCACAATAGCCAAGAGGTGGAAGTACCCAAATGTCCATTGACAGATGAGTGAATAAACAAATAATGATATATACATACAATATACATACACGCATACATAAATATTCAGCCTTAAAAAGGAAGGAAATCCTGTCACATTCAACACATGAATGAACCTCAAGGACGTTACGCTAAGTGCAATAAGCCAGTCACAATAAGAAATACTGAATAATTCCATTTATATGAGACATCCAGAGTAGACAAATTCATAAGAGACAGGAAGTAGAATGGTGGTTGCTAGGAACTGGGGATGCAGAAGGGTGAAATGGAGAGTTGCTTAATGGGTACAGGATTTTAGTTTTGCAAAATGAAAAGTTCTGGTGATCTGTTACACAATAATAAATATATTGAACTGTACACTTAAAAATGGTAAAGATGGTGAACTTTAATGTGTTTTCAGGATCTTTTTATATTTATTTTATTTTATGTATTTATTTATTTAGAGACGGAGTCTCGCTCTGTCGCCTAGGCTGGAGTGCAGTGGCGTGATCTCTGCTCACTGCAAGCTCCGCTTCCCAGGTTCACGCCATTCTCCTGCCTCAGCCTCCCGAGTAACTGGGACTACAGGCACCCGCCACCAAGCCTAGCTAAATTTTTTTGTATTTTTTGTAGAGACGGGGTTTCACCGTGTTAGCTAGGATGATGTCGATCTCCTGACCTCGTGATCCGCCTGCCTCAGCCTCCCAAAGTGCTGGGATTATAGGTGTGAGCCACCATACCCGGCCCATCTTTTTTAAAAAATATTTTGGGTTGCTTTGTAATAGTAATTTTTTAAAGTCTCTATAACTCAAAACTTTATTTTAAAAAGCATTTACCCTGCATTTTTAGGGGAATGTAGTTCATTCCCAGTTGATTAAGGGAACCTCTATTTTTTTTTTTAAATCAGAAAGACACTTATTAAATGTAGAAAGGAGCTGGGCACAATGGCTCACACCTGTAATCCCAGCACTTTGGGAGGCTGAGGTGGGAAATCACCTGAGGTCAGGAGCTCAAGACCAGCCTGGCCAAATGTCGAAACACTGACCCTACTAAAAAAAAAAAAAATTAGCCAGGTGTGGCGGCGTGCACCTGTACTCCCAGGTACTCGGGGGGCTGAGGCAGGAGAATCACTTGAACCCAAGAGGTGGAGTTTGCAGTGAGCCGAGATCACGCCACTGCACTCCAGCTTGGGTGACAGAGCAAGACTCTGTCTCAAAAAAAAAAAAAAAAAAAATTAAAATTTAAAAAAATAGGGCCGGGCGCAGTGGCTCACGCCTGTAATCCCAGCATTTTGGGAGGCCAAGGTGGGCGGATCACGAGGTCAGGAGATCGAGACCGTCCTGGTTAATACGATGAAACCCCGTCTCTACTAAAAAACAAAAAATTAGCCGGGCGTGGCGGCGCATGCCTGTAGTCCCAGTTACGCCGGAGGCTGAAGCAGGAGAATGGCATGAACCCGGGAGGCGGAGCTTGCAATGAGCCGAGATCATGCCACTGCACTCCAGCCTGGGCAACAGAGCAAGACTCCATTTCAATAAATAAATAAATATTTAAAAAATAAAAATGTAGGAAGGAAGGTAGAAACAGAAAATTGCAATTTTTCAGCCCCAAAAATGATACAGGTGCCCTTAGACTTATAATAGGGTTATGTCCAGATAAACCCATTGTAAGTCAAAAATGTAAGTGGAAGATGCATTTAATACCCAGATAAATCCATAGTAAAGTAAAAAAAACTTAAGTCAAATCATTGTAAGTCCAAATGCTCAACTTATGATAATGTTACACCCCAATAAACCCCATCTTAAAGTTAAAAAATTCTAAATCAAACCATCTAGGTTGGGGACAGTCTAATTGATTCAAACCAGAGTCACCAATGAGTACTAAAACGATTCAGTGAAAGCTTGTTGGGAAATGGACAGGGAGACAAAGCATCATCCTCCTCCCCTGGATAACCTCTTTTTTTTTTCTTTTTATTGTTTAATTAATTTTTTTTTGAGACAGAATCTTGCTCTGTCGCCCAGGATGGAGTGCAGTGGCGCGATCTCGGCTCACTGCAACCTCTGCCTCCTGGGTTCAAGCAGTTCTCATGCCTCAGCTTCCCAAGTAACTGGGATTACAGGTATGCGCCACCACACCCGGGTCTTTTTTTTTTTTTTTTTTTTTTTTTTTTGAGATGGAGCCTTTCTCTGTTGCCCGGGCTGTAGTGCAGTGGCATGATCTCTGCTCACCATGACCTCCGCCTTCCGGGTTCAAGCAGTTCTTCTGCCTCAGCCTCCCGAGTAGCTGGGACTACAGGCACGTGCCACCATGCCTGGCTAATTTTTGTATTTTTAGGAGAGACGGGGTTTCACTATGTTGGCCAGGCTGGTCTCAAACTCCTGACCTCATGATCCACCCGCCTTGGCCTCCCAAAATGCTGGGATTACAGTCATGAGCCACAACGCCGAGACTTTTTTTTTTTTTTAGTAGAGATGAGGTTTCCTTATGTTGACCAGGATGGTCTTGAACTCCTGGCTTCAAGTGATCCACCTGTCTTGGCCTCCCAAAGTGCTGGGATTACAGGCGTGAGCCACTGTGCCCAGCTTATTGTTTAATTTAATTTAATTTTTTTTTCTTTTAGAGAGACAAGATATCACTCTGTCTCCCAGGCTAGGGTGCCATGGCTTGATAGCTCACTGCAGCCTCGAACTCCTGGGCTCAAGGGATCCTTTTGCCTTACCTCACAGGTGCACGGCACCACACCCAACCAATTTTATTTTTATTTTTTGCAGAGCCAGGGCCTCCCTGTGCTGCCCAGACTAGCTTTGAACTGCTGTCCTCAAGCGATCCTCTAGCCTCAGCTTCCCAAAGTGCTGGGATTACAGGTAGATTACTTCTTTTTTTATTTTATTTTATTTTATTTTGAGATGGAGTCTCGCTCTGTCGCCCAGGCTGGAGTGCAGTGGCGCGATCTCGGCTCACTGCAAGCTCTGCCTCCCAGGTTCACGCCATTCTCCTGCCTCAGCCTCCCGAGTAGCTGGGACTACAGGTGCCCACCACCACGCCCAGCTAATTTTTTGTATTTTTAGTAGAGACGGGGTTTCACCATGTTAGCCAGGATGGTCTCGATCTCCTGACCTCATGATCTGCCCGCCTCGGCCTCCCAAAGTGTTGGGATTACAGGCGTGAGCCACTGCACCCGGCTACAGGTAGATTACTTCTTAATCACAAAGTGAAAATTGGTATTTTTACATTGGGAGAGATGGCAGTCACTTCCTTAACCAAGTGATTGGCTTAAGCATCGCTACTAGGCACCTGGCATCAATTGCCATCTGCAAACCACACAGCACCCCCTGTGACCATCCTTGCCAAAAATATTTAACTTAACTCTAATCTGACCTTTAGCCCTATACCTCAGTTTACAAGGGGCTGAAAGAAAGGCCCAGAGACACCATGAGGAAGCATTCCAGAAGGAAGCTTCCCATGAGGAAGACAAGAAAGGGGAGCGTTCTGCAGGACAGCTGGCCCAACTCCTTAAAAGGTCAACGTGGGGGCTGGGCACAGTGGCTCATGCTTTTAATCCCAGCACTTTGGGAGGCCGAGGTGGGTGGATCACTTGAGGCCAGGAGTTCGAGACCTGCCTGGCCAATATGGCGAAACCCCATCTCTACCAAAAAGGAAAATACTAAAAATTAGCCAGGTGCAGTGGCACACACCTGTGGTCCCAGCTACTCGGGGGACTGAGACAGGAGAATCACTTGAGCCCAGGGGGCAGAGGTTGCAGTGAGCCAAGATCTCGCCACTGCACTCCAGCCTGGGTGACAGAGTGAGACTGTCTAAAAAAAAAAAGTGCATGTGGGCTGGGCACGGTGGCTCATGCCTGTAATCCCAGCACTTTGGGAGGACGAGGCGGGTGGATCACGAGGTCAGGAGATCGAGACCATCCTGGCTAACATGGTGAAACCCTATCTCTACTAAAAATACAAAAAAAAAAAAAAAAAAAAAAATTAGCCGGGGGTGGTGGCGGGTGCCTGTAGTCCCAGCTACTCCGGAGGCTGAGGCAGGAGAATGGTGTGAACCTGGGAGGCGGAGCTTGCAGTGAGCCGAGATCGCGCCACTGCACTCCAGCTTGGGCGACAGAGCGAGACTCTGTCTCAAAAAAAAAAAAAAAAAAAAAAAAAGTAATGTGGGGCAGGGGATGGGATGCTGAGGGTTCTATTTTAGAATGACAAAGAGACAAACAATCAAATGCAATAGGCGGCATGGATTGGACTCAAATTCAAAAGGAAACCTTTATAATAGACATTTTGGAGCCAACTAAGGAAATTTCAATATGGACTGAATCACACATCATTTAATGGAGATATTATTTCCTTAGGTGTGAAAAGGGGCCGGGCTCAGTGGCTCACACTTGTAATCCCTGCATTTTGGGAAGCCAAGGCGGACAGATCACCTGAGGGCAGGAGTTCAAGACCAGCCTGGCCAACACGGCGAAACCCTGTCTCTACAAAAAATACAAAAAATTAGGTGGGCGTGGTGGCATGCACCTGTAGTCCCAGCTACTCGGGAGGCTGAGGTAGAATTGCTTGAACCCAGGAGGCAGAGGCTGCAGTGAGCCGAGATTGCACCACTTCACTCCAGCCTGGGCAACAAGAGCGAAATTCTGTCTCAAAAAAATAAAGGATGGTATTGAGGTTACGTGGGGACTGAGAGATACGTGCTGGAGTGTTGAGGATGAAATGACACGATAAGTGCAACTTCAAATTTAAAAATATACAAATGTTTAACAAATATATAAATACATACAGCAAAATATTATTCTTGAGTCTAATTGGTAAAAATACGGGTGATTTTTGTATTCTTTCAACTTTCTGGGGCATGGTGGCTCATGCCTGTAATCCTTGCATTTTGGGAGGCTGAAACGGGAGGATTGCTTGAGCCCAGGAGTTCAAGACCAACCTGAGCAATATGGTGAAACTCTGTCTCTACAAAATAAAAATTAAAAACTTATCCAGGATTTGTGGCACACACCTGTAGTCTCAGCTACTCAGGAAGCTGAGGTGGGAGGATCACTGGAGCCCAGGAAGTTGAGGCTGCAGGGAGCCTTGATCATGGCACTGCACTCCAGCCTGGGCAGCAGAGTAAGACCCTGTCACAAAAAAGAGGGGGCCTATTGAGCAACCCCTTGGCTCTGAGAAGAAAACAAACCCCAGGATTCTGCACCGGAGAGGCCTCTGCCCCCAGTGTGAACATGTGGTTGATGTGGGCTCTCCAGACAGGTCACTGGACTCTTTCCACCACACATCCTCTGTCTATTTATTCTTTAACTTGTTCTTTTATAAAACAGGTGCCAATCTACCAATAAGTAATGTACATTCTCAAGTATAAGAATAGGGGCTCAGGGCTGGGCGCAATGACTCATGCCTGTAATCCCAACACTTTGGGAGGACAAGGCAGACGGATCACCTGAAGTCAGGAGTTCAAGACCAGCCTGGTCAACATGGTGAAACCCCATCTCTACTAAAAATACAAAAATTAGCTGGGCATGGTGGTGCGTGCCTGTAATCCCAGCTACTCAGGAGGCTGAGGCAGGAGAATCGCTTGAACCCAGGAGGCAGAGTTGCAGTGAGCCAAGATTGCACCACTGGCACTCCAGCCTGGACGACAGAGTGAGACTCCATCTCAAAAGAAAAAAAAAAAAGAATAGGGTCTCAGCTAGCACCTACCTCGAGAATGCGCAGCCTACTTTGGAGACCCCTGGTTTAAACTGGGAATGGAGTAAGCAGGCCGTAGTTCTCGTTCATCTTGGTATCCCCAGCATTTAGCATAGGAGCTCATTAAATGCTCATAAAATGAATAAATAATTGAACTAATGAATGAACAAGTCTGACCTACTGGAGGCCACATGAGGAGTGCAGGGGAGTGGAGGAGCAACAATCCAAGGTCCTTGGGCTCGGTCCTGTTCCAGGGGCCTCACCTCTCTTGCAGAGCCTAGGAAGCCCTCTATGAGCCAACCTCACTCTGGCCCTAAGGCTGCAGAGACAGTGGGGTTTATTTTAGTTTTATAAAATTCACATGCAGGCTGGAAGCAGTGGCTCACGCCTGTAATCCCAGCACTTCGGGAGGCTGAGGCAGGTGGATCACCTGAGGTCAAGAATTTGAGACCAGCCTGGCCAACATGGTGAAACCCCATCTCTGCTAATAATACAAAATTAGCTAGGCATGGTGGTGTGCACCTGTGATCCCAGCTACTCGGGAGGCTGAGGCAGGAGAATCGCTTGAACCCAGGAGGTAGGGGTTGCAGTGAGCCAGGATCGCACCACTGCACTCTAGCCTAGGCGATAGAGTCAGACTCCGTCTCAAAAAAAACAAACAAACAAACAAACAAAAAAAACACATGCAATATTTAACCTTCTGGGGCCAGTAACCTATTTGGGAATCCAGTGTAAGCTAAGGCTCCCCTCCCAGCAAACCCACACTCTGAAATCAGATACGCCTCGAAGTCTGCACAAGATCTGAGATGGTTCAGGGACTCCCCACTGCCAGGTCCACTTGCGGGCTCCAGATAATGAACCCCAGGACTCCGAGAAGCCAAGGAAGCTCATGGCTTATCTTACTTGGTGAGACGTCCCTGGGTAGACATCTCGCCTCTCAGCTGCTACAGGGCTCCAGGCCCCCTAGTCATTTTCAGAAGGGTTTGCAATGAAGAGAGGAAGGGGCTGCTGAGCCCAGTGGTCTGGGGCATCGCCAGCTCTGGACCTGGGTCTTCTCTAGGAAGGAGCCTCAGCCCCCACCCACAGTGGGGTGTATGTGACCCCCTAGTTCTCTAATGGGTGCTGCTGGCAGACCCAGGCCCCTCAGGCAGGCTGTTTTTGGCTGTTCTCTGAGCTCCTGCTCCATGTTCCTGTTTTTCGGGTGGACTAGGTACCTGTTGGAGTGGCTCAGGTCCACAGGGCACTTGTGCTGGCCTGACACACACAGACTTGAGTGCTTCAACCAAACTGGGACTCTGTCCACATTGTTCCCAAATCCAGGAGCAAGCCTCTCTGAGCACTTTCTCTGTGCGGAACAGCTCTCAGATGACCAGGAAAGGTGGCGACTCACACATTTGCAACCAGCACCCCCACAATCACTCTGAGAGGTGGCAGTGGAGGAATCTGTTTACAGATGAGAGCATGGAGGCTCAGGGAGGCTGTGTGACGATCCTATTCGCTCAACCACCCTTTTATTGAGCACCTGCTATGCACAGGCATGGTGCTAGGTGCTAGAGAGTAGCTGCCCTTGGAGTCACAGTCCAACAGTGTGGAGAGATTCCTAAACATCATTTCAAATCAATGTGGCAAATGCCATGAAAAAGCCATGGCCCAAGGGTTATGGGGACACATAACCCAACTTGGGTGTGGAGAGGTCAAGAAAGGCTCTCTAGCACGTGGTTGGTGCAATGTCTTCAAGGACAAGAAGGATAAACTGGGCTCAATGTCATGGGAAGGGACCAGCCTGTTGCAAAATCACGGTGGCTTGAAACCGCATGGACAGAGCTCTGCCAGTAGTCTGGTGTTGTCTAGCATTGCTGACCGGTGAGGCTAGAGAAAAATGGAGCCCTGGCTGGGCATGGTGGTTCACGTCTGTAATCCCAGCACTTTGGGAGGCCAAGACGGGTGGATCACCTGAGGTCAGGAGTTCGAGACCAGCCTGGCCAGCATGATGTACTAAAAATACAAAAATTAGCCGGGCGTGGTGGCGGGCGCCTGTAATCCCAGCTACTCGGGAAACTGAGGCAGGAGAAGCGCTTGAACCCGGGAGGCAGAGGTTGAAGTGAGCCAAGATTGCACCACTGCACTCCAGCCTTGGCGACAGAGTGAGACTCCGTCTAAAAAAAGAGAGAGAGAGAAAACAAAAAGAAAAAGAAAAATGAAGCCCTTCTCTGACCTGAACACCCGTGGTAAGCAGTGGCACTGGAGAGACTGCTCTCAGAGGACTGACTGGAGGGAGGGGCCAGCTCTGTAACCAGCTTGTCAAGAACAACTGTAACAAGGCATCGAGTGCCCCATGCCAGGTCGGCAGTGGCCTTTCCAGGGTATCACTGTTCACATTGTAAGGAGATTTAAGTAGCTTGTTGAAGGGTGCACTGAGGACCCGACCCTTCCTCGGATCTCCCTCTGGATACAACTTGAGGTTAGGGGGTAGGAGGCTGAGAGGACCCCGTGAACTGCCGAGCAGAGCTGGGACGGGGAGTCAGGCCTCCCGACCCGGCCGGGGCACTCCCTGGGCCCATGCCTCGCGCTGGCACGGAGAGCAGGGAGGGGGGTACGCGGCTGACGACCGTCGGGGCAGCAGCAGCAGCACAGCCCGGCGTTGGCTCGCGGCCCAGAGTCGGGGCAGGGAGGGTTCCCGTGCGGACGGGGGCTAAGAGGCCGCCTCCAGCCCGGGGCAGTCCGCGCACCCGAGCCTGGAGCCCGGAGCCTGGAGGGGTGGGGAGGCCCCGCGCCCGGGGCCGGACCGGAGGGAGAGGGACAGCGGTGGCTCCTCCCCCGGCCCCCGCCGCTAGCCGATCGGGGCGCTGGGCGGGCGCCGCGGGAGCCGCAGCCCTTTCCGGGGGGCGGACCCGGCTCCGGCGGCGGCACCCAGCTCCTGCCCCGACAGGTGCGCGCCGCGCGAAGGAATGCAGCCCGTCTGACTCACCAGCGCCTCCTTCCTACCTGCGCGCCCGCCCCATAAAGTGCTGCCCGCCCCGTCCCCACCCCGCCAACCCCGGCGCCCGCCCTCGGACCGTCCCTGCTCGCCCGCGTGCTGCAGCCCCATCTCCTAGCGGCAGCCCAGGCGCGGAGGGAGCGAGTCCGCCCTGAGGTAGGTCCAGGACGGGCGCAAAGCAGCAGCCGAGGCTGGCCGGGAGAGGGTGAGTGCCCGCCCCAGCTGGGCAGCCGCGCAGGGGAGCTGGTCGGGCAGGGCCGGTGGCTTTTGTCTCCCCTTCCCCTCCCTGAAGGCTGGCAGGCCCCGGTCCCTCTGTCCACGCTGCCCAGAACAGGTGTCCAGCCTCCCCGGGGTGCGCCGGGGGCAGCTGGTAGCCAAGAGGCAGGGCAGCTAGAGAAGGGTGGTGCCCATCAGACCTCCAGGCCAGAGGAGCGCCTTGGGCGCGCCTGCGGGAGAAGTGGGCAGAGGCCAGTGGCTGGCAGCCCTCTGGGGCTGGTCCCCTCCAGGGTTTGCAAAGAAGGTGGAGTAGAAACCAGCCTGAGCGCTGGGCCCAGCCCATCATGGCGCATCTAATGATAAACCCACGTTCCTGACTTTTATGTGAAATTTCGTTGTTTCTAACATTGGCTCCTACTTTTAAAAGCCACCCTGAGAGGCAGACGCCATCCCAGCTCCAGGCAGGGCTTGCTCTGTGCGGTGCCACAGTCCACCTGGGGCTGGGGAGTCCCTGATTTTCCTTTTCTCTTGGCCAAGCACAGGCCTGCCTTCCTCCCAAAGTCAGCCCCAGGCGCCTTCCTTCAGGAAGCTCTACAGGCCTCACCCACCAGCCCCAGGGCTGTGCGCAACACTGCCACCTCCTGCAGCATCCACCCTCTTTCCCACGGCTTGGCCTCTGGGGTGGCCCTCTGGCTGGGACTGGGGCTCTGGGGCTCCTGGTGACTCCCAGGAGCAGGGACAGGGCTCCTCCTCTGCCCCCATGGCCTTGCCACACCCTGAGGACAAGGACCAGGCACAGGTGGCATGGGTGTTGCTGTCCCCAACAGAGCTGGCAGTGAAGGCTTGGAGTCTCCATCCTGGGGGCCGAGGAAAGGACAGCAGGAGGGACAGGAGGGGAGGTATGTCTGTCTACTCGACCCTGATTTCTCAGGGAGACAGAGCAGCCAAGGGCCTGGGGTCTCCAGACTTCTGGCCAGCTGCCTCTCTGGGGCGAGGGAAGGGCCTGGGTCCCTGAGGGGAGGAGATGTGACAGCGGGAGAGGATGGTGGGCAGGAGCAACGGTGCCCAGAGGGGTCCCCAGGGGTTGGGATGGGGGCCAGGGGAGCTCTGAGCCTGTGGGTGGGTGGGCATGGCCTGTGTGTGTGTGTGTGTCCCTGTGTGTGTGGTGTGTGGTGTGTGTGTGTGTGTGTGTGTATCCCTGTGTGTGTGGTGTGTGGGGGGGGTGTGTGTGTGTGTGTGTCCCTGTGTGTGTGGGGGGTGTGTGTGTGTGTGTCCCTGTGTGTGGTGTGTGTGTGTGTGTCTCTGTGTGTGGGGGGTGTGTGTGTGTGTGTCCCTGTGTGTGGTGTGTGTGTGTGTGTGTCCCTGTGTGTGGGGTGTGTGTGTGTGTGTGTCCCTGTGTGTGGTGTGTGTGTGTGTGTGTGTCCCTGTGTGTGGGGGGTGTGTGTGTGTCCGTGTGTGTGTAGAGTGTGGTGTGTGTGTGTGTGTGTGTCCCTGTGTGTGTGTGTGTGTGTGTCCCTGTGTGTGTGGGGGGGGTTGTGTCCCTGTGTGTGTGGTGTGTGGTGTGTGTGTGTGTGTGTCCCTGTGTGTGGGGTGTGTGTGTGTGTGTGTGTGTCCCTGTGTGTGGTGTGTGTGTGCGTGTCCCTGTGTGTGGAGTGTGTGTGTGTGTGTCCGTGTGTGTGTGGTGTGTGGTGTGTGTGTGTGTGTGTGTGTGTGTCCCTGTGTGTGTGTGTGGGGGGGGGGGGGGGTGTGTGTGTGTGTGTGTGTGTCCCTGTGTGGGGGAAGCTGCCTGTGCTGCAGTGTGACGGCATTCAGAGTGGCAGTCACACACTCCAGGGACCTGCTGGTACATAAAGTCGGGGCAGCCTGGTGGGGTCCGGGCCGCCTGGAGAGTGGGTGTCCTGGTCCTGGGCCCAGCCCATCATAATGCGTCTCATGATAAACACAAATTCCTAACTGTTATGGGAAATCTCGTTGTTTCTAATATTGGCTCCTACTTTTAAAACTTTCTAAACAAGTTAAGTCAAGCCAAACACTCTTGGGTGCCTCGCCAACCCTCTAACTGCCATTTTGTAGCCTCTGCGTGGAGGCTGCCATGGAGGTTAAAGGCAGGGCCTGCAGAGCAGGGCCCTGTCCTGGCCCTCCCAGTGCTGGCCACGGGATGGGGAAGCTCCACAGCCTTCTGTGCCTGGTCTCTCATCTGGGAAACGGGCAGAATGCAGTCATCTCCCCGCCGGGCTCCTGTGCTGAGCAATCTCCTCCGTGAAGCCCTGGGCTCATATGGCAGTCACAGTGTGGGAATCAGCACTGCCTGAGGGGCTGTGGCCAGGGGCAGTGGGAGGAAGAGCTGGGCTCAGCTCTCCAGGCCTGTACCTGCCTGTGTAATGATGCCTGGGAGGCCTGAGCCTGCAGCCTGTATTGTGTAGCGTGTGGGTGTGGCGCCTACACCCTGAGGCTGCAAGGAAGTCATTTCCCTCTAGGAACCCTGCTGTCCCCACCCTTTCCCTGCCAGCTCAGGGCTGCCTCCCGATCCCTGTGCCACAACAGGTCTCCCCTGCATGTGTTGGCGCTGCTGTGGCCTCCTCCAGGCTGCACGCCTTAGAAGCAGGCTATGCCTTCCTGCCCTTGGGCTGAGAAGGGCTTCTCCAGCACCTCGGGGACCCCAGCCCCCAGACCCTGGGGTGGCCGCTGCCCCAGAAGCCGGACTGAGAAAGGATTCAATGGGGAGGGCCAGTGGGCAGGGCAGAGGCTTGGGCCCCTGGGAGACCTGGCCCTAGAGAAAGGCGCGGTGCTCACACATTTGCCCCGGCCCTGCAGGCCTGGATGGCTCTGCTGCCAGCCTCTTTTCTTGTCCAGGCTTCAGGCTGAGCATCTCTTAGAGGGCCTCAGGGATGTCCAGGCCTGCCCTGAAGGCTGCTGAGGACTTAGGATGGTTTAATACTGAACCCACAGCCGCCTGGGACACAGTGTGTGTGTGTGTCTCGCTCTGGGCTAACTTGTGAAAGGGTGAACAGCTCAGGGGCCCCGAAAACTTAACTCTGGGGCAGGCAGAGGTACAGGGTAGGGCAGATGATTCAGACCCCACCCTGATGGGCCGGGCAGTCACTGCAGAACCCAACCTGGTGCAGTAAGCCACTGCAGAACCCAACCTGGTGCAGTAAGCCACTGCAGAACCCAACCTGGTGCAGTAAGCCACTGCAGAACCCAACCTGGTGCAGTAAGCCACTGCAGAACCCAACCTGGTGCAGTAAGCCACTGCATGCAGCTGTGGCTCAGCCCCAGGCCCCAGATATTGGGAGGGGCCCCTCTGCTCCCGGCTGCGCTACCTTCACCAAAGGGTAAGTGGGCCAGGACAGAAGGAGCAGGAGGCAGAGC
The DNA here is from genome assembly GCF_028885625.2 of Pongo pygmaeus. Taxonomy (NCBI): domain Eukaryota; kingdom Metazoa; phylum Chordata; class Mammalia; order Primates; family Hominidae; genus Pongo; species Pongo pygmaeus. Next base: position 93,962,998 of record NC_072392.2, read on the forward strand.
CGTGGCCCCCTCTCAGGGTGGCACACTCATTGGATGACCCTCTCATGGCCAAGCCTGACCCAGACTCACTGGGAGCTAAAAGGCAAAGAAGAATAAACCCAGATCTGCCCTCAGGGAGCCCAGCGCCGAGAGGCCTGGCACTGGGACAAACTCGAAAACCAGAGTCCTTGAGGGCTGGAGGGGGCCTCCCTGGGCAGGGCACAGGCCACTGCAGGGATGGCACGGAACAGGGCAGCGGAAAAGGCAGGAGTCAGAGGCCCAGGGCCCTGCCTCTGGCGGCTGGGTGCCCTTGGTCACGTCGCTGGCGCTCAGAGCCTCAGTTCCCACAGCTGTGCAGTGAGAGGAAGCTGACGGCACCGACCACGGCTGTGGAGGCCTCATGTGTCAATTGTTGCTGTTCTGCAGGAGGAAGATGGCAGGGCCACGCCCCAGCCCATGGGCCAGGCTGCTACTGGCAGCCTTGATCAGCGTCAGCCTCTCTGGGACCTTGGGTGAGTCCACATTGCCCTGCAGCTCCCTCCTGGCAGGGTCATCCCTTGGGCAGGCATTGCCCTTGCACGGGGATCTCACGGGGTCTCACCTAAACACGCTTGGCCATTCAGCAACTGACCACTGCCCACCTTCAGGGCTGGAAAACTTTAGTCTCCAAGCTCTTCAGCCTAGAGAATCTTGAGCCCTGACCACGGGGCCTGAGAACAGGAGCGAAGGAGGCTGTGTCTAGAGGAGAAAGGAGACACCCACCCAGGACTGAGGCATCCAGAGGATGCACTGAGGCCCCAGAGATGGAGTCAAGAGAGTTATAGGAATTTGGAGAAGAGAGGCACTGCTGACATGTCACTTGCTCTCTGAGTGTCACTAGTGGACAAATCACTGGAGCCAGCTCCTACCACTTGAATTTTGTCTGTTAGAGGGGGTCCTGCTGGTGGCTTGAAATAGACCACGACAGAAATGTTTACACCACAGAAATTGGCAAATGCTACATGTCAAGCACCAGAGACCAGAGCCGTTGTTATTTATTTATTTAATTCAATGTATATGTAGAAACATGCTCTCACTCTGTCGTGCTGGTGGAGTGCAGTGATGCCATCATGGCTCACTGCAGCCTCAACTTCCCAGGCTCAAGCAATCCTCCCACCTCAGCCTCCTGTGTAGCTAGGACCACAGGCGTGCACCACCATGCCTGGCTAATTAAAAACAATTTTTTTTGTAGAGACAGTCTCACTATGTTACCCAGGCTGGTCTCAAACTCCTGAGCTTAAGCAATCTTCCTACCTCGGCCTCCCAAAGTGCTGGGATTACAGGTGTGAGCCGTCGCACTGGCCACCGCAGCCATTGTTAAACACTGACCAGCACACCATTGCCTGAAGCCCAGGAGACCTCTTACTGTGTACACCAGGTGCACACAGTAGGTCCTCACTGTGATTTTTAACTGAGCAGAGCCAAAGAGAAATCTAGAGTTTTACTTCATTCGTTACTGAGGACCCACTGTGTGCCAGGTGTGCCGGGTGCTAGGGCTACCGTGATAAACAAGACACCATTCCCTTCACCCTAGAGGGGGCTCAGAGGACAGACAGGCCATGTGGCAGTGGTCTTGCTGTGAGGCACAAGCTGTGATGGAGGAGGAACCTGAAAAGGGTGCTAGGTGCAGCTCATCAAAGGTAATGGGGAAGGCTGAGGACCGTCTGCTGGACCTGAGGAGGCAGCAGGCCAGGGGGTGGCCAGGGTGTACCAGCACCGAGTGTGCCAGTGCCACTGTCTCAGTCCCCACCTTCTGTCCTTCTGGCTTGAGTGGGAAGTCCCAGGTTTGAAACCACAGCTTGTTTCTAGCTGCGCTACCTGGGGCAGATCACATACCCTTAGCCTCTGTAAAATAGGGAAGAGCTGGGTGCAGTGGCTCAGGCCTATAATTCCCAGCACTTTGGGAGGCCAAGGTGGGAGGATCGCCTGAACCCAGGAATTTGAGACCATCCTGAGCAACATAGGGAGCCCCTGTCTCTACAAAAAATAAAAAATTAGCTGGGCTACTTGGGAGGCTGAGGTGGGAGGATTGCCTGAACCCAGGATGTTGAGACTGCAGCGAGCTGTGATCATGCCACTGCACTCCAGCCTGGGTGACACAGCAAGACCATATCTCAAAACTAAAATTGAAATGCAGGTTGGGCACAGTAGCTCACGCCTGTAATCCCAGCACTTTGGGAGGCTGAGGCAGGCAGATCATTTGAGGTCAGGAGTTCGAGACCAGCCTAGCCAACATGGTGAAACCCCATCTCTACTAAAAATACAAAAATTAGCAAGGCATGGTGGTGCCCACCTATTATCCCAGCTACTCGGGAGGCTGAGGCAGGAGAATCACTTGAACCTGGGAGGTGGAGGTTGAAGTGAGCTGAGATCGCACCACTGCACTCCAGCCTGGGCAACAGAGCAAGACTCGTCTGAAAAATAAAGTAAAACAAAATAAAAATACAACAACAACAACAACAAACCAAAATAAATACATAAGGCTGGGTCCGGTGGCTCCCACCTGTAATCCCAGCACTTTGGGAGGCTGAGGCAGGTGGATAACGAGGTCAGGAGATCGAGACCATCCTGGCTAACACAGTGAAACCCCTTCTCTACTAAAAATACAAAAAATTAGCCGGGCGTGGTGGCGGGCGCCTTTAGTCCCAGCTACTCCAGAGGCTGAGGCGGGAGAATGGTGTGAACCCAGGAGGCAGAGCTTGCAGTGAGCCAAGATCGTGCCACTGCACTCCAGCCTGGGCGACAGAGCGAGACTCCGTCTCTAAATAAATAAATAAATAAATAAATAACATAAGGAGGGAATCCCCACCTCTCCAGGTGAGGGTGCAGGTGGGAAAGTGCTTGCCTTTGCTGAGTGCCTCCCCATTCATGTACCCACACCCGCTCCCCCAGCAAACCGCTGCAAGAAGGCCCCAGTGAAGAGCTGCACGGAGTGTGTCCGTGTGGATAAGGACTGCGCCTACTGCACGGACGAGGTGAGGGCCTGGCCCGGGTCGGTGTGGAACAGGCAAGGGTCGGGAATAGCTGGTGGAAATGAATCTGGGGTTGGGGCATCCAGGGAATGGGTGCTGCCCCCACTGACCCCCTGTCCTTCTGGCCAGATGTTCAGGGACCGGCGCTGCAACACCCAGGCGGAGCTGCTGGCCGCGGGCTGCCAGCGGGAGAACATCGTGGTCATGGAGAGCAGCTTCCAGATCACAGAGGTGCCCGGTGTGGGGACTGGGGTGGGGTCTCCCCATGCTCAGCCTGGCTATTTATGGGGGTGTATAGTGCCCCTTGGCCGGGCTGGGCCCCCATCGGGCCTCCGGAGTGACCCTCTAGCCAGGTGTCCCCTTCCATTGGCTGCAGGAGACCCAGATTGACACCACCCTGCGGCGCAGCCAGATGTCCCCCCAGGGCCTGCGGGTCCGTCTGCGGCCCGGTGAGGAGCAGCACTTTGAGCTGGAGGTGTTTGAGCCCCTGGAGAGCCCTGTGGACCTGTACATCCTCATGGACTTCTCCAACTCCATGTCCGATGATCTGGACAACCTCAAGAAGATGGGGCAGAACCTGGGTACGGAAGGGCCAGAGTGGAGGACAGCAGGGCAGGAGGGGGATGGGTGGGCGTCTGCTTGGGAGGCCAGGACTCAGGACAGCTGCACCCACCCAGAAGGAAACACAGGACATTGGAGCCCCCAAAAACCTTCCCTTCCATTCTCAAGGGAAGAATCTCAGCCAGACCCTACTCACCACTGGGGACTTCTGAGAAGGCCCAGGGCAGGCGGGCAGTGGAGCCACCTGGCCCTGACAAGGAGGGCAGCCCCTGCCATGACGCTGTGGGGAAGCTTCTGCTCCTCAGAGCTGGGCTGCATTCCCAGCCACCCTGTCCTTGCTGTATGCATAACTCCAGACCCCCAGTCCCATTTCCCTCATCCATAAATAGGAACAGACAATGTCGTGAGCATGAACTTTTGTCCAGCATGCAAAGCGTTAACCTCCCTCTTCCTCCCTTCTGAGCCAGCCCTTGGTAGGGGGGCCCGTGTTTATGCCAGGCATCAGGGCTCAGCTATCCCCTCTCTGTCCTATTGACATCCAGCTCGGGTCCTGAGCCAGCTCACCAGCGACTACACTATTGGATTTGGCAAGTTTGTGGACAAAGTCAGCGTCCCGCAGACGGACATGAGGCCTGAGAAGTAAGTGACTGTGTGGGCCCAGCAGGTGGGCAAAGGTCCAGGCCATGTGACCCCCTCTCCTCTCTCACCCACAACTTAAAATTCTCCTTCTACGGCCGGGCGCGGTGGCTCATGCCTGTAATCCCAGCACTTTGGGAGGCCAGGGCGGGCAGATCACCTGAGGTCAGAAGTTCAAGACCAGCCTCGGCAACATGGCAAAACCCTGTCTCTACTAAAAAATACAAAAATTGGCTGGGCACGGTGGTTCACGCCTGTAATCCCAGCACTTTGGGAGGCCGAGGTGGGTGGATCATGAGGTCAGGATATCAAGACCATCCTGGCTAACACGGCGAAACCCCGTCTCTACTAAAAATACAAAAGATAAGCCAGGCGTGGTGGCAGGCACCAGCAGTCCCAGCTACTCGGGAGGCTGAGGCAGGAGAATGGCGTGAACCCGGGAGGCGGAGCTTGCAGTGAGCCAGGATCGCGCCACTGCACTCCAGCCTGGGTGACAGAGCGAGACTCTGTCTCAAAAAAAAAAAAAAATTAGCCAGGTGTGGTGGTGGGTGCCTGTAATCCCAGCTACTTGGGAGGCTGAGGCAGGAGAATCGCTTGAATCCAGGAGGCAGAGGTTGCAGTGAGCCAAGATCATGCATACTGCACACCAGCCTGGGTGATAAAGTGAGACTTGGTCTCAAAAAAAAAAAAAAAAACAAATTCTCCTTCTAGTTGAAATGAGCCGGGGGCACTGGGGTCTGCGGTGTCTTCTGCCTGTGACGTTCCCTCTCCCTCCCACCTCTGCCCAGGCTGAAGGAGCCCTGGCCCAACAGTGACCCCCCCTTCTCCTTCAAGAACGTCATCAGCCTGACAGAAGATGTGGATGAGTTCCGGAATAAACTGCAGGGAGAGCGGATCTCAGGCAACCTGGATGCTCCTGAGGGCGGCTTCGATGCCATCCTGCAGACGGCCGTGTGCACGGTGGGTACTGGGAAGGGCGCTGCCAGCCTAGGCCAGGGATGAGCACTTCTGGGCAAGGGCCTGAGCTGCCCCCTGGCCTGCTCTGGCGCCAGGCTCACAGGCCCTGTGGGAAAGCCTGGGAGCCTGCAACCCCTTCGCCCTAAGACAAGCTCAGACTCTGTGAGTAGGTCTCAGTTACAATCTGAGTTCAGATGTGCCGGGAGCCATGGTCCTCTGGCCTGAGCAGTCACAGCCTGGTTTCATATCAGCTAGCAAGGCAGACCTGGACTTTAGGGTTCTGGAATCTTTAGTACCCTGAACCCACCAGCTGCCCAGTCTCCACCTGTTTTCTGGGCATCCAAATAAGCTATTTCCTTTGATATGTACATCCATTTGTTCATTTTGAAAATGACATACCCATATTACTAGGTTAGAAAACAAAGAGCGAGCCAAGGTGTGGTGGCTCACACCTGTAATCCCAGCACTTTGGGAGGCCGAGGCGGGGGCACTGCTTGAGTCCAGGATTTGAGACCAGCCTGGGCAACATGGCAAGACCCTGTCTCTACAGAAAACACAAAAATTAGCTGGGTGTGATGCACGCCTGTGGCCCTAGCTCTTTGGGGGAGCCGCCTCTCCGGCTCCTGTTTCTCAGCGTTGTCACTCAGTCATGTGCCGTCAGATGCATCTTTCATGAGGGCACTTGCTGTGAATCCAGTGGCTTAAGCCCAGCCCCATGTTGGGACCCGCGTTCCCTGTCCTACGTGACGCCGTGATGCGTGTCAGCAGGCAGCCTGCTCAGTGGGCACGCCCCGCCTTGCCTTCCCCAGAGAGACATTGGCTGGCGCCCAGACAGCACCCACCTGCTGGTCTTCTCCACCGAGTCAGCCTTCCACTATGAGGCCGACGGCGCCAACGTGCTGGCTGGCATCATGAGCCGCAACGATGAACGGTGCCACCTGGATGCCACGGGCACCTACACCCAGTACAGGACACAGGACTACCCGTCGGTGCCCACCCTGGTGCGCCTGCTCGCCAAGCACAACATCATCCCCATTTTTGCTGTCACCAACTACTCCTATAGCTACTACGAGGTACAGGGCCCGGGCCCCACGGGTGGGAGGTGGTCAAGGCAGGGGCTCCGTGGAACTTCTCAGACACCTCTCCCTCCCTCCCTTCCTCCTTCCCTCTCTTCCTCCCTCCCTCCTTTCCTCCCTTCTTTCCTTCCTCCCTTCCCAAAGCCTTTAGACCCCCCCCAAAAGTGGGCCCTAGTGGGAAGGGGAGGTCATGTGCTCATCTTCCACCCCAACTCCCAAGCAGGTGGGGGCTAAGAGGGCAGGCTCTGCGACACCACAGCAGGTTCCAGGCCTCAGTTTCCCCATCCTCAAAGCGGGAAGAATCCTAGAGCTGTTCAGATTCATGGAGATGCTTAGCCTGAGACCTGGCCTTCTCTCCCGCAGAAGCTTCACACCTATTTCCCTGTCTCCTCGCTGGGGGTGCTGCAGGAGGACTCGTCCAACATCGTGGAGCTGCTGGAGGAGGCCTTCAATGTGAGGGCAGCTCAGGCTCCAGAGTCTGAGCCCTACTGGGGCAGGGCAGGAGGTGGGCAGAGTGGGCAAGAGGTGTCTTGGGTCATGGTGGAGAAATGGGTCTGGGACAGACCAGTGAGGAAGGGTCTCTGGCTATCCCTGAGGCCCCGAGGGGCCACCTGGGCCTGGCCCTGGCTCCTGCAGGCTCTGTGATACCCCGCATGATGCCAGCCACACTTGGAGGTTGGGGTGGAGCACAACCAGGCCCCCCACAGAGCACTGATCAACCTCCTTCCTCCTTTAGCGAATCCGCTCCAACCTGGACATCCGGGCCCTAGACAGCCCCCGAGGCCTTCGGACAGAGGTCACCTCCAAGATGTTCCAGAAGACGAAGACTGGGTCCTTTCACATCCGGCGGGGGGAAGTGGTACGCCTCTGTGGGGGCAGCGGGGTGGGGGACAGGCATAGCGCCCTGCACGGAGTGGAATCGTTTAAAACAGCGGTCAAGAGCGTGGCCCCTGGAGTCAGGCAGGCCTCGGTGCAGATCCCTGGGCCTAGCCGCTTGGATGAGCCTGGGATGCTCCTCTGCTTGTTGGTTTCCTCGGCATGCAAGCGTCCAGCCTGGAGGCTTGCTGGGGCAGTAAATGGGTTAGTGTCATGAAGCCCAGAGGCCCTGGCTACTGTCATTGTTGCTGTGATTGTGACTGCGCTGGGAAGGAGGGAGTTTTCAGCCCTGAGGGAGGTGAGCAGGAGCTCGTATCAGGGATCCAGACATCTCCTAGGAACTTGGGGGCTGAGGGCCTTCGGGCATCCGTGGCCCCCTGGTCCTTGGGGCTGGGCCTGCCTTGGCTGACCACGGGGCCCCTGCAGGGTGTATACCAGGTGCAGCTGCGGGCCCTCGAGCACGTGGATGGGACTCATGTGTGCCAGCTGCCGGAGGACCAGAAGGGCAACATCCATCTGAAACCTTCCTTCTCCGATGGCCTCAAGATGGACGTGGGCATCATCTGTGACGTGTGCACCTGCGAGCTGGTACAACGCAGCCCCGCTGGGCGGGAGGGGAGAGCTGAGCCAAGCACCCAGGGGCCCTGAGGAATGAAGCAGGACTCCTGTGCCCCATATCCCTTGTGGGGTGTCCCGAGGCACACAGGAGAGCAGAATGTCCAGTGGCCCCGGTCCTGCTCCCCCAATGCACCCCACCGTGGTCTCTCTCATTCCAGCGAAAAGAGGTGCGGTCAGCTCGCTGCAGCTTCAACGGAGACTTCATGTGTGGACACTGTGTGTGCAGTGAGGGCTGGTGAGTGGGGAAGGGAGTTGGGCACCCAGGACACCAGTGGCCCCTGATGGGAAGGCTGGGCTCCTGCAGGGGCCTGGACCTGGGTGCACCTTGTGCACCTGGCCAGGGGTGGGGCGGCAATCAAAGAAACAGCTAAGGGCGGGGCACACCCAGTTGTTGGTCAAACCCAGGTCAAAGCACTTTGAAATACAGAGATATATGGGCTGTCTCTAGAAAGAGGTGTGGGGATTGAGACGGGGTTGGCTGTTGGGGCTGGGGTCTGGATCTTGGGGGACGGGCACAGGAGGCTTCCTTTTTGCTCCATGCCTTTGATATTCTGAGTCCTGTGTCATATTGCCCGATCAGAAGAGAGCTCGTAAACGCACAGCAGTAAGGGCTTTAGCTTCAGGACACTGGGTAATCTTGCCACAACGTGAGGCAGAGCAGTGGGGAAAGGACACTGGAAGGGGTGACATGACAGGGCACTGGGGTTTAGGTCTCAGCTCAGCAACTTCTGTCTGCATGACTGGGAGCTGCCTCAGCCCTCTCAGAGCCTCAGTTTCCTCGTCTGTAAAATGGGACAGCAGGCCAGGCGAGGTGGCTCACGCCTGTAATCCCAGCACTTTAGGAGGCCGAGGTGGGTGGATCACCTGAGGTCAGGAGTTCAAGACCAGCCTGGCCAACATGGTGAAATCCCATCTCTACTAAAAATACAAAAAATTAGCTGGGCATGGTGGTGCATGCCTGTAATCCTAGCTACTCGGGAGGCTGAGGCAGAATTGCTTGCACCTAGAAGGCAGAGGTTGCAGTGAGCTGAGATCGCGCCACTGCACTCCAGCCTAGGTGAGAAGAGCGAAACTCTGTCTTGAAAAAAATAAAATAAAATAGGCCGGGCGCGGCGGCTCACGCCTGTAATTTCAGCACTTTGGGAGGCCGAGGTGGGCGGATCACAAGGTCAGGAGATCGAGACCATCCTAGCTAACACGGTGAAACCCCGTCTCTACTAAAAATACAAAAAATTAGCCAGGCGCGGTGGCGGGCGCCTGTAGTCTCAGCTACTCAGGAGGCTGAGGCAGGAGAATGGCGTGAACCCGGGAGGCAGAGCTTGCAGTGAGCCAGGATCGCGCCACTGCACTCCAGCCTGGGCGACAAGGCGAGACTCCATCTCAAAAAAATAAAATAAAATGGGACAGCAAAAGCCCCAGCTTTCCTCCTGGGCTGTTTCGGGGAAGTGACCACTTCCTCCTTCAGGAGTGGCCAGACCTGCAACTGCTCCACCGGCTCTCTGAGTGACATTCAGCCCTGCCTGCGGGAGGACGAGGACAAGCCGTGCTCCGGCCGTGGCGAGTGCCAGTGCGGGCACTGTGTGTGCTACGGCGAAGGCCGCTATGAGGGTCAGTTCTGCGAGTATGACAACTTCCAGTGTCCCCGCACTTCCGGGTTCCTCTGCAATGGTGAGCACAACAACTGCGGCCAATGCTGACGGCGGGGTAGGGTGAGGACAGCAAGCATGACTTTCCCGTCAGGACCCAGGTGGGGAGAGCCAGACTTGGAATCAGAATCCCCAAGTTCAGGCCCAGCCCACTCTGGATGCCCTGAGGGCCGCCCCTGAGTCCTGCCCCAACCTGGGCCTCACTTCCCTCATCTGCAACATCCATGCCCAAGGCCACTGTTGGCAGGACTTTCCCCTGGTTTTAAGATTCCAACTCCCCTGAGATTCTCTCTGGAAGTTCAGTTCTATGCCCACCCGCCTTCTCCACACCCCTGTCTTATTAGAGTGGGTGCCACCAAGCTCAGCCCTCCAATGGCTGGCAGGTATATTGGCATTATGATCTTTCCTCTCTCCAAAGATGCTAAATTTCTGTGGTTTTGTTGTTGTTGTTGTTGTTGTTGCTGTTTTTGTTTTTGTTTTTTTTTGAGACAGAGTTTCGCTCTTGTCGCCCAGGCTGGAGTGCAAGAGCACAATCTTGGTTCACTGCAACCTCTGCCTCCTGGGTTCAGGCGATTCTCCTGCCTCAGCCTCCCTAGTAGGTGGGACTATAGGCATGCACCACCATGCCCAGCTAATTTTGCATTTTTAGTAGAGACAGGGTTTCACCATGTTGGCCAGGCTGGTCTCGAACTCCTGACCTCAGGTGATCTGCCCCCGCTCAGCCTCCCAAAGTGCTGAGATTACAGGCGTGAGCCACTGAGCCTGGCCCAAAGATGCTAAATTTCTAGCTGGAGGGCCTGGAGCTTCCTCTGTATTCCCATGGGTCCAGGCCATAGGCACACAGTCTGACCAGGAACATCAGAGCTAGGCAGGATCACAGAACTCAGACAAGAGGACATATGGAAGGATTGATAGTTGAATGGAGGAGGATGAATGAAAATCTACTCATCAAATACTTATGAAGCCCTCACTGTATACTTTCCAAGCCCCTGCTTTTCTACTCTTTCTTCTGTTCTTGCTTTTGTTCACCATTTCTTCTCTTCAACTGTCTGTACCTGAGTGTGCTCAGAGAAACAGAAGAGAGAACTGGGCACCACTGGAGAAAGGCAGACAAGTGGCACAGAGGGAGGTATGAGAGAGGAAGGGAGGTAGGTGCCTCTGGAGAAGGAGGCAGGGCCAGAGTACAAAGGGCTTCGGTTCTAGTCCAGAGCAGGACTTCATCCTTTGGACAAAAGGGAGTCACTGGAGGTTTTACTTTCATTTTCTAACTATTTGCATATTAACCTTGTATCCAGTCACCTTGCTAAACACACTTATGAGATCTAATAATTTATCTGTAGATTCTTCCGGATACTTTGTGACATGTTCCTGACACTTGCAAATAAAGACAATTTTATTTATTTATTTATTTATTTATTTTTGAGATGGAGTCTTGCTCTGTCACCCAGGCTGGAGTGCAGTGGCATGATCTCGGCTCACTACAACCTCTGCCTCCCAGGTTCAAGCAATTCTCCTGCCTCAACCTCCCAAGTAGCTGGGATTACAGGGGCCCGCCACCACGCCCAGCTAATTTTTGTATTTTTAGTGGAAACAGGGCTTCACCATGTTGGCCAGGCTGGTCTTGAACTCCTGAGCTCAAGTGATCCTCCTGCCTCAGCCTCCCAAAGTGCTGGGATTACAGGTGTGAGCCACCATGCCCGGCTGACAGTTTTATTTCTTTTTTCTTTTTTTCTTTTTTTTTTTTTTTTGAGACAGTCTTGCTCTGTCACCAGGCTGGAGTGCAGTGGCATGATCTCGGCTCACTGCAACCTCCGCCTCCCAGGTTCAAGTGATTCTCCTGCCTCAGCCTCCTGAGTAGCTGGGACTACAGGCATGCACCACCATGACCAGCTAATTTTTGTATTTTTAGTAGAGATGAGGTTTCTCCATGTTGGCCAGGATGGTCTCAGTCTCTTGACCTTGTGATCTGCCCGCCTCAGCCTCCCAAAGTGCTGGGATTACAGGCGTGAGCCACCTTGCCTGGCCTTATTTCTTACCTTCTAATGCTTATACATCTTATTTCTTTTTCTGACCTTATTGCATTGGCCAGGACCCATTAGAGGTTCTGAGCTAGGGGAGCAGGAGCCACATGATTGGATTTGTTTTGAGATAATTATTCTGGCTGCAGAGTGGAAGGTAGGCAGGATAGAGGCAGAGATGGAGGGAAGGAGATTTCAGGAAAGTGAGGAAGAGATGACTTCTGCCCCAGGCTAGTGGCATCCTGGCTCCCACAGCTCTGCTCCACGGGCCTTCCCTGCCAGGTGGGCAGCCTGGACTACAGGCGCAGATGTAGCTCTCATCTCCCTTCCTTGTCCCTCTCTGCAGACCGAGGACGCTGCTCCATGGGCCAGTGTGTGTGTGAGCCTGGTTGGACAGGCCCAAGCTGTGACTGTCCCCTCAGCAATGCCACCTGCATCGACAGCAATGGGGTAGGCCTGGGCATAAGACAGACAGTGTCTGTCAGCACCACCCACCCTCTCCAGAGAGAACCCTATGGAGAGAGGAGAGGGAGCAGGCAGGGATGGGGCACAGCTGGCTCACTGGTGCCCCCTCCTACCCCAGGGCATCTGCAATGGACGTGGCCACTGTGAGTGTGGCCGCTGCCACTGCCACCAGCAGTCGCTCTACACGGACACCATCTGCGAGATCAACTACTCGGCGGTGAGGCTAGGACCTGCGAGGTGTGGGCGTGGGAACAGGGAAGGCACAGGGCAGGGTGGGCAGGAGGGGCTAAGCCTGATGCCACAGGAGCTGGCCAAGGGCAAGAGGTTTGGGGGGGCGGGGGTCTGGCAGAGGCCCACCCAACACAGTGCCTGTCTGCCCCGTCTTTCCCCGCCAAGATCCACCCAGGCCTCTGCGAGGACCTACGCTCCTGTGTGCAGTGCCAGGCGTGGGGCACCGGGGAGAAGAAGGGGCGCACGTGTGAGGAATGCAACTTCAAGGTCAAGATGGTGGATGAGCTTAAGAGAGGTAGGGCAGGGGCTGAGGGTTGCGGTTGCTGAGAGCCTAGGCAGGGGGCATCCAACGGGGCAAGGGTGTCATCACCTGGACAGGGGCTTGCAGTCTGGGCTAAGGTCACACAGTCCGCACAGGAACTCCAGAGCTGGGAGGGACCACAGAACCCAGATAGAGGACACCGAGTCCCAGAAAAGGGTAAAAGCCTGAGCAGGAGGCACACAACCCAGGCGGTGGGACACAGTCTGGCCCAGGAAGGGACCAAGAGTCTTGGTGAGAGGCACCTGACTTGGGTAGGGGCACGCACACAGCAGGGGTACATGGTCACTCTGTGGAGACACGCAGCCTCCCCTCCCCGAGATCAGATACGTTTTCTGGACCCTGAGTTCCTGGGTGATGTCCAGGTCAGGGAAGTGGGGGAGGTAGGTTTCTAGGCTCTGATGCTCCTGAGCAGGGGAACCCCCACCACACCCGTTCCTGTGCCAGGTGAGAGCACGGCTTTGCAAGGACTTCCACTCTTCCCCAGGAGGCCCTGCCGTGGGTGAGGCAGATCCCAGAGTAGGGGCCCCCTCACCAGACCCTGGGGTCCTCTGGGGCGGAGGGGTGTGGCTGAGGTGCCCTGCTGACTGGCTGTGGGTACAGCCGAGGAGGTGGTGGTGCGCTGCTCCTTCCGGGACGAGGATGACGACTGCACCTACAGCTACACCATGGAAGGCGACGGCGCCCCTGGGCCCAACAGCACTGTCCTGGTGCACAAGAAGAAGGGTGAGCTGGTGGGGCCGGGCACAGGGAGGGGGCATGTTGTCAGAGCTTGGTGGGGAGGACAGGCACCACCTCCCCCACCTCCTCTCCTCTCCAGACTGCCCTCCAGGCTCCTTCTGGTGGCTCATCCCCCTGCTCCTCCTCCTCCTGCCGCTCCTGGCCCTGCTACTGCTGCTATGCTGGAAGTACTGCGCCTGCTGCAAGGTGAGCACCCAGGGTGCCTCCCAAGGCCCCACATCCCAGGGTCCCCACCCCAACAGGGCCCCCACCCTCCACCAGGGTCCCCAACCCCCTCCTGGGTCCCCACCTCACCAGGGTCCCCTCCCTGACAGGGTCTCCACCTTCCATCAGGGTCCTCCTCAGGGTCCCCAACCCCCACCAGGGTCCCCGGCCTCCCCATGGTTCCCCCAACAGCCCACCCACCATCCCCACTCCCGCAGCTTTCTAGCCAGAGGCTTCAGCCCGTAGAGTCCAGCTGTCTGGATTCTGGTCCCAGCTGTGTGACCTTGGGCAAATTACTTAATCTCTCCATGCCTCAGTTCCCTCACCTGTAAAATGAAGATTATAGAATTGACCTCAGAGCCGGGTGCGGTGGCTCACGCCTGTAATCCCAGCACTTTGGGAGGCCGAGGCGGGTGGATCACGAGGTCAGGAGATTGAGGCCATCCTGGCTAAGATGGTGAAACCCCGTCTCTACTAAAAATACAAAAAAATTAGCCGGGCATCATAGTGGGCACCTGTAGTCCCAGCTACTCGGGAGGCTGAGGCAGGAGAATGGTGTGAACCCGGGAGGCAGAGCTTGCAGTGAGCCGAGATCGCGCCACTGCACTCCAGCGTGGGCAACAGAGCGAGACTCTGTCTCAAAAAAAAAAAAAAAGAATTGACCTCAGAAAGTGGAGCTGAAGCTTAAATTAGTAAAGTTCAGAAGGGACTGACCCATAGCATGCACCATCACCCCCGCCCCCGCTTTGGCAAGACCCACACCAACCCCATCCAGCTTCCTGAGTGACAGTAATGATGATGACGCCCATGAGCTCCTAGCCCGAGTCATCCTGGAGCCCCAGCCCCCAGCTCAGCCCTTGCCAGCATCCGTTCTCTGCTTAGCTCAGTGTTCCTCTTTGTGCTGTCGCCACAGCATGTCCACATGACTCCGTTTCCCTGCCCCCCATCACCCCATGAGGTCAGTGGGGCAAGGTCACTCTGCCCTGTGACAGATGGAGAAATTGGGGCTGAGAGGCAGGTGATAAATACACAGTCCTCAAAAGGGGCTGAGGCAAGCTGAGCCCACGTCTTCCCCAGCTCTAGTGCCCACCCAGGACCCCCACTCCATCAGCCATCGGTGGCCAGATCCCTGAGAGCACCTGCTCTGGGGTCAGCCACGTGCAAAGGGCCTGGGAGCCACAACAAGGAAGAAAGGTCCCTGCCCGCCGGGAGCTGGCAGTCATAAGGGAGAACGGACAAGAGAAAGTGTGGAGGATGGCATGGCTCAGAGTGGGGACTGTAGGCGGCAGACCACACTCCGTAGTAACCCCCAGTGTTGTGGGATATTAATGTGCATTACATAGGCAAGGAGTTATGTGATCAAATAGGTTTGAGCTAGGCACGGTTGCGCGTGTCTGTAGTCCCAGCTACTCAGAAAGCTGAGGCAGGAGGATCACTTGAGTCTGGGAGTTTGAGGCTACAGTGAGCTATGATTATGCCACTGCACTCCAGCCTGGGTGACAGAGTGAGACTCAAAAAAAAAAAAAAAGAAGAAGGTTTAAGAAACAAGTTTCTTAAATTTGTTTAAGTTACAGTGGCTCACGCCTGTAATCCCAGCACTTTGGGAGGCTAAGGCGGGTAGATCACTTGAGGTCAGAAGTTCGAGACAAGCCTGGCCAATATGGTGACAGCCCATCTCTACTAGAAATACAAAATTAGCTGGGCATGGAGGCGAATGCCTGTAATCCCATTTACTAGGGGGGCTGAGGCAGGAGAATTGCTTGAACCTGGGAGGTAGAAGTTGCAGTGAGCCGAGATCGTGCCACTGCATTCCAGTCTGGGCAACAGAGCGAGACCCTGTCTCAAAAAAAAAAAAAAAAAAAAACGGAAAAAGAAAAGAAACAAAGAAACAAGTTTCTTGTCTGCAGGACTTCTCAGAGGCTTTGGTATAGTCCTGTGCCTAACCTGCAAGAGGGGTATGGGGAATGAATTCAGTGCTTCCCAAGTGAATCTGACCACAGAACCTTTACAGAGCACCCGGCAGGATGAGGGTTCCACGGCGCAAACTTTGGGAGCCCTCTGCCCCCATCCCCCTCTATGCCCTTGTGTGCCATGCTTACACCCTGCCACCACCTGGATATTCTGGTGTCTGGGAAGCCACTGTCACCCCTCTGGACCATTGGCATGGGGCGGGGTGGCTGGAAGGGCTTACCTGGGCCAGGGCAGCTGTCTCAGGCCTCACCCTCACCCACCTTGTCTCCTAGGCCTGCCTGGCACTTCTCCCTTGCTGCAACCGAGGTATGGGCCTGGCATCGCAGGGGCAGCAGGGGATCTGACTGCTCTTTCTCTGAGCTGGGGTGGAGGGAAGCCGAACCTGGAACGGCAGAGGCTGGAGGCTCTGGGGTCCCACCGGATGAGGTTGGGCTGTGCAGGTCTAGGGAGGGGTGCCGTGCTGAGGACCCCATCCTGCAGGTCACATGGTGGGCTTTAAGGAAGACCACTACATGCTGCGGGAGAACCTGATGGCCTCAGACCACCTGGACACACCCATGCTGCGTAGCGGGAGCCTCAAAGGCCGTGACGTGGTCCGCTGGAAGGTCACCAACAACATGCAACGGCCTGGCTTTGCCACTCATGCCGCCAGCATCAACCCCACAGAGCTGGGTGAGGGCAGGGCTGGGCGCCACAGCTCTGGGCAGTGCCCTTCGGGCCCTCTGTTCCAGATCTGGGATCACAGCACGCCTCTTCTCTGGGTGTGGGGTGCAGGCACAGGGCTCAGCCACCTTTTGCCCTGTCCTGATGGTGCTATCAACCTCGTGCCTCGGTGTGCGTGGCCTGCTGGCCAGGCGTCCCCTGATCCTAGCATGGTTGCTGGAGGGATGCTCTGTGGTGCCCGTCATGCAGGGGGCTGACCACCTCCATCTCACCCCCTCCCACCGCCTTTCCCTAGTGCCCTACGGGCTGTCCTTGCGCCTGGCCCGCCTTTGCACCGAGAACCTGCTGAAGCCCGACACTCGGGAGTGTGCCCAGCTGCGCCAGGAGGTGGAGGAGAACGTAAGGACCCAGGAGCTAGGCCTGGCAGGAGATGTGGGTATGAGGGCGGGTGAGGTGGGCAGGGCAAAGCGAATGCGGTCGTGGCACCGAGATTCATTAACTAGGGGAGAGAGGCCTCTCTGGACCTGTGCCTGGCAGGGGGCATCCTGGGATCTGTTTCCAGAGGGCAGGAGGCCAGAGCCTGGGCCCAGGATGCTGCCCCACGGGGCATGCCCCAGCCAACCCTGAGGATCTCTGGGTACAGAGGCTGCCTGGCTCCCTGGGTCCCCAGCCTGAGGGCTTGCCATGGGGTGGCCTAGGCCCAGCCTCACGCCCCTCCCTTGCCTGGCAGCTGAACGAGGTCTACAGGCAGATCTCCGGTGTACACAAGCTCCAGCAGACCAAGTTCCGGTGAGTCCTGGGGTGCCCGGGTTGGGTGGGGGAGCCGCTCCTACCAGGACTCCAGGAGCTGAAGCCCCCAGGCAGATCAGGCCTCCACTTCAGGGCTATCTAGCTCACAGCGCCCTCTTTGTCCCCACAGGCAGCAGCCCAATGCTGGGAAAAAGTGAGTAGAAGACTCGCGGGTGAGAGGGCTCCCACTTCCTGCCTGCCTGTCCCCAGCCCAGCCACTGCCTCGTCCGTCCCTACTCCATCTCCATCCCATAGGAAAGGACGGTCGGATGTGTCCGTCGGGTTCGGACCTTCATTCGTTCCTTTGACCATTTCTTCAACAAATGCTAGTGTGAAGTGCTTGCTATGAAGTGGCCCCTGGACTAGAGCAGGCAAAAGCAAATCAACCCAGTCCCTGCCCTCATATAGGTGACCGTCCAGCCCCCCACCCAGTACCAGCGATAGCAGGTGCCCATCTCCATCTGCTCCAGGGTCCAAGACCCTGATCTTGGGTGCACCTCTGGGGGCCAGGCAGGTTACCGAAAGGCTGGGCCAGCAGGTCACACACCTCTTTCCCCAGGTCCTACTCCGGGTCCTGGCCCTTCAGGGGGAGAGAGAGGGAGTGTGAGGAGGGGGTCTTGATGCAGGGACAGAAGAGCTAGAATCACAGCACATGGCCATCAGTAAGAACCGTTGGCTGGGTGTGGTGGCTCACACCTGTAATCCCAGCACTTTGGGAGGCTGAGGCGGGTGGATCACCTCAGGTCAGGAGTTTAAGACTAGCCAGGCCAACATGGTGAAACCCCATCTCTACTAAAAATACAAAAAGTAGCCGGGTGTGGTGGTGGGCACCTGTAATCCCAGCTACTTGGGAAGCTGAGGCAGGAGAATCCCTTGAACCCGGGAGGCAGAGGTTACAGTGAGCCGAGATTGCGCCACTGCACTCCAGCCTGCGCAACAGAGTGAGAATCTGTCTCAAAAAAAAAAGGAATGGCTGACCAGCATTTCTGATCCTGCTACGGGCCAAGCATCGTCCTAAGGGCTTTCCGTGTGTGGTCGTCTTATCCAGCCCTCTCGTCAAGCCTGTGAGGTAGATCTCACTGCTGTTCCCATTTTGCAGATGAGGAAGCTGAGGCTCAAAAGGGTTAAGTGACTTGCCCAAGGTTACCCAGCTATCGAGAACTAGAGCCAGGGCTGGGGCCGCGGCAGCCTGGCTTGAGCACTCACACCCTTAGCATCTTGCTGTCCAGCCCTTGATGAGGTGGGCAGAGAAGCCCATTTCACAGAGGAGGATGCTGAGGACAGGGAGGCGCCATGGCTGGGCTGAGGCTGCAAGGTAAAGGGTATGGGGCTGGCATAGGCCTGGAGCACTGCCTGCCTCCGAAGACCCTGCACTTCTTGCTGTCTTACATCCTGGCCCCTGAAGGGGAGAGGACAGGCAGGAGGGACAGGGCAGCAGGTGCCAGCCTGACCCCTCTGCTGCCTGAACCCTCCACCCTCGACCCAGGCAAGACCACACCATTGTGGACACAGTGCTGATGGCGCCCCGCTCGGCCAAGCCGGCCCTGCTGAAGCTTACAGAGAAGCAGGTGGAACAGAGGGCCTTCCACGACCTCAAGGTGGCCCCTGGCTACTACACCCTCACTGCAGACCAGGGTAGGAGGGCAGGTCCCCTGTGCCACTGCCTCGCACCTCCCGCCCGTGTGGCCCTGTGACCCACCTCTGACCACCTCCGAACTCCCACCCAGACGCCCGGGGCATGGTGGAGTTCCAGGAGGGCGTGGAGCTGGTGGACGTACGGGTGCCCCTCTTTATCCGGCCTGAGGATGACGAGGAGAAGCAGCTGCTGGTGGAGGCCATCGATGTGCCCGCGGGCACTGCCACCCTCGGCCGCCGCCTGGTAAACATCACCATCATCAAGGAGCAAGGTGGGTCAGGGTGCGGAGAGTGGGGGAGGCAGACGGGGGCTCGGGGGCACTGGTTCCTCCTGCTTAAGTGGAATTGCGACCTGGCCATGTGGCCTGGGCTAGTCACTTAACCTCTGCACGCCTTGGTTTCTCCATCTGTAAAATGGGTAAGGGCTCTTTTACAGAATACAGGGCTGTTCACCTCGCCACACTGCCTGGTGGTGAGCGCTTAGTAAATGGAAGCTTCTGTTGCATCCTCATAAGGGCCAGACCCTTGCTCCTCTCTATCTAGAAGAGGGGTTGGCCAAGGCATCACACCATGGACATCTGAGCTCTCCTCCCACCTGTGCCCGAAGCCACAGGCCTCAGGCCTGTTCCTGCTCTGCTCCAGCCCTGGGGCTGAGGGCTCCATCTCTGGTCCTGCCCGTGCCTGGCCTCCCTCCTCTGCCTGGCCCTTCCAGGATGTCTGGACACTTTGTTCCAGACCCACTTTTTGTTTTCTTGAGACGGAGTCTTGCTCTGCCATGCAGGCTGGAGTGCAATGGCACCATTTTGGCTCACTGCAACCGCTGCCTCCCAGGTTGAAGTGATTCTCCTGCCTCAGCCTCCCGAGTAGCTGGGATTACAGGCGCTCGCCACCACACCCAGCTAATTTTTCTATCTTTAGTAGAGATGGGGTTTCGCCATGTTGGCCAGGCTGGTCTCGAACTCCTGACCTCAGGTGATCCACCTGCCTCGGCCTCCCAAAGTGCTGGGATTACAGGCACGAGCCACTGCGCCCGGCCCCTCACCTTTTTCTGGAAGGATTTTCCGTTTCGCTCCTGTGCCTTTCCCAGAGGGCAATGCATAGAGGGAACCAAGCGGACAACTGGATTCTGGGCTGGGCTGGACTGGGCAGGGCCGCAGGAGAGCAGGAGGTGGGAAAGGACTGGGCCCAGCACGCTCTGACCAATGCCCGGGCTCCTTGCAGCCAGAGACGTGGTGTCCTTTGAGCAGCCTGAGTTCTCGGTCAGCCGCGGGGACCAGGTGGCCCGCATCCCTGTCATCCGGCGCGTCCTGGATGGCGGGAAGTCCCAGGTCTCCTACCGCACACAGGATGGCACCGCGCAGGGCAACCGGGTGAGGCTCCGCCACAGGGTCGAGGGTCCAGCCCGGGGGGCTGCGTGGGCACTGCATTGGGTTCCCAGGACAAAGCAGCACATGGCAGCTGCTTGAGTCCCTGGATGCTGGCCGTGCCCCTGGCTGGCCTCCCAAGGACACATCCACCTGCTCCTGCCACCCTGTGGCAGGGGAGTCTCACCTGCCCAGGGTGCCAGTGACACCCTGGGTGAGGCTCCATTGCTGCCAGGGACTCAGGCCAAGAGGGCTCTTTCTTCCTTCATGGGCCAGGGACCTGCCCAGACCATTCCTGTCCCCTCCTACAACCCAGGATCCACAGGGTAGCCAAACCGCTTGGAGATAAACTCCCCCTGTATGCCCCAGTCCGGGGGGCTTTGGGCTTCTTGAGCTGGGATCGAAGACCCCATGTCCCCAGGCCCGACTCCCCAAGGGCTGTCACAATTTGCCAAGCAGCAAGAGCAACCCTTCAAGGCAGGGAGTGCCGTAGCTGGACCAGCATCACCTTCACTGCTGAGCCCCAGTGCTAGGGTACAGCCAAACCAGGTGGCACACAGGCTGGACTGGGTGTACAGGCTTCATAGTTTTGTTTCTTTTGTTTGTTTTGTGTGGGGATTTTTTGCTTCTTAATTTTTTGGGGAGACAGGGTCTTGCTATGTTGCCCAGGCTGGTCTTGAACTCCTGGACCTCGAGTGATCCAGCCACCCCGGCCTCCCAAAGTGCTGGGATTACAGGAGTGAGCCACCACGCCCAGCCTAGTTTTTGTATTTTTAGTAGAGATGGGGTTTTGCCATGTTGGCCAGGCTGGTCTTAAACTCCTGATCTCAAATGATCCTCTCACCTCGGCTTCCCAAAGTGCAGGGATTACAGGTGTGAGCCAGTGCACCTGGCCTTTCTAGTTTTTAAATGTTGGCAACAAATCCATAATTAAAAACAAAGGCCGGGCATGGTGGCTCACACCTGCAATCCCAGCACTTTGGGAGGCTAAGGTGGGAGAATCACTTGAACCCAGGAGTTCAAGACCAGCCTAGGCAACGTGGTGAGACCGTGTCTATACATATAATTTAAACATTAGCTGGGCATGGTAGTGCATACTTGTGGACCCAGCTACTTGGAAGGCTGAGGCAGGAAGATCACTTGAGGCCAGGAGGTTGAGGCTACAGTGAGCCATGTTCATGCCACTGCACTTCAGCCTGGGCAACAGAGTAAGAAAGACCCTATCTAAAAAAATAATAATAATTAACTTTTTAAAAATCAAACAAAAAAACAAAGAAACAAAACCTGGCTCAGTGCAGTAGCTCATGCATGTAATCCCAACACTGTGGGAGGCCCCAGCGGGAGGATCACTTGAGTCCAGGAGTTGCAGGCCAGCTTGGGCAACATAGTGAGACCCTGTCTCTATGTTAAAAAAATAATAATAATAAAAAAGGCCAGGCGAGGTGGCGTATGCCTGTAATCCTAGCACTGTGGGAGGCCAAGGCAGGCGGATCGCCTGAGGTCACGAGTTCGAGACCAGCCTGGCCAACATGGTGAAACCCTGTCTCTACTAAAAATACAAAAATTAGTTCGGCATGGTGACACGTGCCTGTAATCCCAGCTACCCGGGAGGCCGAGGCAGGAGAATCGCTGGAAACCAGGAGGTGGAGGCTGCAGTGAACCGAGATCATGCCACTGCACTCCAGCCTGAGCGACAGAGTGAGACTCCGTCTCAAAAAAAGAAAAAAAAAATTATCTCAAAAGTAATAAAGTCTTGCCTCCCTGGGCCCACAGGCCCATCCGGCAAACATAGGGGAGCATGTAGTCAGCAGGCCCAGGCTGCCTGGCCACATCCTATTTTTATTTACTTCTTTTTATTGATAGGAACTGTTCTTATTATTTTTCCAATGTCCCCCCATAAAAATTCCAAAGAATAATTTTTTTTTTTAAGAGACAAGGTCTCCCTCTAGTCCAGGGTGGAGTACAGTGGCACAGTCCTAGCTCTCTGCGATCTTGAACTCCTGGGCTCAAGCAATCCTTCAACCTCAACCTCCCAAGTAGCTGGGACTACAGATGTCCACCACCACACGGCTAATTTTGTGTTTTTTTTTCTTTGAGACGGAGTCTCACTCTGTTGCCCAGGCTGGTGCAGTCTCAGCTTACTGCAACCTCCGCCACCAGGGTTCAAGCGATTCTCCTCCTCAGCCTCCCAAGTAACTGGGACTACAGGTGCGCACCACCACACCCAGCTAAATTTTGTATTTTTAGTAGAGACGGGGTTTCACCATGTTGGTCAGGCTGTTCTCAAACTCCTGACCTCGTGATCCGCCCACCTCAGCCTCCCAAAGTGCTGGGATTACAGGCGTCAGCCACCGCGCCCGGCCATTTTGTATTTTTAGTAGAGATAGGGTTTCGCCATGTTGCCCAGGCTGGTCTCAAACTCCTAGGATAACATGATCCTTTTGCCTTGCCTTCTGGTTATCCTGTTACACTTGTATAAAGATGCTTTGAGGCTGGGTGCAGTGGCTCATGCCTGTAATCCCAGCACTTTGGGAGGCCAGGGCGGGCGGATCGCTTGAGATCAGGAGTTCAAGACCAGCCTGGCCAACATGGCGAAACCCTGTCTGTACCAAAAATACAGAAAATTATCTGGGTGTTGTGGTGTGCACCTGTGGTCCCAGCTACTCGGGAGGCTGAGGTGGAGCCCAGTAGGTGGAGGTTGCAGTTAGCCGAGATAGTGCCACTGCACTCCAGCCTGGGTGACAGAGTGAAACCCCTGTCTCAAAAAAAAAAAAAAAAAGCTTTGATATTTGTTTTTTAAAACATTTTCTCACCTTTTTATTTTTAAAAACTTCAACATACAGAAAAATGGAAGGAACGATAAAACTAGCACCCATTTACCCTTTACATAGATTCACCGATTGCTAATATTTGCTTTCTCTCTCTTTCTATATAGATAGCAACATAGAAATATAGATAGAGATGTGGACATCTGTATCTTCACATTGATTATACTAGTACCTAAAATTAGTCCATATTCCAGCCAGGCGTGGTGGCTCACACCTGTAATCCCAGCACTTTGGGAGGCCGAGGCAGGTGCATCACCTGAGGTCAGGAGTTTGACACCAGCCTGACCAACACGGAGAAACCCCGTCTCTACTAAAAATACAAAAATTAGCCGGGCATGGTGGCACATGCCTGTAATCCCAGCTACTAGGGAGGCTGAGGCAGGAGAATCATTTGAACCCAGTGGGTGGAGGTTGCACTGAGCTGAGATTGCGCCAGTTCACTCCAGTCTGGGCAAAAGAGCAAAACTGCATCCCAAAAAATATATAAAATAAAATAAAATTCGTCCATATTCCAATGTCCCCTTGTTCGGATGTCCCAATAATGTCCTTTATAGCTTTTTTCCCCCCAATGCAGGAACTAATCAAGGATTTGGCATTGACTTTTGTCACGTGTCTTGACTCCTTTAATCTAGAGAAGTTTCTGGCTTTGTCTTCCGTGACACTGACTTTTGTTAAGACAAGTTCTCGCTCTGTCACCCAGGCTGGAGTACAGTGCCTCACTGCAACCTCTGCCTCCCGGGTTCAAGCAATTCTCCTGCCTTAGCCTCCCCAGTAGCTGGGATTACAGGCACCAGCCACCATGTCGGGCTAATGACACTGACGTTTTTGAAGTATCTGTGTAGGTTGCTTGCAGGCAGCTCCCTGGTTTTTTGTTGTTGTTTTGTTTTTTGTTTGTTTGTTTTACAACTATGGGTCTCACTTTCTGAGTTGGGTGGCATGAGGTTGCCTCCCCAGCCATGGCCCTGGCTGCTGCCCCTGGAATTGAAATCTTGCCCTGAAGTGCCACCTAGTGGTCTTCTGTGTGAAGGATTTTTTTTTTTTTTTTTTTTTTCCTCCCAGTTCTTATTCTGGAAAGCTCAGGCATGCTCCACGGCATTGAAAGGAAGATGGGTGGCTCACGCCTGTAATCCCAGCACTTGGGAAGGCCAAGGTGGGCGGATCGCTTGAGGCCGGGAGTTCAAGACCAGCCTAGGCAACATAGGGTAACCGTGCCTCTACAAAAAAAAAATTAGCCAGGTGTGGTGCACGCCTGTAGTCCCAGCTACTCAGGCGGCTGAGGGGAAGGACGGCCTGAGCCCAGGAGGTCAAGGCTTCAGTGAGCCGTGATTGTGCCCCTACACTCCAGCCTGGGTGACAGAGTGAGACCCTGTCTCAAAAACAAACAAACAAACAAAAAAACACAGAAACGTGGCTGGGCATGGTGGCTCATGTCTGTAATCCCAGCACTTTGGGAGGCCAAGGTGGGAGGATCACTTGAAGTCAGAAGTTCGAGACCAGCCTGGCCAACATGGTGAAACCCCATCTCTACTAAAAATACAAAAATTAGCTAGGCGTGGTGGCAGGTGCCTGTAATCCCAGCTACTCGGGAAGATGAGGCATGAGAATCGTTTGAACCTGGAAGGTGGAGGTTGCAGTAAGCCGAGATCATGCCACTGCACTCCAGCCTAGGCAACAGAGTGAGATTACGCCTCAAAAAAAAAAAAACACAAAAACCTGAACCTCATGTAAGTACTCCACCCAGCAAGCAGGGATGGTCTCTGCAGCGTCCATGAGGTTGGGTGGGAGCGTGTGGCCATGACTCTTGCCTCAGCCCCCAGCCATGACCCTGACCCTGACCCCCTCTACTCTCAGGACTACATCCCCATGGAGGGCGAGCTGCTGTTCCAGCCTGGGGAGGCCTGGAAAGAGCTGCAGGTGAAGCTCCTGGAGCTGCAAGAGGTTGACTCCCTCCTGCGGGGCCGCCAGGTCCGCCGTTTCCACGTCCAGCTCAGCAACCCTAAGTTTGGGGCCCACCTGGGCCAGCCCCACTCCACCACCATCATCATCAGGGACCCAGGTAGGCAGAGCCTGGGGGTCAGCTTAAGCAGGAGGAGAGGGAAGACTGGGGGTCTCTCAACTAGGTCTGCCAGACTTAGCAAATCCAAACACAGGACGCCCAGGTAAATCTGAATTTCAGATAAACAACATACACGTTGGTAGGATAAGTATGTCCCATGCAATATTTGGAACATTCTTATCCTTTTTTTTTGCAAAATGGGCTGGGTATACTGGCTCACGCCTGTAATCCCAGCATTTTGGGAGGCCGAGGTGGGAGGATCACTTGAGCCCAGGAGTTCTAGACCAGCCTGGGCAACATAGTGAGACCTCGTCTCTACAAAAAATAAACAAATTAGCTTGGCATAGTGGTGTGCACCTGCAGTCCCAGCTATTCCAGAGGCTGAGGTGGGAGGATCACTTGAGCCCCTGGGGTCTGGGCCGCAGCAAGCTGTGATGGCACCAGTGCACAGCACCTGGGCCGTGGAATGAGATCCTGTCCCTCAACAAAAAATAATCTTGTTGCTTATCTGAAATTCAAATGTAACTAGGCATCCTGCGTTTTATCTGGCAACCCCACAGCCAGAGAGGCTGAGATCATGTTGTCACCACACAGCAGGAATTCTCCCATCAGACAGACCCTGGCCCTTTGGCTTCAGCCTCAGTTCCAACTAACATGCAGGTGCTTGTGGAAGGAGTGGGCCAGTTCGTTCCTATCAGCCCTCAGCCTCCCCGCTGGGAGAAGGCCTGCCGGGCAGATGGGAGAGGAGGGAGATACTCAGGGTACAGTGTGGAGATGGGGTGGGGAGCAAATGTTCTCATGTGGAATGTTCCCTGAGCTGCCAAGGGAGAAAGGGGCAGACCAACTCCCTCCTCCTTCTGTTCCTCCAGAGACCCTCCTGGGTCCTCCGCCAAGCTTGGCAGGATGCTCTATGTGGCAGCAATGGGGCACCAGGTCTCCAGAGACGCGGGTGGGCAGGTCTGAGTTGAATGCGCTGGGCAGAGCGCCCTGGGTGTTTAAGTGGGTGTCTGGCGCCCCCTGGTGGCAAAGGGGGATCTGAGTGATTGCCCTGCCCCGACCTAAAACCCATTAGATGAACTGGACCGGAGCTTCACGAGTCAGATGTTGTCATCACAGCCACCCCCTCACGGCGACCTGGGCGCCCCGCAGAACCCCAATGCTAAGGCCGCTGGGTCCAGGAAGATCCATTTCAACTGGCTGCCCCCTTCTGGCAAGCCAATGGGGTACAGGGTAAGGCGGGGGGCTGAGGGCCACGACAGGTGGATGGGCAGTCTGGCACCAGCACTCACAGAAGAGGTGGGCTGTCCGAGGCCAGGGCCCCCTGAGAGAGAGCAGACAGTGGAACCTAGCACAGGCAGTCAGAGGGAAACCCGGTCTGTGCTGGGGAAGAGGGAAGACCCATTCCTGAGTTTATCTGACATTTGCCCTCCGTCCTAGAATGGGGCCCCCTCCCACCCCCGCATGGGAGACACCCCCACCTGCTCTGCCCTAGTCCTGACGTGTGCACATGGCAGATCTCTCAGCCCCTCCCTCGGGCCTCAGTGTCTCTCATCTGTGCAAAGAGGACAGTAAGGGCAGAGGTCAGCGGAGGGACAGGCAGCTTGGGTGCCTGCTGCTCCCCGCTGACCAGGACCCCTGTCCCTGGGGGTAGGTAAAGTACTGGATTCAGGGTGACTCCGAGTCCGAAGCCCACCTGCTCGACAGCAAGGTGCCCTCAGTGGAGCTCACCAACCTGTACCCGTATTGCGACTATGAGATGAAGGTGTGCGCCTACGGGGCTGAGGGCGAGGGACCCTACAGCTCCCTGGTGTCCTGCCGCACCCACCAGGAAGGTGAGGCCTCGCCATGTCTGTCCATTTGTCCCCTGGCTGCCCTGATGCCAGCGTGCCCAGCCCTCCCTCCCTCTGCCACTGACAGCACTCTTCCTGTATCCCCCGCTCCCTAGTGCCCAGCGAGCCAGGGCGTCTGGCCTTCAATGTCGTCTCCTCCACGGTGACCCAGCTGAGCTGGGCTGAGCCGGCCGAGACCAACGGTGAGATCACAGCCTACGAGGTCTGCTATGGCCTGGTCAACGATGACAACCGTAAGAACCAGATCCTTCCTGCCTGCCCACAGGGAGAACAGCTATGGAAGGGGAGGGGACAAAGCTGGAGGGAGCTCTCGGTCACTCCCTGGACCTGCTGTGCAGGGCACTCGAGGCCTTCATCCTGGTCAGCAGATAAGCCTGAGGCATCTTTAGGGTTTTGGCCAGATTTGGGCTGGGTTGCATTCTAAGACCAAACCCAGAAGGTTGCAGGGTGGGTGGTTACCTATGCGGAGTGATGTCACAGGCCCAGGGGTACCCCTCCCCATGCGGGTAACCAGGGAGCTCACACGTGCATGGTTTTCTTAGGGTGAGAGGAAAGTTACCGGATTTAGCAAACAGAAATACAGGAGGCTCTGAATTTCAGATAGCACTTTAAAAGATTATTTTGTACATTGAGAGGCCGAGGCAGGTGGACTGCTTGAGGTCAGGAGTTCAAGACCAGCCTGGCTAACGTGGTGAAACCGTTTCTACTAAAAATTAGCCAGGCATGGTGGCTCATGCCTGTAGTCCCAGCTAGTCAGGAGGCTGAGGCAGGAGAATCACTTGAACCCAGAAGGTGCAGGTTGGAGTGAACCGAGATCGTGTTACCGCATTCCAGACTGGGTGACAGAGCCAGACTCCGTCTAAAAATAAATAAATAAATAAAAAGGATTATTTTATACAGTATTTTATCTAGCAGCCTGAGATCAGAGTGCCTAGCAGAACAGTTATTTCTCCAGTCCTGAAAGGGAGGCAGGGGTGGGCAACCCCCTATGCGTGCCCTTGCCTTGTGTGGAGGCACCGTGGATATATGGGTAGAGGTGACATCGAGGCCAACTTGAGTCCAGCCCTGGCTCTGCCACTTACTCAGCAGAGTCCCTTGAAGGACTGGTGACACATGTCCACACCAGTCATGCTGACGCTCAAGGCTCCGCAGGCGGCAATTCAGCAGTGGCTAGCTTTGCCTTGCTTCCCAGCCCCTGGGTGCCATCCAGGGGATGCACAGCCGTCCTGCTGTGTCAGGGGTGGTGTTGGGACCAGGCTGGGACCTGGGTGACCCTCTGAAGCACCCTCTCTGCCCCAGGACCTATCGGGCCCATGAAGAAGGTGCTGGTTGACAACCCTAAGAACCGGATGCTGCTCATTGAGAACCTTCGGGAGTCCCAGCCCTACCGCTACACGGTGAAGGCGCGCAATGGGGCCGGCTGGGGGCCCGAGCGGGAGGCCATCATCAACCTGGCCACCCAGCCCAAGAGGCCCATGTCCAGTGAGTGGTGGGCAGGGAGGTGAGGGGCAGACCGGGTAGGGGGACAGAGGGCAGCAGCCAGGGCCCTGGCTCATTCCCCTGCCCTGCAGTCCCCATCATTCCTGACATCCCTATCGTGGACGCCCAGAGCGGGGAGGACTACGACAGCTTCCTTATGTACAGCGATGACGTTCTACGCTCTCCATCTGGCAGCCAGAGGCCCAGCGTCTCCGATGACACTGGTGAGTGGAGACCCGGGACCCACAAGAGGACAGTGGGGGTCTTGGGTACAGAGTGAGTCCGCTGGGTCCAGAGAGGGCAAAGGGGCCAGCAACTAGAGGACATGGAGGTTAAGACAGCCTTGGACAAATGCAATGGTGTGCACATCTGTGCACAGGGCACACGAACCAGTGCCTGGGGGCAAGACACACACAGCCTTGTGCAAGCACACATGAGTTCATGCCCACGGGACCACGAAGAAACACAGCTTCACAACTTGAAGGTTCACCAGCTGTGCCATGCACACAGGACACTCAGGCCACCCCCCAGGGGCAGGCCTGGCCCAGGAGCCCTGGGCAGCCACCAGGCGGCCACCTGGCAGGGGTAGGGGAGCCAAGGGGACAAGAACACCCCCCAACAGCTCTGTTCTTCCTCCTTGATTCCCAGCACAAAGTGGTACAGAGCCCTTAGCTGGGCCTCCTGAGTGCTCAGTGTCAGCTCTGGCTCCACCTGTGGGACATCAGATGAATCACTTATCCTTTCCGTGCCTCAGTTTTCTGCTCTGTATAATGGGATATCAATCACACAGTACCATGAGTGGAAAAACCTCTGGGGCACGTATATCATTTGTATTTTCTTCCATCCCTGCCTATGCCTCAAGCTGCCCCCAGTGAACACATACTGGCCCCCACGGGGCTCAGCTTGGGCTTAAGGAGCCATTTTGAGGGGTTCAGTTGGAGCCCAGCTGGTGTGACTCTAGAACCCCAGCTCAGCTGCTTCTAACACTACCTGCGAAGCACTCGGTGGCTTGTGGAACGGTCCCTGGGAGGCAGGCAGGGGCAAGATTCCTCTCTCCATTGTACAAACGGGAAACTGAGTCTCGGAGAGGTTAAGTAAAGCAAGGGAGACCTCACAGCTGGTGACAGAGCCCAGACTTCCCCCAGGTCTCCTGGCGGGTCCGGGGGTCTCTCCTCCCCAGCTGTGCCAAGGCTGCACTCGCTCATCTGGAAAGCCTCCAGCCGCGCGAGGGTTTCACCTGCCGCGGCCTTCCCGATCCGGCGGTGCGCATCTACCCCCGCCCCCAACACACACCCCGGGATCCCGGGAGCCGGAGACGGGCTCCCCTCGCAGCGCCTCCTGCCTTCCCCCGCCTGGCCCTGCTCGGCCCGGCGCCCCCCGGCGGTGCCAACGCGGCCCTTCGTTGTTCCCAAGGCTGCGGCTGGAAGTTCGAGCCCCTGCTGGGGGAGGAGCTGGACCTGCGGCGCGTCACGTGGCGGCTGCCCCCGGAGCTCATCCCGCGCCTGTCGGCCAGCAGCGGGCGCTCCTCCGACGCCGAGGCGCCCCACGGGCCCCCGGACGACGGCGGCGCGGGCGGGAAGGGCGGCAGCCTGCCCCGCAGTGCGACACCCGGGCCCCCCGGAGGTGACAGGCTCACCCGCCGCCCGATCCGCGCCCACCCAGCCTCACTCGCGCCCGCGGGCCTGGGGACCTGGGGTGGGCGTCTGCGCTGCCTCGGGGGCCTCAGTTTCAGCCAGGCCGGGGCCTTGGCGGCTGGGAGCACAGCTGCTCAGAGGCAGGGCCCAGTGCCGGGGGACGCGTGAGGCAGGCACTTGGGCCCTTACGGTGCCTGCCTGGCCAGGGGGTGCAAATTCAGAAGTCTGCCCGGGAAGCGGACCCTGGCACCCAAGTACACCCCTCAGGGGCCTCAAAGGACAGGAGGGAAGGCTTGGGGATCTCCCCAGGGCAGGGCTGACTGCAGGGGCAGCAAATCCCCCGCCACCGCCAGGGTCGGCAGTGCTCACACCGATATAGTGGCCGGCTAGAGGACATGGGCTGTGGAAGCCTAGGTGGCCCTTGGGCTCCTCCAGGGACAGAGGGCCTCTATCCCTAGTGGTCTGAGGAAAACTGGTTGTATTTAAGCAAAAGCCACCCAGAGGGTGGGTGACCAGGAATGTGCAGGGCCCAGCCTGCCCCACGGGGCCCGGGTCTGGGGCAGGCCTGACCAAGGGACCCTGCTTTCCCCGCGCAGAGCACCTGGTGAATGGCCGGATGGACTTTGCCTTCCCGGGCAGCACCAACTCCCTGCACGGGATGACCACGACCAGCACTGCTGCCTATGGCACCCACCTGAGCCCACACGTGCCCCACCGCGTGCTAAGCACATCCTCCACCCTTACACGGGACTACAACTCGCTGACCCGCTCGGAACACTCACACTCGACCACACTGCCCAGGGACTACTCCACCCTCACCTCCGTCTCCTCCCACGGTGAGTGACCTCAGCCAACCCTGCCTCTCCCACTAACCCTTCCTCTCTTCCAGCTCCTGGAGCCTCGGGCTTCTGTCTGCTGTCCCCACCGCCCATTCTCCAACATACACACATGCACACATGCACGCGCGCACGTACACACACGCACGCACGCACGTACACACATGCACGCATGTACACACACATGCACGCACGCACACACATGCACGCACGTACACACATGCACACGCGTACACACATGCACGTACACACATGCACGCACGCACACACGTACACACATGCATGCACACTCCCTGCTCCTCTCACTCTTGTTTTGTCCTGCCCTAGGCCTCCCTCCCATCTGGGAACACGGGAGGAGCAGGCTTCCGCTGTCCTGGGCCCTGGGGTCCCGGAGTCGGGCTCAGATGAAAGGGTTCCCCCCTTCCAGGGGCCCACGAGACTCTATAATCCTGGCTGGGAGGCCAGCAGCGCCCTCCTGGGGCCCAGGTAGTACAGGGGTGGCCATCCTCTCTCCACAGCTGTCCTGCTCCATCTGTCATCCAGCCACCATAGCAGCCGCCAGCTGTGCCCACTGCTTCTCCTCCATTCCATCCACAGGACCCCCGCCTGCCCACAGGCGCTAACCACCTGCCCTGCCATCAGTGCTGATGCCTAACTCTGCCTCTGCCCTTCCAGGGGGCGGGGCTGGGGCTGGGGCAGGAGAGGGGCCAGGCCAGCTGAGCAGTTGAGGGGGTGGAGCTGGCAGACTCACGGGGCTCACCCTCTCTTGGCACAAGCAGGGCCCGCACCCTGCTGGAGGATGTGCAGTAGGTGCTGGGCAGCCTGGACAGGGTGTTGCAGGGTGAGTGAGTTGTCCAGCCAGCGGTCAGTGTAGACATGCCAGCTGAGGGAGGGAGGTCAGGGGGCAGCACCGTGACTCCCACTGAGACCCTAGCCCCTGCATCTCTGGCTGACTGTGGCCTCCTGTCCCCAGACTCTCGCCTGACTGCTGGTGTGCCCGACACGCCCACCCGCCTGGTGTTCTCTGCCCTGGGGCCCACATCTCTCAGAGTGAGCTGGCAGGAGCCGCGGTGCGAGCGGCCGCTGCAGGGCTACAGCGTGGAGTACCAGCTGCTGAACGGCGGTGAGGCATGGTGGCTGCCAGGCTGCGGGGTGCAGCCCTGCAAGGCCTGCCCCCAGTGTGACACATAGGGCACCTCAGCTGTGTCAGGAACCCACCCAAGTCCCTTGAGCGCTAAAACCCCCATCCAGCCTGAGAGGGTCTCCCACCCCATTCTCCACCCCACTTTTTTGCCTCCCCTCTTCTGAGGTCTCACCCACCTCCCTGGGCCTCTCTCCTGGTCATTCTCTGCTAGGTTTTGCCTAACAAGGCCTCTCTGGGCTGGGATCCTAGGGCCTCTGCTGGCTTGAGATGCCTTTGGGGGAACAAGGAAGTGGCACTTCCCTGGGCAGGCACATTCAAAGCAGCATGACCAGGATGCAGGATTTTACCCAAACATGAGTGGGATTACGGGCTCCGCTCTTGTGTAGTACACAATCTGAACAACCAGCCATACCATACTGTACCCAACCTGTACCCGAACCACAGCTAGTCCTGGGTGGGTGATAACCAGGTCTCGATGGCAGCTTAGGGACGAGGGGGATCAGGCCAGGGGTGGGAGTAACACTGCACTACTGTCTGCCCCACCTGACCCCCCAGGTGAGCTGCATCGGCTCAACATCCCCAACCCTGCCCAGACCTCGGTGGTGGTAGAAGACCTCCTGCCCAACCACTCCTACGTGTTCCGCGTGCGGGCCCAGAGCCAGGAAGGCTGGGGCCGAGAGCGTGAGGGCGTCATCACCATTGAATCCCAGGTGCACCCGCAGAGCCCACTCTGTCCCCTGCCAGGTGAGTTGCCTCCCCCAGCCCCACAGCTGCCCCCATCATACCCACCACCCACCCACACGCTGATGCTCTTCCTCTGCTGCCCCCAGGCTCCGCCTTCACTTTGAGCACTCCCAGTGCCCCAGGCCCACTGGTGTTCACTGCCCTGAGCCCAGACTCGCTGCAGCTGAGCTGGGAGCGGCCACGGAGGCCCAATGGGGATATCATTGGCTACCTGGTGACCTGTGAGATGGCCCAAGGAGGAGGTGCTGCCCACCCCGGGGGCAGGAGTGGCCAGGGGAGGGGTAGAGAGGGGGCCGCAGAGGCTGAAGGCATCTTCCCTGCTCAGGGCCAGCCACCACATTCCGGGTGGATGGAGACAGCCCCGAGAGCCGGCTGACCGTGCCGGGCCTCAGTGAGAACGTGCCCTACAAGTTCAAGGTGCAGGCCAGGACCACTGAAGGCTTCGGGCCAGAGCGCGAGGGCATCATCACCATAGAGTCCCAGGATGGCGGTAGGCACCTGTCCTTTCCTTCACCCCCACCCCTCCTTGGGCCGTGCCTTCTCCTGGCACCACCCTCTGACTGGCCGATCTGCCCACCCCAGGACCCTTCCCGCAGCTGGGCAGCCATGCCGGGCTCTTCCAGCACCCGCTGCAAAGCGAGTACAGCAGCATCACCACCACCCACACCAGCGCCACCGAGCCCTTCCTAGTGGGTGAGCACTGAGGGCTGGGGGATCCCGGCTCTCCTGGGACAGGGAGCTAGCAGAGGGAGAAGGGTAGACCCCAAGCCAGGTCATCTAATGCCTCCTCCTCCACAGACGGGCTGACCCTGGGGGCCCAGCACCTAGAGGCAGGTGGCTCCCTCACCCGGCATGTGACCCAGGAGTTTGTGAGCCGGACGCTGACCACCAGCGGAACCCTCAGCACCCAGGTGGACCAACAGTTCTTCCAAACCTGACCGCACCCTGCCCCACCCCCGCCATGTCCCACTAGGCGTCCTCCCGACTCCTCTCCTGGAGCCTCCTCAGCTACTCCATCCTTGCACCCCTGGGGGCCCAGCCCAACCACATGCACAAAGCAGGGGCTAGGTGTCTCCTGGGAGGCATGAAGAGGGCAAGGTCCCTCCTCTGTAGGCCCAAACCTATTTGTAACCAAAGAGCTGGGAGCAGCACAAGGACCCAGCCTTTGTTCTGCACTTAATAAATGGTTTTGCTACTGCTAGGCCCTGCCTTGCCCATTCTTCTGGGGCCTGAGAGGTGCTCCCCTAGGGTAGGGGAGCGGTTCTGACATCCCCCATTCTCTGACACCCAAACATACACCCACCTCTAGAGGAGGCAGGTACCACGTTGGAGGCACAAGTTTATTGAGCACCCGGATATGGAAGACGGCACCGGGCACAGAGCCGTGGGACTGGCCTGCAGGCCCCGCACCCTCACCGTGTGCTGTCCTGGGAGTGCCTCACAAGCACAGCACCTTGGCTCCATCGGCTGCTTGAGAGAGGTAGAAGGTGGCAGTCCCGCCATAGTGCTCCTGTAAGAGGCGGGCTGGAGGTGAGTGGCAGGGCCCCGGGAAGCTGCCGCTCCTGCCCGCCCAGGCCCTGGTGCCCGCCCACCTGGATGTGCCGCATGGCGTGGGGAGCAGCGGAGGCCTCCAGCAGTGTCACCGTGCAGCCACCGAAGCCACCGCCCGTCATGCGGCTGCCATAAACCCCAGGCACAGCGAGCGCAGCCTCCACCAGCTGGTCCAGCTCCGGGCAGCTCACCTCATAGTCGTCTCTGCAGAGAAGATATCGAAGGGGTGGGCCTGGGGCCGGCCTGTGCCCGGCAGGAGCGGGGTGCCCAGAGGGCCTCACCTGAGTGAGCGGTGGCTCTCCACCATGAGGCGGCCAAAGGCTCTGTAGTCGCCACGTCTCAGGGCGGCCGCTGCCTGGGCCGTGCGCCGAATCTCCCCCACCACGTGCCGGGCCCGCCGGAAGCCCTCTTTGCTCACCAGGTCCCGGGCAGCTGTGGAGGAAAAAGGAGTCAGCAGCCGCCGTCTCACTGCCTGGGGCCCCGACGCCTGTGAGGACCAGCAGGCGGTGATGGCAGTGGCCCTGGCTGGACAGTGAAAGGTGGGAGGCCGTGGGGGCAGGGCAGCCTGGCTCTCTCAGGCGTGGGTCTGAAGAGCCCCTTTATCACAGTGCCTCCTTCCCCGACTGTAAAATGGGACACCTTGGTCCTTCAGGGAGCAGTGAGGATTGAAACAATCCATGCTTTCCAAGGTGAGTGCTGCCCTCAAGAGGCCGCCACAGAGCAGGAGGAGAAGAAATTCTGCTGAGCCACATGGAGCCTCCAAGGCTAGAGCTCCAGAAGAGGGGGCAGGAGCAGCCAGGGACCAGCAGGCTGTCCCATCTGGCTGGAGCTGAGGCTGGAGGGGTACCTGGGTCAGTACCAGTACTGACTCAGTGTACTGCGCCCGGCCAAACCCGCAGGTTTAAGGGGGAAGGTTGTTAGGGTAGGTGGCATGGCGGAATAGCCCTCTATTCCGCAAGTGGATTCAAAGGACTGAGAAATGAATGGGTGGGCGCGGTGGCTCACACCTGTAATCCCAGCATTTTGGGAAGCCGAGGCAGGCAGATTGCCTGAGGTCAGGAGCTCGAGACCAGCCTGGCCAACATGGCGAAACCCCGTCTCTACTAAAAATACAAAAGTTAGCCGGGCATCGTCGCAGGCGCCTGTAATCCCAGCTACTCAGGAGGCTGAGGCAGGAGAATTGCTTGAACCTGGAAGGTGGAGGTTGCAGTGAGTGGAGATCATGCCACTACACTCCAGCCTGGGTGACAGAGTGAGGCTCCCTCTCAGAAAAAAAAAAAAAAAAAGAAAGAAATGAATGGAAATGAGACAGTGGATGGTGTTTTAGGAGGGAAGAAAACTGAGCATGTCTTGGAGGCTGAGGGAAGGAGCCAGGCAGCCAGGCAGGGGATGGAAGGAGAGGGATTACAGCTTCTAGGGCAGGACTCTGGAGGAGGCAGGGTGAGCTGCTCCTAGGCAGAAGGAGACCTGGAGGAGGGGTAAGGACAGGCTGGGGTAGGGAGGAGGGACCAACTTGTTCCAGTGTGGAAACCTTGGCCAAGGACATCTGCACAGAGCAGGCAGGGCAGGTCTGAGCGCTGCTCTGGAGAACGTGACACAGTTCGCAAAGGAAAAGGACAGGGAGGTCCCTCGGAGCTGTCTAGTGTCCCTGAGATAGGCACACCTACACTGCCAGGAAGGAACAACTCAGTGTGGGCAGCACGGCCAGCCAGTCAAGAGCATGGGCCCTGGAGCTAATCTGTCCAGATGGGGTTCAGATCCCAGCACTGCCTCTCATTGTAGATTCCCCCATCAAAAATATGACAACTATGGTAACAGAATGTGCTTTACAGAGTTTTGGGGGGAATTAAATGAGTTAATATTGATAATGACCTTAAAACTGTCCGATAGACTGCCTTCCTGGCCATGTGTAGCAGGAGCCTTAAGGATACTTGTATCTTTTTTGTTTTGGAGACAGGGCCTCACTCTGAGGCCCAGGCTGGAGTGCCATGGTGCAATCACAGCTCACTGCAGTCTCAACCTCCTGGGCTCAAGCGATCCTCCCACCCCAGCTTCCTAAGTAGCTAGGACTACAGGCACACACCACCACGCCTCGCTAATTTTTGTATTTTTTTAGAGATGGGATTTTGCCATGTTGCCCAGGCTGGTCTCGAATTCCTGAGCTCAATCAATCTGCCCACCTTGGCCTCCTAAAGTGCTGGGATTACAGGCACAGACGTGAGCCACCACACCCAGCCTACAATACTTGTGTCTCTTGACTCTGTAATCCTACTCCTAAGAATCCATTCCTAAGAAACTATTAAGAGAATGCAGATAGGCCAGGCGTAGTGGCTCACGCCTGTGTCTGTAATCCCAGTACTTTGGGAGGCCAAGGCAGGCGGATCACTTGAGGTCAGGAGTCCAAGACCAGCCTGGCCAATATAGTGAAACCCAGTCTCTACTAAAAATACAAAAAAAAAATTAACTCGCTGTGGTGGCATGCGCCTGTAGTCCCAGCCACTCCAGAGGCTGGGGCAGGAGAATTGCTTGAACCCTGAAGACGGAGGTTGCAGTGAGCCGAGATCACGCCACTGCGCTCCAGCCTGGGCTACAGAGCAAGACTCAGTCTCAAAGAAAAAAAAGAGAATGCAGATAAACCGGGTGCCTTTAGTTGCAGCTACCGAGGAGACTAGGTGAGAAGATTACTTGAGCCCAAGAGTTCAGGTCCAGCCTGGGCAACATAGCAGAACCCATCTCTTTAAAAAATAAAAAAGATGGCCGGGCGCAGTGGCTCATGCCTGTAATCCCAGTACTTTGGGAGGCTGAGGCGGGCAGATCACCAAGTCAGGAGTTCACGACCAGCCCGACCAACATGGTGAAACCTCATCTCTACTAAAAATACAAAAATTAGCCGGGTATGGTGGCACATGCCTCTAATCCTAGCTACTCAGGAGACTGAGGTAGGAGAATCACTTGAACCTGGGAGGCAGAGGTTGCAGTGAGCCGAGATCGTGCCACTGCACTCCAGCCTGGGTGACAGAGCAAGATTCTGTCTCAAAAAAAAAAATAAATAAATAAATAATAAAAAAGATATATAAAAAAAGTTAATCACAGTGTGAGGTGTATCAGAAAACAGTTAAGTAAATGACAGAGCACCTGAATGCTAAAATATTGTGGAGCTTTAAAGAGCCACACGTAGGCCAGGTGCGGTGGCTCACACATGTAATCCCAGCAAGTTGGGAGTCTGAGGAGGGCGGATCACGAGGTCAGGAGTTAGAGACCAGCCTGGCCAACATGAAACCCCGTCTCTACTAAAAATATAAAAATTGGCTGGGCGTGGTGGTGGGTGCCAGTAATCCCAGTTACTCAGGAAGCTGAGGCAGGAGAATCATTTGAACCCCGGAGGTGGAGGATGCAGTGAGCCGAGATCGCGCCACTGCACTCCAGCCTGGGCAACAGAGCAAGACTCCGTCTCACCAGAAAAAAAAAAAAAAAAGAGCCACACTGAGATGTGCCTTTCATGGCATAGGATAAGATAGGGTTCTGGGTTCTGAGATTATGTTTAGTTAAAAAAAAAAAAAAAAAAGACCAGCGATATGGCTCACGCCTGTAATCCCAGCACTTTGGGAGGCTGAAGCGGGAGGATCACCTGAGGTCAGGCATTTGAGACCAGCCTGGCCAACATGGTGAAACCCCAGTCTCTACTAGAACTGTAAAAAATTTGCCAGGCGTAGTGGTGGGCGCCTGTAGTTCCAGCTACTCGGGAGGCTGAGGCAGGAGAATCACTTGAACCTGGGAGGCAGAGGTTGCAGTGAGCTGAGATTGCGCCATTGCACTCCAGCATGGGTGACAAGACCAAAACTCTGTGTCCAAAAAAAAAAAATATGGCAAATGGGCTGGGCGCAGTGGCTCATGCCTATAATCCCAACACTTTGGGAGGCCAAGGCAGGAGGACCACTTGAGGCCAGAGTTCAAAATCAGCCTGGGCAACATTGCAAGACCGTCTTTACAAAGATAAAAATTAGCCGGGCATGGTGGCACACCTGTTATCTCAGCTACTTGGAAGGCTGAGCTGGGAGGATCCCTTGAGCTCAAGAGTTCAAGTTTGCAGTAAGCTATGATCACACCACTACACTCCAGCTTCGGCAACAGAACGAGACCCTGCCTCTTAAAGAAAAGGGGGTGGGGGCAAGTGATGATATATTACATATACTCAGCTTTGAATACAGATGTGGAAAAATACTGAAAGGAAACGTGAAAATGTCAGCAGTGGCTATCTCTGGGTAGTGGTCTTATAGCTTATTATTTTCTACTTTGTACTTTTCTACATTTTCCCCAATGGAAACATGATTTTTCTGATTAGATAAGACCATTTTAGGATTTCAAGCAGCCCTGCTGAGAGTGGAACCCTGGGTTTGCAGTGTTTGAAGGGACTGGGAAGAGCATGGCAGAAGGTCCTGGAAATCGGGGTCCCAGGCAGGGTCAAGGCCACACTGAGGCGCCAGCAGGGAGCAGAGCCGCCTCCAGGACAGAGCACCCTGGCAGTTCTCACCCTCTAGCTCTTCCAGTTGCACCTCCCGGAGGCTTTCCTTGCCTAGCGCCCGGGCCACTTCTTCACACTGGCGCCGCCGCACAGGGTACTCGCTGGAAGCCAGGGAGTGGCGGACATTAGAGTTGGTGATGAGCACGGCCAGCTTGGGGTCCGAGAGTGGCACCAGGCTTGTCTCCAAGGACCTGGGGTGGAGTTACAATGGGGGAGATGATGAGGCCAAGCGTGTGCTTGCTGCGCCAGGCAGTGGGCACACTCCACCCAGGAGCTCCGGAGTGCAGGGCAGGAGGGGACGAGGGGAGCGAGCCCAACCTGCAGTCAATGAGCAGCGCGTGGCCTTTCTGTCCCATAAGTGAGATGAACTGGTCCATGATGCCACAGGGCATCCCTGCGAAGCTGTGCTCGGCCTGCTGACACACCTGGGCGCGGGCAGCTATTGTGCCCGAGTCTGCAGTACAGGGTGAGGTGGGGAGGCTAGGGCTGGTGGGAGCAGCAGTGGCTCCAATGACACTCCAGAGAGATTCTCTACCACCCCCTCCATAAGGCATAGTAGAAGCTGGGACCACCTGGAGACCTCAGGGAAGGAGGGCTGGGTCAGGGCTGGGGCCTAGCTGGTACCTGGACAGAGCTGCTGGAGGAAGGTGTACGTGGCCACTTCCAAGGATGCTGAGCTGGACAGGCCACCCCCCAGGGGCACTGAGCTGACCACCACTGCACTGAAGCCAGGGAGGGGGGCAGCTGCAGGGGAAAGAACAGGTGATGGTAAGAGGGGCTGCCTGGGAGGATGGCACAGGAAGGGCACGTGTCCTGGTAGGAAGGGCAGCAACGGCCTAGCAGCTGTTTCTAGGGTGTGTGTCTCAGTTGTCAGAAGCCACCAACCTGCTGGGCCAATGGACCCACTGCCCTCCATTTTCCCACCCTCTGAGGTTGCTGGGACACTTCTAATTGTCCTCCTGGTTTAGGGCTCTGGAGGGAAAAAAGGCTGGGGTTTGAATCCTGGCTCCTCCAATCAGGTCATGGGAAACCCAGGGCAAGTTCCCAACCTTCTGGGGGCATCAGTGTCCTCATCTGTACAATGGGATGCTCTACTCTGCAAGCCTTCCCCACAGTGTATCAGACAAATGAATGGGCTCTATGGCTGTGAGGTGGCACTCCTAGTATCAGTGAGGACTTGGCTCAGGCCTGGGCCCCATACCTGGGTAGTACTGAATCACTCCCTTTACATAGTTGGCCCACCGAGGAGTCCCAGGCTCCAGGGAGCGCAGGGCTGTGGGCAGTGGAAACTGCAGCCGCTGGGGCTCATCGGCACCCTCAGAGGTGGTGAGGAGAGACACCAGCCCATCCTTGCGGGGGCTGCCCACCAGCACCGTCATGAGCTCCAGAGCCTGGCAGGAGAGACAAGCAGTACGTGAGGCTTCCGCCAGCTGGTGGAGTAAGCCTCTCCAATGACACCGCCTCCAGCGGAGGTTCTGATGCCTCCACAGTCATCAGGTTCTGAACCTCCAGGTTCAGCTTCGCAGGGAAGATCCTGAGCGCCAGCTGGCCTTGGGGGCTTGAGCCCTGCCCCCTTAGGTCTTCAGGGGCGGGGCGGCTGCAGCTGGAGCACAGACCTGGACTCTGCCCTGAGCTGTGGGGCAAGGGGGAGAGCTAGCCCAAAGGGAAAACAGATCACCGGAGCTCCAAAGCCTTTACATTTTGGGGTGGCTCTGGACATCCTGTACCTGTGCACTCCCCAAGCTGCAGATGGGGCGGAAAGCGCCCCACGCTGAAAGCTGTGAGTCCTCACTCCCAAGTCGCAGCCCCGCCAAGAACCTGCTGTGTGACCTCCAGCAGTTCACTGGGCCTCTCTAGGCCTCAGTTTCCTCCTCTGTAAATTGAACGGGCTGGGCCAGAAGGCTACGTTCGCCCAGGTCTGTGGTTGGGGCCCCACGGTGGCCGGAGGCGCGGAGTGTCCCCTTCTGCGTGGCACACAGGGCCTCACAGTTTAAGAGGAACATGCTCCCAGGTTGAAGGTGAGGAGCCCCAGCCCCCAGAGGGCGGGCTTGAGCGAAGAGGCGGCCGCGCACCCTCTCCCGGCCACTTCCTCGCTTCCTCCCTTCCAACGTGGGGAACAGCCCGTCCC
Source organism: Pongo pygmaeus (assembly GCF_028885625.2). NCBI lineage: Eukaryota > Metazoa > Chordata > Mammalia > Primates > Hominidae > Pongo > Pongo pygmaeus. The sequence continues at coordinate 94,003,530 of NC_072392.2, forward strand.
GAGGACTCTTCCGTGCGCCGGTGCTCCAGGCGCAGCTGCCCGCCCCACATCTCCCGCGGGAAGAACTCGCCCCCAGCGCCCCCGAGGCCCGCCCTCCTCGGCGGCCGGGACAGGCGGCGGCGGGCTAGGGGCTCCCCGCGCAGCCCCTCACCATAGGCAGCACCAGGCCCTGGTTGTAGTCCGTGTGTTCCCCGATGAGGTTGACGCGGCCCGGCGCGGACACGGCCAGCTCGGGGTCGGCCCCGAACTCCTCCCGGAAGGCTCGCCGGGCCTCGGCCAGCAGCTCCGCGACCTGGGGCTGTCTCAAAGCAGCCATGACGCGCGCCTGCAGTCTGCACAGCTGCTCCGGCACAGCCCCGTCGGCGCGGGATGCTCGGGCGGGGCCACGCGCGGGGGTGCGCACATACCCGCCAGCCCCGCCCCGCGCCCGGACGCCCCGCCCCCAGACCTCAGCCGGTTCCGCCCCCACCCGCAACTCCCGTGGGAATCCAGCTGCTGGGTGGTGGATGGCAGGGGCTAATGGTGCCGGGTGGGATACAGCGCCCCCGATGGTGTCCTTCTCTCTGGACTTCGGGAAAAACCAATGGGCACTCACTAGAGTGAGAATAGCCCTGAGTGGCACTTGGCATGACTGGGATTTCTGAGTTGCCCTTCCCTGGCGCTGGTGACTTTCTATGTGCCTCACCACCCACCACCACCCACACAGCCAGAGCAATGGAGCCGGTACCCGGTTGACCTGGGATTCCCAAAGGGATCTCCTAGGTCCCCAGGGCCAGCAGCTGTGAGAGGTCATCAGCCTCTGATCACTGGTCTCCAAGAGGGTGTCCTGACACTCACTGTAAGTAGAGATAAAGACAGACAAGTTTGGGCCGGGCGCAGTGGCTCACACCTGTAATCCCAGCACTTTGGGAGGCCGAGGTGTGCAGATCACCTGAGGTCGGGAGTTGGAGACCAGCCTGACCAACATGGAGAAACCCCATCTCTACTAAAAAATACAAAATTAGCTGGGCATTACAGGCTCATGCCTGTAATCCCAGCTACTCGGGAGGCTGAGGCAGGAGAATCACTTGAACCTGGGAGGCGGAGGTTTCGGTGAGCTGAGATCACACCATTGCACTCCAGCCTGGGCAACAAGAGCAAAACTCTGTCTCAAAAAAAAAAAAAAAAAGACAAGTTTGGTGGTGACCAGAGAGTCAATTTTACAAGCTCATTTTCTAGGTAATATGGAACAGCTCCTAGAAGTGGAGAACTGGACTAGGGTGGCGGTGGCCAGCAGTGGGCCCAGCCCCTCCCTTAAGGACCTGCCACAGCTGTCCAGGTAGGTTGTGCTGTTGGCCCCAGCAGGCACTTCTTCAGCCCAGAAACCCTTGTCTCAGAGGCGTGGGCTTGTTCCCAGTCAGGCACTCTTGCTAGCCTGCATCCTAAACCTGCAGGCCGGCCCCAACTGCTGCCTTGATGCCTGTCCACAGCTGCCCACCCTACATGGAACTTTGAAACTGAAAGACTGAAATGTAAGCAGCTTGCTTGGGGTTAGGGTGGGAGTTGTGTGGGGAGTTATGGCCAGGGATGTAGCTTGGGGCCTGCTCAAGGGTGTGCCCAAAGAGTGGGGAACTGCATTCCAAGGGCAATTCTGAAAACTCTTAGAAGAAAACATAGGGGTACAGCTTTGTGACATTGGTTAGGCAATGTTTTTGTTTGTTTGGTTTTTATTTTTGAGACGGAGTTTCGCTCTTGTTGCCCAAGCTGGAGGGCAATGGCGCGATCTCAGCTTACTGCAACCTCTGCCTCCCGGGTTCAAGCGATTCTCCTGCCTCAGCCTCCCGAGTAGCTGGGATTACAGGCACGTGCCACCATGCCCGGCTAATTTTTTGTATTTTTAGTAGAGACTGGGGTTTCACCAGGTTAGCCAGGCTAGTCTGAAACTCCTGACCTCAGGTGATCCGCCCACCTTGGCCTCCCAAAGTGCTGGGATTACAGGCATGAGCCACCACACCCAGTCATGTTTTTTTATTTTTATTTATATACGTATTTATTTATTTGAGACAGAATCTTGCTCTGTTGCCCAGGCTGGAGTGCAGTGGCGCGATCTTGTCTCACTGCAATCTCCGCCTCCCAGGTTCAAGTGATTCTCCTGCCTCAGCCTCCCCAATAACTGGGATTACAGGCACCCTCCACCATGCCTGGGTAATTTTTGTAAAGGCAGGGTTTCACCATGTTGGCCAGGCTGCTCTCGAACTCCTGACCTCAAGTGATTTGCCTGCCTCAGCCTCCCAAAGTGCTGGGATACAGGCGTGAGCCAATGCGGCCAGGCAATGTTTTTTAAGATATGACATCAAAAGCACAAGTGACAACAGAAAAATAAACTGTACTTCATCAAAGTGAAATATTTTTTTGCAACAAAGAACTGTCACGCGCGTCCGTGTGAAGAGACCACCAAACAGGCTTTGTGTGAGCAACAAGGTTGTTTATTTCACCTGAGTGCAGGCGGGCTGAGTCTGAAAAGAGAGTCAGCAAAGGGTGGTGGATTATCATTGGTTCTTACAGGTTTTGGGATAGGTGGTGGAGTTAGGAGCAATGGTTTGCGGGCAAGGGGTGGATCTCACAAAGTACATTCTCAAGGGTGGGGAGAATTACAAAGAACCTTCTTAAGGGTAGGGGAGATTACAAAGTACATTGATCAGTTAGGTTGGGGCAGGAACAAATCACAATGGTGGAATGCCATCAGTTAAGGCTATTTTTACTTCTTTTGTGGATATTCAGTTGCTTCAGGCCATCTGGATGTATACGTGCAGGTCACAGGGGATATGATGGCTTAGTTTGGGCTCAGAGGCCTGACAAGAACACCATCAAGAAAGTGAAAAGACAACTCACAGAATGGAAGAAAGTACTTGCAAATCATATATATCTCAGGGGCTTGGAGTTTGAGACCAACTTGGGCAACGTGGGAAGACCTCACTGCTACCAAAAAAAAAAAAAAAAATTTAGCCAGGTTGGGTGGCACACACCTGCAGTCCCAGCTACTCAGAAGGTGAGAGACCCTGCGTCAAAGAAAAAAAAAACAAAGCAAAAGATTTCAAGAGACATTTTTCCAAATAATATAAATACAAATGGCCAATAAGCACATGAAAAGATGCTCAAAGGTCAGATGTGGTGGTTCATGCCTGTGATCCCACACTTTGGGAGACCGAGGTAGGCGAATCACTCGAGGGCAGGAGTTCAAGACCAGACCAGCCTGGCCAACGTGGTGAAACCCGTCTCTACTAAAAACACAAAAATTAGCCAGGCATGGTGGTGCACATGTGTAATGCCAGCTACTCGGGAGGCTGAGACACAAGAATCACTTGAACCCGGGGGATGGAGTTCACAGTGAACCAAGATCTCATCACTGCACTCCAGCCTAGGTGACAGAGCGAAACTTGGTCTCGGGGGGAAAAAAAATGATGTATCTATACAATAGAAATATTAATCCATAAAAAGAAATGAAGTACTGATACGTGTAACAAAATGGATGAAGCCTTCAAGAAAAAAATTAGCCGGGCGTGGTGGCAGGCACCTGTAGTCCCAGATACTCGGGAGGCTGAGGCAGGAGAATGGCGTGAACCCGGGAGGTGGAGCTTGCAGCGAGCGGAGATCGTGCCACTGCACTCCAGGCTGAGTGACAGAGCAAGACTCCATCTCAAAAAAAAAAATTAGCTGGGCATAGTGGAGGGCGCCTGTAATCCTAGCTACTCAGGATGCTGAGGCAGGAGAATCGCTTGAACCTGGGAGGCGGAGGTTGCAGTGAGCTGAGATCGCACCGTCGCACTTCAGCCCAGGCGACAGTGCGAAACTCCGTCTCAAAAAAAAAAAAAAAAGGATGAACTTTGAAAATATGGTGAGTGAAGGAAGCCAGTCACACAAGACCACCTGTTGTATATCCAGAATCGGCAAATCTCTACAGATGGAAAGTTAATTAGTGGTTGCTTAGGCCTGAGGGAATAGCAGGGCCAGAGCCAAAGGATGGCAGGTTTCTCTGTGGTAAGGAAAATGTTCTAAAATGGACTGTGGTGATGGTTGCACATGCCTGTGAATATCCTAAACTGTTGAATTTTATGTTTTAAATGGGTGAATTATATGGTATATGTATTATATCTCAATAAAGCTGTTAAGAAAACAATGGGGCCCAGGTGTGGTGGCTCACGCCTGTAATCCCAACACTGGGAGGCTGAGGTGGGCAAATCACTTGAGCCCGGAGTTCAAGACCAGCCTGGGCAACGAAGGGAGACCTCATCTCTACAAAAAAAATAAAAAATTAGCTGGGCACTGTGGCTCATGCCTGTAATCCCAGCACTTTGGGAGGCCGAGGCGGGTGAATCACTTGAGGTCAGGAGTTCAAGACCAGCCTGGCCAACATAGTGAAACCCCATCTTTACTAAAAAATAGAAAAATTAGCCTGGTGTGGTGGTACAAGCCTGTAATCCCAGCTACTCAGGAGACTGAGGCGAGAGAATCGCTTGAACCCAGGGGGCGGAGGTTGCGGTGAGCCGAGATCACACCACTGCACTCCAGCCAGGGCAACAGACTGAGACTCTGTCTCAAAAAAAAAAAAAAATCAAAAATTAGTCAGGCTTGGTGGTGTGTGCTTGTGGTCCCGGCTACTTGGGAGGCTGAGGCAGGAGGATCACCTGAGCCCAGAGGTTGAAGGTGCAGTGAGCCGAGATCACGCTACTGCACTCCAGCCCAAGCAATTCCAGATTTCATAGGATGACCTGCTCCTTTTGAGCACACTTCAGTAAAGCATTTTTTGGCACAGCCAACACCAAACAAATCATACCATGAGTGGCCCTTGGGCTGGTTGAAATGGAATGAAACTCACAAACCATACCTCCCTACAAGGGCCCATTCTATCAGGGCAGAAGTGAGCGAAGCAGCCCCTTCTCTGCATGCTTTTTACTCACCTCACCTCTGACATCTAACAGTGCTGAGCCCTCATCTCCACTCTTACTATTATATGATCTCAGGTAAATGATGTGACCTTTCTGGGCCTCAGTTTCTTATGTGTAAAATGGGGCTAGAGATTGCTCCCAGACGTGCTGTTGTAAAAGGAACTGAATGAGATAATCTTCATAAAGTGCCCAGCCCAGCAGCTGGCACTTGGTACGCACAGAATAAATGTTTGCTATTCTTATCAGTTGTCCATTAATTCAACAGGCATTATGGTACTCTCCTGTATGCAATTGGCCAGAAAGATAAATGCCTCAGGCTCTCACGGTCTGATTGGGAGGCAGTCACAAATCTGACCCCCTCTGTCTGCAATAAATGTTGATTAGAGCTTTCTGAATAGGAGAAGAGAGAGCAGGGATTCTGACCAGTTAGAAGTCCACACCCTTATCTTTATTTCCATTGATTCATTTTAATTGACAACATGACTTCTTTTTTTTTTTTTTTTTTTTTTTTTTTTTGAGATGGAGTCTTGCTCTATCGCCAGGCTGGAGTGTAGTGGCACAATCTCAGCTCACTGCAACCTCTGCCTACCGGGTTCAAGCAATTCTCCTGCTTCAGCTTCCCAAGTAGCTGGGATTACAGGCATGTGCCACTATGCCCAGCTAATTTTTTGAATTTTTAGTAGGGACAGGGTTTCGCCATGTTGGCCAGGCTGGTCTCAAGCTCCTGACCTCAGGTGATCCGTCTGCCTTGGCCTCCCAAAGTGCTAGGATTATAGGCGTGAGCCACCTCACCCGGCCAACATGACCGTTTGACCCATCTTCATCCTTTGTGTTCTTTTAGTTTTTCTTTTTTTTTTTTTTTTTTGAGACAGAGTCTCTCTCAGTCACCCAGGCTGGAGTGCAATGGCGTGATCTCAGCTCACTGCAACCTCCACCTTCTGGGCTTAAGTGAATCTCCTGCCTCAGCCTCCCAAGTAGCTAGGACTACAGGTATGAGCCACCACGCCCAGCTAATTTTTTGTATTTTTAGTAGAGACGGGTTTTGCTCTGTTGGCCAGCCTGGTCTCAAACTCCTGACATCAAGTGATCCGCCCACCTCGGCCTCCCAAAATGCTGGGATTACAGGCGTGAGCTACCACACCCAGCCTATTTTAGTTTTTCTTGGAGAACCTCAATTTAGGCTGGGCGAGGTGGCTCATGCCTATAATCCCAGCACTTTCGGAGGCTGAGATGGGCGGATCACCTGGGTCAGGAATTCGAGACCAGCCTGGTTAACATGGTGAAACCCCATCTCTACTAAAAGTACAAAATTAGCCTGGTGTGGTGGCACACGCCTGTAATCCCAGCTACTCGGGAGGCTGAGGCAGGAGAATCGCTTGAACCCAGGAGGCAGAGGTTGCAGTGAGCTGAGATTGTGCTGTTTCACTCCAACCTAGGCAACAGGGAGACTCCACCTCAAAATAAATAAATAAATAAAATACAAAAATTAGTGTGGGCTGGTGGCTCACACTTGTAATCCCAGCACTTTGGGAGGCCAAGGCAGGTGGATCACCTGAGGTCAGGAGTTTGAGACCAGCCTGACCAACATGATGAAACTCCATCTCCACTAAAAATACAAAAAATAGGCCAGGCATGGTGGCGTGCGCCTGTAATCTCAGCTACTCAGGAGGCTGAGGCAGAACAATCACTTGAATCTGGGAGGCAGAGGTTGCAGTGAGCCGAGATGGCACCATTGCACTCCAGCCTGGGCTGCAGAGTGAAACTTCATCTCAAAAAAGAAAAAAAATTTGGCGTAAGGCGAAGCACGTCCGTTTGTTCAAGATGGACTCTGAAACATTGATTTTATTTGGGAAATGTGTTTACTGTCTTTTTTGAATCCCATCTAGTGTGTTACTGAAATTTGTTCAGAGTGAAGTCTCCTTTGACCTTTGACCCTCCCCCCATTTCCTGGGCAGATGTCTCAGGATTAGCGGGGAGGTGGCATGGTAATGGAAACACTTCACCCTGAGCTTTGTCCTCTGCTCTGCTGGCTGAGAAACTTGCTTGTATCTTGCTGATTACCACATAGGGCTGAGGTGTCTGCATAGAATTCTGGGTTATATCCACCACTGGGACATACTAGCCAGTGGTGGGAATGCCATGCGTGCCAGCCAGGTGTCTGGTGACCTAGACAGGCTTAGAAGTGGGTTTTTTTGTTGTTGTTTGTTGTTTTTTTTTTTTCAGTCAGGGTCTCGCTGTGTCACCCAGGCTGGCGTGCAGTGTCACCATCACAGCCCACTGAAGCCTTCAGCTCCTGAGCTGCAGCAGTCCTCCCACCCCAGCCTCCCAAGTTGCTGAGATTACACGGGTAAGCCACTGCACCTGGCTCTAACAATGTTTGTCTAGGCCGCGGCAAGACCTGACCTACCACTGAGGACAGGCACTCCAAAATGCCTCTTCTCCACGAGAGTCCGTGTCTGTCTTCTACACAAAAGCCAAATCCTTGGGCCCTCCTTGCTCAGCTCAGCCTTTATGTTTCACAGGACTATACACTGGACACAGCGCTGGCTTCTGCATTGCAGTCACAGCCTGATTCCCCGATGGACTTAGGTCCATGGCTCCCAGTGTTTTCAGAGACTGACATCTTGCCCCCAGCAGATGGCTCACTCTTACCCATTCTGGGAGATTCCTTCTATTGTTTCTTCTAGAGGGTTAACCTATTTCCTGATCTGGGCTCCCTTTGCCCTTCTATAATATTCATGATAACAGTGTCTGGAATATTGATAATAATATTGAGCCCATGGTAAGCCCAGACCTCAGGGCTGATATCTAACCAAGATGCACCTGCGGGGCAGCACTGCTTGTTTACTACCAGAGTCGTTTTTTTTTTGTTTTTTTTTTTTTTTGAAATGGAGTCTCACTCTATTGCCCAGGCTGGAGTGCAGTGACGTGATCTCGGCTCACTTCAACATCCGCCTCCTGGGTTCAAGCGATTCTCCTCTCTCAGCCTCCCGAGTAGCTGGGATTACAGGCATGTGCCACCACACCTGGCTAATTTTTGTGTTTTTAGTAGAGATGGGGTTTTGCCATGCTGGCCAGCCTGGTCTCCAACTCCTGGCCTCAAGTGATCCACCTGCCTCAGCCTCCCAAAGTGTTGGGATTACAGGCATGCGCCACCTCTCCCGGCCCCTGAGCCCATTTTCTCAGCCACTACTGTTTCCTGGACTGCTGCAGCCTCTGCTCTACTGGCCTCTGCTTACGAAAGTGTCAAGAGTTAAAGCTCAGCCTCTTGGTGAGGGACAGGAGGGGCAGCTGCTCTCTCAGACTCAGTTCCTACGTGAAACACTCTTGGTTTGGAAGCCAGGCAAGTAACCAAAGCTTTTGGGAACCAGACTGATTCTTTGCCACCCATGCTGGGAGCAGATCCAGCCAGCTGTGCCTGGGGGCTGCTGGGGCCATTTGGTTTGGTCAGCAGTCACTCCTGGAACTTCTGCTATGTGTCAGGTGTGATTCCAGGGGCAGACACACTCATTCCCTGCCTTCGGAGCGCCAGGAGCTTCTCATCTCCCTCCGGTTTCAGATGCCCCTGCTCAGATAACCCAGCTGCAGGTCTTGTCTTTATTTGCTGCTCCTACTCTGTCCCTGAAGTTCCTGCCCTCTAGGTTGACAACCACCCTGCTGCTGGCCAAGAAGCATGTCCAGACCTACAAGATGCAGCTGACAGCTCAGGGCCGAGGCTGTCTCCTCTTGAGCCTCACACTGGCTGGAAAGCTGCTGGCTGGCACTGCAGCTGCCCAGGCCTCAGGCCACTGCTGGTGGTGGGCAGGTTGATTGAGACTAGCTGCAGGTGCGGAGCTGGGGAGGGAGAGCCCTGTGAGGACCATGATGCCTGGGCTGTGGACCCAAGCCCCTCCTGACCCCTCTGCTTGGCCCCCTGGCTCAGTGCCTGGCAGAGAGGAGCTTATGGGGGGGAAATGTGGCCAACAAGGAGGTGGTATGTGAATAGGGATTTAACAGAGCCCAGGTTCCACCTCCATGAGGACAGGCACAATCCCTCACACACCCCTCAGCAAAGGCTACCTGCCCTAAGCCTGCAGCCCATCTCCCTCTCCTTCCCTGGAGCCCTCTTGTCCCTGGTACTGGTGATGTCTGAGATGAACCTCTGCCTTTCTGCCCACTCTCCATCCCATTGTGTGTATCCCCAGAATTGCAGCTTCCTGATGAGAGTTAGCAGCTGCCAGTGAGAAGGCCCCAGACCCTGGCTGCCTCTCCATGTCCCTCTCTCTGCACCCTTTTCCAGATCACGCATGGCCTTACCGCCCCTCCAGGAGCTACAGCCTCACTGAAGCCCCCACTTCTTGCTTTCCCAGTAGGGGGTGACTGTAGGACCTCTTAGCTTTCTCCATGGGGAGGGGTCATGACGTAGGAGGCGGGCTGAGCTCGAGTGGAGAGACCTCTGCTCAGGAAATGGCTAAGAAGCACTGCTCCCAGGTGTGCTTGACCTGCAAGATTGGCCCCTGCTGGCCACCAGGCATAGTGCTCAGGTGAAGACACCAGAACATGCTGGGGCGCATCCCAGAGAAATCCCGTGACTCTTTGCTTGGAGGGAGACAGTGTCTGGTGGGATCACTGATAGCCAGGGGTTGCTGGGCCATCAGCAGGACCACAGGGAGTAGGAGTCCCCAAGGGGAGGATAATATTCTCCAGCCCCTTCTCACACCACAGCCCCTTGCAATAGAGGCCTTGTGCAAACTCCTCTGTGCGTAAACACAGGGCTGTCTCAGCTGCACCCACCTCGGCCTGCAGCCTCCCTCATTCCCCAGACCTGCTGACAAAGGGATCAGGGAGGGAAAAGGCCAGCCACCCGGCCCAAGAAGAGGGCATCCTTAGTCTTCTGAAGGTGCTATAGAATTTGGGTTGGCAACCCGACAGGGGCCTACCCCTTCTCCCCTTCTTCTAGCCTTGCCTTGGAGGAAGACGCTGGAAGGCCAGCTTTCATGCAGCAGTTGCTGGTCAGAAGCCAGGCCCAGCTTGATAGAGTGGTCCAGGCTGGTGACATCCTTGTGATCAGGGCATCTCCCTGAGGAATGCCCACAGGGGCAGGCAGGAGCACCACAGGGGTGAGGGAGGGAAGAGGCTGTGAGGGCCCGGGGAAGGTGCAGCCAGCTCAGCCTCAGTGGGACTAATCAGTGTCTGGGGTGGGGCTGAGAGAGGTGGACTGCGATTCCTTTGGCAAGATGATTAAAATGCTCCCACTCCAAGGGATGAGGAAAGAATGCCCAGGATAGGAGCTCAAGGATCTCGTGCCCAGTGGACCACAGCACCCCCTGTAAGACAACTGCAGAAGGGGTGAAAACTACCCACCTAGCCCTTCTCTATGGCAGGCTAGACTGGCCTGAGGCCTCAGTCTCTGAATCTGAACACAGACCAGGGCCATCTTGCAGAAATCATAGGGCAAGCCCTTGTTTCCTGCTGATTGAATTGCAGACAGCTGACCGTGTTTCGCAGTGTTCCTCCCTCTACTGACCTACCTGAAGGTGATTCAGGACAAAGGGACTGCTTTCCCAGGGCTGCAAGACCCCACCCTGACACCTGACACCAGGCAGTGCTTGCAAGGAGCCAGGCAGGGGGAGCTGAGCAGCAGATACCACTGTTGGGGAATCATCCAGTGAATCGATGAGTTAGAAACTGTTAATTTCCAGTCCAGGCAGTCAGCTCAGGGCCTCTTCTTCCCTTGGCTGATGGTCCCTAGGCCAGGACTAGTGGGCCAGGTGCTAAAAGTACCCAAGGTCCTGACAGGACTCTGGCTCCCAGAAATTCTGAAACCCAAGCCACTCCACTTGTCCTGAAGCCCTTAGCCTGTGTCCTCAGGAAGGTGGCTGGAAGACCACTTGTTCATGATGAAGTTGCAGGTCAGAAGCCGGGTCCACTCTTAGTGAGGGAACACCCGTTGCCCTTCATTTCTCCCGTCTTCCTCTTCACCCCTCCTTTTCCCTATTCTGCAGTTACACTGCGGACCCCTGGTTCTGGGTAAAACAGCCCTGCTTCATCCCAAAACTGACTGCTATGTGGATCAGATGATTGAAGTTTAAGGGACAAAACAAATTATGTCCCGTTTTCAGACTGAAGGTAGTATAATTAGAATATTGGTGGGTAAGCAATTTGACCTTATTTTCCTGAGACATGTCCCTATACAAATAAGATTCACTGGGTCCCCACCTCACATCACCATGGTATGGGTAGGTAGAACGACCACATAATTTGCCAAATTGGGACAGAGGACAGTAAACACAGGCACTATTAAATACACTTCACGCCTGTAATCCTAGCACTTTGGGAGCTCGAGTTTGAGACCAACCTGGGCAACATAGGGAGACCCCGTCTCTAAAAAGTAAATACACCAGCTGGGTGGAGTGGCTCACACCTGTAATCCCAGCACTTTGGGAGGCCCAAGTGGGCAGATCACGAGGTCAAGAGATGAAGACCATCCTGGCCAACATGGTGAAACCCCATCTCTACTAAAAACACAAAAATTAGCTGGGCGTGGTGGTGTTTGCCTGTAGTTCCTGCAACTCGGGAGGCTGAGGCAGGAGAATCGCTTGAACCTGAGAGGTGGGGATTGCAGTGAGCCGAGATCGCGCCACTGTACTCCAGTCCAGACAGAGCAAGACTCCATCTCAAAATAAATAAAATAAATACACCACTTCAACAAGCACAGACTGGCACTGTCCTGGGCCAACTGTCACTGAGGTCACCTCAATAGGGAGCGTCCTTATTATTGAATGCACACGTCCCAGCCCCAGATGAATCCGAAGTCAGTGCTTTTTGGACATTTCCCCAAACTTTTTGAAAGACATTATCATTTGAATGAAAACCATTGAGAAATGAGAAAATCTTAATTTCAAAAATTTTATTTTAGTCTCATCCATCAAGGGCATAGGATACCTCCATCAGCTCCAACTTCTGCTTTTCTCCTTTGCTTCTGCTCCTTTACCCTTACCCAGGGATATCCCATACAGGAAGCTGCCTACAACCAAAAGCTGTCTTTGCCTTCTGGGTTGAGTGCTCGAGCCAAGTGTGGAAATGCAAGTCGCTGCTTCGGCAGATTGCAAGCTGCCCAATATAATCTGAGAGCCTTCTATGCCAGCCTGCAGACTGGAGAAGGTTCACTAACTAGTGTCACCCACTTGGGTTGTCACAGGTAGTAAACAGAAGCTAACTTATCACCGTAGCCAGGTTTCTGTACTTGTTTCCAGACACGCCAGAGCATAGCACATTCCAACACCTGATCTTAATCTCATTCTGAAGCACACTGTGAGGAATCATTAAGTGTGCTTGTTCCAGAGCTGATTATGAACTTTCTAGAAAAGCAGGTCATTATATTGCATTCTTTCATAGGAGCTCATTATCACGACCTGAAAGATACCTACTCTACCTTCCCTCCAAAATCTTACATTTGAAACTAACCCAGACTTTTGAGAAAACAATTTTAATGGGGCATAACTTCAAGCAGTTGCTAGCTTCAAACGTGGAATGCTTTGATGACTGCTGGCTCTCATGCTGTCTCACTAACATCCACGTACTACGCTTCAGTGGCCATTATTGCACAAGGAAACTGGCTTCATACTGAAGTTTAAGACTGAGTTCTACACCTGCGGGCTTCTACACTACGGAATGGGAGTGGGGGGAAAAGCTTATTAATATACTTTGTCTTAGCCCACACTGCAAATACAGCAGTATTATGGCATCTTAATCAAGCAGAGAGCTGTTCACATGCTTTCTACAGTATTTTTGTAAATAAAAGGTTCCTTTGTCCACCAAGCAACACACCTGAAATGATCTAAGCTCAAAACATTAGTATACAAGGACCTAGATAATGGGACATGTCAAAACTTAGTACATTCAATTTAGGTTTTGGACACTTAGTTGGATAAACAAGTTTATTTGTAAATTTAGTCAACATACATAATCGACCTAAAAACTTCAGTAAATTTTAAAACCACTTGGAAGGCCATCTCTATAAAAATGATTTTCCCAGGACAGTAACCAGATGTAACCTAACCCAACACCATCTTAATTGGCAGAGGTTCAGTGGGCTGGAGTTTTGTGCTCCTCCCCCACACCAAGTTTTTAATAATACAAATGCCACAAGAAAAAGAACTTCGGTACTGTTTCCTCTTAGCAAAGGAGAAAAACTCAACCTACTTATGAGACCAACCACACAACACAATGAAAAGCTGCACTAACTAGTTCAGAGTATTAGTTAAGATGATGCTGGTGTGAATAACTCGTTTTTTCTAGAGCCCTTATAAATAAAATCCCCCAGTTAGTGTTTGCATTATCAGCTAGAGGGTTAACATGTGGTAGAATGAGGACTTATGCAAGGTCTAAATGCGCATAGCATTTTACTACTATGAGAACAAGTGCAGTCAGAAGAAAACCAACTGGACTCTAAATTACACACACCTTAATGACAAGACTCCCCACCACTTGTGAATGTAAAACATTTAATTTAAAAATGTTGACACTACAATATATAAAATAGCTATTATAAATGCACATAGTGTATTCTATAGCTGCCAGGTTTACTTTTTTTTTTTTTTTTTTTTAAAGGAAACTGTAAGTTACACTGTGGTTAAGACTTGTATCTTCACCCTTGAAAAAGCCCACATTCTATCACAGTGATGTATGGTCAGACTTAACAGCCCCAATTGTTAAACACTTGGATCAAGTCATAACCAGTTTTATTGCAAAAGGACCCTGTACACATTTATCAACTCTAGTACCTTAATAGCTACCCAACAAGTCATTAACATACAGAAACATGCATCATGAGAAGCAAGAAATATCACCCATCCCTTCTGCATATTAGCAACTTGTCACTCCTGAGCAACAGTGCTCACATCACTGAGGTCTGTGAACAGTCACTTTTCGCATTCATCCTGAGTGAAAGATGGAATGACTTAAGTACAAATGCAACATATTATAAACAATTTCTTACAAAAAAAGTCACAAATTAAACCAAAGTATTTTACAGAATTTACTACAAAACGCCATAAAAACTGCCTTCACTTAAGCTCTCTCCCCCCGTATCCGGCGAGCCAACTGGATGTCTTTGGGCATGATGGTGACTCTCTTAGCGTGGATGGCACACAGATTGGTATCTTCGAACAGACCCACCAGGTACGCTTCGCTAGCCTCCTGTTGAGGACAAGAGCCACACTATTAATCCCCCTCGGGGAGCGGAAACCGCCCAGCCCTCTCCCAGCTCCAGGCCTTTGTCTTACCTGCAGCGCACCGATGGCTGCGCTCTGAAACCTCAGGTCGGTTTTGAAATCCTGCGCGATCTCCCTCACCAACCTCTGGAAGGGCAGTTTCCGGATGAGCAGCTCGGTGGACTTCTGATAACGACGAATCTCTCGAAGCGCCACGGTCCCGGGCCTACAGCGAGCAGGGGAGCGGTGAGCGGACGCTGCCGCACAAAGCCGGCCACCGCCGGGCCATTGTTCCCCCGCCCGACCTACCTGTAGCGATGAGGCTTCTTCACCCCGCCGGTAGAGGGAGCGCTTTTCCTGGCGGCTTTCGTGGCCAGCTGTTTGCGGGGGGCTTTCCCACCGGTGGATTTACGAGCAGTCTGCTTGGTTCGGGCCATTTTCTCTCACCTAAGAAAGACGCCCCGAAGATAAGGCCGCCGCACTCACCCGGGCCGCCCCCCGGGGCTGCGGGAAGAGGAACAGACCCTGGCCCCTCCACCAGGCCTCCCGCCTTCCCCGCGCCCCACCTCGCGGCAGCAGATGGCCGAGGGCCGCCAACCTCCTCCCCCTCCCCTAATGACTCAGGCTGCAAGGAGCGGCAGCCTCCCCCGGGAGGGGGAGCGCGGGGAGGAGTCACTTCCCTCCCTTGACGGGCGGAGGCCCGACTGCCCGGAACCCGGCGTCGGGACCTCTGAATCACCGCCGGGAAAAGGCGGGGACGCAGTTCCGGAACAAAGCCCCAAGGGGAAACCTCCCGGCCCCATACCCGACCCGACGCCAGCGGCGCGAGCAGCCCCCGCCGCTCAGCTCCCAACGGCCGCGGCCCGCGGCGCCAACGGTTGGCAGAACCTGAAGCCGCGGGTAAACCCAAGAACGCCTACCCAACGCCGAAGTTTTAGGCCACTTCTCCGACCGCCGCGCCGCTTCCGCTGCCCGAGAAAGAGCCGCAGTCGACGAGCGAAAAACCAACACAGTCCAACGAACGACCAAACCGCTCTGCGCTCCAAGCCCCCTCGACGCCTCCGTTTTTATAAGCACGCTTCACGCTGCGTCTCTGCGTCATAGAACCCTTATTTGCATACACCAACGACTTTTTCTATTGGTGGGCGCTTTCGCCGACGCGCTGACATCCCCCGACACAAAGGCCGTGCTTCGGCACTGTTCCATGATTGGCGCATATCTAGGCCGCTGATTGGCTGTTAAAGTGGCCTAATGATTGGATGGATGCAAAGAGGAATGGACGAATCAGAGTTTAGCACTAAGCGGCCCTTCTGATTGGATAAAATGGAGCTATGTTTGGATCCTTCCCTTGGTTCCAAAGCTCTGCAATAGAAAGTCAATGCAAATGAATTGCATTGGTCTCTATCAGGATGAGCAGGAGTCTAAACTTACAGGCATCAAGCGAATGCTATGCACGCAGAGAGGCTACTTTAACAAAATTTTTGTAAACATTTTCCGATGTAAAATAAAATGTGTTCCCTGGATTATTTACCTTTCATAATATTTTGATAGTTAAGTGCGTAGTGTGAGAATTAGAATTCAGTAAATCACGTTATATTATCAAGCGTTTCATATATCATGCACATACATTTTTAACCAAAAGCAGGTCCCTTGGTGGGGTGGGAAGGGGTAAATAATAGATACAAATAAACATGTTAATAAATTATTTTAGAGGAACTGTTTTTTTTTTTTTTTTTGAGACGGAGTCTCGCTCTGTTGCCCAGGCTGGAGTGCAGTGGCGCGATCTCAGCTCACTGCAAGCTCTGCCTCCCGGGTTCATGCCATTCTCTTGCCTCAGCCTCCCAAGTAGCTGGGACTACAGGCGCCTGCCACCACGCCCGGCTAATTTTTTGTATTTTTAGTAGAGACGGGATTTCACTGTGTTAGCCAAGATGGTCTCGATCTCCTAACCTCATGATCCGCCTGCCTCGGCCTATGTTTTTAAGGTGTCACAAAATATTTTTTGATTTCCATATGCTTAAACAAGAGGTAACTTACTAAGCAACATGTTACTTGAATTATGTACTTCAACTGAACGAAATGACTACAGCCAGAAAGTAAATAGTCCTACTATAGTATTTGCATGTCCATAAAGAATAAACGAAAGATAACTAAACTAGATATGTGCCCTTTTGTTTAATAGCATATCCTGGTAGGTATTACTTCTGAAGAAACATGACAAATGTGTAAATATGCTAATCCCTACCTTTGCCTAAGTAAATGTCTTGGGTAGATTGTAATAGTCAGTTCTTCACTTGCCTCATGTATATAAAATACCATAGCAGGCTTAAGGTTAAGACTAGCCAAGCAAAGCCCAGAAAATTGAAATAGAGCCTTGGGCATTCTACTCTATAGTTCTGATGCTGGTTCAACAAATATTCTAAACTATTAAAAGAAAAAGTAGCAGATACAGGTACACATAGGTTTCAACTAAAATAATGTTTTTGGGTGTGTGTGACGGAGTCTGACTCTGTCGCCCAGGCTGGAGTGCAGTGGCACGATCTCGGCTCACTGCAAGCTCCGCCTCCTGGGTTCACACCATTCTCCTACCTCAGCCTCCGAGTAGCTGGGACTACAGGCACCTGCCACCGTGCCCAGCTAATTTTTTTGTATTTTTAGTAGAGACGGGGTTTCACCGTGTTAGCCAAGATGGTCTCGATCTCCTGACCTCGTGATCCACCTGCCTCAGCCTCCCAAAGTGCTGGGATTACAGGCATGGGCCACCGCGCCTGGCCGATAATATTTTTTTTTTTGAAGTAGGGTCTTGCCCAGTCACCCGTGCTAGAGTGCAGTGGTGCGGTGACCACGGCTCACTGCAGTTTTGACCTCCTGGACTCAAGCAATCCTTCTGCCCCAGCCTCCCAAAGTGCTAGGATTACAGGCATGAGCCACCATGCCTGGGCTTCAGAGAATTACAGTACATAAGAACAAATACCTCAATATTGACTTGTCACACCAGTGGTCAAGTATCAAACAACGAGAAAAAAATGCACAATTTGAAAAACTAGCTCAGCTTCATCTCAATCTCTGGTACCAAATTCCTGTCATTATTTCAGCCTTCTTCATTTTTTTTTTTTTTTGAGACGGACTCTTGCTCTGCTGCCAGGCTGGAGTGCACTGGCGCAATCTCAGTTCAATGCCACCTCCGCCTCCTGGGTTCAAGCGATTCCCCTGCCTCAGCCTCCCAAGTAGCTGGGATTATAGGCATGCGCCACCATGCCCAGCTAATTTTTTGTATTTTAGTAGAGACAGGGTTTCCCATGTTGGCCAAGATGGTCTCGATCTCCGGACCTCGTGGTCCGCCTGCCTCGCCTCCCAAAGTGCTGGGATGACAGGCGTGAGCCACCGCGCTCAGCCAGCCTTCTTAATCTTAACATGCACATTATGTATTTAATCATCATATACCTAAATTTACTGTGATAACCAACTTTAATTTCTGCCTTTGACTCAAAATTTGAGGCAGGGAAAAATTACATGATTTTATTCATGCCATGCTGAGAAGAGAAACCTAGGTGGATTCTCATGCTTTGTTCTCAAACCTGTGTCAAGCTAAGAAACGGGACTGTTTAGACACACATATGAGGCTGTCAAATTCTCTGGGATGCAAACAGAAAAATAACTTGTCATCTTTTTTTTTTTTTTTTTGACTTTGGCCTAGAAGAGGAATAGGCTTTCTAAATTGGTCCCCCTCTTTGTGTTCCACGATTTTTTTTTTTTTGAGATGGAGTCTTGCTCTGTCGCCTAGGCTGGAGTGCAGTGGCGCGATCTCGGCTCACTGCAAGCTCCGCCTCCTGGGTTCACACCATTCTCCTGCCTCAGCCTCCTGAGTAGCTGGGACTACAGGCGCCCACCACCAAGCCTGGCTAATTTTTTTGTATTTTTAGTAGAGACAGGGTTTCACCGTGTTAGCCAAGATGGTCTCGATCTCCTGACCTCGTGATCCGCCCGCCTCGGCCTCCCAAAGTGCTGGGATTACAGGCTTGAGCCACTGCTCCCAGCTGTGTGTCACGATTTTTCTAGGTTATACAGAATCCTGTCATTTCCATGCCTCTGTGTGGATGGACAGTCATTTTCTTTCCAGCTTTGCTAATTATTAGAAACTAAAGCCACCCGGAGAAAAAAGGTATGGATATACATTTATCCATTTAAGTATGATTCGTGGAAACAGGAGGCCGGGCGCGGTGGCTCACGCCTGTAATCCCAGCTCTTGGGAGGCTGAGGAGGGTGGATTGTGAGGTCAGGAGTTCGAGACCAGCCTGACCAACATGGTGAAACCCCATCTCTACTAAAACTACAAAAATTAGCTGGGGGTGGTGGCACACACCTGTAATCCCAGCTACTCAGGAGGCTGAGGCAGGAGAATTGGTTGAACCTGGGAGGCGGAGGTTGCAGTGAGCCGAAATCGCACCACTGCACTCCAGCCTGGGCAACAGAGCAAGATTCCGTCTCAAAAAAAAAAAAAAAAAAAAGGCTGTCTCTCTTACTTGGTAGTCACGCAGGTATGTTTCACTTTTTCCAGATTGGTACAATGGAGGAAAAGCAACACAGGAAATGAGGAAGAATAAAAAATGTCTATACAATGAAAAAAATAGCAGAAGAAAACAAAACAAACAAAACCCAACAGTGAATGTGATGTAGCCTTGTAGGCTACTGTCCTAGTTCCTCTTGTTACCAACTTGCTGAGTAACTTTGTGCAAGTTACTTAGCTTCTCTGGGTTTCGGTTTCCTCTTTTGTAAATTAAGCAGTTTGGATGATATCATCTCCCAATTCTACCAGCACACACTTATTCTGAAGCTCACGATATACATCTATTATTTAAAATCTAGTGCTGTGAACTCTATTTCTTCAGTCAGATCACACTTGAGTATTGTGAGGCTAACATAAACCAATTAACTTGCGTTTAATCATAGGATTAAAGCAATATACTACAACTTTTATTTATCCTTTTGTAATTTTTCATTTTCAAACGCCCCTAGTGGCTAAACGATTTAGCCTGTTTAGGAAATGCCAGTTTCTCAACTCTGTAATGTGGCTTCTGATGTGAGAGAACTTGGAGCTAAATAAAATTAGTATATGTCACTCAAACATTAACGATTTTCCATTAGCCCCACCACCCTTCACCCCTAAGGTTATTTGGAATGTGTTTCTTTAATGAGATAATCATTTGTTAATGTAATCCCATCTAAGAAAATATAAATCAAAACCAGTGGATTTGAAATAGATTCAATATGAAAAACCAAATTAAATGACAACTGTTAAAATATCTACGGAGAACATTCTAAAACTCACAGAAACAAATGCCTAGGTCTGGGGCATCTGGCTTATTTTATAAAGTGAAGAACTTTGCTTGACTGGTGGGAAGCAGAGAGGGGAAAGATAATGTCCCAAGTAAAAAGGCTGACGTCCAGAGAAGAAAACTAGAGTGGGTAAATACGGGCACGCCCTACTCAAACCCAGGCCTTTCCTCTGGACCCTGTGATGCTTCTCAACACTGGCAACTTGTCAGTGTACCTCAGAGACTATTCTAGGCGGAGATTAAATTCGTCCTTGGCCCTTAATGTACTGGAAACAAGTTGGTCAGGCCACGTGTCAGGCTGAGAAAGCACACAAGTCGTGGAGTTCCAGGTGTCGAGGTTGGCAAAGGTAAATGAGGCGCCTTGGCAAACGCGCGGGAACTGTAGCGTGCGGTGTACCTCCTCCTTAGCAAAGCTTTCTCAATGCCTCTTAGGTTAGACCCGCCGCAGGGATGAAGGGGTTGCTGGCGGATTGCAGGTGCCTGCAGCACAGGGCCCAGAACTAAGAACGGACAACACAGATTCTTAAGCCCTGCTTGGAGGCACTGCTGTGAGCTGGCATTAGAACCGAACCTAGCTGTACTAAGTATAAAGGCAAAGTAGTTATGACACTGTTGGCAGTGAAATTATACTTGGAACTCTTTCGCAGAAATCGCTAGGGACTCGCTAGCTCTGGGCCCCTTCTCCTCCAGGCTCTCCAGTTTCATGGAAAGGCTTCCCTATGAAACTGAAAACGCGCTGGTAAGACGGAGAAATGCGACCGGACTGCAATTCCCAGAAGCCGTCGCAGGCCCTCAGCATCCGGGACACTAGCAGCAAGGATCCCTGGGTATTGTGGTCCTGTGCTTTGCCAGCAACCCTCTGCCGACGGTAAAATTCCAGCCGGACATAGAACCACAACTCCCAGCAACCCCTGCTGCCGTGTGGGGGGTCTTCACGTTCTCGTGGCGCGGCGCAAGCGCACTGGGTCCTCGGCGCGGACCGCGCAGACTGAATAATAAAAGGGGAGCGGCGAAGAGGCAGGAAGACAAGACCATGTCGAAGGGCCCCGGGCCCGGCGGCTCCGCAGCTTCCTCGGCGCCCCCGGCCGCTACCGCTCAGGTGCTGCAGGCACAGCCCGAGAAACCGCAGCACTACACGTACGTAGAGCCCCCCCCCGCCGCGCGCGCACGCCTGACGTCAGCGGCCAGCGTGAGTCACGCGCGCAGGGAGAGCGCGAGGCGGCCTCTTCCTCCCCCTCTTCCTCCTCCGGCCCGGCCCAGACCGGTTCCAACCTGCTGGGGCCGGTCCCAACTGCCTCCAACTGCCACCAACCTCTGGTCGGGCTGTGGGGCGGGAAACTCGGTCCCGGCCGCCGAGTGGGGAAGGCGGGAGCTCGGGATGCAGAGTGCACTCTCCCTAGGCCAGGCTTTCGAGGCCTAACTGTTCCTCAGACCATAAAACCACAGTAGTAGGCTCCTTGGGGGCAGTGAGAAGTCCCAGACACAACCAAGACGAGTTCCCTGGGGTCCAGCCCCAGAACCCACCTATGAATGATGATTAGCGTGAAGTCCTGTCAGGAGATTCCATGCAGTTTGCACAGGAAGCCTTTTGTGTCCCTAAGGCTCGTAGGTTGTCCACGAGGGCCACCCTTGCTTGAATTCACAGTCGACGTAGATAAACATGCAAAGATGGAAACGTGTCCGTGCGTGCCTATGACCGTTTCCCTCGCGGGCTGTGCGGAGCCTGAATCTGGGAGCCCGATGGTGATGGGTTCCAAGTATGTCTGCAGGCTCAGCAGAAATGTGGCATTAGAGGGAGCCCCAAATACTGACACTACCGGAGTCCAGCAAGATGGGAAAACCTCTTCCTGGAAGTCTTGCATCTGTGTGCTTTTAGGTCGCTGTCTTCATTTCCTTCAAGCCACATTAAGCATTCCCTAGAGTTAGGTGATGTGGGAGAAAGACGAATAAGGGGGCGGTTTCTCCTGTTAAGGAAAATGTTGCTTTCCATTTTCCCTGATGCTCTGTGAATGCCTCTCATCCCCATGGGCTCCTGAGTGATGTGCATGTTTGAAAGGATCCCCAGCTGCTAGAGGTTTTGGAACCTGGGGGGTTGAACAGCTCTTAAGTTGTTCAGTGAACGAAGAACAGAATCATCTGTTGGAGTAGAAAGAACTCAAACCAGTCAGGAGGAACTCTTGTTATAGAAGACTTTGGGAAACTGTTCTGGGGTTGGGGAACATTGGTTATAGGAAGTGTATGGTTTCTTTGTGGGATTCTCTGTTGTTGGCTGAAATCATTTAAGCTTCTTGACTACAGTCTGACTCACGTTAACCATTCCTTTTCTGATATGGACATTGCTTTCCTGGTCCTTACTGGAGATCTTTCGCAGTCTTTCCATTGATTTTGGTGAGATGTTCTTAGCTCAAAGACTACTGATCAGTTGAATGGTGTAGTCTTGATTTTCGAATCTGGAAACTTCACATAATTGGAACTTCTTTATAATCTCTGGTTGCTCAGATCACTGTATTTAGCAAAATAAAACACATTTTGAGTCATGAGAGTCTTGGTTTCAGCAACTTATGTTTCTGTGTTGTGTTGTCATTGAGCATACTATGGAATCTGTATTAGAAAGGCTTTCTTATTTTGGAATTGACAGGTGAAACAAGTGAACAGCTGATTAAATGTCAGTATCTGAGTCTTTGTTCTCTTGATCCTCGTTTGTTTAAAACCTATCTTTCCGGCCGGGCGTGGTAGCTCTCACGCCTGTAATCACAGCATTTTGGGAGGCCGAGGCGGATCGCGTGAGGTCAAGAGTTCGAGACCAGCCTGCCCAATATGGCAAAATCCCGTCTCTACTAAAAATACAAAAAAATTAGCTGGGTGTGCTGGCGGGCGCCTGTAATCCCAGCTACTCAGGAGGCTGAGGCAGGAGAATCGCTTGAACCTGGGAGGCGGAGGTGGCAGTGAGCCCAGATCGTACCACTGCACTCTAGCCTGAGCGACAAGAGCAAAACTGCGTCTCAAAAAACAGAAACAAAAACAAAAAAACTCCTGCCTTTCCATTCCTTGTGGGTAAGTATAGAGTAATGGGACCTGGCTTTTGAGGTGTCTTAGGAAATCAACAGGAGTAGGTGAAATAGCCAAGCTTGATGGGAGGTTGTAGGTGTTCTTATCTCTTTGTCTTCGTATGTATGTGTGTTTTTATATTTGTATTTCCAAAAATCAGAGATAGAAATCAGCGGTCTTTCTTGCTAGACTTACCAGCATTCAGAAGCTGTGATGACATGGAAAACTTCATCCCCTAGTCCTCCTAGGGCTGAGGTGCAGGGAGCATGAGGACACATATGATGGAACCAGCACACTTGCTGGCTCTGATTTTTCTTTTTCTTTTTTTTAAGATATGGTCTCTGTCATCCAGGCTATAGTGCAGTGTCACGAACTCAGCTCACTGTAGCCTCGACCTCCCTGGCTCAAGTGATCCTCCCACCTCAGCCTCCTGAGTAGCTGGGACTACAGGCACACCTGGATACATTTTTTTGGTATTTTTTGTAGAGACGTGATTTTGCCATGTTGCCCAGGCTGGTCTCGAACTCCTGTGATCAAGCAGGCACAAGCAATCTACTGTTGGGCCTTGGCCTCCCAAAGTGCTGGGAGGCCACCACACCCCGCTTTTTTTTCTCAAAAGAGACATGGGCAGGGTGCGGTTGCTCATGCCTGTAATCCCAGCACTTTGGGAGCCTGAGGTGGGTGGATCACTTGAGGTCAGGAGTTCGAGACCAACCTGGCCAACATGGAAACCCCGTCTACTAAAAAATACAAAAAATTAGTCAGGCCTAGTGGCACACATCTGTAGTCCCAGCTACTTGGGAGGCTGAGGCAGGAGAATCGTTTGAACCCAGGAGGCGGAGGTTGCAGTGAGTGGAGATCGTGCCACTGCACTCCAACCTGGGTGACAGAGTGAGACTTGGTCCAGAAAAAAAAAAAAGAGAGACGTGATCTCTCTATGTTAACCAGGTGGACTTGAATTCCTGGGCTCAAGCAGTCCTCCTTTAGCCTCCTGAGTAGCTGGGACTACGGGCACATACCACCATACCTGCTTCCCCCCACCCCCATAAGGTAAATTCATTTATTGCCCTTGGGAGTTAGGGGGCGGGAGCATTTTGATTTTGATTTTAAATGAAAATTTGAGCTGCTTGGGAGGTAAACAGTGGGTACACATAGATGTACAGAGTGGAATAATAATTGATCATTGATAATAACTGATCCCATTTTGAATACAGAGATAGACCCCTTTTGAATATTTGTATGTTTTTGCCTGTCAATTTTTTCTTTTTTTTTTTGGAGACGAAGTCTCACTCTGTTGCCCAAGCTGGAGTGCAGTGGCGTGATCTCAGCTTACTGCAACCTCCACCTCCCGGGTTTAAGCAATTCTCCTGTTTCAGCTTCCTAAGTAGCTGGGACTACAGGCACACGCCACCATGGCTGGCTAATTTTTGTATTTTTAGTAGAGACAGGGTTTCACTATGTTGGCCAGGCTGGTCTCGACTCCTAACCTTGTGATCCACCCACCTTGGCCTCCCAAACTGCTGGGATTACAGGCGTGAGCCACTGTTCCCATCTGCCTGTCAAATTTTTTACCTTTTTAAACTTTTCTTTATTTATTTATTTGTATTTTTAGTAGAGATGGGGTTTCACCATGTTGTTCAGGCTGGTCTTGAACTCCTGACCTCGTGATCTGCCCGCCTCGGCCTCCCAAAGTGCTGGGATTACAGGTGTGAGCCACCGCGCCCAGCCACTTTTATTTTTATTTTTAATTTTTTTATTTTTAATTTTTTTTTGTCACCCAGGTTGGCTGGACAGAGCAAGAGACAGGATCTTGCTCTGTCACCCAGGCTGGTGTACAGTGGCATGGGAAGGCGTGAGCCTGAGAAGGTGTGAGCCACCTCAACTGGCCTTTCTTACACATTAATTAATTTTGTATAGTTTTATACCTGATGTTATTTGAAATTAGGTAACATGCTGTAGTCTTTGCAATAATCCAGAGACACTTGTGTGATAATTGAGTCTCACTCACCATAACGGTAATCTTGGCAAACACAGTTGAATACACCAAAAGCAAAAAATTATGTTCCCATTGGTTTCTGTTTCTTGCCCTTCATTCTTGTGCTGAAATTAAAGTTCTTAGAGTTTGAGCCCTCCTTTTCCTAAACCAAGAGGATTATTCATAACGTAGTTTGAAGGATAATTTTGTTGATTTTTTTTTTCTAAACTCTTGAATAATCTTGCTTTAAGGGAAACTTTGGAATAATCCTTTCAGCAAATTGGTGTAGCAGGCACTTGTGCTAGACTTAGGAATCCAGTCCTTTTAGAAAACAGTTATGTCAGAAGTTCCTTTATTATACAGCTCCAAGTATTTGCTTAGCACTTAGTAAAATGATAATGTATATGTATTGTTATTCTTCCAATACAAGAACCACATGACCTCTTTTTTTTTTTTTTTCCTGAGACCGAGTCTCGCTCTGTTGCCCTTGGCTGGAGTGCAGTGGCGCGATCTCGGCTCACTGCAAGCTCCGCCTCCTGGGTTCACGCCATTCTCCTGCCTCAGCCTCCCGAGTAGCTGGGAGTACAGGCGCCTGCTGCCACGCCCGGCTAATTCTTTGTATTTTTAGTAGAGACGGGGGTTTCACTGTGTTGGCCAGGATGGTCTCGATCTCCTGACCTCGTGATCTGCCCGCCTCAGCCTCCCAAAGAGCTGGGATTACAGGCATGAACCACCGCGCCCGGCCTGTGACCTCCTTTTACTAGACAGTTTGTCTTCTAATTTGACAAATAATGAATTTAATTCAGCTTTATTTATAATAATATACTGTCATATATTGGAAGAGTTTTATAAAAACGTTTAAGAATGAGGCGAACTTCTGTAGCAATCATGTCTCAAAATGTATCTACAAGTTTAACTACCTTTTGGCTTTTTGCTATATTAACAGTTATACTATTGAAAGTGTATAGCTGAGCAGGGCGTAGTAGCTCACATCTGTAATCCCAGCACTTTGGGAGGCTGAGGTGGGTGGATCATTAGGTCAGGAGTTCGAGACCAGCCTGGCCAACGTGGTAAAACCCCGTCTCTACTAAAAATACAAAAAAATAGCTGGGCGTGGTGGTGGGCGCCTGTAATCCCAGCTACTGAGAAGGCTGAGGCAGGAGAATCATTTGAACTTGGGAGGCGGAGGTTGCAGTGAGCCGAGATTGCGCCATTGCACTCCAGCCTGGGTGACAAGACTAGACTCCGTCTCAAACAAAAACAAAAAAATAAAATACAAAAATTAGCTGGGTGTGGTGGCGCGCACTGAGGCAGGAGAATTGCTTGAACCCGGGAGGCGGGGGTTGCAGTGAGCCGAGATCTCGCCACTGCCCTCCAGCCTGGGCAACAGAGCCAGACTCCATCTCAAGGAAAAAAAAAAAGTTTATTCTTGAAAGGTCACAGAAAAACTACCATGTGAAAATCCAGCTGGGTATGGTAGCTATAGTCCCAACTCGTTGGGAAGCTGAAGCAGGAGGATCACTTGAGCCCAGGAGTTCCAGACCAGCATGGGCAACATAGTAAGACCTCCTCTCTACTAAAAATTAAAAAAACGAGCCTGGTGTGGTGGTGTGCACCTGTGGTCCTGGATACTCAGGAGGCTGAGGTGGGAGGATCCCTGAGCCCGGGAGATTGAGGCTACAGTGAGCCAAGATTGTGTTACTGTACTCCAGCCTGGGTGACAGAGCAAGACCCTATCTGAAAAATAAATAAATAATTGGCTGGGCGTGGTGGCTCACGCCTGTAATCTTGACACTTTGGGAGGCCGAGGCGAGCGGATCACTTGAGGTCAGGAGTTCGGGACCAGCCTGGCCATCATGGCAAGACTCCATCTCTACTAAAAATACAAATATTAGCCAGGCGTGGTGGTGCATGCCTGTAATCCCAGCTACTCGGGAGGCTGAGCCAGGAGAATCACTTGAACCCAGGAGGCGGAGGTTGCGGAGGTTGCAGTGAGCCAAGATCACGCTACTACACTCCAGCCTGGGCAACAGAGCGAGACTCTGGCTTGAAAAAAATAATAAAATAAAAATAAATAAATAAATATTAAACTCTCTGAGTTTCTGACCTTATTGTTTTGACCCCATGCGAGGAAGTATACCTCAAAGACCAATCATGTCTTCATGCCTTCAACTACAGTGACTGCAGTCGGTTCTCAGACTTCTTAATGCCCTCATGTTAAAGGAAAATGAAATTCTAGTTTAGTGAAGGTTTGCAGGAGTTTTCTGGCCACTTGGTGATTTCTTATAGGTCGACAGAGAATAAATACTTTATAGCTTCATCTGTCTAGGCATCATTTAAATTTAGGACTGGTTTCCTGGGCATCGAAGTAAACAAAGATAATGTGGCAATACTTCCATAGATAACTCTTTTCAGGCAGTTTTGTCAGTTTATGTTTTATATAAATGTCATTAACTTCACTTGATTGCATCTGATTGTATTTTGGAAAATCCTGAACATGAACATGTATTTAAGTCATTATTGCAAATTACAATAAAATGGTGCATGCATTAGTAGAGTACTACTTGTTGCACAACAGAAGTCATTGGAAGCGTTACTAAGCAACCTCAGCGAGAACAAGCTACATTACCAAGGAACATTTCTGGATCTTGTTTACTTGTTTATCAAGGAGAACTAATTTCTTGCAGGACAGAAATTAGGAGCTCATTGTGGCCTTCATTTAATCCCACAAAGTCCCCGTTAACAAGTGTTAAGTGCCCTTGCTAAGGGTAGATTCTTAAGCTTAACACCTAGTTGATATTTGCTATTATCTAAATTATTAAAGTCAAGATTTGCTTAATGGTTAAGTTTTTTTGTTTTAATCCAGCTATGTTAAATACTAAAGAAGGCTTCCCCACAACCCATATGCATCTGCTTTGACTGGTGGTTTCTATCATCCTACAAAGACTGTGACTTATTGGTGAGGGCAGCTGGACAACTCTGAGAGCAACTTAGAGAAATCCATCTTGGGCACACTCTATAAAGGAGCTCCTTCTCTGCAAATAGCACCCCAGATAAGTGCACAAAAGCAAGATACCCTCGTGGACCTACACGTCCTCCCGCTTTTCAACACCCTGATGCCTGAAGGTGAGGTCTCTTTCCTGTGTGTCTTAGAAGCCATGAGCACGCTTAGGTAACTAGAGCCCTGCCACAGCCTGAGCAGCACAGCACACATCTGCAGGCTTTCCTGCCAGACCTTTACCTAAAGGTAATTTTTCTCATTAGGAGAGACTCCAGGTCGAGAGTGATGACAGTAAGGTTGCATTTAAAGCTGCATTACATTAAATAGTGGACTGGTCTAGTGATTATTTTCCCACACTGGGCAATATTTGCTTAATGATTAAGTTTTTTTGTTTTTGTTTTTGTTTTTTTTAATCCAGCTATGGTTGATACTAAAGGAGGTTTTCCCACTATCCGTATGCATCTTCTCTGTTTTGAGATTGCAACTATGGACAGTTATGGCTAATCCTAGTAGCTTGTCTTCCCTTCTTTTAACATCTTGGATGAATTTGGGTCACACTAATTGTTATGTGAAGATGGATGTTGAATGTAAGTTTCTCTGCCATTCTTAGCCAATATATAAAAATTACATTAGCCTAATTGCTAACAATGCCAAGAATTTAGGTTTAGTATCCCTCTGGACAATGTAGCTTCTTGTTTTCTTACCATATAGATACTCTATATATTCACCCCAGCCAGTCATTTTAAAATACCTGCATAGGCAACAGAGGTATCTGTGGAGAAAGTGCATGGGATAATAGGTACAGGGTGATTTTGGGAGTGATGGAAATGTTCTGGAATTAGATATGGTGAAGGTTACATAACATGGGTGAATACACTAAAAACCACTGAAATGTACAAGTGGTGAGTTTGTGTGCTCTCTGAATTATATCTCAAATTGTTAAAAAGTTAATTAAAAAATCAGTGTATATGAGTCCCTCCTACCATAGAGAGGGCTTCAAGCGCATGGCCTATTGCCAAGGCTCAGCAGCAGTGGTTCAGTGTGGGAAAGCCTGTGGTTTGCACAAAGCTCCTTGGTGCCCTTTTCCCAGCTTTCTCAGTGGCTTAGGCCCTGTGTATCTATTCTAGTTGAATGCCGCCATGTTGTAAGTCTGTGGAGATGTTTTGAGATAAGAAATATGCATTCAGAAAACAAGTTTGAGACTCTTAGGTGCTGGTAATTATACTTTACCTTGTCTCCAACTTGATAGCCATTCCAGGGAACAAGCAGATTTTTACCAATGCCTTCATAAGATGAATCATGTCTACTTCCTGGGGTGGGTGGGAGGTGGAAGAGAAGTTTGCCGTCTTGCTAAAATGTAATAGAGTCCATTCTTCAGGTATCGTGAGTGTTTTAAGGTTTACATGGGCATTTCTTTAAGGACAGGCTATGTGTTTTGGGAATTAAAATGATATCAGTGGCTATACTATATTAGTTCAAGTAATCACAACAAACTTTTTATTATTTCTCTATAAAATCCCTCAACTTTCACCCCTTTTTTCTTTGCCAGTGTGTAGAATTTGACAGCAGTATCAAGAGCTGAGGAAAAAGAGAAGATGGAAAGGAGTCTAGCAACTTAAAAATCTCACAGCATTCTCTGTGAGGTGATCTTTTTTCCCGTTGGTGGCTCAATTTCTTTAGGACATAAAGAAGATACTGAGGCCTGTGACAGCCTGTGACAGTATCATCAAGTCGTATCTGAACTTATTGAACTGTTTCCTCCCCTTCCTTATTCTTTATTCACAGTTTGCTTTTCATGTGCATAAGTTGACTCATTTGTTTCCTGTTAGCATTTGAAACACCATATAGCCACCATAAGTCCTGACAAAATGACTTTTAATAAGGAGGGGGAAGGTCCATGTCCCACCTTCCTATGAAATTTTGGCCTATTCACAGGTCTCCCCCCCCACATAAGAGAAGTAGTTATGTTCTGTAAAGAAGAGGTTGATAAAAACCTTTAGCATGGTGTTTTGTGACTTAGAAGTTTTAAGTAGTCGTTCTTATATCTAAGCATTTATTAATTTTGGTAAGAACAGTACTATATGTTTCTGATGTCACTTTTACTGTTAAGAGGTGCCAGGCATCTGGTGACCTGCCACTTCAGGATTTGTGTGAATCAGACCATCTAAATATAATATAAATTAGAGACTGGTACTTGTGTTTCCTGATTAAAAACAAAGTAACCTCTGTTTTACTATTGAAGTAAGAGTACTTTATAATGAATACAAAAATGTATATTAAATATCCAGTAGAGCATGCTAAAGTGAACATTTCTGTTTTTATTTCAGCAACTTATTTTATGGTATCGTAGTTATGGCCTGTCCGAAACTCTCCGACATATTCTAAACAGCTTTCAGAGAGTCACTGAGGCTTATTTGCTACTACTCTTGTTTTTCCTTTAGCTCAGTTAAGAAATGCTTAGTTAGCCGGGCATGGTGGCTCATACCTGTAATCCCAGCACTTTGGGAGGCTGAGGTGGGTGGATCGCCTGAGGTCAGGAGTCCGAGAACAGCCTGGCCAACACAGTGAAACCCCGTCTCTACTAAAAATACAAAAAAACTAGCTGGGTGTGGTGGTGGGCATCTGTAATCCCAGCTACTAGGGAGGCTGAGGCAGGAGAATCACTAGGACCCAGGAGGCGAAGGTTGCAGTGAGCCGAGATCGTACCATCGCACTCCAACCTGGGCAACAAGAGTGAAACTCTGTCTCCAAAAAAAAAAATGCTTAGTTAACAGTTAGCATGGTAGTTAAGAGTACTGACTCCAGGGTCACACCACCTGGATTTGAGGCCCAGCTCTGTCAGTTACTAGCTGTGAGATCTTGGGCAAGTGACTTACCTCTTTGTGTATCAGTTTCCTGAGAATAGGAATATTACCTGTCTCATGGGGTTGTCATAAGGGTGAAATAAATGAGTTCATACATGTAAAGCGCTTAAAACAGTGCTTGGCACTTAGCACAGCATAGGTACTGTTCTCCGCCATTATTTGAACAGGGCCCTAGTCACTGCTTTCAGTTGCATTGCTCCTTGCTTCAACAGCCCTGATTGAATGCCTTCTTTAGTTGCATCCACACTAAAATAGATTCTTCAGTTCCTAGGGCACGCACGGGGCAGCAGCATCTTCAGAGAACAGTTCTCTCTTCCATGTCCACTTGAATTCTTATTTCATTCTCCAGTCTTTGTAGCGCCTCCATCATACTGCTTGTATCTTACATGATGGATGTGTGTTCTAAACTGACCCACGCAGTTTAGGGCCAAATACTTTGTTGTACAGAAAACAATGTACAAAGAACATGTTAGTTTAAACATATTACTAAAGTGTTATAAAACTGGAGGTTTTCCAGGCTAGCTTTTTCAGGCTAACTATGTACAGAAAAACTTTGTGGTTTTTTTTTTTTTTGTTTTTTTTTTTGGTTTTTGAGAGAGGGTCTCGCTCTGTTGCCCAGGCTGGAGTGCAGTGGTGTGATCTCCGCTCACTGCAACTTCCGCCTCCTGTGTTCAAGCGATTCTCCTGCCTCAGCCTCCTGAGTAGCTGAGATTACAGGCACGTGCCACCACACCTGGCTAACTTTTGTATTTTTAGTAGAGACGGGGTTTCACCATGTTGGCCATACTCCTGACAGGTTGGTCTCATACTGCTGACCTCAAGTGATCTGCCCATCTTGGCCTCTCAAAGTGCTGAGATTACAGGTGTGAGCCACCATGGCCAGCCAGAAAAACTTTGAATAAAGTCAAGGTATTATATAATTTGGGGGAGGATGAACGGGGGATTTTAGTACTCTCAAATATTCTCTAACATCAGTGATGTGAGTGACCCTTATATGAATCTTCCTCAGTTTCACCAGTTCTAGGCCCCATAGGGCAAGGGGACAGTTATAGAAAGAAGGGACCATGGACACACAGGACTAATTGCACACCCTTCCTGGCTCTTGTTAGTTCTTGGGGCCAGGACAGCTCACAGGTGTCAGAAAGTTCCAGTGAGCCCCAGTGAAAAGTGGGCTGAAATAATTGCCAGTGATTGGCTCCCCCACTGTAAAACACTGACTTGCTTGAGTGCCCGTAGCACTTGAACTGTGGGTTGCTGTGTGTGTGTGCACGTGCGTGTGTGCCCAGGTGCGGTAGGGAGTTTCATCGCATCTAGGAGCTTCATAGTGGCCATAAGATCATATTGTATTTACTCTGACTAAAGGCCAGTGTGGGATCAAAGACCACCTTAAAGGTTCCGACACACTTAAAAATTCACTAGACACTTACTTTATTTGCCTGAATAATACTCCCTGAGCTTGCTTTTTCTGCCAGAGAGAATATTCTAAATCAGGATCACTTTAGAAGATTTGGAAACCACATCTCTATAGCTGTGTAGTGTGTCAGATCCATCCAAATATTTAAAGCTTTTTTGTTTGTTTGTTTGTTTTTTTTGAGATATGGTCTTACTCTGTCACCCAGGCTAGAGTGCAGTGATGTAATCATAGCTCACTGCAGCCTTGAACTCCTGGGCTCAAATGATCCTCTCTCACTTTAGCCTTCTGAGTAGCTGGGACTGCAGGTGTGTACCACCACACCCAACTAATTTTTTATTTTTAAATTTGTTTTGTGAAGTCAGGGTCTTACTGTGTTGCCAGGCTGGTCTGGAACTTCTGGCTTCAAGCAGTCGTCCTGCCTCTGCTCCCCAAAGTGCTGGGCCTGAGACACCACACCCAGCCTAAACTAAAAGCCATTTTTAGTAACTCCCACCAATGTGGTTACTGTTACAAAGTTGTATGGTTTCTGGGTCATGTTTGGTATCAGAATGTGTATGTATATCCTTATAAATATGGAATGTAGAACTGATAGTAGTTTACCTATCAGATTTGCAAAAATAAGGAAAGATTTTTAGCAGCTTGTAACAAACATATACATACTTGGATAAATAATTTAGAATTTTAATCTATGGCTCATATGCTCTTACAATATTCTCTTTGAGGGTAAAACATACTTTATTCTCAAACTTAAAGAACCTTTGATAGGCCGTGAATTATGACCTCAGTGACTACATTTCTTTTTAGGAGTTACATGTGGGGGAAGGAAAGAAGTAGCTAGCAGGGTTAACATGGAAAGCAGGAGATTACAGACAAGCATCATTTGAGCCTTTGGATACTACAAATAATCTTCAAAAATGACAAGTTTTTTGGCTTTTTGTTTTTCCTTTCCTTTGGTGCTAGTTGCAGAATCCTATCATATTGTGGTTAGGTTTCAATAAAGAATGTTTAAGATTAGGACTATGTCTTGCTTTTTAAAAAGATCCTATATTCATGTTAAAGCTTGTATATATTTGTTTTTTGTTTTTGAGATGGAGTTTCGCTCTGTCCCCCAGGCTGGAGTGCGGTGGCGCAATCTCGGCTCACTACAACCTCTGCCTCCCAGGCTCAAGCAGTTGTCTGCCTCAGCCTCCCAAGCAGCTGGGACTACAGGCATGTGCCACCATACCCAGGTAATTTTTGTATTTTTAGTAGAGACGGGGTTTCGCCATGTTGGCTAGGCTGGTCTTGAACTCCTGACCTCAGGTGATCCGCCCGCCTTGGCTGCCCGAAGTGCTGGAATTACAGGCATGAGCTACCACGCCTGGCCTATACTTGTTGAAAAATATGAAATTCAATTTTTATAAGACTGGCTGTAATAAAATGAACATTAGTAGCTTATTAGGGATATGGGCAGATCTGTCAGATTGCCCTGTCTCTGCCAGCTGCTGTGTGAGGGTCATGAGTAGTGACACTAAGTGGCCAGGAGAGCAGCAGGAGCTGCAGGAACAGGTGCTTCCTCACTGGCCACTCCATCTTGAAAACTCGTGGCCCATTACCCGAGGCTGAGTGGCATCCAGAGTGAGTTATTCCACCGGCTCAATCTCTTGTCCCTTTTGTTGGGCTTACATCTTGCTGTTCACTGCATGTTTGGGATTCACGAAGTCCTGAGCAAATCTGGTGTTGCAGCGCCATCTCTTTCTGTTGGCTTGTCTTAGTTGTCTGGAGGCCATCATTGTCTTGCCTATATGTCTCTGTACTCAAATCTGTAGGTTTGTCCAAATCAGATTATAAACAAACATAAAACATACAGGGTGGACATTCATGCAGACATGCACTCCACAAAAAGATTGACCACAGCTCTTTTTTTTTTTTTTTTTTTTTTTTTAAGACAGAGTCTTGCTCTTGTCGCCCAGGCTGGAGTGCAATGGCGCGATCTCGGCTCACTGCAAGCTCCGCCTCCCGGGCTCAAGCGATTCTCCTGCCTCAGCCTCCCGAGTAGCTGGGATTACAGGTGTGTGCCACCACACCCAGCTAATTTTTGTATTTTTTAATAGAGACGGGGTTTCACCATGTTGGCCAGGCTGGTCTCGAACTGACCTCAGGTGATCCCCCCACCTCAGCCTCCCAAAGTTTTGGGATTACAGGCATGAGCCACCGCGCCTGGCCTAATTTTTGTATTTTTAATAGAGACGAGGTTTTGCCCTGTTGGCCAGGCTGGTCTTGAACTCCTGACCTCAGGTGATCTACCCACCTTGGCCTCCCAAAGTGCTGGGATTATAAGCATGCGCCACTACACCAAACCACGATTAATTTTTGTATTTTTAGTAGAGATGGGGTTTTGCCATGTTGACCAGGCTGATCTCGAACTCCTGGCCTCAGGTGATCCACCTGCCTTGGCCTCCGAAAGTGCTGGGATTACAGGCATGAGCCACCATGCCTGGCCGATACCCAGCTTTTGCCAGTAGTCATCATGATACCCATTGGTTGTTGGAGGAAATAGAAACAGGAATTAATCTGTAGTGGCTGTGCATGGTGCCTCATACCTGTAATCCCAGCACTTTGAGAGGCTAAAGAGGGTTGCTTGCTGGGCACGGTGGCTCACGCCTGTAATCCCAGCGCTTTGGGAGGCTGAGGCGGGCGGATCATGAGGTCAGGAGATCGAGACCATCCTGGCTAACACAGTGAAACCCCGTCTCTACTAAAAATACAAAAAAATTAGCCGGGCGTGGTGGCGGGTGCCTGTAGTCCCAGCTACTCAGAGGCTGAGGCAGGATAATGGTGCAAACCCAGGAGGCGGAGCTTGCAGTGAGCCGAGATCAGGCCACTGCACTCCAATCTGGGCGACAGTGCGAGACTCCATCTCAAAAACAACAAACAAAAGAGGGTTGCTGGAGGTCAGGAGTTTGAGACCAGCCTGGGCAACATGGCAAAACCTCATCTCTACAAAAAAATAAAAAATTAGCTGGGTGGGGTGGCAGGTGCCTGTAGTCCCAGCTACTCGGGAGGCTGAGGTGGGAGGATTGCTTGAGCCTGGGAGGCTGCAGTTCACTGGGAGGAGTGCACTGCACTCCAGCCTGGGTGACAGAATGAGACCCTTTTTCAAAAAAGTTAATCTGTAATGGTCTCTGCACATTCCCAGCACCAATGACAAAAGAGGAGCCAGGTGCCAGCAACCGACTCTGTGTGTGAGGCGGAAGATCTCAATTTTAGTGTTCAGGTGAGGAACAAAGCTGAGCAGACGTGATGTGGAAGAGAGAGCTTACTGAGTTAATTGCCAGGAGAAGTATCTAAGTCAGAGGTTGGAGTTGCTCCTCTGTGTTTTGCTGGCTTCGTGCAGAGCTGCTTTTGTACCAGGCTTCTACCACTTGGGGTGCTTTTTGCTTTTCTTTTCACTTCCCACATCTCAAGTACCTGCTGTGGGTCAGCTCTGTGCAGGGGTACAAAGATGATCGATGTGGCAGTGTACAAAACAGTCAGAATCCACTGTGGTGGCTGTACCAGCAGTATTCACATAGTGCAGTAGGAACATGGAAGCGGGGGCAGGCAGGGCCAGGGAACCCTCAGGGTGATCTAGACCCAGGGGACAACATGATCAAAAGTATGGAGATGTAAGGGTGTGATGCGATGGGGCATACCAACTGTTTAGAGCAGAGGTCACCTGTAATCCCAGCACTTAGGGAGCAGAGGCCAGAGGATAGCTTGAGCCCAGGAGTTCGAGACCTGCTCAGGCAATACAGCGAGCCCCCTTTCTCCACAGAAAGGGAAAAAAAAGACAAAAAAACCCAAGTATAGAGCAGAGGTCTGCAAACCGGCTTGCATGCCAAATCCAGCTTGCTGCCTGCTTTTTTATGGCCCACAAGGTAAGAATTGTTTTCACTTTTGAGACAGGTCTCAGTCTATCCTCCTGGCTGGAGTGCAGTGGCACGATCTTGGCTCACTGCAGCCTCGACCTCCCAGGCTCAAAGAATCCTCCTGCCTCAGCCTCCTGAGTAGCTGGGACTGTAGGTGTGCACCACCACACCCGGCTAATTCTTGTATTTTTTTCGTAGAGACAGCGTTTCGCCACATTGCCCAGGCTAGTCTCCCAACTCCTGAGCTCAAGTGATCCACCCGCCTTGGCCTCTCAGAGTGCTGGGATTACAGGCATGAGCCACTGTGTCCTCCCTTCACATTTTTTCAATGGTTGAAAAAAATGATATTTCATGATGTGACGATTATATGAATTTCAAAGAGTCCCTAAATAAAGCTTCCTTTTGGGCTGGGCGCGGTGGCTCATGCCTGTAATCCCAGCACTTTGGGAGGCCGAGGCAGGAGGATCATGACGTCAGGAGATCGAGACCATCCTGGCTAATAAAGTAAAACTCCACCTCTACTAAAAATAAAAAAATTAGCCGGGCATGGTGGCGGGCGCCTGTAATCCCAGCTACTCGGGAGGCTGAGGCAGGAGAATGGCATGAACCCAGGAGGCAGAACTTGCAGTGAGCCAAGATCGTGCCACTGCACTCCAGCCTGGGCAACAGAGTGAGACTCTGTCTCAAAAAATAAAAAATAAATAAAATAACACTTCCTTTGAACCTGCACTCATTCGTTTCTCTGTTGTCCTGGCTGCTTGTGCACTTCAACTACAGACTCAAGTAGTTGCAACAGGAGACTGACTATAGGTGATGCTCATTGCTTCTCATTGCTGCACTTATCAGCATACCACATTTTTTGTTTTTTTTGAGACAGAGTCTCGCTCTGTCACCCAGGCTGGAGTGCAGTGGCGCGATCTGGGCTCACTGCAGTCTCCGCCTCCTGGGTTCATACCATTCACCTGCCTCAGCCTCCCGAGTAGCTGGGACTACAGGTGCCAGCCACCACGCCCGGCTAATTTTTTGTATTTTTAGTAGAGACGGGGTTTCACCATGTTAGCCAGGATGGTCTCAATCTCCTGACCTCGTGATCCACCCACCTTGACCTCCCAAAGTGCTGGGATTACAGGTGTGAGCCACTGCACCCGGCCAGCATACCATGTTTTATACATTCTTCATCACCAGTGCATACTTCTTATGTCAAAAGAAGAGAGGAAGAGAAAAATGCACTTCAAGTATTTTACTTTTAAGGCTCGGTGGCATGTGGATTATTTGTTAACACATTTGGTGGCAAAGCACCTAATAATAAAGATAGCTGTGACTGGGCATGGTGGCTTATGCTTGTAATCCCAGCACTTTGGGAGACCGAGGCAGGAGGACACCTTGAGCCCAGGAGTCGAGGTTGCAATGAGCTGTGATTACACTACTGCACTCCAGCCTGGTGACAGAGTGAGACCCTGTCTCTTTATTTAAATAAAGAAGGAAATATTCCTTTAAAATTTATTTTTCCTTTGTTTTTTTTTTTTTTGAGATCACTCTGTCGCCCAGGCTGGAGTGCAGTGGCGTGATCTCTGCTCACTGCAGCCTCCACCTCCCGGGCTCAAGCGATTCTCCTGCCTCAGCTTCCTGAGTAGCTGGGACTACAGGCACCCACCACCACACCTGGCTAATTTGTATTTTTAGTAGAGACGGGATTTCACCATATTGGCCAGGTTGGTCTTGAACTCCTGACCTTGTGATCCATCCGTCTCAGCCTCGCAAAGTGTTGGGATTACAGGCATGAGCCGCTGCACCCGGCTCCCCCCAGCCTTTTTTTTTTTGGAGACAGAGTCTTGCTCTTGTTGCCTAGGCTGGAGTACAGTGGTGCGATCTCAGCTCATTGTAATCTCAACTTCCCTGGTTCAAGTGATTCTCATGCCTCAGCCACCCAAGTAGTTGGGATTATAGGTGTGACCCACCACGCCTGGGTAATTTTTTGTATTTTTAGTAGAGATGGGATTCTCCATGTTGGCCAGGCTGGCGTCAAACTCCTGACCCCAAGTGATTTGCCCGCCTTGGCCTCCCAAAGGGCTGGGATTACAGGAGTGAGCCCCTGCGCCTGACCTAAAAATTTTTTTCTGACCATTGCTTGCTTTTCTGGGAATATTGTGATAAGTGCTTGGTCTGATAATGCTGATGGATTTTTTCAGCACAGATGTCTTTTTTTTTTTTTTTTTTTTTTTTTGAGACAGGGTCTCACTGTGTCACCCAGGCTGGCATGCAGTGGTGCAACCATAGCTCACTGCAACCTCAAACTCTTGGGTTTAGTGATCCTTTCACTTCAGCCTCCCAAGTAGCTGGGACTACAGGTGCATGCCTGGCTTAGTTTTTTTAAAAAATGTTTTAAAACTGTTTTAGTGATGGGGTCTTGCTATGCTGCCCTCAAACTCCTAGGCTCAAGTGATCCTC
Organism: Pongo pygmaeus; assembly: GCF_028885625.2. Lineage (NCBI taxonomy): Eukaryota > Metazoa > Chordata > Mammalia > Primates > Hominidae > Pongo > Pongo pygmaeus. Next base: position 94,041,625 of record NC_072392.2, read on the forward strand.
CCACCGCCTCCTCCTGTGTTGGTGGATTACGGGATGAGCCACTGCATACAGCTAGGAATATTTCCTTACAGCAGAATTTCTTCACAAGAATTAAAACTACATTTTTGTAGTTTCAGTTGCAGGCTACAACTGAAGCAGGTTTCTGAGTGGCTCATTTGTTAGCTAGGCAAGGAAAGCCATTTACTGATGTTGAGTTAATTGTGTTTGATTGCAGCAGCTGGAGAAGTGTGTCCAGAGAAAACACACTTTTGTTTGAGAGTGTTAGCTTTTCAGCAGGAACAGTGCCTCAAAATGTTGAGGACGTTAGGAGCAATGTCAGTAGTCAATTAAAAAAGAAGGCTGGGCACCATGGCCCGCACCTGTAATCCCAGCACTTTGAGAGGCCAAGGTGGGCGGATCACGAGGTCAGGAGATTGAAACCACCCTGGCCAACATGGTGAAACCTTGTCTCTACTAAAAATACAAAAATTACAGGCCGGACGCGGTGGCTCACACCTGTAATCCCAGCACTTTGGGAGGCCCAGGTGGCTCACACCTGTAATCCCAGCACTTTGGGACACCAAGGTGGGCGGATCATGAGGTCAGGAGACCGAGACCATCGATCTCCTAACACGGTGAAACCCCGTCTCTACTAAAAAATACAAAAAAAATTAGCTGGGCATGGTGGCAGGCACCTGTAGTCCCAGCTACTTGGGAGGCTGAGGCAGGAGAATCACTTGAACCCAGGAGGCGGAGGTTGCAGTGAGCCGAGATCACGCCACTGCATTCCAGCCTGGTGACAGAGCTAGACACCATCAAAAAGAAGGCCGATTTCATGTGGTTTTTCCTGGCTGTTGGTGAGTCCACAGCTAAGAAAACACTAATTCAGTACAACCTAAAGTGTAATCTGCTAGTATCTTTTATAGCTGGTGGTGGTAAAAATATGTGTACAGCAGAAGAATAATTGGACAAATTTACAAAACTTGTGAAAATGTAAGGTGGTTTATTCATTGTGTTATTCATCAGCAGGCACTTCGCAGAAAATCTCTTAATTTATCATGTGTTATTGAACTCTTAGCATCAGTAATTTTACTTGGTTTTGTGAATCATCATCAGTTCCATAGGTTTTTGTCAGAAATAGAAGCTGAATATTCTGATGTGCCCTGCCGCGCAGTAGTTTGATGGCTTAGCAGTGGTAGTTATCTTTCAACTTTTTGAGCTCAGGGCTGAGATTGAAAATTTTCTGAATGAGGAGAATCGCTCTCAACCACCATTGAATGCTGAATGGCTTTGGAAATTAGCTTTTGCTGCAGACTAGGTAATATTTGTTAATTAATTCAACCTAAAACTCCAAAGTAAAACGGTGCTTATGCAAACCCTATGCTTCAGGGAAGTCATGTTGATGACAGCACTTTGGGAGGCCAAGGTGGGTAGATCACTTGAGGTCAGGGGTTCAAGACCAGCCTGGCCAACATGGGGAAACCCCGTCTCTACCAAAAAATACAAAAATTAGCCGGGTGTGGTAGCGCATGCCTGTAATCCCAGCTACTCAGGAGGCTGAGGCAAGAGAATCGCTTGAATGTGGGAGACACAGGTTGCAGTGAGCTGAGATCACGCTGCTGCACTCCTGCCTGGGTGACAGAGTGAGACTCCGTCTAAAAAATAAAAATAAAAAATCCATTAATCTGCGCAACTGAGTTTATGCCAAATCTTCAACTGGAAGTGATTAAAAGAGAAGTATTAAGATTAATAGAATTCTGGCCAGGCGTGGTGGCTCATGCCTGTAATCCCAGCACATTGGGAGGTTGAGGCGGGCAGATCACCTGAGGTCAGGAGTTCAAGACCAGCCTGGGCAATATGGTGAAACCCTGTCTCTACTAAAAAATACAAAAATTAGCCAGATGTGGTCACGGGCACCTGTAATCCCAGCTACTCGGGAGGCTGAGGCAGGAAGAATTGCTTGAACCTGGGAAGCAGAGGTTGCAGTGAGCCGAGATTGCGCCACTGCACTCCAGCCTGGTCAACAAAGCGAGACTCTCTCTCAAAAAAAAAAAAAAAAAAAAAAAAAAAAAAAAAATTAGTAGAATTCTATAATTGTCATCTAAGAGATGGATATCCTGAATAAAAATTATATGTTTGGCCGGGCGCAGTGGCTCACGCCTGTAATCCCAGCACTTTGGGAGGCTGAGGCGGGTGGATCACGAGGTCAGGAGATCAAGACCACAGTGAAACCCCGTCTCTACTAAAAATACAAAAAATTAGCCGGGCGTGGTGGCAGGTGCCTGTAATCCCAGCTGCTCGGGAGGCTGAGGCAGGAGAATGGCGTGAACCCGGGAGGCAGTTGCAGTGAGCCGAGATTGCGCCCCTGCACTTCAGCCTGGGCACAGAGCGAGACTACATCTCAAAAAAAAAAAATATATATATATATGCTTGAGCCTTGACAACACAGTGAAACCCTATCTCTACAAAAAATACAAAAATTAGCTGGGCGTGGTGGCTGTGGTCCCAGCTACCTGGGAGGCTGAGGTGGGAGGATCGCCTGAGCCCAGGAGGTTGAGGCTGCAGTGAGCTGTGATTGCGCCACTGCACTCCAGCCTGGATGACAGAGTGAGACTGTCTCAAAAAGGAAAAAAAAAACAAACAAGCCCACATGCATGTGGAATGTTATCGACATTTTCAAAGATGAAATACGTAAAAATCTCATTACAGGCCAGGTGTGGTGGCTCACGCCTGTAATCCCAGCACTTCGGGAGGTCAAAGCAGGGGAGGATTACTTGAGCTCAGGAGTTCATGACCAGCCCGGGTAACATAGCGATATCTTGTCTGTACTAAAAATCAAAAAAATTTAGCTGGGCATGGGGGTACGCGCCTATAGTCCAGCTACTCCAGTGGCTGAGGTGGGAGGATCACTTGAGCTCAGGAGGTTAAGGCTGCAGTGAGCCCTGCTTGAGCCGCTGCACTCCAGCCTGGGCAACAGAGCAAGCCCCTGCCTTAAAAAAAGAAAAATTTGTGTGTGTGTGTGTGTGTGTGTGTATAAAATATATATACTATATATGTATGTATTATAGAATCAGAGTTAACGATGAACATTTGTAATCCATTTTGATGAAAAGGATCCCCCAACTTTGCAAGTTGTTATCCCCTCAAAAAGAAATCTAAAGTCCGCTGGGCATGGTGGCTCATGCCTGTAATCCTAGCACTTTGGGAGACTGAGGCGCTTGAACCCCAGGGGCAGAGATTGCAGTGAGCTGAGATCGCACCACTTCACTCTATCCTGGGCAAAAAAGCGAGACTCCATCTCAAAAGAAAAAGAAATCTAAAGTCTAAAATATTTACCATCTGGTCCTTTACAAGAAGAGTTTGCTGGCCGGGCACAGGGGCTCATGCCTGTAATCCCAGCACTTTGGGAGGCTGAGGCGGGCGGATCACAAGGTCAGGAGAAGACCATCTGGCTAACATGGTGAAACCCCGTCTCTACTAAAAATACAAAAAAAAAAAAAAATTAGCCAGGCATGGTGGCATGCACCTGTAGTCTCAGCTACTCGGGAGGCTGAGGAAGGAGAATTGCTTGAACCTGGGAGGCAGAGGTTGTGGTGAGTGAGCCAAGATCGCACTGCTGCACTCCAGCCTGGGCGACAGAGGGAGACTCCGTCTCAAAAAAAAAAAAGCAAGAGTTAGATTTTGGGCCGGGCGTGGTGGCTCACGCCTGTAATCCCAGCACTTTGGGAGGCCAAGGCAGGCAAATCACAAGATCAGGAGTTCGAGACCAGCCTGGCCAACATGGTGAAACCGTCTTTACTAAAAATACAAAACATTAGCTGGGCGTGGTGGCGGGTGCCTGTAATCCCAGCTACTAGGGAGGCTGAGGCAGGAGACTCACTTGAACCTGGGAGGCAGAGATTGCAGTGAGCTGAGATTGTACCACTGCACTCTAGCCCAGGCAACAGTGCGAGACTCCATCTCAAAAAAATAATAATAATAGTAAGAGTTAAATTGGGGCTCTAGGAAGAGGGTTGAGCACCATGCAGTGTCATCTGGACAGAGAAAGGCCAGAAACAGGGAAGTCAGTTTAGGAAAAGGTCTTCAAGTCCCTGACCCAGGGCAGTGGGAATGGAAGTGAAGAGGTTTAACATGGAATCTGTAGCTCACTGTCTGTCCTGATCTGTGAGAGCCCTGCCAGCCAGAGCCTCTGTGGAGTCTCATCTGCACGTGGCACTGTGGACATGTCTGCCCCAAGTCAGCAGGCTCACCAGGTCTAGCTCCTGTCCTCGGGGACCTTTCCTTCTCCAGGACAGACTGTGCCCAGAGGCAGGGTGAACATATCCTAGGTTTCTCCTCCTGCCTCCCTGTGCTTTCATGAGGCACTGACACCAGGCAGGCATGTCTCACTCTTAGAACTACCAGGTTTAGCAAATAAAAATAAAGGATGCCAGCTGGGAATAGTGGTGTATACCTGCAATCCCAGCTACTCTGGAGACTGGGGCAGGAGGATTGCTTGAGGCCGAGAGTTTGAGGCTGTGGTATGCCATGATTGAGCCTGTGAACAGCCACTGCACTCCAGCCTGGGCAACATAACAAGACCCTGTCTCTTAAAAACAAAACAGGATGCCAGTTACGTTGGAAACAGATAATTTATGTATGTATGTATTTATTTATCTATTTATTTATTTATTTTTGAGATGGAGTTCTGCTCTTATTGCCCTGGCTGGAGTGCAGTGGCGTGATCTTGGCTCACTGTAACCTCCGCCTCCTGGGTTCAAGTACTTCTCCTACCTCAGCCTCCTGAGTAGCTGGGACTACAGGCACACGCCACCATGCCCAGCTAATTTTTGTATTTTTTAGTGGAGACATGGTTTCACCAGGTTGGCCAGGATGGTCTCGATCTGTTGACCTTGTGATCTGCCCGCCTTAGCCTCCCAAAGTGCTGGGATTACAGGCGTGAGCCACCGCGCCCAGCCGTTTTTTTAATATTTTTAGTAGAGACTGGGTTTCACCATTTCAGCCAGTCTGGTCTCGAACTCCAGACCTCAGGTGATCCGCCCGCCCCAGCTTCCCAAAGTGTTAAGATTACAGGCGTGAGCCACCGCGCCTGACCAGAAGTAGATAATTTCTTTAGGATAAGTATGTCCCATGCAATATTTGAGACTTAATTAGGCTAAAATATTATTCATTGCTTATATGAGATTCCAGTTTAACTGGATGTTCCATCCTTAATCTGCCCATTCTAACCATGCCTCACTCTTCTGTGCTCCTGGCTCTGGGCCCAGCTTCCCTCTTTCAGGAAAGTTCCTTCTCTCCCATTTTCTGTTACCTCCTGAGGTAGTTTCTTTGTGGGTCCAAAAAGTCAGGAAGAGGATGTACCTCCCAGGAGAGGGATGGTCCTACCAGTTTGAGGAATGGGTATCCCAGTTCAGTGCCAGGCTTGGTACCTTTGTGCAGCAGGAGGGCACAGCTTTTTGTCTAACCAGACAGTAAAGGAGAAGAACCTTTGCTTCAAATGCCAAAGGGACCAGGAGAGCATCAGGCCATAGGGAGGCTTCCAGATTTCTGCCTGGGGTCTTCAGGACGTACCTGGAGCCCAGAGATGAGGCCCTTGAGATTTGCAGTTTGCCTCCTGCACCTCACCTCATCCTCCTTTTCTCTTTTCCAGTTCCCTTCCTATTCCATGCATATCCACAAAGGTACCGGGAGCTCTTAGAACCAGACACACTCTGTTTCTAAGCTCATACTGTTTCTGTTCCAAAAACACCTTCAAATTCTTCATCCACTAGTACCTCTCCTCCCCTCTTCCCCCTTCCTCCTTCCTGCAGCCCAGCCTGGGTCGAGGATCCTGTTTTTGGATCGACTTCTGTTCCCTTCATGCTTCTTTCTGCAGTCTCCAAGCCTCTGGCACCATCCTTCTCGATGACGTTAGATGTCCTATCCCAAGCCATTTGTTGCTTGCATTGTTAGGCTCGAGAGACTAAAGAGAACTATACTAACTGCCTGTCCTTCCTGGGGCCGGGGGCAGGGGGGCCCAGTCTAGGAGACCCCTCAACCTGGACACTTGTAGCGAACAAAAACCCAGATGTAAGGGGGTAAGTGGGTCTGGGGCCTTCCACTGGGTGGAATGTGGGGGAAGAGATCTGGGAGTGTCTTGGCTGTTACACATGCAGGGCAGAGGAGAGAGACCAGTGAAGGTTGGGAGGAGGCGGCCAAAAGGAGACAGCTTCATGCCCCCAGGACATAAATAGCCTGGCTGCTGCAGGTACTCACATGAGGTGACACGACGGGACAGAACAGGCTGGAGCAGCAGGGGCGGGGTCGGGGGCGGGCCTCTTCAGAACTTCAGTATGAGTTTTTCCCCAAGCACAGATCTAGGTAGTGCTAGGAAATGTCTCTGGGCGGAGGCGGGCAGACAGGATGGTAATTACTGAGTCAGTAGTCCCGAGGGATGCCTTGTGACCTGGGCTTTCAGCTTCAGAGCTGAAAAGCCTAAGTGCTTATCTGTAGATTTCTCCTCTCAGCCCACAGCCCCAGCTCATGGTACAGGCGAGGCCTGCAACAACAGGCAGGTGGACCTGGGTAGCAGAGGCCTGTAGAGTTTGGCAGAGGCGCCTCATGCTCTTATTTACAGCCCTTTGCCTGTGATTAGTGGTTTGGTTTGGGAAACCTTGGAAAGGGCTCAGAGAACCGAGCTGCTGATTAACGCCACAGCTGGTCAACACAGCAGACAGCTGACCGCCGAGGCCCCTGTGGTCTGTGGTTCCTGCCTTTCAGGCTGGTGTGGGACTGGGGTGTTGGTTTGGATCCTAGAGCTGAGGTATAGCCTTACAGCTCTGGGTCTCTCCTGGTGTCCCAGTGAAACTAGCACCCCAGAGCAGGGCCCTCAGGGGACTTGGTGGCTAACTTCTTGCTGGGAAGCAAGAGACTTCATTCTCTGCTCCCGGCCTGCCCCATGCGGGGCTCTCTCTGCAGGTACCTGAAAGAATTCCGCACAGAGCAGTGCCCACTGTTTGTGCAACACAAATGCACGCAGCATCGGCCCTACACCTGCTTCCACTGGCACTTCGTGAACCAGCGGCGCCGCCGGTCCATCCGCCGTCGGGACGGCACCTTCAATTACAGCCCTGACGTCTACTGCACCAAGTACGACGAGGCTACAGGCCTCTGCCCGGAGGGCGACGAGTGAGTGACCCAGCCTGTCCTCAGAGGAGCCCCGTGTCTCCTTCTGGGTCAGATGCCCTCAGGGTAGGCTGGGCAGATTCTGGGAAGCCATCCAGAGGACTGGTTGCAGCCCAGCCCATGGCTCGAGCCTGGGCTCAGACCCCACCATCCCTGGCAGTAGGCTGCGGGGAGGTACCATTTCCCTTTCCCACTTTTAGGAAACCTAAGACAGGCCTTTCTTTCACTAAGCCTAAGGGCCCACATCTGAACCCAGGAGGCTCCCTGGCCTTTTTTCCATCCTCCCCTGGGGATCACATCCCATGCAGTTCCCACCAAAGCTGGCTGTTTAGAGAGAGCGCCTCACCGGTGCCCAGGTTTGCTGACCCTAAATATCTTACTGCAAATCTCTGTAGAGAAATAGGGCACAGCACTGACAGACACAGGGAGGTGCCACACCTGGGAGTGTCGCACTAATGACAGACATAGGGAGGTGCCACACCTGGGAGTGTCGCACTAATGACAGACATAGGGAGGTGCCATACCTGGGAGTGTCACCGACGGAACATTCACTGACCCTGCTTGTCTCATAGAGCCTTCCCTACGTCAGCCCTCTTTCTTTTTTTAAATTTTTATAATTTTATTTATTTATTTAGACAGGGTCTCCCTCTTTCCCCCAGGCTGGAGTGCAGTGGCACCATCCTCGCTGCACCCTCAAACTCTACTCTGTTGCCCAGGCTGGAGTGCAGCGGTGCGATCTTGGCTCACTGCAACCTCCACCTCCTGGGTGCAAGTGATTTTCCTGCCTCAGCCTCCCAAGTAGCTGGGACTGCAGGCGTGCGCCACAACACCCAGCTAATTTTGCATTTTTAGTAGAGACAGGGTTTCACCACGCTGACCAGGCTAGTCTCGACCTCCTGACCTCAGGTGATCCGTCCTCCTTGGCCTCCCAAAGTGCTGGAATTACAGGCGTGAGCCACTATGCCCGGCTTCAGTTGATTTGTTTTTTTTTTTTGAGATGGAGTCCGCTCTGTTGCCGAGGCTGGAATGGGCACCTGCTTCCACTGGCGCTTACATGTCGGCTCACTGCAACCTCCACCTCGCGGGTTCAAGCAATTCTACCTCAGCCTCCCAAGTAGCTGGGATCACAGGCGCAGGCCACCATGCCCGGCTAATTTTTTGTATTTTTATTAGAGATAGGGTTTTGCCATGTTGTCCAGGCTGGTCTCAAACTCCTGACCTCAGGTGATCCACCCGCCTCGCCCTCCCACAAGTGTTGGGATTTACAGGCGTGAGCCACCACGCCTGGCCATGATTTAAAACACTTTTAATTTGTAGAGATGGGTGAGGGGATGTCTTCACTGTGTTGCCCAGGCTGGTCTCAAATTCCCGGCCTCAAATGATCCTCCTGCCTTGCCTCCCAAAGTGCTGAGATTGCAGGTGTGAACTGCTGGTCCGGCCTAGCACCTCTTTCTCACGGAGGCCCAAGGCTTGCTGACCCTAACCCTACCCTAACGAAGCACTCGGGATGAAGGTTATACCTGAGTTTTGAGTAGATCATTTGCTTCTCTGACGGCCCCCAAGCCTGGGCAGCATTTGTTCTCCCAGATGTCTGTCCTGCCCTGGAATGCCAGGCCTTGTTGGGCCCCATTTAGGCTGCAGGCAGCAGCAGGGCAGTTCTCTTACCTCACAGCAGGGCTCATCATTGCCTTCTTCCTAGTGCACCTTCTGGGCCATAGGGAAAGCTGTTCAACGATTGGGGAAAGGCCGGGCGCAGTGGCTCACGCTTGTAATCCCAGCACTTTGGGAGGCTGAGGCGGGCAGATCACGAGGTCAGGAGATCGAGACCATCCTGGCCAAATGGTGAAACCCCGTCTCTACTAAAAATACAAAAATTAGCTGGGCATAGTGGTGTGTGCCTGTAGTCCCAGCTACTTGGGAGGCTGAGGCAGGAGAATCGCTTGAACCAGGGAGTTGGAGTTGCAGTGAGCCAAGATCGCGCCACTGTACTCCAGCCTGGTGACAGAGCAAGACTCCGTCTCAAAAACAAAACAAAACAAACAAACAACAACAAAAACAGTTGGGGAAAGGGCAGGGGGTAGGCAGGGAAGCCTAGGCTGCAGGCAGCAAAGTTGAGTGACCCCCTACTACCATGTTCCAGGTGCCCATTCCTGCACAGAACCACAGGGGACACTGAGCGCAGGTACCACCTTCGTTACTACAAAACTGGAATCTGCATCCACGAGACAGACTCGAAAGGCAACTGCACCAAAAACGGCCTGCACTGCGCTTTTGCCCACGGGCCCCATGACCTCCGCTCCCCTGTCTACGACATCAGGTGGGCTGGGTGCTGGGCTGGGCTGATGGCAGTAGGCTGGGGTCCAGGGCAGGGGCCTGGCGGCTGATGACGGTGAGTACCTCAGACTGCAGTGGAGGGCTGGCACTCTGGTTCTTGCCCCCTCATACCCCCTCTCCACCCTCTCTGTTCTTTCCTCTCCTCCCAGGGAGCTTCAGGCCATGGAGGCCTTGCAGAATGGCCAGACCACAGTAGAGGGGAGCATAGAGGGCCAGTCAGCTGGGGCTGCGAGCCACGCCATGATAGAAAAGATCCTCAGCGAGGAGCCTCGGTGGCAAGGTACAGGCATCCACGCCTCGGCCGCGCCCTCCCTATAATCCTGCTCATAGCTGCCCTGGGGATTTGGCTCACCACCACCTACTGCCTGCTCTAGCCGAAGCCCCGACCTGGCCTGCATCCCACCCTACACCCACCATTCAAAAGGCGCCTCTAGGGGCGTTTTCCCTGACACATCATGTTCCCAAGATGCCCCCAGGCTTTCACATGTGCACAGGCACGTACATATATGCACATGTAAATGTTTTCCGCCCTGCAAGAGTGCCCTTTCACCCTGTGAGCTGTGAGTGTCTCTCTGATGGACAGCATCTGTTGTCCTTGCTGCACCTGCGGCTGTGCCATGGCCTGGGAGGAGGGGCCCTATTCACATCTCGCAGGGGCCTCCTGTCTTGGACTCCTTCCCAGTGGCTTCTCCTTCCCTCCACTCCAGTCCTGCTAGTCTTGGGGTGCTCCAGCTCCTCTCACCTGACCCCTGCCCTCTGGCCCCCTGTGCAGAGACTGCTTATGTGCTGGGGAACTATAAGACGGAGCCTTGCAAGAAGCCCCCGCGGCTGTGCCGCCAAGGCTATGCCTGTCCCTACTACCACAACAGCAAGGACCGGCGGCGGAGCCCCCGGAAGCACAAATACAGGTCCTTAGGCCCCAGAAGGCCAGCCACGGGAGGGAGGAGTGGCAGGGAAGGGGTCAGGCAGAGGCTGCTCCCACTGGCTCTCCGGGAGGAGGGGAGGCTGGTCCTGGGGATGACAGGATCGCAAGCCCAGGGCCCAGGGGAGGGCATAGTGAGGATGGCTGGACAGTAGGAGCCCAGCTTCACCTCCTGCATGAATGAGGACCCTGGTCAGACCGTCTCTGAGGCCCCACTGCTTCTGATCCTGAGGGGAATGTGTTGAATGAGGACCAGGCCACAGCGTGGACAGTGTGGTTGTAGCTCCAGCCTGACCCTACTTGGGCTAATGGGAGGGCCTGGCCGAGGGGAATCAAACAGTATCCTTTGTGGTGATGCGGCCAGGCTGGGTCAGAGAAAGAGCTTGGCTTGTGGCACCAGCAAGGCCCTGACTGCAGCTGGTCTTTTCCATTTCCGTGCTCACGCCTATGAGGCTGGGTCCAGGTGGCACCTGCTAGGCTCCGATCTCACCCTCTCCTTTCTCCATCTGACCCCACCCTCTTGTTGGCCAGGTCGTCTCCATGTCCAAACGTCAAGCACGGGGATGAGTGGGGAGACCCTGGCAAGTGTGAGAACGGAGACGCCTGCCAGTACTGCCACACCCGCACTGAGCAGCAGTTCCACCCCGAGGTGGGCCCCACAGCAGGGCAGGGGGGTGGCTTTGGGAAGTAAGGAGAGAGGCAGGCAGGCAGGATCCGTGGAGATGTTGGCAGAACCCATCCTGATGCCGTCCTGGAAGAGGGACTTGCGGCTACCGGCTCTCCCCTGGCAGTGCCTAGAGGAACCCTGCATGCTGAATTTGGCATCTTCTCCTATTCTGAGCCCACACTCACCAAGCAGCCCTCTGCTTCCAGTTCTGTGTCCCCCAGGCTTCCTGACAGGGCAGGTATAGATGGAGTGTGGCGACCTGGCCACTCTGGGCTTTCCACCGCTCATGGTGCTTATAATCCAGTGACATCAGGATTGAAAAAATAGGGCCGGGCACGGTGGCTTATGCCTATAATTCCAGCACTCTGGGAGGCCGAGGTGGGTGGATCACTTTAGGTCAGGAGTTCGAGACTAGCCTGCAACATGCCGTCTCTACTAAATATACAAAAATTAGCCAGATTTGGTGGTGAGCGCCTGTAACCCCAGCTACTCGGGAGGCTGAGGTGGAAGGATCGCTTGAACCCGGGAGGTGGAAGTTGCAGTGAGCCAAGATCACACCACTGCACTCCAGCCTGGGTGACAGAGCGAGACTCCATCGAAAAAAAAAAAAAAAAAAGGATTGAAAAAAATAAGCTCCTTCCTGTTGCCCTGTCTCATATCAGGGCCTAGATTATCAGCAACTTCCCTGACACAGTTCCCTTGCCCTCTGGCCCCAAGAGGTAGCCTGGGCCATATCTGTGTGCCTAGGTCTTGTCTGGGGTTCAGAGAGGCACCTGCAGTCCCTGCCCTTGGTGTTCCATGGAAGCCAGGACACCCTGAGGTAGACACGCGGACAGAAACTACATTATGTAGCTGCAGACAGCAGAGTGGAAGGTTACTTAGTATAGGTAGCAACCCAGGGTATCCTGGCAGGGGTCACATTGGCAGGGGTGGTTGCCTGAGATTGTGGCTCCCTTAATGCCCAGGAGGCACGCTTGGAGGCACAGCCCTGGCCATGCCCGTGAGTGGAGAGTCACTGGGGGATCCCTTTGGGAGGGCTGGTGGGACCTGTGGCCCCAGAACGGAGGCTGTCGGTGACAGTGGGGAGTGGTGGTGGGCTGCCTCAGGAGTTTGAGTAAGAAGCTGGTAGGGAGAGACATAGTGCAGGGGAGGGGAGGGGCCGGGGACACAGGGCAAGAGATGACTAAGCCAGCGCACTCATGCTGGAGGAAGGGGAGCCTGCCCGGCCTTCCCTCAGGGCCTGAGCCTGACCTGTCTGTGCTCTGCCCTCCAGATCTACAAGTCCACCAAGTGCAACGACATGCAGCAGTCGGGCAGCTGTCCCCGAGGACCCTTCTGCGCCTTTGCCCACGTAGAACGTATGCTGTTCCCATTGCCCTGGGGCAGTGCCCTCTCCCACCCCTCCCTCGCCTGGCTAGCTCAGGCTTAGGCCGGGAATGGCCCCTGGCAGTATTCCCTGCACAGGAGTTCTGGCCTGCCAGCAGTGGGCCTTGTCCCCACTGGAAGCTCCATTCCCCCACCTTTCTGGAAGTAGCCTTGAAGGCCTAGAGCTTCCAAAGTAGTATGATAGAGGCTGCAGGGATTGTATCCCCCTGGTTGAGCACTCATGGTTCCAGGGAGGGTTGAGGCACTGTGCCTCCCATGGCTGAGTTGGCAAATCCCACCAGCCACCCCATGTCATACCCATGACAGACATCACTAATGGAACATGGAGCTCTTCTCTGCTGAGTCCTGCTCAGGCCTCTAGAGCAGAGCTAGCCTGTCAGAATATAATGCAACCCCCATATGTCATTTTAAAGTTAAAATATTTAAGCATGTTAACAAAAATAGCAAAATATGAAAATGAGCTGGGCATGGTGGCACACGCCTGTAATCCCAACTACTCGGGAGGCTGAGGCATGAGAATCACTTGAACCCAGGAGGCGGAGGTTGCAGTGAGCCGAGATCATGCCACCGCACTCCAGCCTGGGCAACAGAGCGAGACTCTGTCTAAAAAAAATTAAAAATTTAAAAATTTAAAAAAATTAAAAATTGGAAAATATGTTGTTAAATTAATTTTAATAACATATTTGTATTTAGCCCAACATAAAAGGTTATTTCAATAATCAATATACAAAAATATCAAGACATTTTACCTTTTTTTGTACTAAGTCTATAATATTTGATATGCATTTTAATGCCTACGGGATATTTCCATTCAGACCAGCCTGTTTCAGGGGCTCAGTAGCCACATGTGGCTTTCGGCTGTCTTGTGGGACAGTGTGGCTCTGGATCCTCAGCATGATACTGTAGGCCGCCACCAGTCTCAGAGACAGAGCTCCAGTTTGTACCTGTTAACACCTCTTTCCACCCCAAAATACTGCCCTGGGTCTCCTTAACCTCTTTCCAGGCTCAGGCCCTATCTCTGAGATGAGAATGGAAAATAAATCGAGGACCCTGGGCGGGAGAAGCATATTCTTGATGCAGAGGTGGTCCCCGGCCATGGGCATTGGGACCGCCTGGCTGAGACAGCATAAGGAAGTGATTCAGGCTTAGGAGTTGTGCAGATCAGCATTCAAGTCCCAGCTCTTCTGTTTTAGCTCTGTCACTTTGGTGGGTTTGCCTTATCTCTCTGAGCCTCCGTTTTCTTATTTATAAAATGGAGAGCACATTACTGGTATGTTCTGGTCACCATGAAGATGCACAATTACTGCAAAGTGCTGGCACAGTGCCTGGCACACAGTAAATGCACAGACATGGTGTTACTAGAGATGTCGTAGGAACCTTCCCTTTATGTGCAGGGGGATTTGTGGTCTCTTTTGGAAGGGACCCAGGAGCATTTTTGGAGGGACAGAGCTGGCTCGGGCCTGCTGACCCCTCCCCCTGCCCCTTGCAGAGCCACCCCTAAGTGACGACCTGCAGCCTTCCTCAGCTGTGTCCAGCCCCACCCAGCCGGGTCCTGTCCTGTACATGCCGTCTGCTGCCGGAGACTCGGTGCCTGTGAGCCCCTCCAGCCCGCATGCCCCTGACCTCAGTGCCGTACGTGTCCATCCTGGGGAGTGGGTGGGCGCCTGACAGAGCCAACACTTGCCTCCTAGGCCCTCTCAGCCTGGGCTCGGGAGACCATCCTGGTATTTGTCCTCAGGCCAGAGAGATCTGTCTTTTCCATCTCAGCATTCTTCGTCAAAAGCCCAGGCCCGGGGGTGGGGTAGGGCAGTCCCCAGAGCCTGTGCTGATGAGCCTGTAGGACTGGTGGCAGGGACAAAGCCTGAGGTCACCCCCCTTTCCTTCATGAGCTTCGGGCTCCCCGAGTGGTCTCTGCTGCTCGTTGGCAGATGAAAGTGGGACTGAGCCCCTTGCAGACTCCCTCTGGAGAGGGTGGAGGACGGGCCACATACCAGGCTGTGCTGTGCCCCCAGGCCCACTCCCTCCCCTCCTTCTCCGCAGCTCCTCTGTAGAAACAGCAGCCTAGGCAGCCCGTCTAACCTCTGCGGCTCCCCACCGGGCTCCATCAGGAAGCCCCCAAACCTGGAGGGCATCGTCTTCCCTGGGGAGTCTGGCCTGGCCCCTGGCAGCTATAAGAAGGCTCCCGGCTTCGAGAGGGAAGACCAGGTGGGAGCCGAGTACCTGAAAAATTTCAAATGCCAGGTAAGGGATGAGGGAGGCTGCAGTGAGGTTAGCCTTCTCCTGCGTGGGGCAAGAGAATCTTGGAGGAGTGTCTTGGTCCAGCTACGGGGAGGATGACTGGGAGCTAGGACTCCACTGTCCTCGGCCTCTTCAGGACTGAACAGAGGGAGCAGTGTCAGCCCATTTGCAGCTGAAGACAGGGAGGCTGGGGAGGCTGCACAGCCTCCCCTGGGCCTCAGAGCTGGTTAGGAGAGGAGCCGGATCCCGCCTGGGTGCGGTCCTTCTGCTGCCCTGAGCTGCCTTCATGGAAAGGCAGGGCCTGGGGAAGCAGGACACAGGGGTCCCTAACTAGGCCTGGAGAGATACCTTCTGGGCTTACATGAGGCCTGGTGTCACCTGGAGGAGAAGGGCAGCTCCCTGCTTAGGGTAGGGGAAGGGAGTAGGGGATGGGGAGGAAGAAGGGGGTGTGCGCATGCATGTGAAGAGGGGTTGCATGTCTGCCACCACCTGCCCCCTGGTACCAGCAGCCTCAGGGTCAGATGGACTCAGGGACCCCCCAGCACCACATTCATCCACTCCCTGAATTTTCTCCCTCAGGCCAAATTAAAACCCCACTCATTAGAGCCCAGGAGTCAAGAGCAGCCTCTGCTTCAGCCCAAACAGGTATAGAGCTCTCAGCCCCCTTCCTCCCCTCTGCTGTGGACAGGACTGGCCCAGAACCCCAGGAGGCTTTGGGGAGTGGGAGGCACCACTTTTCCCGAAAGCTGAGGGCAGGACTAAAGTGGGGTCCCAGCCACAAATCCAGAGAGGGTAGGGGGTCAGGCCCTGGAGCCCCTCACCTCCTAGACTCAGTGGAGAAAGTGTTCCTGGAGCCTCTGCACTCTGCCAGGCCCTGTACTCGCTTCTCTCTTCCCTGCTTACAGGATTGTAGGGGCGAGTGGGCCTGGCAGCCTCCGTACCTCCAACTCCATGCTCTCAACAAGGTGTTGGGTGTGCCGGGGCCCATGCGGGCATGGGGGCACCCGGACTAGAGCTGGCACGGGCCGTTTCCCTTGCCCCCAGCCCCTCTCCAGCCTCTCGTCCTGGCCTCCGTATGCAGGCCTACCATTGCCTCTCCTCTTCCCTCTCTCATTGCAGGACATGCTGGGCATCCTTCCCGCAGGCAGCCCCCTGACCTCAAGCATCTCTTCTAGTATCACCTCCAGCCTGGCAGCTACCCCCCCTAGCCCAGTGGGCACCAGCAGCGTCCCCGGCATGAATGCAAATGCTCTGCCCTTCTACCCCACCAGTGACACGGTGGAGTCAGTCATAGGTAACTAGGCCATTTCTGTTTGCAAGCCCAGGACTGGGTCTGGGGTCAGAGACCCCCCAGTCTCTGAAGCGAGTCTCAAATCAGCACACCAGACCCCTTAGACATCTGTCTTGGGAAAATCAGGGGGTGGGCACTCTGAGTCCTTTGAGCTAAAGGGGAAATGACCCCAAGGTGTAGGGCCAGGACTGGCCCTTAGAGCTCCTTTGTGCAAATTAGAAAGAGGTGCCTTTTCCCCTTGGCGAGTACAGTCTCACCCCAAGATGTGTCGTTCAGTCCCCATTCATCTCACTGGTGTCCTTGTGTAGTGAATAGCCAGCACAACGTTCTCAGAATTCCTGGTGCTAGAAGTTGGTGCTCCTTTCTTTCAGTACTCATTTCTAGGTGCCTGCTTTGTGCCAGGTCCTGTGGCAGGCACTGAGGAGACAGATGGCAACATGCTGCTCCTGCCCTCTAGAGGGAAACTTCCCACCCAGTGGACATTTGTCAAGCACCTGCTATACACCAGCCACTGAGTGCCCAGAGACCCACCCACCCCTACTGAGCCCGGGGCTGAGACCCTCAAGTTGTAACATCAGGGGACAAGACCCTTGGCCGAGGCAGGGACCCTGGATGGGGATGTGATTCCTCCTGGAAGTATCAAAGAAGATTCAGAAAGGAGAGGCATTTGGGTTGGACATGACTGGCAGACGGCGTCAGAAGTCAGGAGTCAGGATTGGCATAGGAAGCAGCTGAAGGAAGGGCACAGGGGCTTGGGAGAGTACGGACCCCGTGTAGCATGGGCGTGAAGATGCAGCATGGGCAGTAGGTGAGGTGGTCAGTGTCAGATGGGCCCTCGGGAGGTCACATCCCATTCTTCTCTGTCCCCAGAGTCTGCTTTGGATGACCTGGACCTGAATGAGTTTGGCGTGGCCGCCCTGGAGAAGACTTTCGATAACAGCACAGTGCCCCACCCAGGAAGCATCACCATCGGTACTGGGTGTGGGTGGGCAGGGCAGCCTGGAGGACTCCTCGGGTTCCTGCCTGGCCCAGGCCCCTTGCTCTGTGTGGCCCGCCTGGCTTCCGCTGCCCTCACCCAGCCCGTCCTCCCCGGGCCTCTCTTGCAGGCGGCAGCTTGCTGCAGAGCTCTGCGCCCGTGAACATCCCCGGCTCCTTGGGCAGCTCTGCCTCCTTCCACTCAGCATCCCCGTCCCCTCCCGTCAGCCTCTCCTCGCATTTCCTGCAGCAGCCCCAGGGCCACCTGAGCCAGTCGGAAAACACATTTTTGGGAACCTCAGCATCACATGGATCTTTGGGTAAGAGGGGGAGTGGTTCACTCAGGAGAACTGGGGCAGGAACCTGCGCCTTTAGGAGGTGCCTCTGGCCACCCCATCTACGGCATATCAGCTAGGCTGGGGGTTAGGGGAGAGGCCTTGGGCAAGGAGGCAGAGTCAGATTCCTGTCTGAGTGACCCTGGACAAGTGATTGAGCCTCTCTGCCTTAGTTTCCTCTGCTGTGAAATGGGTATAACGGCAGCATCCACCTCCTAACATTGTTGTGAGCATTGAATGGAGTAATGGGGCTGAAGTGCTAGGCACGAGGCCAGTGCAGGTGAGAGCAGGGGTGTCAGTCGCCAGGGCTGGGCCTGGTCTCTTTCACAGCATGGTTCTGTTCTACCCAGTCACCCCAGGCTCCGAGAGGCTGGCTGGCACCAGCCAGGTTCACAGGGGACCAAGGGAGAAGCCAGACAGGCTAACCCCTGGCTCCGGGTGCCCTTCCTGCCGGACAGAGGCTCCAGGGAGGACCAGGGCTGGCCCAGAAGGCTGTTTGCCCACAGAATTAGAATGGTATGGACTAGGGGTTCCTGAAGGCACTTCAAGGTTTAGTGGCTAGAAGAATGGCACAGAGGCCTGTGCCACTGTGGGCCGGCTGTGCATCTCCTCTTGTGTGTGTCAGGGGATGTCCTTGAGGGTGGGATGGGAAGCCCATGGCACCACCGCTCTAACTATCCCCCAGCAGCTGCAGACACCAGGAGCTCCCTCCCCAAGTGCCGGCATTTTGCTCAGGCCCAGGGACTGAGCCCTTCAGAGTTCTGATTGGGTTTGGTGGCTTCCCTTATCTCATTCCTGATCCCAGAACAGCACATGGATTTCTCAGCGCCTTCCAGTGTTGAAGAGGCTGTTCTCTGTTACGTTGATTCTGTCAGCTTTAGGTGCTTGGTGTTGCATTTTTCGGACTTGCCCCATATTCGGATGGGATCTTTTTTTTTTTCGAGTAGGATCTCAGTCTGTCACCCAGGCTGGAGTGCAGTGCAGTGGCATGATCGTAGCTCACTGCAGCCTGGAACTCCTGAGCTCAGGTAATCCTTCCACATCAGCCTCCTGAGTAGCTGGGACCACAGGCGTGCACCACCATGCCTGGCTTCTGGTGGCGTCTTGACTTAGCTCCACTTACTGGCCATACAGTCCTTCCTGCACCATGTGACCATTGAGCACAGGTGTATTGATACAGGTGTGAGGGCAGCAGTCCCTGCTGTCCAGCAGCTGTGGCCAGTGTGGGAAGCAGGGGTGCCCAGCCATTGGGATCCTCCTGAGAATCATAGAGGGGCCTACCTGGACAGCAGAGTCAGGAGAGCTTCTCCAACGGAGGAGGAGAGATGGGTGGGACAGGAGAGCTTGCTGCAGGGCTGGTCTCATGTGGGTGGGGTGACCCTGAGGTCTTCCTCTGGGACGGGGCAGATGGCTCAGACAGTGCATGCACAGGGTCTCCGCACAGGACCATGTCCCTCCTCTGTGGGTGCACTTGTGTGTCTCAGAGAGCAAAGCGTCTTAAATCTGGTTCTGGAACATCCCGGTTGGATTAGTGGGAAAGGGAGCAAGGAAGAAGTCACCAGAAAGTACATATGGGCAGAGTGAGGCCAGAGGTGGATATGGGTCCTTCTCGGAAGTCTGGGGCTGCCCTGGGGTCCAGAGCAGGGGGACCTGATGTTGGTAAACATGTGTTGAGCGAGTGAGCAGAGGGCAGCTGGGTTGGCGTTGGGTGGGAGGCTGTGCACGCGGCATAGTTGACTGGAAAGCATAGGCCTTTGGAACCACACTCTCTGTCTGTGTCCTGGCCCTACCACTTACAATTTGTGTGATTCTTGGTAACACATTTTATCCAGGGTCCTCGTCTGTAAAACAAGGGGGATGGCCCCAAGGCTCCCTGAGCTCTTCCTGCCCCAGCTCTGCCATCCGATGAGGCTCTGGCCTGTCTTTTCCCCTTTATCTCTTCCTGGGCCTCACATCAGGCTGCAAAAAGGCCTAAAAGTGAAGCCACAGTCATAAACTGCCACTATCGGGGGCCTGGGGCTGCTCTCACATGCAGTACTTCCTGAGTCCCCTGAGTTACCCTGTGAGGCCAGCGATGGGAGTCCCGTTTCCCACATGAGGATGCTGAGCCTCGGAAGTTGAGTGGTACCAACTAGCAGGTGGCACTCAAGGTTAGGTCTGACTCCGCCCACGCCACCTGCACCTTCACAGCCTGCCTGTCCCTGCAAAATTCTCTGGCCTGACACTGGCTGGAGCCTTGCACACCCATCCAGTGGACAGCCAGTCCCTGGAACCCCTGAGGCAGGGCTGGCCAGGGCCTGGGCCCAAAGCCCTCCGGAGCTGATGTTCTTCCCCTCCTTGGGGCAGGTCTGAACGGGATGAACAGCAGCATCTGGGAGCATTTTGCCTCTGGAAGCTTCTCCCCGGGCACTTCCCCCGCTTTCCTATCAGGGCCAGGGGCTGCTGAGCTGGCCCGACTTCGGCAAGAGCTGGATGAAGCCAACAGCACCATCAAGCAGTGGGAGGAGTCCTGGAAGCAGGCCAAGCAGGTACCAGGCCCCGCGCCTGCCGGCCTTCCCCAGTGCCAGGTGGCATCCAGCCCAAGACCTTCCTTCACAGAGCGGGCATGGGATGGGGGAAATCGGGGGCTTGAAGAACAGAGCAGAAACTCAGTTTTGTTCGCTTGCTCTCCGCCTAGGAGGACTTGCTTTGCCAGTCAGGACCCTGGGTGGTTACTGTTGTTGCAGGCTTCAAATTCCCTCTGTGAAGCTCCCAGGACCACCTGCCTCCTCCCAGTAGCCTTGCCTCTCCAGGGTTTCAAGCCCAAGGTTCTGGGTTCTGAAATGGGCCCCCTGTCCAGCTGCAGCCGGCTACCCTATGGGTGCTGGCCAGAATCCCAGCTCTACCCTGTGCCCCCTGCTGTGCTAGGCCCAGGCCCCTTTCCCTGGCCACAGAGGGGAGAGTCTCCTGCAGGTCCTGAAACCTCTGTGCAGACAGCATCAGCCTCCTCCTTGCCCTCCTCCCAGAGAGCCAACCCAGCTTCCCACCAGGCCTCGCAGCCAGAGTGGCCCCCAAGAGATGATGCTCTCTGGGGACAGGGGCAGGGCAGGGCCATTGTGATGAGACTGTATGCTGGGCCCACAGGCTTGTGATGCCTGGAAGAAAGAGGCAGAGGAGGCTGGTGAGCGGGCCAGTGCGGCGGGCGCCGAGTGCGAGCTGGCCCGGGAGCAGCGGGATGCACTGGAGGTGCAGGTGAAGAAGCTCCAGGAGGAGCTGGAGCGGCTACACGCGGGGCCTGAGCCCCAGGCCCTGCCTCCCTTCTCCGACCTGGAGGCGCTCTCACTCTCTACCCTCTACTCCCTCCAGAAACAACTGCGGGCCCACCTGGAACAAGTGGACAAGGTCAGCCCAGGTCAGGGAGCACTGGGTGGGATGCACGGTGGCCTCAGCAGCTCTTGGACTCTGACCCGGTGCAGGCTGCTCCAGGGATGGCCACCCTCCTGAGAGCCTCTGCCCAGCACTGGGCCAGCACTCAAAAGGCCGGCCTGCTGGGAGTGGGTGAGGAGAGTGCACTGGGGAAGGTGAAAAGGCTGCGGGTGAGGGGTGTTGGTGCCACCCCCAGCACCCCTGAGGGCGGCCCTGACCAAGCTTCACTCAAATGCGTCCTCCTGTACACCCTCCATGGAGCAGCGGTCCTTCCAGTGAGGCCCAGGACCCCAGGGCTACCCCTGCCTTCCCAGGTCTCCTGCTGGGTCCCAGGGGCCAACGTGGCGTGGTGGGAAGAGCTGTCTCCTCTGTTCTCGGGCAGCCAAGCCCCCAGGTGTGGCCCTGGGCATGTCCCAGCCCTTTCTGGGCCTCATTTTCCCCATTTGGGGATTACAAGGTCAAATGAGACTGGGCGAAGCCTCTGTGAGGGGTGGGTCTTGTGGCAGCCTGGCCATGCCCCATGCAGAGGTGGACTCTCAGCCTGCTCTCTCACCTGCCAACAGGGGTCTGGGAGCACACTGTGGAGCTCAGTACCTCAGTTTCCCCATCCCAAGGGGCTGAAGTGAGGATCAAGGGAACTCCTTGCTCAACCTGGGGCCAGACCCATGGATGGTGACCACAATGCCCCTTTCCCTGCAGGCCGTGTTCCACATGCAGTCGGTGAAATGCCTTAAGTGTCAGGAACAGAAGCGGGCAGTACTGCCGTGCCAACACGCTGCGCTGTGTGAGCTCTGCGCCGAGGGCAGCGAGTGCCCCATCTGCCAGCCTGGCCGGGCCCACGCCCTCCAGTCGTGACCCTGCAGGCCTGGCCCAGCCTGGCCCAGATCTTCTCACCTAGGACTTTTTAAAGTATATATATATATACATATATATATGAATATATATATATATATGTGTATGTATGTATGTATATGTATATGATTATGTATATGTATACATTTCCGTATGTGTGCAGGTATGCGTGGTGGTGTGGACAGTGTCTGTGTGTATATCTGTACATAGATATAGACACACACTTTAAAAGACTTACCAAGCACTTTTTAAAAGAAGAAACTATTTTGCAGTCCTCCCCTACCCACTCCCTGCCCTTCCCACTGCAGAGCTGACATCCCCTCTTCCCCCACTGGCCTTTTGGCAGAGAATCTGTTTCTGTCTCTTTTTTAATGTAGGAACTAACTATTTTTAACTTCTTCCTGGGGCCTGAGCAGGGAAGGGTGGGACTGGAAGGCACTAAGGGGAGGGGAGAAGCCCTCAGGGCAGGCCCTGCTCCCCCTACCTCCTTGCCAGGGCAAGGGTGGAGTGTGGAAGACGTGGGTCCCCCAGAGCAGGTCTGGCCCCCAGCTGTGAGGGCCTCAGGGAGGCCTGAGGGGGAGTGCTGGGGGTCTCAGCTGGCTTAGCTCCTAGGTTTACCAAATGTATATTTAGTCTTGGGGAGAACAGCAAGGGCTGGAGGCCAGTGCTGCAGGGCCAGCCCCACTCCCGACACCTGGGCCCTTGAAGCTCCTTGAGGGGCAAGGCCCAGGAGTTCCAGCCCTCAGTTTCCTGAGGGTCCACCCTCAGTCCTTTCCCCCCGGACTCCCCACAAGAGCCTCCCTGACCCCAGGGCCGCCTACCAGGCTGGTACTCATTCTATGACCGCCCCCCCCCACCAGCTGCCCCCAGCTCTCCCTGCCCCCTCCCCTCTCTGGCAGCTAGCAGGGCAATTGGCGGGGAGGAGTGCGGACTGAGGACCAAGGGGGCCCAGGCCCTGCCCTCCTACCCGGAGGGGCTCCGTATGCATTCCTTGGTGCTCTCTGAGTGCAGCTGGTGTCCCGCCCTGTTCTGGGCGGACGCCTATGTGCGTGTGTGTGTGCCTGTCCAGTGTATATTGTGTCTTAGCTTCCATTTTAAAAATTGTTCTGTACAGAGAGAGATGCAGCAGGGGCGGGAGGGCAGAGTGGGCGGAGGGGAGCAGCCGCACCCCCAGCACCGGGTGTCTGGGGTAGGAGAAAGAGGACTGAGAGGGTCTGGTCCTGGCCCAGGCTCCCCCTTGGGCTCAGCACGAAAGGGCTTTCAATGAATTAAGTGAAAACTTTTTCCTTTTTTACAAAAATGCAAAAATCAACAAAGCTCCAAACCTATTGGAAATAAAATATGAACTTGCAGTGGTAGCTTGTTTACATGGGGGTGAGGGGGAGTGGGTCCCAAAAGACGGCCTCTGAACTATGAGGTGGGCCAGGAGCCCTGCCTCAGCCATGGAAACGGCTGGTGCCCACACCCCTGAGGTGTGGTAAGGCAGCTGGAGAGGGCTGGAAGCTTCCTGGACCCATCAGGCCCCAAGACAGTTCAAGTGCTCTCCGACCTAGGCCTAGGGGTTGATGACACGGACCCTTAGCCTTGGACACAAGAGGCCTCCCAGGCCCTAGGACTCTTTAGGGCTGTGTGGTTAGCGGTGACTGGCAATAGGGCCCCTAACTGTTTCTCAGAGGAACAATGTCTTCCCAGCTGGGCATGGTGGCGCATGCCTGTGGTCCCAGCTACTAACTAGGGAGGCTGAGGTGGGAGGATCACTTGAGCCCAGGAGGTCGAAGCTGCAGTGAGCCGTGATTGCACAGCTGCCTCCAGCTTGGGTGACAGAGAGACCCCATCTCAAAAACAAAAACAGAGGCCAAGGCGGGCAGATCACTTGAGGTCAGGAGTTCGAGACCAGCCTGGCCAAAATGGTGAAACCCCGTCTCTACTAAAAAAAAAATACAAAAATTAGCCAGGCGTGGTGGCACATGCCTGTAGTTCCAGCTACTCAGGAGGCTGAGGCAGGAGGATCCTTTGAACCCAGGACGCAGAGGTTGCAGTGAGCTGAGATTGCCCCATTGCACTCCAGCCTGGGCGACAGAGTGAGACTCCATCACAAAAACAAAAAACCCAGCGCCTTCCCTTTGGGATGATTTGCTGGTAGGACCCAGAGGAAGTCCTGCCTTCTGCCTTCTTCACCCCACCCTGCCCCTGAGGGATGAGGGGCTGAGGCCTAAGAGGTACGTCCTCCCTCCCACCTCCTCAACTAGGCTGTGCGGTGGGGGTGAGAAAACACCCTGGTGGGATCCTCTTTGCATGGTCTCGGGCCTTGGATGTCATCTCAGCTAACCTCAACTCCTGTCCTC
The DNA here is from genome assembly GCF_028885625.2 of Pongo pygmaeus. Lineage (NCBI taxonomy): Eukaryota > Metazoa > Chordata > Mammalia > Primates > Hominidae > Pongo > Pongo pygmaeus. The sequence goes on from NC_072392.2 coordinate 94,065,518, forward strand.
ATCTTGTGCAGACTCAAAGGTTCCAACATGGAACCAGGGTCACACAGCTAGGATGACGTGATGACCAGGCCTCAGGTTCTGACACCCCCCAGGCAGGGTAGGGACGCAGCTCCTCTACACCCTACTGTCTCAAGAGCAGCCCCTCAGCCTCAACCTGCACCCCTGGGAGGCCCCCGCTCACTGTGCTCCCCCGAGGAACGGGTCCCTGTCCTGGGTGTCACCACAGGAACTGGTATGCCTGGTAAAGCAATTTATTCAAAGCCCACAGCCAAAAACCACCCTAGCCCTCCCTGCCTCTGCCTCAGTTATTTCCACACCTACCCCCTTGCTTTGTAGCTACCCCAAGGTGGGGGGGTAGCTCAAAGTCCCCTGAGGGCTGGGGAGGAAGCTACCTGGCCTGGCTCGCATTCCGGGCCCCACTGTAGACCAAAGGTATATTTTAAGAGGACAATGGATTGGTTTTTATTAATTTTTTTGCTAAGAAAGCTTCTAGGTGGCAGGTGCTGTCCGGGGAGGAGGCGTGCGCAGCAGACACAGCGGCCAAACTGTCCTTTCTGCTTCCGTCTGTCCGTGCCAGCCCCGCCGCCTGCCAGCTCTTGCTCCCTCAGAGCCAGAAGGTTCTTGGCTCCAGGCTTCCTGGCCTGGATGCTGGCAGCCCCTGGAGAGAGGACCCAGGCTCCCTCTAGTAATGGCCACCACCCTCCCCCCAGGGCAGCTGGAGCCTCATCTTGGGCAGGGTCCCCTCTCCCTTCCCCAGGAGACTCTGTGCCTGTAGCCCTGGTCCCAGTGAACCTGGCCCCCACCCCAGTGGCTGGAACAGGAAGGCCAGGAGGCAGATGGCCCAATCCCCTGCCCACCACAGCAGCTTTTCTGAGAGGCGGGTAGGGGCAGGGTTTCCTCCCCCTGGTGCTGGGATGTGGTGGAGACATTGCAGCCAGGGCTGGAGGCAGGGAGGCGGGAGTAGAGATGTCGCTGCTGAGCCCCCATCACCATGGGAGGCAGGGGAGGTCTGCACTCTGGGCACTCCGCATGCTGGGGCTCCCCAAGTGTTAGGCCAGGCTGGAGGGCCGCGCAGTGGCGGGGAAGCCCCAGACCCTACAGGAAAGCCCTTGCAAGTCCCCACCGCAAACCTCTACGGCTACGGTGCAGGCCGCAAGGCATGCTGGGAGGCCTGCTTGGCCCGGTGCCGCCGCAGCCTCACAAAGACCTGGGCCTCTCGATCACCCTTCCGGCCCTCCAGCAGCTGCAGGATTGGGTCCCCTGCGGAGAGAGGGGTTTGGGGGTCAGATGCCGGAGGAGAGGCAGTGCCTGGTGGTGGCAGAGAAGAGTGTGGCAGGGGGGACACAGCACTGCTCCATCTCCCCGACAACCTGGAAAGAAACAAGTGACAGACCCGCACCAGCCCACCAGCCCAGGAGGTGGTCTGACACGCATCCGGTCGCGTAACAGACAGAGTGCTGCCGGGACACTGTCGTGACTGCAGCGAGGGGCTGAGACATGCCTGAGGTTTGACTATTACTTTTTTATGTGAGAACCTAAAGCTAGCAAGTTAACCTTTTCATGCCTCGGTTTACCCATCTGTAAAAGAGTGCTAATAATATCTGCTTCGTTGGCTGGAATGCATAAAGTGCTTAGCACTTGCTCATAATAAGTGCACAAGCATCAGACCGTTGCTGGTATCAAAAATGCTCTGCAGGGATGTGGCCCTGCCGAGTGAGATCTAGGCCCTTCTCCCCAGTTAAACCTCTTGGTGACTTCCCCATGCAGGGAGTGTCACGTTACACTTAGCTTAAAGTTCACTAGTCTCTTGATTAGACTGAGAGATGGGCCATGGCTGTCCCACTGGCTCCCATCTCCAGGGAAGCTGTTCTCCGACCCTGGCGTCACCTCTCTGGGGCCCCTGCCCAAGCTTTACAGGCTCCCATCCCTGCACCACCCTGCCCCGGGCTCAGGCCTACCATTGGGTGCGGGGTACGTGAGGGGCAGGCGGGTCTGAGGCACCTCACCAGGCTCCTCAGAGCCACTCAGCCCAGGCACCTCACGCAGTGGCAGGAAGGCCTCGCCTTCCAGGTCGTCGGCCCCCAGCGTGTCGTAGTCCAGCACGGTGAGCAGGAGGCACGCCCCAGCCTTGCGGCACGGCTCAGCAGGCACCAGGCTGCGGGGAGAGTCAGGGCTCTGCTGCCAGCCCCAGCACGGCCACCCCCAGCCTTGGCACATGGGTTCACCCACTTGGTGTTGGGAACCAGCCAGGGTTAGGACTGCAAAGCCAGCTCTCAGCCTGGCACCTCTCAGCCATGTGGTGCAATGCCTGTTCTGACCGTGGGCTGATGCTTTAAACCAGGGGTCCTGTGTTCCCCATTCACCTGTCCTGAGGAACTGGGAGCAGGTTACTGAGAACCTCAGAGACAGGACCCTTCCCTAGAAGTCCCTAAGTTAAACACGTGGGAGTCCACCCCTTCCCCTAAGGGAAGCAAACTTTTTTTTTCTGAGACGGAGTCTTGCTCTGTCACCTAGGCTGGAGTGCAGTGGCGCCATCTTGGCTCACGACAACCTCTGCCTCCCGGGTTCAAGCGGTTCTCCTGCCTCAGCCTCCCGAGTAGCTGGGACTGCAGGCGCATCCCACCACACCCAGCTAATTTTTTGTGTTTTTAGTAGAGATGGGGTTTTACCATGTTAGCCAGGATGGTCTCAATCTCCTGACCTTGTGATCCGCCCACCTTGGCCTCCCAAAGTGCTGGGATTACAGGCGTTAGCCACCGTGCCTGGCCCTCTTTTTTTTTTTTTTGAGATGGAGTCTCACTCTGTCACCCAGGCTGGAGTGCAGTGGCACCATCTCAGCAGCCTCTGCCTCCTGGGTTAAGCAATTCTCCTGCCTCAGCCTCCCAAGTAGCTGGGATTACAGGTGCCCACCATCATGCCCGGCTAATTGTGTATTTTTAGTAGAGACGGGGTTTCACCATGTTGGCCAGGCTGGTCTTGAACTCCTGACCTCAAGTGATCCGCCCGCCTCGGCCTCCCAAAGTGCTGTGATGACAGGTGTGAGCCACCGTATCCAGCTGCAAACTCTTGTCCCAGGTGCCCTATCCCTTGGGCCCAAATGTGGCCATCTCAGGGGAGCCCCTTGGCCCCAGCCAGGAGGAGCAGGCCTGAGGGAGCCCGGTGGGGGGAAATGAGGGGAGGGACTGGGAGAAGAACGGGACCCACTCACAATTCAAAGGTCTCATCAAACAATGGGTGAAGGTCCTTCTTGTGCTTCTGGGTCTCCCGGGCGGCCAGCTCAGGGAACTCATGCCTGGGTTCCAAGGTCAGCTGGACAAAGGGGTCGCTGGAGCCTGGTAAGTGGCCGAGGAGTGTGTGTCAGCTGAGGGTCTCCCAGGCACCCCACCCCCACAGCTATGCTCTGCTCAGCGGCACTGACCCCTCCTGGTAACTGGAGGAAATGCACCCAGAGCTCCTGCAGGGTGAGCGGAGCTCCCAGGGTCACTGAGACAGGAGGGCCAGGACGGGACCACGGAGAGTGGCCAAAGGGCAGCCTCCACTCACCGTTGGAGTCCAGGGGCAGCAGGCTGGAGGCGCTGAGCAGCTCCAGACGCAGCTTCTGCTCAGATGCACGGTAGGAGGCCTTGACTGTCACAGCCCCCAGCTCCTCAGAGGTGGTTTCTGCCTGGGGTGGGGAGCAGGGGCAGGGTCAGCAGGGACACAGCGGGAGCGAGGTGCTCCAGGGCCTGCAGAGGGCACAGCGCGAGGGAGGGGCCTCACCTGCTGCTGGATTCGGCTGCAGAAGTACTTCCGGATGAGTTCCCGGCTGGAGGCCGCCTGCAGCTCCAGGTCCCTCTGCAGAGCCTGGGAACACATACAGCTGAGAATCCACCTGGACTGCACGTCCAACCACAGCCCTGGCCTGCCCTCCAGTAGCTCACCGTCAAGGGTAACATGTCCGTTTGAAATGGAAAGTATTGGGTCATGGGACAACGGGCTGGGGCCACCCTCAGGCCGGCCAGACAGCAGGAGAGGCACAGATAGGGCTAGCTTCACGGGCGTGCTTCCCCGACCCCACCCCGGCCCCTCCACCGCCCATGCAGGCACACAGGGCCCCTGTGCTTAGGAGGACCCAGGCTTGGTTTCAGGTTCTGTCATCACCATTCTAAAATTTGTAATAACTTTTGAATAAGGGGCCCAGTTTTCATTTTGTACTGGGCCCCATAAATTATGTAGCCGACCCTGGACATAGGTGAGTGCCAAAAGGAAGGCTCCCCGGACCTCCTACGGGGAAGCTCACCCAAAGCCCCTACCTGGAAGGTGGCAGTGTGCAGGGCCTCAGGCGGCAGGCCACAGCCCTCAGCGTGGAAGCAGATCTCCAGGTTCTGGGGGAGACATCAGAGGTGACCCCAGGCACCCTCCCACCAGGGTTATCATTGCTGTGACCGGTTCTGTTACCTGCAGGGCAATCTTCAGCCTGTTGGAAGCCAGGGATGAGCTGCGCTGGGAGGCGGCCGCCTCCACCAGCACTGTGAGCGTGTGGGTCCAGAGCAGGGTCAGGAGGCTGGGGCGGGGGCCGGAGGGATGCAGACACAGCACGGCAGGGTGGTGGCGGAGGAGGAAGCAAAGACGCTCTTGAGAAAGGGGAGGCCTCAGGGACCCAGCCCCACCCCAGCTCCTCCCACCCCCAACCTCCCCCTCCGCCTCCCACCCCAGGTGAGGCTGGGGAGAGGGTGGGTACAGGACCAGCAAGGGGCAGGTGGGATCAGTCCTATCCAACATACACCTCTCAAACTCAGTGAAGAACCCTCCCCAGCAGACTAACGGAACCCACAAACAAGGCTGGAGACAGGGAGGAGGCCAGGCCCCCTGTGACAGAACCATGATTTAAGACAGGAGCAAGGCCGGGCGCGGTGGCTCACGCCTGTAATCTCAGCACTTTGGGAGGCCGAGGCGGGCGGATCACAAGGTCAGGAGATCGAGACCATCCTGGCTAACATGGTGAAACCCCATTTCTACTGAAAATACAAAAAATTAGCCGGGCGAGGTGGCAGACACCTGTAGTCCCAGCTACTCGGGAGGCTGAGGCAGGAGAATGGCGTGAACCCCAGAGGTGGAGCTTGCAGTGAGCTGAGACTGTGCCACTGCACTCCAGCCTGGGCGACAGAGCAAGACTCCGTCTCAGAAAAAAAAAAAAAAAAAAAAAAAGACAGGAGCAGGCCGGGCGCGGTGGCTCATGCCTATAATCCCAGCACTTTGGGAGGTCGAGGCGGATGGATCAGGAGGTCAAGAGATTGAGACCATCCTGGCCAACATGGTGAAACCTCGTCTCTACTAAAAATACAAAAATTAGCTGGGCGTGGTGGCGTGTGCCTGTAGTCCCAGCTACTTGGGAGGCTGAGGCAGGAGAATCGCTTGAACTCAGGAGGCGGAGGTTGCAGTTAGCCAAGATTGCACCACTGCACTCTGGCCTGGCAACAGAGCAAGACTCCATCTCAAGAAAACAATTAGCCAGGCATAATGGCAGGCACCTGTAGTCCCAGCTACTCAGCAGGCTGAGGTGGGAGGGATCACTTGAGCCCAGGAAGATGAGGCTGCAGTAAACCGAGATCACGCCACTGCACTCCAGCCTGAGTAACAAGAGTGAGACGCTGTCTCAAAAAAAAAAAGCATCGACCGGGCGCAGTGACTCATGCCTGTAATCCAAGCACTTTGGGAGGCTGAGGCAGGCGGATCACCTGAGGTCGGGAGTTGGAGACCAGCCTGACCAACATGGAGAAACCCTGTCTCTACTAAAAATACAAAATTAGCCGGGCGTGGTGGCGCATGCCTGTAGTCCCAGCTAGTCGGGAGGCTGAGGCAGGAGAATCGCTTGAACCCAGGAGGCAGAGGTTGCGTTGAGCCCAGATCATGCCTTTGCATTCTAGCCTGGGCAACAAGAGCGAAACTCCATCTCAAAAAAAAAAAAAAAGCATGGCCAGGCACAGTGGCTCATGCCTATAATCCCAGCACTTTGGGAAGCCAAGGTGGGGTGATCACCTGAGGTCAGGAGCGAGAGACTCCGTCCCCCCATCAAAAAAGTAGTTAATTAATTAATTTGTGCAACACATTAAAGTGCCCGTTATGTACCAGGCACTGTTCTTTTTAAATTTTTTTTCAGATAGGGTCTCGCTCTGTCACCCAGGCTGAGTGCAGCAGTGCCATCACGGCTCACTGCAGCTTCCACTTTCTACGTTCAAGTTATCCTCCCAACTCAGCCTCCCAGGTAACTGGGACTACAGGTGTACGCCACCATGCCTGGCTAGTTTTTGTTTTTGTTTTTGTTTTTGTATAATTTTGTAGAGACTGGGTTTTGCCATGTTGCCCAGGCTGGTCTTGAACCCCTGGGCTCAAGTGATCCACTCACCTCAGCTTCCCAAAGTGCTGGGATTACAGGCGTGAGCCACCATGCCTGGTGGTGTTCTAAAGGCTCGTGAGACAGCACTGAGTAAAACTTCCCTCTTGGTGGAGGTTTAACTCTGGTTTATGTGAAAAATATGGTCTAAGATCAAGTCCAACAGAGCTTAAAGGTGAAAAAAATAAATAAAATGTTAAAAATAGGCTAGGTGTGGTGGCTCACGCCTGTAATCCCAGTACTTTGGGAGGCTGAGACAGGCGGATCACGAAGTCAGGAGTTCAAGAACAGCCGGACCAACATGGTGAAACCCCGTCTCTACTAAAAATACAAAAATTAGCTGGGCTTGGTGGCGGGCGCCTGTAATCCCTGCTGCTCAGGAGGCTGAGGCAGGGAATCACTTGAACCCGGAGGCGGAGGTTGCAGTGAGCTGAGATCGTGCCACTGCACTCCAGCCTGGGCGACAGAGTGAGACTCTGTCTCAAAAAAATAAAAAATATATATACATGGTTTAAGAAATAAAAACGGCCGGGCTCCGAGGGGCCCTAGCTATGCCTCTGGGGGTGGAACAGAACTCTAGGAGAGCTGGCGGCCTCTTCAGGGCCCAGGTTCCACAGGGAGGTGGGGCGCTGTCATCATCATCGTCACTACAGCTAATAGTCACTGACCACTTCCTTTGTACTGACACCATGCTCAGCACCTCACATGACCCATTTAATCCTCAGCAGAAGCCAGAACTATTCTCATCTGCACCAGGAACTTGCCCAAGGCTGCTAAGCAGTGATGAAGCCGGAGTCTGAACCCAGGTGGTCCAGAGCCCATGTGCTGGACTCCACCGCCTGTTGCCTGGCATGCTGGGTCCCTGCTATAAGACACCCTAGCTAGAAGTTCTCCCTGCAACGTGGGCGGGGACCACCTGTAACCTAATGGGGGCAGAGGAGCAGTCAGGGAGGCCCTGAAGACAGGCCTGGGACTAAAGGAGAAAGGACAGGTAGATTTTGGCTCAGCCTAAGGAAGAACTCAAAGCGCTCAGAGCTGGGCAGCAGGAAATGGAGAGGCCTGCGACGTGGCAAGCTCCCCGTCCCTGCAGCGAGCCTTAGCAGAGCCTGTTGCACCCTGTAAGGGAGGTCACCAAAGGGATTCACCTCCACCCCTCAGAACGGATGCTGGGGCCCAGGAAGGAGGGGCTGTGGGAGGAGAGGGGGAGGTGGTGAGCGCGCCCAGGGCAGGGGCTGCTACAGACCTACTGAAGTTCTCCTGCACCAAGTTGGTGTTCATGTAGCAAAGCTCCACCTCCAGGAACTTCATCAGGGGCAGAATGGCCTGGGGAGGGAGACGGGGAGCAGGTGTGGCTCCGGCCCATGTTGGCCCCACCCCCATCCCCTTCCCCTGACCTGGAGGGAGGAAACAGGGCCGGGAACCATTCTGTGAGAGCAGTTTGTAGTGTCTGTAAGAGGCCGGCCTGCCCACCTCTCTGCCTTCCCCTCTCCGTTGCTCAGCCTGTCCCAGCCACGCTGGCCTCCTCTACAGCCCTGGAACCTTCCAGGCATGGTCCTGCCTCAGGGTCTCTGCCCTTGCCGTTTCCTCTGCCTAGAATGCTCTTCCCCTAGAACTTCTCATGGCTCCTCCCCTTGCTTCCCATAGGTCTTCACTCAGCTGTCACGGCCTTCCCTGGCCACCATCTAAAAATACAACCCTCTGACACTTCCCACCCACTTCTCTGTTTTAACTTTTCTCTGTAGACTTATCATTATCTAGCACACTGCATGTGTGTGTGCGCGCATACACGCCTGTGCATAGAGTTAATAGCTATAACTATCACTATAGTTATGGATACTCACTATGTAGCTCTTTTTTCACCTCCACTACTAGAATGTGAGCTGCAGGAAAGCAGGTATTTTGTCATATTGTTTACTGACCTATCCCCAGTGCTTAAATCAATGCATAGGACAAAGTGGATACCTAATAAATAGTTGATGAATGAATGAATATTCTTCTACCCTCCAGTCAAAGGTGTGCGTCATGATATGCCCCCACTTACAGGTCAGCTGGCTTGTGTGAACAGGACGGCAAAGCTAGGAGGCAGCTGAGAAGGATGTGCACCCTCGCCTGTTTGGCTGCAAAGTCTAAGCCCTCCCCAACTGCAGCCCCCTCATTGACTGTCAGTGCTGGGACAGCTGGTGGAGTGACCCAACCCATTCCTGTGAGCATCCCAGGAGGAAACTGAGGCCCAGGGAAAGAACATGCCTTGCCTAGTCTGGGGGACTTATCTTTGACACCAAGGCTTTCAATGACCCCAGATCTACAGAGCTGGCAGGGCGGTGAAGGCCAGCAGGCAGAAGCGCCACTTACATCCTCAGGCAGGACGGACTCCCTGACGCCCACCAGTTTCTGGATGTGCTTGGCGATGCCCACCTCCAACTGGAGACACAAAACGGAAGAAGGGGGGAGGTCAGGGCATGAGTTGGGGATGGGAGAGTTCCTTAGAGCCTGAGTTTAGATGCAGGAAGGGGTCAGGGCTGGACATTGGCCCAGGTCCTGCTGGAGCCAGGCAGGCTGAAGACAGGATGGGATGGGGTGACTGTGCGGTTGGACAAGGTACCTGCTCGGCCAGGGTGCGGACGCCAGTGCGGATCTCATGGCCCAGCCCAGCCAGCGCGCTCTGCAGCTGGGCATGCAGCGTGTTCTGCAGCTGCCCCTGCTCCAGCACAGCCCCTACCCGCTGCTCCAGGGCCTCCCATGCCAGCTGGGCGGGCAACTTGCCGATCACCAGCCGCAGCTGCTCCATGTCATTCACCACCACACACAGCTGGGTCAGAGATGCAGAGCTTCCTGAACTGTGCCCAGGCTGGTCCCCACACCCAGCCAGACTCCCAGCCCCAGCTCTGGCCTTACCATGTTGGCTGCCTGGCCTTGGTCCTTCTGGCCTGAAGAGAGCTCACGGGCCCGGGCCTTTATAAGGCTGCAGTACACCAGGGCCAGGCGACAGGTGTCCTAGGGTGGGGTTGGACAGAGGGAACTGATCCATGGGTGGGGCATCCAGGAAGGGCAGGTGGGAGGGCATGGGCATTTCAGCGACTTGGGGGATTTAGGATACAGGCTTTGGGAGGCTGCCTGGGTGAGAGCACGGGAGAAACGGTGGGTGGTAGTGTGGCTGTTCTAGAAAGAGGGGGAAGGACACATGGAAGATGCCACACCTCCACAAACTTGACAGTAATCATGAAGGCCTCCTCTGGGTCTGGCCAGTCCAGCTGCCGGGCAGTGTGGCTGATCTGGGCAAAGCAGGTGGATAGATCCACCGCTGATGTGCTGTGCTTGGTCAGTTCACCCAGGGGCACCAGCTGGGGGAAGAAAGGAGGACTCAGGATACTGCCAAATCCACCCCCTTCCCTCCTTCCTTCATTCATAGAGCAGCTACCATCACCAGGCACAGAGCTGAGCAGGGAGCTTCACAAGAGACAAGCACGGCTCCGCCTAGACCCCCAGGCTGCAGGATCTCAGGCAAAGTGAAGCCACAGCCCCAAGGATATCCAGAGGCAGCGTTTTGCACAAAACTGGCCTCAAGTGCACCCAAAAGGGATGTTCAGAGCAGGTTACCGGCTTTTACTACGCTTTGGAGGTCCAGGCAGAACCCAAGCCTCAACCCCAAACCAGGGCCCTGACCCCCGCCCTGGCCACGCCCCCACCTCATCCATCTGCACAGCGCGCTGCACCCGCGCCAGGGCCTCGTTGTACGTCTTCTGCAGCCAGGAGGGGATGGCCGGCTGGAACCAGCGGTGGAAATTATCCAGGGCCAGGACTCCATCCCTGGGGATTGCCGGGGCTCAGCGTCGGGAAGGCTGGGGCCACCATGGGCCCTGGGGCCTCGTCCACCCTCCCGTCCCCTGTGCCCCTGCAGCTGCCCACAATTGGCCTGCTGCCCACCTCTCTGAGGAGCTCAGGCGCAGCTGGCAGAGCTCCTTGAGGCTGATGTAGAGCTGGAACAGACTCTCGCCCATCTCTGGGGACACTGCATCACCCACAGCCGTAGTGTGATCCTGCACCCGCTTGGCCACCTGCAAAGGAAAGGGGTGGAGGGCGGGGCCCACAGCTCTGTTGCAGGGCATGCCCTAGAGACAGGGGAGGTACTCACCAGCCACTGCAGCTCCCGGAAAGCCATGGAGAAGAGGTGGATCTTGAGGGTACTGGAGGAAAGGCAGCAGGTGTCACCCAGTGGCATACGCCAGGGTCCCCATGGTTCCGGCTCTGAGGCAATGCCCCACTACCTCCCGACCTGGCTATCTGCTCACTTGTGGAAGATCTTGTCCCATGTGCGCTGGCACTGGTGCAGGTCACTAATGACATCCTGTACCAGGCCCAGCAAGGCCTTGCCTGCCTCCAGGATGCCCTGCAGAGACATAGGTGGGCCGGGCAGGGCTGCCAGAGGCAGGCACCACCCCCCGTGCCCCCCTGCCCTCCCCCTTGCCCAGCCCCTCACCTGCACCATGGGTTGATGGTGCTGTTGCTTCAGGTGAAACCATTCAGTGGTGCCAGTCTGTCGACAAAGAGGCAGTGAACAGGGAGGGATTGCCAGGCCCAGGAGCTGGTCTCCCCCATCCCCAGCACGAGTACCATACCTGTAGGGCCTCAGTCACCAGCTGGGGCAATGGGGCAGTGTTGGGGCACAGCTCTCCGAAGGCCTTCATCTTGCACATCTGTACCAGGACCCTGCAAGACGGAAAGAGCTGTGTCGAAAGTGCCTGCTGCCCCACACTGCACTCACTCCTCCAACAGGCTTCTCCCACTCCTGCAGGCACCCCAGCTGCTCCCTCATCCCTAACCCCACCGAGGAAGGGGAAGGCAGCCACTGACCTGAGAAGAGACTGCAGCCGGGCTGGGGAGTCCGAGACAGAGAGGGGGAAGATGGAGCGGAACCTCCGGATGAGGGAGAGGCCGTAAGTCAGCAGGGAGCTGAATGAGGTGGCCAGCTCCTCCTCCTGCAGAGCCAGGAGATGCTTTAGGGGCCTAGACAGCCGCTGCTGCTCCCCTGCCCCTTCCCTGAGCCCTGCCTGCCCAGCGCCCCTTGCCCACTGCATACCTACCTGTTCTGCTTTGAGCCGACCCTGGATCCACTGGTACTCGATGCTGGTGATGGGGTGCAGGAGGCAGCTGCTGGGGAACTCCAAGCTCTGGTAGAGGCGGCTGTAGGCCAGCCACTGCCTGCAGGTGACAGGAAGCCCTCAGCTGGGCAGGGAGGAGGGAATCACCTTCCCCTGTTCACCCGGCCTCAGGTGAGGGGAATCACCTCCCTCCTCCAGGGCCCCTGGTGGAGAACCATCCACCAGTACAGGCTGAAAACTAGTGGCTCAACAGGACACGCGGGATTTTTTTTTTTTTTTTTTTTTTGAGATGTAGTCTCACTCTGTCACCCAGGCTGGAGTGCAGTGGCGCGATCTCGGCTCACTGCAACCTGCGCCTCCTGGGTTCAAGCGATTCTCCAGCCTCAGCCTCCCAAGTAGCTGGGACTACAGGCATGTACCACCATGCCCAGCTAAATTTTTTATTTTTAGTAGAGATGGGGTTTCACCATGTTGGCCAGGCTGGTCTCGAACACCTGACCTCAAGTGATCCACCCGCCTCGGCCTCCCAAAGTGCTGGGATTACAGGCGTGAGCCACTGTGACCAGCCAGGATTTTTTTTCTTTGTTTCCATAGATGCTTTTCAAATTGCCCAGACTGAGATCTTTGTGATTTTAAAACTTCAGGATTTCTTGCTGTTTTTGAAAAATTGGATTAGCTGGGCACGGTGGCTCACACCTGTAATCCCAGGACTTTTGGAGGCCGAGGCAGGTGGATCACCTGAGGTCAGGAGTTTGAGACCAGCCTGGCCAACATGGTGAAACCCCATCTCTATCAAAAATACAAAATTTAGCTGGGTGTGATGGTGGGCACCTGTAGTCCCAGCTACTTGGGAGGCTGAGACAAGAGAATCACTTGAACCTGGGAGGCAGAAGTTGCAGTGAGCTGAGATTGTGCCATGGCACTCCAGCCTGGGCAACAAGAGGGAAACTCTAGCTCAAAAAAAAAAAAAAAGAAAAGAAAAGAAAAGAAAAATAGGATCTATGGACCTGAGCCTTCGTGCACATGTGGCAAGCATCAGCGAGAACTTCCTTTCAGATGGTTTGGGGGGATGTCACACAAACGTCCAGTGGGAGGGTAGAGGATGGGGGAGAGGAGCAGCCTGGGGACAGGCCGAGGTCCCTATTGGACACTGCAGCCACCTGCATTACTGTGCTTGGGCCCTGCAGGCAAACCAGGCCCCTCCCCATCTGGTGCCTGCTCCAGTCTCCAGCTGCACCACCATTCCACCCTTGTCTCCAGATCACCCACCTGCCTGAGGTCCTAGCAGTACACAAGCTGACCCCAGCCCAGAAATGCACTCCCCTGGGCTCCCTCTGCCTCCCATTCAGACTCCAAGTCGCAGCCCAGGCCTGAGGCGGCATCCTGCTCCTGTTCCTCCCCTGGCCAGCACCTGGATGTGTCCCACCTCTTTTTTTTTTCTTTTTTTGAGACAGAGTCTCGCTGTGTCGTCCAGGCTGGAGTGCAGTGGTGCGATCTCAGCTCACTGCAACCTCCACCTCCCAGGTTCAAGTGATTCTAATGCCTCACCCTCCTGCGTAGCTGGGATTACAGACGTGCGCCACCACGCCTGACTAATTTTTGTATATTTTGTAGAGATGGGGTTTCACCATGTTGGCCAGGCTGGTCTCAAACTCCTGACTTTAAGTGATCTGCCTGCCTTGGCCTCCCAAATTGCTGGGATTCCAGGCGCGAGCCACTAGCCCAGCTGGCTGTGTCCCATCTCTGCCCTACTCACATGCACTGGAATGGCTGTGACCCCCTGTGCCCTCCCCGGCCTTCCTAGGACTTGACGTAAGTGGCCCTCAACATAGATCTGTCCTTATCAGCACGTAGTTTTGCTGAGTTGAAGGCTATGGCATTGGGAAACGGGGCTGGGGTTAGGGACCGAGTCCAAATTCAAATGCCCAGGACTCAGGAGACGAAAGCAACTCAAGTGGGCCCAGTGGCAGCCATGATGGGCAGAGGCACACACATCGCTCTGCTCTGTCCACTCAAAAAAGCAGCAAAGGCTGGGCACGGTGGCACGCGCCTATAATCCCAGCACTCTGGGAGGCCAAGGCGGGCGGATCACGAGGTCAGGAGATCGAGACCATCCTGGAAACCCCGTCACTACTAAAAATACAAAAACTTAGCCGGGCGCGGTGGCTGGCACCTGTAGTCCCAGCTGCTCGGGAGGCTGAGGCAGGAGAATGGCGTGAACCCAGGAGGCAGAGCCTGCAGTGAGCCAAGATCGTGCCACTGCACTCCGGCCGGGGCGAAAGAGCGAAATTCCGTCTCAAAAAAAAAAAAAAAAGCAGCAAAATGGCTGGGTGCGGTGGCTCATGCCTATAATCCCAGCACTTTGAGAGGCCAAGGCAGGCAGATCACCTGAGGTCGCGAGTTCGAGACCAGCCTGACCAACATGGAGAAACCCAGTCTGTACTAAAAATACAAAGTTAGCTGGGCGTGGTGGCGCATTCCTATAATCCCAGCTACTCGGGAGGCTGAGGCAGGAGAATCACTTGAACCTGGAAGGCAGAGGTTGCATGCAGTGAGTCAAGATTGCACCATTCCACTCCAGCCTGGGCAACAAGGGTGAAACTCCATTTCAAAAAAAACAAAATGATGGCCCTGCAGTTCCAGCACTTGTGTTTCATGAGAAGCTGAAGATCTGGATGGTATGTCAAATCTCCAGATAGCTTTTTCTAATATTTTTTGGAAATGAGGTCTCACTCTGTGGTCCAGGCAGGAGCGCTGGTGTGATCGTAGCTCACTGCAGCCTTGAACTCCTGGGCTCGAGTGATCCTCCTGCCTCAGCCTCCTAAAGTCCTGGGATTACAGGAGTGAGCACTGCATCAGCCGAATCTCTAGACTTTTTAAAGTTGGCAACTGATTCAAAACTTAAAACACACATTTTGGGCCAAAGGGAACTCTGCTGAGAATTACACTTTGGGCTACCAGCTTGGGCAGGGGGCGTGGGGGGCTGGTGGCTCAGGGGTTCTGCCCAGGGCTGTGTACTCACGCCATGGACTGGTGGAAGTCGGACAGGTCCTTCTGTGTGGCATGCAGAAAGAGGATGGTGGCAGCCTGGGGACTCAGCGACCCATCCCAGGAGGTGCTTCCTGCCTGAGGGGAGCAGGTAGAGGAGTGTCAGGACCTGAAGGGCAGCCCCGGCTGCGCCCAGCCCCGGGAGGGCAGTACCTCGTGCTGGGTGACCTCGTGGGACACAAGCTGCTGCAGGAGGTGGAGGTGCACCGTGTAGCTGGGCTGCGAGCGGCTGGCCGAGGTGGCTCTCTGCAATGAGGCCTCTGTGAGCAGACAGGGCCTCATACCTGGTGCAGCCAGCCCCCCAACCCAGCAGACCACCGCAGGAGCTGGGCACAGCCACTGGCCCAGGACCCGACCTACCCTCTTGTGGATGAGTTGGAACTGGAGGTGGCACTGGCCGCGGTCTGGGTAGGTCTCAGTGCGGGGTTCCAGGGGGTACCACTGGTCCTCTCGGCAGTGCAGGTCCTGGCAGCCGGGGATGCCCAGCCCGTGAGCGTCAGAACCTCACCGAGTCAGGGGCAGTGGAGGCGACAGGAGGTGGACCCCAGGCTCAGCTTTGTGAGGACACAGAGCCTCTCCCCAGAACCCCTCCCAACCCCCTCCCTCTGCCTCGCTCCTGGGCCCCTTTCCTCATCCTCCTCACCTGTAGCCTCAGAACCACGTTCCCCAGAAAGTCGTCCTGGCCTTTGTCCTTCCGGGCCTCTTTAAAGATCCTGCATCAGGCAGGGTCCCATGAGGGGGACGCAGCAAACGTTGGAAGGGATTAGGCTGGAATCTACCCCCCGCCGTGGCCACCTGGACCCCAAAGGAGCCTGCACTCCAGCAACCAGTGTGCATGTCAGGGGATGGAGGGCAGAAGGAGCCCCAACCCCTTCCCTGTGAGCCCTGCAACACACACCTGCGAAGCCCATGCAGATCCGTGAGCTCCCCAAGCTTCTGTCGGACAGACTCCACAGTGTCCAGGTCCCTGGAGGGACAGAGGTTTGAGAAGGAAGCAGAGAGAGTGCCTGACCTCTTCCAGGAGGAGGTTCCGCCTCTCTCACCCCAGATCCCTTCCCTTCCCATCCCTAGGGGCAGGCCAGGTCACTCACCACATGTCCAGATGAAAGCTCGCATTGGTGATGTCCTCAAACTCCCTGTATGGCGAAAAGGGCATGGTTGAGGGCCCTGGAGGGTGGATGCCCCCAGATGAAGCCATAAGTGACCACAGCCCAGAGCCATGGAGTTGTAGCCTATCCCTGCCAAACTCCTCTCCTCCCAGCCACATCCCTGCCTTTTTTTTTTTTTAGATGGAGTCTAGTTCTGTCCCCTAGGCTGGAGGAGTGCAGTGGCAGGATCTCAGCTCACTGCAACCTCCGCCTCCCTGGTTCAAGCAATTTTCCTGCCTCAGCCTTCCAAGTAGCTGGGATTACAGGCACCCGCCACCACACCTGGCTAATTTTTGTATTTTTAGTAGAGATGGGGTTTCACTGTGTTGGCCAGGCTGGTCTTGGGCTTCTGAGCTTCTGACCTCGTGATCTGCCCGCCTAGGCCTCCCAAAGTGCTGGGATTATAAGCATGAGCCACTGCGCCTGGCCATTTTTTTTTTTTTTTTTTTTTTTTTGAGACAGAGTCTCACTCTGTCACCCAGGCTGGAGTGTAGTGGCGCGATCTCGGCTCACTGCAATCTCCGCCTCCCAGGTTCAAGCGATTCTCCTGCCTCAGCCTCCTAAGTAGCTGGGATTACAAGCATGCACCACCACGCGCAGCTAATTTTTGTACTTTTAGGGGAGGTGGGGTTTCACTGTGTTGGCCAGGCTGGTCTCGAACTCCTGACCTCAGGTGATCCACCCGCCTCGGCCTCCCAAAAGTGCTGGGATTACAGGCGTGAGTCCCTGCACCCGGCCCCCACTAATTTTTTTTTTTTTTTTTTTGAGACGGAGTCTTGCTCTGTCACCAGGCTGAAATGCAGTGGCGTGATCTCGGCTCACAGCAACCTCCGTCTCCCAGGTTCACACCATTCTCCTGCCTCAGCCTCCCGAGTAGCTGGGACTACAGGCATCCACCACCACGCCTGGCTAATTTTTTGTATTTTAGTAGAGACAGGGTTTCACCGTGTTAGCCAGGATGGTCTCGATCTCCTGACCTCGTGATGTGCCCGCCTCGGCCTCCCAAAGTGCTGGGATTATAGGCGTGAGCCACCAGGCTCGGCCTTTTTTGTATTTTTACTAGAGATGGGGTTTTGCCATGTTGACCAGGCTGGTCTCGATCTCCTGGCCTCAAGTGATCTGCCCACCTCGGCCTCCCAAAGTGCTGGGATTACAGGTGTGAACCACCGCACCCATCCCTGCCTCCTTTCAGGTATGGCTTCAGGCACCCCCAGACTCACCCACAAGGGCCTGACCCTCCTTGCCTCATCAGCACGCGTGGCATTGATGTCGTTCTGTCCCATCTGACCTACTGTCCATCTAACGTGCCTAGAGATGGGCTTCTCCAGTCTTTGTCCAGGGCCAAACCCCCTCCCCTGAGCCAGGACGACCTACTCATCTCATTGTCTGGGGGAGACCCTGCCACCCAGGAAAGACCTGGACAGAGTGGGGGCTGGAGCACGGCCACGTACAGGATGAAGGTCTCGTCCCAGACGGGGTTGAGTGTCTGGGTGATGACCTGCGTGCGGTGGGTCTCCTCCTCGGGGATGGTGTGCCTCACCACAGCCTTCTGCCGCTGCCGGGACCCGGGGCTGCCCCCCGGCACGCCTACCCCCTGCTCAATGCCCAGCAGGCAGTAGGGGTCGCTGAACCCTGTGGAGGAGTGGGGAAGACGAGGCAGCCAGGGAGTCAGCTGGGTCCCTGGGAGAGGCCCTCATCACCCCCGCCCAGGGCTGAGCCTCTTCCTGGGGAGAGGGAAGGGGACCAGCAGCATGGGGGGCCAGCGCTACAGGGCTTCTGGGAGGTGGGTGCTCCCGCCAAGAGTCCTGGGCCAGGCTGTGATGGGAGAGGAAGGAGCCAGGAAGAAGCTCCTCGGGGACCCCACCCCATGCTCACCACTGACATCTTTGCCCAGAATGCCCTTGGCCTGTTTCACTGTTGCCTTCAGACAAAATATTGGCTTCTGGAGGAACAGGAGGGACGGCCTGAGTCCCTGAGGGGGCTGGTCTTCCCAGGCCCCTCCTTGCCCAGGGTGGCTCTGGCCCCAAGTTACCTCAAGCTCCCTGACTCGCTGCAGCATCTGCTGGTGCTCCTCGGGCTCCACGTGGAAGGCCTGGTGGGGAGGCAGGCGGGTGGGTGGCTGGGGGCACGGGACAGGGCAGTTGCAGGAAGCGGGGTGGGGTGGGAGCCGGGCTCACCTCCTGCAGGTATCGCAGCAGCTCAGAGGCCTCCATCACATGGTTGGGCTCAGGCTGACCCAGGCGGTGCAAGACAGTGTAGAGTGCGTCCTCGTAGAGCAGGGCCCGCTGAGACACACGGGGTCACCTTGGGGACCCCACCAGCCACCCCTGGCACCAACACCTCTCGCTATGGGCAGGACAAGGGGCGGCTTGTGCAGCGGAGGGAGTTGAGACCCAGGAGCCCCCTGCTCACTGCAAGTTGCTTGCTGCCATCAGCGTCGACCAGCAGGAGGACACACAGCCGCCCTCCCCACCTCTCTGCACCCCAACACTCCGACTCTTACCTGCTCGGGGGAGAAGTGGTGGGACGGAGGCCGGATCTGCAGAGCAAGGTGGAAAGGCAGAGTGTCCCGGGAGGCCCAGAGCAGGCTCAGATGGACAGGAACGGCTCCTCTGAGGCCTGAACCAGGCCAAGGGTATGGGCGCCCCAGCACCCCAGCCTCCAGCCCCACTGATGCCCCGCACCTGTTCCCCCAGCAGGCCTCCTGGAGGTCTGTCCCCGGGCCCGCCGTGGCTGAGGTCCATGGGCTCCCAGCAGCGTGAGCCCTCTGCACCCGCACCCCACCTCCTTCCCTTCCCCAGAGGAAACAGCTCTGCTTATCAGTGGCGGCTGCTCCTCACCCAGCAGCGGAAGTGAGGCTCGGCAGTGGAGGTGAGGGGGGTGCCATGCCGGCCTAGGGGTCTGCTGCTCCCCAAACAGCTCACCCCACAGCAGGGACACCCCCACCTAACGGAGTCGGCTCCTCTGAAGCTGGAGGAGCAGGGGATGGGGTCAGGCCTACCGGGAAGGAGGGGTTCAGAGAGCCTCAGACCACAGGGCCTGAGGCCCACCAGTGACCCAGAGTCCACCTGGCAGCCCCTGCTCTGCTGGCCCAGGAGGCTCTCCCCAGGGTGGGGTAGGCGGGGGAGGGTCCCTGGTCCCCAGTCCCAGCCTTTGAGAGGTGGGGCCAGACAGCAGGGCACCCGCACCCGAGACCACAGTGCTCCCCAAGGCCAGCTCTCTCCCCAGTGAGGTCACTCCTACCTCCGGGGCCATTTGGGGCGGGGGATCCTGTGGATCTCTGACTCTGCGGCGCCTTATCTTGATGGCCTGGCGCAAGAGGGGAGGGCGCTGCTGTGGATGGGAGAGGAGTGTCGCCATGGTGGCCTTCTCTGCCCTTCCCTGTCCGCTGGTGCTGGGTGAAGACAGCGAAGCCACAGGATTATGCAAAGAGCCTGGGGCTGCCACCGTCTGTCAGGGGAGGTTGTAGGGAGGGCGGCTGGCGGGGGACGGAAGGGTGAGGGTTTCACCGCTTTGGAGAGGCGGTCTCCCAGGCCCCCTGCACCTTCCCCAGCCGGGATCCCTACAGGACCCTCCTCTGGCTGGAGCAGAAGGTGGACCCCGTGGGCAGGCCTGGCCCCGCCCCACCCTCCCACAGAGGCCCTAGGAAGGGGACAACGCTCTCAGCAGGGGGCGGGGGGGCCCAGAACAGGCGGGCAGCATCCTGCCCCATCCATGTGCTGTGCCCAGGCTGGGCTGGACCCTGAGGGAAGCTGACCTGGGCCCGGGGGGGTTCTCACCCCACTTCCTCGAGTGCGTCCAGACGTGGGGCGGGGCGGGGTAGGGTGGGGTGGTGCCCAGGGTGAGGGCTCCCAAGAGGCGTCTCCCTGGAGGACAGCCAGTTGCTCAGCCTGCCTGGCCCCACAGGTGACATTCCATGGAGATGACGGGGCCAAGCTGTGCTGGGCAGGGACAGCCCTGTACCCTTGCCCCCACCTTGGCAGTCAGGAGGGTGCTCCCTTCAGACGCCCTTGAAGGGGGCTTAGCCAAGTCCCAGAGAGCTCTGGGCCAGGCCGGCCAGGAGGAGGAGGCAGAGCAACTGCTGCCCGATCTCTCCTGAGGACAGACTTGGCTCCCAGAGGACAGGAAAATGCGCCTCAGCATGGGGCTTTCCTAGAGCTCTGTGGCCTGCCCACCCTGTGCCCAGTGCTGGGCTGGGGGACTCGGGGGCGCGTGGGCCTGGCTACGGCCTTTGGCCATTTCCCACCCTTCTGTCCCTTCAAGGTCACAGCCGGGCACGTGACGTAGGTGGTGGCGAGCCGGCTCGGCTACCTCAGTGTCCCTGTCATAGGTCCTGACGTGCTCCAGGGCTGACTCGGCCTCCTCCCTCCGGCAACCAGGACTTAGGCCAGGGCTGCCATTCCTCAAGCCAGCAGGGGACAAGGTGGCAGCCCCAACCCCTCCCATCAAAGCCAACTCTGGGCCACATCCACCTCTGTCCCAGCCAGGCCCTGGGGACTCGGTGGGGGAGGGACACGGCTGCTGAGCGATGACCGTAAGAACCGGCTCCAGAGGCCAGAGCTGTCTTGGGGACCAGACAGGCTGGGCCGTGAGAACGGGGATCCTCCCGTGGGAGGGAACCATCCCAAAAGCCTCCAGGGCCCTTGGCGGCCAGACGGCTCTCCTTCCGGAAGAGACCCCCGGGTCACCACACGCAGAGCCAGAAAGGGTCGAGTTATTTCATTTTTACTATTTCACATTTTCAGCAAACAAATCAAGGTGCAAACAGGGTTTATTTCACATTAATATATTAACTGGATTTTTTGTCAAATAAATAGGGAATTCTCTTTAAATAACCATCTCCTCACTTCATGGCCAGTCCAGGAACAAACAAGAGTGAATGTTAGCGCATCCAGGGGCACGAAGCTTAAGGGAAAGAAGCAAGCTGGGGGGCTGGTGGCAGGTCCCGGCCAGCACACAGGGGCAGGGGCCCTTGTTCCCGGCCCCACCCAGCAGCCACCAAGTGGACAGACACGCATTCTCTGGGTCCAGTCAGGAAGCTCCTTCTAGAGGGGAGTGAGAGGTGAGGAAAGCAAATTCCAGAAACACCAGCAAAAGGCAGAAGGGCTTCCTCCCAGCCTCGGCAGCCCTGTCCCCGACGCCACCCAAGCCCTGGAAGCTCATTTTACAGCTTCAAAAGTCACACAGGGTGGCAACAACATGACCCAGGACAGGGAAGGGAAGGAAGGGTGGCGGGGGCTGCAGCTGGACCCTGGCTGAGTGGAATGCGGGCGTGGTGGCCTTCTGAGACCAGCACAGACCAGCAGAGGGAATGTGAGCAGGGTCTGGCAGGGCCCGGGAAGACACCTGGCTGTTCTGAAGTGGCTCATGAGGCTGAGTGTAGCAGTGGGTGCCAGACTGAGGGAGCTGGACTGCGGTGGAGGAGGTGGCCAGAGAGTCCCTTTGAGGGGAGAAGCTGAGAGTGAAACAGGAACAGGGGATGCCCCGTGCTCCCAGGAGAGCCCCAGACAGTGAGGGAGGTACGCTGGGCAGCGTTGTGGGCTCTGGGCTGGTATGGGAAGCTGAGCGGCACCTCTCCCGAGGCCGGGGGCCCTAATGTCCCACAATGCTAGCTCCTGGTAATTGTTTATGATCAGACCTGGAGGGAGAACAAGGCGCCCCCTCCCCTCCCCAAGCCCCAGCGCAGCCCCAATGGGAGGGGTAGGGTAGAGAGATGAGGGTGAGGCAGGGCGGCAGGAGGGCCTACTGGGTCTTCTTATCTTCCGGTGGGTAGTAGGGAGGTGGCGGCGGCTGGCTCTAAAGAAGGGAGAAAGGGGAGATTTGTGTTAGAAGGTTTAAAACATGGTGCGGTCTTCCCCCCGCAGCTCCCAGCATCTGCGGCTGCGGGGCTGCACCGGCACTGCCACGCCCCCTCACCGTGGGCATGTAGACGTTGTGAGGATTGCCCGGGTTGTAATAGGCGCTGGCAGCTGCTTCTGCGGCCTTGGCTTCGGCTATGAGAGTAAAACACACCCGGTGTCAGTGACAAGCTCTCCTCCCCCTGAGCTCAGCCAAGAGACCCCGGGGCCCCATGGCTTGGGGCAGCTGGTGCTGGGGGTCCAGTTCCACCAATGAGAGCAGCAGGTGAGGTTTCCTGAGCATATGCCACGCGCTGGCGTGGTCCTTTCCAGGCCCATCGCATGTCTCACCTCATCTAATCCTTGAGCCAACTCCCCAGGTGCCACTGTGGCCGACCAGCTGAGTGTAGATGAGAGGATCGAGAGGCACACAGGGTGACCTTCCCCGCCCAGGGCACATGGGTAGCTAAGGGATGGGGGTGGGGCCAGAATCTAGCTCTGCTCCACCAGGCCACAGCCCTGCTGGGCCCTTGGGGTAATCCAGGGGTCATCCATCATCTGCGGCTCTCAGCAGTCTCTGGCCATCCTGAGGCTCTCTGTGCGACCTTGGGGAGGAGAGGGCTGGTCCCGAAGGGCTGCCAACACCCAAGGGCCCTCACCTGCAGGAGTGGAGGGGACATCGGGGCCGCTGACCGGAGGTTCCATGGGCCCAGGGTAGGGTGGTGGTGGGGGCTGCACGTATCCCATGGCCCCGTCCATCATGGGGGGTCCTGGATAGAACTCTGCTTGGCGAGAGAGCAACAAGGACACGGTGAGCACCCAGCTGTGGCCCCCTCCGAGGGGGGGGCCTCTCCAGCTCCTTCGTTAGTCCTGAAGCAGCTCAAGCAATGAAGTCTCCCTGGCCTGGGGGGAGCCTGGGTGGGTGGGCTCATGAGGGGGTGTTGGGCAGCAAAGGACACACTCACCAGGCGGGGGCGGTGGATAGGGGTAGCCAGGAGGGCAGGGGTACATTCCATTGGCGACTGGCGGGGGATAGACATAGGCCCCGCTGGGCATGTAAGAGTAGCCATAGGCTCCACTGGGGACTTCACCTCTGGAGGCTACAAGTACAAGGGGAAAGAGAAATGAGCGTGGCCTGCCTTGGGGCAGGGAGAGGGCGGCCCCGCTGCCTGCAGATGGGAGCTACTGGGTCTCAGGGATGTGCCCTGCAGACATGCTCTGTCCATCCCACTCCACTCTCCACCCATACTCGGGAGGCCGCCTTGGTCAGGGATGAGAGAGGACGGGAGCGGTCAGAGCAAGGGGAAGGCAAGGGAGGTCAAGGACAAGGGTGGAGGGTGGACAGAGGCTGGGAGGGAGGCTCGGGGCTGGGGTAGGAGTGAGCTGGCGGAGGATGTCTGCTGGCCCATCCCTCAGTCATTTTCAGTGGCTGCGGAACCGCAGTTTAATGGTTGGTTTAGTGTTTGTTTTATGAGGCCATAGTAAAGTGTCCTTGAGTCCAAACAGCTTTGTCAAAACGTCATCCACCTGCTCCAGGCAGGGAAACGCAGTCTCTTGAGGTACAGGACAGAGCTGATGCCAATGACAGCTTTCCTTCCCAACTCCTAGGCCTGGTCAGCCTGGTGCCCACTTACCTCTTGAGTTCTTGAAAAAGCAAAACAAAAAGGAAGCAAACTCAAACCAAACCCCTACATGTTCAGTATGTCCTTAGCCCCTAATCTTCGGAGCTTGGATACCTTGAGATGCCACCTGGAGCATCCGCTGTCCGAACTCAATGGCGCCCCCTGCCGTGAAAGTCAACTTGTAGGAAGCAGAACCTTCCCAGCCACCTGAGAGGGGAATGACAGTGAATAAACAGCACAGGAAAAGAAAATTTATGCCCAAAGAGATGGCTGTTTTCCTCTCCAGGGCTTCATCCAACGCCCGGTAGGCCTGTGGGGGCTGGGCGTGCACTGTGATAGGGACTTCCCAGTGCCATGGTTTCCAGCCTGCTGCCTACATAGGAGCCGGCACTGCAGCCCGGCCTGGCCCTGCTGTACTCGCTTCCCCCTTTGGATCAATGGCCTCTCCTTCCTGGAACAAGCCTGTCCTCCCACCCCTGGCCCAATATGTACACGGGTGCCAAGGCCACCTTGGTTTGGTTTTAGAACTAACATCAAGGTTTCTCTCCGCCCCAGTCAAGCACTCGGCAGCTTCACAGGAACAAGCCCACTCAGCAACAGCCGACCTTAAAATTCAGAGCAGACCTCTCGTCCTAAGGGGGCCTAAGGACAGACTCTGGCCCCTCTAGCCTGGCTTCTGCCCAAAGGGGGACCAAGAGCGCCTCAATAGCAAGGGCGGGCCTGGCTGGGTGTCAAGGGGAAGGCGAGTTCAGTGCAGAGGTCTCTGGGGCCTGCCAAAAAGCCAGCCCCAAAGCAGGGTGACTCTGGCTTCCCAGAGGCAGCTGCCTCTTCCTGGCTCTCATGAAAAGGCCCCTCTCAAGAACCTGATGCAGCTCCTTCCTGAGTCTAAAATTTGTATGCGCTCACCAAGTCGCACTAAGCATCTTGACTCAGTCTGCAGGCTTCTGCAGACTTCACGCTCTGAAAAGCTGATCTGAGCTGCCGTCTTTCATGCCAGCATTTTCCCCAGCTCTTGGCAATCAAACCCCACCAGCTGGCAGCCCAGAGCTGGGAAGAGGTCATGGCTAGGGCGATAAGAGTCTGAAGGGGATGCCCCCACGGCAGCAGTCAGAGGTTCCCAGGGCACTCCCCTGGAGGCCCCATCCGCGTCCCTGAGTTCCCATCACCTACCTCCCGCTTCCGCCTTCACTGTTCCCTTGATGTAGTTTGCACCAAATACGGGCTGCTTGATCTCACAGTCTTTCATGAGATAAAATGGCATCATGAAGGACTGCATGGCATCCTTGCCCTTGGACAGAAAGATGACCTGCAGGGAGAGAGGGTGAGGCCATCAGTACCGGAAGCACAGCCCACGCTGCCATGCTTCCTGCCTGCTTCCTGGGAGTGACGAGTCCGCTCCCAGTGCCAGGGTCCAGCAGCCCCACGGCTCGCTCTGTGCCAGACACTCCTGGAGAGAGCTTTGGAAAGGGAAAGGGCTCACCGCAGCCTGGAGAGGCCAAGCTCACGTACACGGGAGAAAAACATGCTGGTCACAGATAGTATCTATGAGCAGGGCAGACCGCTTTGTCACTGACATGGTGGTGGGGTGGTGGTGGCAGTGTTGCCTAAGTGAAGGGGCCTACGAAGCTAGGGAAGGACAGGAAGAGGCAAGGCAGGGACGGGTTCCTGAAAGGCGGGGGTCTCCAGCCTGAACTCTCCAGAACTGAGAATGATGGTGCAGTAGGTCACTAGCTCCCATTGAGGGGAGTTATAAACAGCAACAAGAGCTCTCCTGGAGCCTGTGCCTGGAGAAACCCTTGAGTTTTCTTTTTTCCTTTTTTTTTTTTTTAAGATGGAGTCTCACTCTGTGGCCCCGGCTGGAGTGCAGTGGCGCGATCTCGGCTCACTGCAAGCTCCGCCTCCTGGGTTCACACCATTCTCCTGCCTCAGCCTCCAGAGTAGCTGGGATTACAGGCATCCGCCACCATGCCTGGCTAATCTTTTGTATTTTTAGTAGAGATGGGGTTTCACCATGTTAGCCAGGATGGTCTCGATCTCCTGACCTCGTGATCCGCCCGCCTCGGCCTCCCAAAGTGCTGGGATTACAGGTGTGAGCCACTGTGCCCGGCCCCGGCCAGGGTTTTAAACCCACGACTTTAATCTGTGACTGAAGATGCCAACTTGAGCCTCCAGAGATGGGGTTTTGAGATTCCCCTGTCTCTGCTAAATCATGGAGATTAAAACTTGAAAATATGCTCCTCTTCTTCCAGCTGTCTTTGAGTCTAAGTCTTCTTTTTTTTAAGGCAGGGTATCACTCTGTTGCCCAGGCTGGAGTGCAGTGGCATGATCGCAGCTCACTGCAGCCTCAACCTCTCCGGGCTCCAGTTATTCTCCACCTTAGCCTCTCAGGTAGCTGGGACTAGAGGCATGTGCCACCACACCCAGCTAATTTTTATGTTTTTTGTAGAGATGGGGTTTTGCCATGTTGCCCAGGCTGGTCTCGAACTCCTGAGTTCAAGTGGTCCGCCTGCCTTGGCCTCCCAAAGTGCTGGGATTACAGGCATGAGCCTCCGCACCAGCCTGTCTTTGAGTCTAAATCTTGAGTAGCCACAGGCAGCAATCCTTTTGCAAGAACATCCATTTGTATTTTTCAACCTCTCAGAGCCCACGTGGGTAACTCTCAGGCAGGGCCCATTCTGCAGCCTGGCATTTGTCATTCTGCGGGGTGGTACCGGGCTCTCTGCCCAGTCCGGAGGCTGTGCCACGCAACTGTACCCTGTTTACTGGATTCCTCACTCTGGATACGCACAGGGCTTCATGGGCTACTCTCACAGAAAACAAAATACTAATAATAATAGTCTCTGGCCTCCAGGCCCAAGTCATGCCAGCGGCTGCATCCAAATCTACAGAGATTTTGCAGCAGCAGCTCTGGAATTGACATGGGTTCACTGCCCAGTGGTCAGGTCAGTTACACAAAGAGCATGGTGGTTCTGGAATCCAGGAGCATGTGACAGAGAAACAGGCAGAGTGAAGCACTAACACTCACCAGGGTTCAGAGGCCACCTGACTCATGAGGCTGAGGAGGACCTGAGACTAAGACTCACGTCGCCTCCAACAGCAACAAGCATCTCAACCAACTGCCCTGCTGTGCAACTCACCCGGTAAGGGGTAAGGTAGACAGTGCCTTTCTTGGTCCCTTTGAAGGCTTCTGGCACGTTCTTCATGTCATTGAATGTGAGTTCCACATGATCATAGGACATTAGGATGCTGTGATGAGAAAAAAGGAAAAGCCTCGATGAGACAGTATGGAGATGCGACGTCACCCAGACAGTGGGCCTTTCTCCCAAGCAGCTGCCCGGCACATCAGCTCTTATAACCTCTCAACAGTGCTGCATTAAAACCAGTCACAGGGCCGGGCACGGTGGCTCACACCTGTAATCCCAGCACTTTGGGAGGCTGAGGTGAGCGGATCACCCCTGGTCAGGAGTTTGAGACCAGCCTGGCCAACATGGTGAAACCCCATCTCTACTAAAAACACAAAAAAATTAGCCGGGCATCGTGGCAGGCACCTGTAATCCCAGCTACTCAGGAGGCTGAGGCGGGAGAATCACTTGAACCCAGGAGGCAGAGGTTGCAGTGAGCTGAGATGGCGCCATTGCACTCCAGCCTGGGCAACAAGAGAGAAGCTCTGTCTCAAAAACAAATAAATAAATAAAGCCATTCATGGGGCCAGGCGCAGTGGCCCACACCTGTAATCCCAGCACTTTGGGAGGCTGAGGCGGGTGAATCGCTTGAGTCTAGGAGTTTGAGAGCAGCCTGGGCAACATGGCGAGACCCCATCTCTACAAAAAAACTAAAAACCAACAAAAAAAACCCATTAATATAGCCATGGAAGAAATGAGCAGGTTGGGGTTCTGTAAAATTTCCCAAACTCTGCTTATACAGCCCCCAAATGATCAACATGGTAGCAGAGCTACAGGGCTCTGGAGAGGCCGTCATCCCTCAAGCAGGTTAGATAATCTGGCTTAACCCTTCTATTTTTTTTTTTTTTTTTTTTTTGAGACAGAGTCTCACTCTGTCACCCAGGCTGGAGTGCAGTGGCATGATCTTGGCTCACTGCAAGCTCCACCTCCCGGGTTCACGCCATTCTCCTGCCTTGGCCTCCCAAGTAGCTGGGACTACAGGTGCCCACCACCACGACTGGCTAATTTTTTGTATTTTTAGTAGAGACGGGGTTTCACCATGTTGGCCAGGATGGTCTCGATCTCCCGACCTCGTGATCCACCCACCTCGGCCTCCCAAAGTGCAGGGATTACAGGCGTGAGCCACCACGCCCGGCCAACTCTTCTATTTTCTTTTAAGTCCTTGGGATAGATGTTCTGTTTTTGCTGGTTTTTCAAGCCTAATATGTAAACATGTCTAAGAGATGACTGTACAGATCACAACAGGACCTCCTTCAGGGTTCTTTTAAACCTGGGTTCTTAAGCTGGGTTTGCAGGAAAGTCCATGAAGCCCTTGAGATGATCATGTACATCATATATGCAGTTTTCTGGGAGGAGAGTCCACAGCTTTCATCAGTCTCAAAGGAGTTCACGACTTGAAGAGTAACGTTCACTATTTTAATTATAATTTTTTTTTTTTTTTGAGACGGAGTTTCACTCTTGTTGCACAGGCTGCACTGCAATAGGATCTCGGCTCACTGCAACCTCCACCTCCTGGGTTCAAGCGATTCTCCTGCCTCAGCCTCCCAAGTAGCTGGGATTACAGGCATGCGCCACCACGCCCGACTAATTTTTTGTATTTAGTAGAGACGAGGTTTCACCATGTTGGTCAGGCAGGTTTCAAACTCCTGACCTCAAGTGATCCACCCACCTCAGCTTCCCAAAGTGCTGGGATTACCGGCATGAGCCACCATGCCCAGTCTAATTATCAAATTTTGGACACTGGACTTACACTTCAATTGTTATAGATATAACGTTCAGATAGCAGGCTGAAGCACTTTCTAAAACAAGGCACACCTTACTTAGCAGGACTGAGCCCTAAGCCAGGTAGAAGGCCGAGCAGGACAGATACATTCTTGTCTCAGGAAGTTCGACAGAGATAGAAAAACAGTCCCCAGAGATGTTGCCAAATGGCACGAAAAGCTGGACAGGCCTGGGAACTGACTCACACACAGAGATGCAACAAAACAGTGTGAGGTGTCTCTGATTACATGATAAAAAGGTTCACACGGTTCTGTTTGTCTTCTGCCTCCCCCCATATATCACAACTTTCTCTGATTGGGGAAGGGTAAGTGGGAAACAACTGGTATAAGAAAGGAAAAGTGGCTGGGAGCGGTGGCTCACTCCTGTAATCCCGATACTTTGGGAGGCCGAGGAGGGCGGATCATGAGGTCAGGAGTTGGAGACCAGCCTGGCCAACATGGTGAAACCCTGTCTCTACTAAAAATACAAAAAATTAGCTGGGTGTAGTGGCGGGTGCCTGAAATCCCAACTACTGGGGAGACTGAGGCAGAATAATCGCTTGAACCCAGGAGACAGAGGTTGCAGTGAGCTGAGATTGTGCCACTGCACTCCAGCCTGGGTGACAGAGCAAGCCTCCATCTCAAAAAAAAAAAAAAGAAAGAAAAGAGAAGTACCGCTCAGAGAAAAGAAGGAATTACCAGCAACAGGCTGGGCCCATCAGACTCTGAGCAGGTAAGATAGAGGGAAAGCGAGCATGCTGGGTCACTCTAGGCATTTTCCTCTGACTCATCAAACATTCCCAAGTCACAGGGCAGCTGGATGCTGGCTTTAGCTGGGTACAGGGCTCTGACTCCACAATTCCTCCTTTGGGGACTCAGGTGTCTCCTAAGCTCTTTCTGCCTTCAAGAGGCAATTCAGGGTCGGCATAGCTCAACCCAGGGCTGGCTGGTCTGACTTTCAATCAAGGAACAAAAGGAGAGAGAGGCTATTTAAGGCTTCTCTTGGCAGAGATTGGAGGAGAGACAAGATGCTATGAGCAAGCGGTGGGGAGGATGGAGTGGAAAGAACCTTGAATTAGGAGACCTCTGCCTTCCGAGGTGTCCCAAACCAACAGGCATTCAAGAGAGAGGCAAGGGAATGACTTTACGGACCCACACAGTGCCAGGAACTGTTAGACATCTGACAAATGTCATCTGTTTAATTTCACCTCTGGGACCTCAGTTTCTTACCCGGAACCTGAACAGTTCTGGAACATACTGGAAGCCTGTATGCTGGTGGTTAATCCTATTAACTTTGGAGTCAAAGACTCCTTTCCTGGAATTACCATCTCTGTTACTTAGAGTTCCGATCTCAGGCAAGTTACTTAACCTTTCTGCCCCCCACTTTCCATACCTGTGAAATGTGGACAGTAGTAGATTTTACTGCACAGAATTTATTAAATAAGGTAGAAAAGGCGCAGAGCCTGACACGTAGTAACGTTGTAGACATCCAATAAGTGACAATTATTTTTGTTTGGGGCTCCTCCCAGCTACTGAAATCACAAATCTGGGAAGGGGTTCAAGAATCACCCCTAGGCCCCACCGGTCCCCCCATACCAGTTCCCCGTGCAGACGTCCCACCCCCGCCTCTCAGCTGATCACAACCTCCCGGGCCCTCCCCCACGGCCCACCCACCTTCCTCCAACCCCGCCCCCAGCCGTTCCCCCCCAACCTCACTCCATCAGTGCTCCCTCTTCACGGGCTTATTCCCCACCACCCACCGCCCACCGCCCACCGCCCACCGCCCACTTCCTCGACACCCGAACTTTGGTCCTGCAGAATCCTTCCGCAGTGTTTTCACCTCTCGGTGTTATTGACGATCACTCCGCCGCCCTCCGAGTGATTCTTGTTGAGCGCCATAGTCTCTCCGACAGGGGTCTCGAGACTCAAAACGCAGTGAGCTTGCGCCCCTCTTCGCCCCGCCCCTAGTGGCGTCTTCTTATTAGAGTCAGCCAATCACAGCTCGAGTGCGGAGGCTGGCCCAACCACCTGACCCGAACGTCACGTGATAATAGTTAACTCCCTCCTCCCAGTTCCGCCTGCGTAACAAACAAGATAAAGACTACAATTCCCAGCAGGCAACGCCCCCGCAGCCTCGGCCTCTCCCTATGCTGGAGGAAGGATGCATTCTGGAACTTGTAGTCTCCTGGATCATAGGCCGGAATTGGCTCCACAGTTTGCATAACCAATCGACTTGTGCCATGCCCACCCCGCCTCTTCAGCTGAACGGAAATAAACAGTTCCGCTCCTGGCAGGGGCGCGATCTTGGGGACACCGGCCGCCCTTTAAGGGAAGTCCCGCTGGCCGAATGCGACCTGGACATGGCGTGGGAGCGCCGAGCAGTCCCTTGGTGGATGGGGAGCTTTCGTTCACTCAGCAGACGTTTATGGGGCGCTTGTGTGACTGGGGCTTTTAGCTGAGCCGGGGGCCCCGGCTCTTGGGGACGCGGTGGGCTGGCGGCGTCGGATTACCCCGCCACCCATCTCACCACTCCCAGCGCTGAACCCGGGGGGGCGGGGAGAGTCCCGCTTGGGGAGGGGAGGCCGTGTGCCCCGCCTGGCTCCCACCACGTTCGCGGGCCGGCCGGGCGCCCCTCGCAGTCTCCTTTCCGGCCTCGCGGTGGCGCCGCTCCCCCCTTGGCACCCAGCGGGGTCCCGGCCGGAAGATTGAAGGCTGAGTGGGACTGGGCACGGCGGGAAACCGGCAGTCTGATAACTAGGACTTACAGAATAAGGCTGACTCCTGTCAGTTCGTGACCCAGCCCTGGGCGTCCTCCACGGGGCAGCTGTCATTCCCTAACCGCCCCCCACCAAACCCCTGCACCTCCGAGCTGAATCCGTGAGGCGGAGAGAGGGGGCTGCACTTCCCACGTGGTGGTTCCGGTACTCGTTAATGTTAAGGAATTAAGAGTTTGCTTTTCAGTAGACAGCTGCTTTCCTGACCGTGGTGGCCAACCTCTAGATCCACCTGCTTGACTTCACTTTCCAGGGAGGTCTCCTATGTGAAGAAACAAAGCTGCTTCACTAGAAAAGATCAGAAAACAGCAGCGTTCTGTGAGGCCCTGTGCAATACCAGGTTGGACCTTGCAGGACAAATACAGTGGATTAAGGATAGTCATGATGAAATGGGCCCCAATGGTTAGATGGATTTTGGCGCCTGCAATCTCTGCAGTCTTTAAAAATAATTAAGTCAGACTATGTGCTGATATGGAAAGATTGTCAAGGGTTATTAAGCACAGAATGCTGTATACATATAGTTCTATTTGTATAAAACAATAGGATCTAGATAGAAAATTTTTGCAAAGATCCACCGGAAAATGTCTGTGGCATTTTTGAGGTATGGGTGTAGGAATTTGGGGTAGATTGGTGACTCGGTATGTCAGGATGCATTGTACTCTTTCGTACTGTTTAGTTTTTTTTCTATGTGCATTCAAAATATAAATTTAGGCCGGGCGCGTGGCTCACACCTGTAATCCCAGCACTTTGGGAGGCCGAGGCGGGCGGATCACGAGGTCAGGAGATCGAGACCATTCTGGCTAACAGGGTGAAACCCCATCTCTACTAAAAATACCAAAAAAAAAAAAAAAAAAAAGTTAGCCGGGCGTGGTGGCGGGTGCCTGTAGTCCCAGCCACTCGGGAGGTTGAGGCAGCAGAATGGCGTGAACCCGGGAGGCGGAGCTTGCAGTGAGCTGAGATTGCGCCACTGCACTCCAGCCTGGGTGACAGAGTGAGACTCCATCTCAAAATAAAATAAAGTATAAATAAATAAATAAATAAATAATATATAAATTTAAAAAAGAAAAGCAGGCCGGGGTCTGTGGCTCACGCCTGTAATTCCAGCACTTTGGGAGGCCAAGGCAGGTGGATCACCTGAGGTCAGGAGTTCAAGACCAGCCTGGCCAACATAGTGAAACCCCATCTCTACTAAAAATACAAAAATTAGCCGGGCATGGTGGTGGGCACCTGTAATCCCAGCTACTCGGGAGGCTAAAGCAGGAGAATCGCTTGAACCTGGGAGGCAGATGTTACAGTGAGCCAAGATCATGCCACCGCATTCCAGCCTAGGCGACAGAGCAAGACTCCATCTCAGAAAAAAAAAAAAAAAGAAGAAGAAAAAGAAAAGCAAAATCCAGGCCTGGTGTCGTGCCTCACACCTGTAATCCCAGCACTTTGGGAGGCCAAGGTGGGTGGATCACTTGAGGCCAGGAGTTTGAGACCAGCCTGGACTACATGGCAAAATCCCATCTCTATAAAAATACAAAAATTAGGCCAGGCGCAGTGGCTCACACCTGTAATCCCAGCACTTTGGGAGGCTGAGGTTGGCGGATTACCTGAGGTCAGGAGTTCAAGACCAGCTGGCTAACATGGAGAAACCCCGTTTCTACTAAAAAATACCAAAAACTAGCCGGGTATGGTGGTGTGCGCCTGTAATCCCAGCTACTCGGGAGGCTGAGGCAGGAGAATCGCTTGAACCCGGGAGGTGGAGGTTGCAGTGAGCCGAGATCACGCCATTGCACTCCAGCTTGGGCAATAAGAGCAAAACTCCATCCTAAAAAAAAAAAAAAAAAAAAGCAAAAATACAAAAATTAGCTGGGCATGGTGGCGTGGTGCCTGTAATCCCAGCTAATAAGGAGGCTGAGACATGAGAATTGTTTGAACCTGAGAGGCGAAGGTTTCAGTGAGCCAAGAACGTCCCAGTGCACTCCAGCCTAGGCAACAAAGGAAGATTCTGTCTCAAAGAAAAAAAAAGGAAAATCCCCCCAGCAAAGAGCAGGCAGCATTGGCTGCTCTAAGGAGCATAAATGGGAAGATGGGGACAACCTGCCCACCGCTCTCCCACCCCTTTGCCGAAAATGTTGGAGACAGGAGCAAGTTCAGGTTTTGCCAGGCCTTGAAGCTTATACAATTTTGGAGGCTCTCTTCGTTGTTTATGTTTTTGGTTTTTGAGACAGGGTCTCATTCTGTCACCCAGGTGTGATCATAGCTCACTGCTTCCTCGGAACTCGACTCAAGTGATCTGGAGGCTCTTTTTAAGAAATAAAATACACAGGCCAGGCACAGTGGCTCATGCCTGTAATCCCAGCACTTTGGGAGGCTGAGGAAGGTGGATTACCTGAGGTCAGGAGTTTGAGACCAGCCTGGCCAACATGGTGAAACCCTGTCTTTACTAAAAATTCAAAAAATTAGCTGGGTATGGTGGCGGTCACCTGTAATCCCAGCTACTCGGGAGGCTGAGGCAGGAGAATCACTTGAACCTGGGAGACGGAGGTTGCAGTGAGCTGAGATCAAGCCACTGCACTCCAGCCTGGGCAACGAGAGGAAAGCTCTATCTCAAAAAAAAAAAAAAAACCCACAATTATTCATTCACAATACTGTGGCCACAGTGAGGCCTCCTGACAGGAGGGGAAATGACAAGAAGAGGAAGTTGCAGTGGAGAGATAACGAGCTTGACCAGCTCCGGCTACAATGTCCAGAATTTCTAAGTTTTACAAAAACATATGACCATGTGAACACACTTCTTGGGCAGCTCCCATGACTTTGGGGCTGGAAGGTACCAGAACTCAAAACTCAAACCGAAAGTTCAACAATGGTTTATTGCTGAACCAGGTGAGCAGCTGGAGGCCCCCCTGGGCACAGGTCTCAGTACTCAGACCTCTCCTCCGGCCTCATACTCCTGTCTGCCTGTCTCCAGATCTCTTTTTCACTGCAGTATGATTGCTCATATTCTCCACATTGGAGCACATCTTAGCGATGTGCTAAGGAGGAGTGCAGGTCGGCCTCAGATACCAGCAGGCAGGGTCTGGGGCAGCTGAGCCCCTGAACTGGTCACCTGCTTTTTCTGTTTATAATTTTATTTATTATTTATTTATTTCTGATACAGGGTCTTGCCCGTCTCCCGGGGTGGAGTGCATTGACACGATCTCTGCTCACTGCAGCCTCCGCCTCCCGGGTTCAAGCAATTCTCATGCCTCAGCCTCCGAAGTAGCTAGGACTACAGATGTGAGCCACCATGCCCAGCTAAGCTTTGTATTTTTAGTAGAGATGGGGTTTCACCATGTTGGCCAAGCTGGTCTCAAATTCCTGACCTCAAGTCATCCGCCCACCTGACACTCCCAAAAGTGTTAGGATTACAGGTGTGAGCCTCCGCCCCCGCCTGGTCGCCTCTTGACCCCCAATAAGATTAATCTGTTTGCTCCAGTGAGCCAAATAAATACCATTTTCACTGAACAAATCATTTTCTGTGTATGCCATGACATAAAAGAGGTTGGCAGGCCCGTAGAGGTGGCTCATGCCTGTAATCCCAGCGTTTTGGAAGACTGAGGCAGGAGGATTGCTTCAGCCCAGGAGTTTAAGACCATCCTGGGCAACATAGTGAGACCCTCCCTCTAAAAATTAAAAAAAAAAAAAAAAAAAAAAAAGGTTGGCAGCATTTACCAAACGGTGGCAGTTTTTCCTTACCTTGACCCACAGTAAAAATATATAGGGCTTGAGCCCAGGAGTTTGAGACCAGCCTGGGTGACAGAGCGAGACCCTGTCTTACATTGTCACTCAGGCTGGAGTGGTGCAATCATGGCTTATTGCACCTTCAACCTCCCAGGCTCAAGCAATCTTTTTACCTCAGCCTCCTGAGTAGCTGGGACTACAAGTGCACATCACCATGCCTGGCTAGTTTTAAAAATTTTTTTTGGTAGAGATGGGGTTCCATTATGTTGCCCAGGATGGTCTTGAACTCCTGGCATCAAGCAGTGGTCCTGCCTCAGCCTCCCAAGTAGCTGAGAGTACAGGCCCTGCCACCACCACATGCTGCTTAATTTGTATTTTGTAGTGGGATATATTCTGAAATTTTCTATTTTATTTTGTCATCTTGAAAAATTCCTGCAAGCAGCCGGGCGCGGTGGCTCATGCCTGTAAATCCAACACTTTGGGAGGCCGAGGCGGGCAGATCACGAGGTCAGGAGATCGAGACCATCCTGGCTAACACGGTGAAACCCCATCTCTACTAAAAAAAAAAAAAAAAAAAAAAAAAAATACAACAAAATTAGCCGGGTGTGGTGGCGGGCTCCCGTAGTCCCAGCTACTCGGGAGGCTGAGGCAGGAGAATGGCGTGAACCCAGGAGGCGGAGCTTGCAGTGAGCAGAGATCGAGCCACTGCACTCCAGCCTTGGTGACAGAGCGAGACTCCGTCTCAAAAAAAAAAAAAAAAAATTGCTGAGAGGGTCAGGCTTGGTGGCTCGTGCGTGTAATCCCAGCACTTTGGGAAGCTGAGGTGGGCAGATCACCTGAGTCAGGAGTTCAAGACCAGCCTGGCCAACATGGTGAAACCCCCGTCTCTACTAAAACTACAAAATTAGCCGGGCATGGTGGTGCAAGCCTGTAATCCCAGCTACACAGGAGGCTGAGGCAGGAGAATAGCTGGAATCTGGAAGGCGGAGGTTGCAGTGAGCCGAGATGGCACCATTGCACTCCAGCCTGGGCAAAAAGAGTGAAACTCTTAAAAAAAACAAAACAAAACAAAACAAAAAAACAGTGCTGCTGGAGTGGTGGCTCACGGTGGACACTTGAGGTCAGGATTTTGAGACCAGTCTGGCCAACATGGTGAAACCCCCATCTCTACTAAAAATACAAAAAATTAGCCGGGTGTGGTGGAGCGCACCTGTTGTCCCAGCTACTCAGGAGGCTGAGGTGGCAGGATTGCTTCACTCAGGAGGCAGAGGTTGCAGTGAGCTGAGTTCGCACCATTGCACTCCAGCCTGGGTGACAGAGTGAGACCCCATTTCAAAAAACAAAACAAAACACCAAAATCAACAACAATAATACAGAGGCTTGAAAGAGGAGCTCCAGGGCACTGAAACCCAGCCCTCTGAGGAGCGGGCCTGGGCCGGCCGGTGCTGGTGCCGGTGCCTCTGAAGGGAGCTCAGGGTAGCTGGTTCTGCAAGGGTTGGAAAAAGTAGAAACTGGATTCAGCTGCTGCTAAAGAACTGCAGCTGCCCCGATGAAGAAGCTTTCCTGGGTAAAATACAGGCAAAAATAGTGAGCAGATGGGAGGCTGGGGCCTTCTCCAGCCCTTCAGGCCTCTCTAGCGCCCCCTCTTGGCAGAGCCTGGCAGGGAGCAGCAGGCAATGGAGAAACGTGGCTCTGGGTGCGTTGGCTCACGCCTGTAATCTCAGCAGTTTGGGAGGCCCAGGCAGGTGGATCACCTGAGGGCAGGCGTTTGAGGCCAGCCTGGGCAACATGGTGAAACCCCATCTCTACTAAAAATACGAAAATTATCTGGGCGTGGTGGCGTGTGCCTGTAGTCCCAGCTACTCAGGAGGCTGAGGCAAGAAAATCCCTGGAATCCAGGAGGCGGAGGTTGCAGTGAGCCAAGATCACACCACTGCACTCCAGCCTGGGCGACAGGGCAAGACTCCATCTCAAAAAGTAGTAATAAAAAATAAAATTAAGAAAACAAAGACATGTGGCTCTGAGTCCCAGCCAGACCATGAAGCTGAGTTGGGTGGGTGGGTGTTATGAGTTGAGTTCTGTCCACCGCCCGCAAATTCACATGTTGAAGTCCTGACCTGCACTACCTCAGAAAGTGACCTTATTTGGAAATAGCGTTGTTGAAGACATCATTAGTTAAGATGAGATCATTAGGGTGGGCCCTAAATCCAGTGTGACTGGTGCCCTTGTAAGAAGGAGAAACTTGGACACAGACACACACGCAGGGAGAAGGTGGTGCAAAGAGGGAGGCAGAGAGCTACCAGGATTGCTACACGGATTGCTACATATTGTCAACAAACCACCAGAAGCAAGGAGAGCATCAGGGGATAGATTCGCTTTCACAGCCTCAGAAGGAGACCCTGCCCGCACCTTGATTCCAGACTTCGGTCTCCAGCACTGAGACAATACATTTTGATTGTTTTTGTTTGTTTGTTTGTTTGTTTGTTTGTTTGTTTGAGACGGAGTCTCACGCTGTCGCCTAGGCTGGAGTGCAGTGGCGTGATCTCAGCTCACTGCAAGCTCTGCCTCCGGGGTTCACGCCATTCTCCTGCCTCAGTCTCCCGAGTAGCTGGGACTACAGGTGCCCGCCACCATGCCCGGCTAATTTTTTTGTATTTTTAGTAGAGACGGGGGTTCCACCGTGTTAGCCAGGATGGTCTGGATCTCCTGACCTCGTGATGTGCCCGCCTCGGCCTCCCAAAGTGCTGGGATTACAGGCGTGAGCCACCGCACCGGGCCCATTTTGATTGTTTAAGCCACCTGGTTTGTGGTATCTTGTTACGACAGTCCTAGCACATTAATACAGTGGGTTTGGAGCTAAGAGTCAAGAATTTGGCATCATCCCCAAAGTGTGCTTGGCCCAGGGCAGTAGGGCCTCAGCTGCACCTAGAAGCCCTTGGAGCCGGATGCGGTGGCTGGTGCGGGGAAGAAAGCTCTCCCATCCCCTGGGCACCATGGAATCACCATATAATGCCAGGTGCAGTGGCTCTCGCCTGTAATCCCAGCACTTTGGGAGGCCGAAGTGGGCCAATCACCTGAGGTCAGGAGTTCGAGACCAGCCTGGCCAACATGGTGGTCTACTAAAAATACAAAAATTAGCCGGGCATGGTGGTGGGCCCCTGTAATCCCAGCTACTCGGGAGGCTGAGGCAGGAGAATCACTTGAACGCGGGAGGCAGTGGTTGCAGTGAGCCAAGATTGTACGCTCTAGCCTGGACGACTCCATCTCAGATAATAATAATAATAATAATAATAATAATAATAATAATAGTGATTCTACTGAGGGGGAAGATGCCCCTCCCCATATACCTGAAGTTGAATTTCTTACTTTCTTGGCAAAGGGCAGCTTATAATCACATTTTTTTTTTGAGACGGAGTCTCGCTCTATATTGCCCAGGCTGGAGTGCAGTGGCGCCATCTCGATTCACTGCAAACTCCGCCTCCTGGGTTCACGCCATTCTCCCTCCTCAGCCTCCCAAGTAGATGGGACTATAGGCGCCTGCCACCACGCCCAGCTAATTTTTTGTATTTTTAGTGGAGACGGGGTTTCACCGTGTTAGCCAGGATGGTCTCGATCTCCTGACCTCGTGACCCACCCGCCTCGGCCTCCCAAAGTGCTGGGATTACAGGCGTGAGCCACCGCGCCTGGCCAATAATCACATTTTACTTGATTTAGGGAAACCACCCAAATGGACATTTCTTTTACCTGAGTTTTGGGGAACAAATTTGTGCTTGATACACCAAGTCTTTTTCTTTCAGCAAGTTGTCCTCTTTCTAATACACCAGTGAGAGAAATAAAACTCCTGGTAAGTCATTGGTAACTTTCTGCCACTCACTGTTGGTTGCTCCGCTGCGGAGTGGCAGATGCCCTGTGAGGCATTGGTGATGTTTGGTGACGTGGAAGTGGGCTATTTTGGATGAGTCCTTTTTTGGCCGTGGGTATTTCAAGAACACAGGTTGCCCGCTCCCTCATCAGAGGCAGGGCCAGCGCGTGTCTGGGGCTGTTTCTGGTTGCTATAGAGATGGGCCCCACCCTGAAGTTCCCGCTGGGACCTCCTGGCTCTGTCAAGTTCAGTTTCCTCAGACACAGCTGCAAGGCCTGTTCTGAGCAATTCCTGCTGTTAGAGTGTTTATACACACCTCGAGTGCATTTCCGCTTCTGAGCCTCCCAAACCACAGAAAACCAGAAAGGGGCGGTGTGACCTCTGAAGATGTCCGAATCCCAGTACTGAGGAACCTTGGCTGGAGGGCTCCCACCCCTACACCAGAGAGCTGGAGAAGAGGAGGGACCAGGGGATGTGCTTAAGGGCCTGGCCCCTCCCTGCTATTGTATTTCTGGGTCCCCCTTCCTAGAGTTAGGGGGCTCTTCTCCACTTCCCTGGCAAGATGCAAGGTGGCAGTTTTAGTCATTTTCATCCTCTGGTTTCCCCTCCTTAAGCTTATCTCTCACCTAAATAATAGAATGATTTTGAAACTTCAAACCCTTTTTTTTTTTTTTTTGAAATGAGGTCTCACTCTGTCACCCAGGCTGGAGTGCAGTAGTGTGATCTCAGCTCACTGCAACCTCTGCTTCCTGGGCTCAAGCAATCCTCATACCTCAGCCTTCAGAGTAGCTGGGCTCACAGGTATGTGTCACCATGCCTAGCTAATTATTATTATTTTTTTTTGTATTTTTGGTAGAGATGGGGTTTCACCATGTTGCCCAGGCTGGCCCTGAACTCCTGAGCTCGTGATCCTCCCGCCTTGGCCTCCCTAAGTCCTAGGATTACAGGCATGAGTCATGGTGCCCAGCCGAAACTTCAAATCTGATTGTACTGTTTCCCCATATGAGACCATGCCCTGGCTTCCCATTGTTCCTAGGAAAAGTCCAGAATCCTTACCAGGCTCTGCCCTGGAGGACCTGGCCTGCCACCTCGGGCCTCTCTCCCTTCTGCCCTGCACTGCCATCCCCTGCAGCGCCCTGGCTGGTCTTGAGCCCACACCCATCCTTTCTGTCTTGTTAACTCCTCCCTGTCCTTCAGGCCTCAGCAGTCCTTTCTTCAAGGAAGTGATCCCTAGAAACGGCCTTCTGCCAGCCCCATTAGGGCTCCTTCTCATGGCCACTGTCCTTTGCTTTTTTTTTTTTTTTTTTTGGTGGCAGGGGCCGGGGTGTGTGGTAAAATATACATAACATAAAATTCACCATTTTAACCTTTTTTTTTTTTTTTGAGACGGAGTCTCATTCTGTCACCAGGCTGGAGTGCAGTGGTGCAATCTTGGCTCACTGCAACCTCCACCTCCCGGGTTCAAGTGATCCTCCTGCCTCAGCCTCTCGAGTAGCTGGGATTACAAAAGCATGCCACCACACCCAGCTAATTTTTGTAATTTTTGTACTTCTAGTAGAGATGGGGTTTCACCATGTTGGCCTTGATCTCCTGACCTTGTGATCTGCCCGCCTCAGCCTCCCAAAGTGCTGGGTTTACAGGCGTGAGCCGCCGCACCCAGCCAATTTTAACCATTTTTAAACGTACACTTCAGGGGCTTTAAGTGAATACGTTGTTGTGCAGCCATCAGCACCATCCATCTCCAGAACTTTGTCATCATTCCACACTGAAACTGTCCCCATTAAACACCAGCTCCACATTCCCTGTCGCCCAGCCCCTGGCAACCTCCATTCTATTTTTTGTGACTTTGACTATTCTAGGGACCTCATAAAAATGGAATCATAAAGTATTTGTCTTTTTGTGACTGGCTTATTTTACTTGGCATAATGTCTTCAAAGTGTATCCAAATTGAAACATACGTCAGATCTTCTTGATTGTTTAGGGATGAATAATAGTCCATTATGTGTGTGCATATATACATTTTTTTTTGCTCATCTATCCATGTGTCTATGGACTCTTGGATTGTCCCAGGCTGGAGTGCAATGGTGTGATCTTGGCTCACTGCAGCCTCCACCTCCCGGGTTCAAGGGATTCTCCTACCTCAGCCTCCAGAGTAGCTGGGATTACAGGCGCCTGGCACCACACCCGGCTAATTTTGTATTTTTAGTAGAGATGGGGGTTTCACTATGTTGGCCAAGCTGGTCTCGAACTCCTGGCCTCAAGTGACCCACCTGCTTCAGCCTCCCAAAGTGCTGGAATTACAGGTGTGAGCCACTGCGCACGGCCTGCTTTCAGTTAT
This sequence comes from Pongo pygmaeus, assembly GCF_028885625.2. Taxonomy (NCBI): domain Eukaryota; kingdom Metazoa; phylum Chordata; class Mammalia; order Primates; family Hominidae; genus Pongo; species Pongo pygmaeus. The sequence continues at coordinate 94,106,269 of NC_072392.2, forward strand.
TTTGGATGCATATCCAGAAGTGGGGTTGCTGTGCTTTTCTTTGATAGTACTTAGTACAGTGACACCTATCCGGCAGCTGTTTGTATGGTGCCTGTGAGGACAGGGGCATCTCTGTGACGCCCACTGCTGTATCCCTAGCACTGAGCACTGTGCCCTACAGTGATTAAATATTGTTTTGTTGGCCATGTGCGGTGGCTCACGCCTGTAATCCCAGCACTTTGGGAAGCTGAGGTGGGTGGATCACCCGAGGTCAGGAGTTCAAGACCAGCCTGGACAACATGGAGAAACCCCATCTCTACTAAAAATACAAAAATTAGCTCAGTGTGGTGGTGCACACCTGTAATCACAACTACTCGGGAGGTTGAGGTAGGAGAATCACTTGAACCCGGGAGGCAGAGGTGGCAGTGAGCTGAGATTGTGCCACTGTACTCCAGCTTGGGAGACAGAGTGAGACTCCAACTTAAATATATATATATAAAAAATATATTATATAAAATATATATTATAATTATATTATATAGTATAATATATTATAATATATTATATAGTATAATATATTATAATATATTATATAGTATAATATATTATAATATATTATATAGTATAATATATTATAATATATTATATAGTATAATATATTATAATATATTATATAGTATAATATATTATAATATATTATATAGTATAATATATTATAATATATTATATAGTATAATATATTATAATATATTATATAGTATATTATAATTATATTATATAGTATAATATATTATAATTATATTATATAGTATAATATATTATAATTATATTATATAGTATAATATATTATAATATATTATATAGTATAATATATTATAATTATATTATATAGTATAATATATAATATATATTTGAGTTGGCGTCTCTGTATCTACATATACACTCTACATAATATGTATATATATATAATATATATAGTTTTGTTTTGTTTTAGAGACAAGGACTCACTCTGTCACCCAGGCTGGAGTTCAGTGGTGCAATGGTAGCTCACTGTAGTCTTGAACTCCTGGGCTCAAGTGATCCTCCCACCTCAGCCTCCTGAACAGCTGGGCCTGCAGGCACGCACCACCACCCTGGCTAATTTGTTTTTATTTTTACAGAGACAAGGTCTTGCTATGTTGCCCAGGGTAACATAGCAAGTTCTGAACTCCTGAGCTCAAGAGACCCCCTTGCCTTGGCTTCTCAAGGTGCTGGGATTACAGGTATGAGCCACCTCACCTAGCCTAATTCTTTATTTTTATTTTAGGCATAGGGTCTCACTGTGTTGCCCAGGCTGGTCTGGAACTTCTCACCTCGTGGTCCTCTTGCCTCAGCCTCTCGAGATGTTGGGATTACAGGCATAAGCCACTGTGCCCAGCCCTGATACATTATTGTTGAATGAGTGAGTGAAAGTTTCCTATCAGAATGGGTAGAACAAGATGTAGTGTCCTGGAAAACTTAGGTGTGGGCTAATCTTAGCCCCTGAAAAACAGATCCTTGGGATCCCCCAAGGATCTCTGTCACCCAGGCTAAAGTGTGGTAGTGTGATCACCGCTCACTGCAACCTTGAACTCTGGGGATCAAACAACCAGTACTCCCACCTCAGGCTTCTGAGTAGCTGGGACTCCAGGCTTGCGCCACCACTCCTGGCTACTTTTTTATTTGTTTATTTATTTTTTATTTTTTTTGGTAGAGACAGGATCTTGCTATGTTGCCCAGGCTGGTCTCCAACTCCTGGGCTCAAGCAATCCTCCCACCTCAGCCTCCCAAAGTTCTGGGATTATAGGTGTGAGCCTCCAAGTCCAGCTGTTTTTTATTTATTTTATTTCAGTCGGAGTTTCCTTCTTATCACCCAGGCTGGAGTGCAATGGTGCCATCTCAGCTCACTGCAACCTCCGCCTTGTGGGTTCAAGCCATCCTCCTGCTTCAGCCTCCCAAGTAGCTGGGATTAGCCACCATGCCTGGCTAATTTTTGTATTTTTAGTAGAGACGGGGTTTCACCATGTTGGCCATACTGGTCTCAAACTCCTGACCTCAGGTGATCCGCCCACCTCGGCCTCCCAAAATGCTAGGATTACAGGTGTGAGCCACCATGCCTGGCCTGTTTTTTATATTAAAGCAATATTGGGCTGGGCTTGTATATTAAAGCAACATTGGGCTAAAAATACAAAAATTAGCCAGGCGTGGTGGTGCACTCCTGTAATCCCAGCTATTGAGTAAAATTCAAAATTTGAATGTCATTTAAAGATAAAGTACAGGCCGGGTGTGGGCATTGTGGCTCATGCCTATAATCCCAGCACTTTGGGAAGATGAAGTGGGAAGATTGCTTGGGCCCAGAAGTTGGAGACCAGCCGGGCCAACATAGCAAGATCCCATCTCTATTTTGTTCCATATACCCCTGAGGGTGTCAGGAGCACGTGGGGAGAACACGGAGGCTCTCCATCCCAAGCGAAGCCCACAAGGACCACCAGGACTTCCTGCATTTCTTATGCATCTCCCAGATCTGACTGTGTGGACGGGGAATGACCTCGCCTTCTAGAATTTGTTTGTTTGTTTGAGATGGAGTCTCGCTCTGTTGCCCAGGCTGGAGTACAGTGGTGCGATCTCAGCTCACTGCAACCTCTGCCTCCCGGGTTCAAGCGATTCTCCTGCCTCAGCCTTCTGAGTAGCTGGGATTACAGGCATGCACCACCATGCTCAGCTAATTTTTGTATTTTAGTAGAGATGGGGTTTCACTATGTTGGTAAGGCTGGCCTTGAACTCCTGACCTCGTGATCTGCCCTCCTCGGCCTCCCAAAGTGCTGGCATTGCAGGCATGAGCCACCACACCTGGCCACCTTCCAGATTTTGAATGTCGGCATCAAATGGGCGTGGAGTGTTTGGGGTTGAACGGGACACAGACCCTGCTCAGTGCTCCAGTAGTACCCTGTTATCCATGGTTTTGCTTACCCACAGTCTACTGCAGTCCAAAAATGTTAAATGGAAGATTCCAGAAGTAAACAACTCATAAGTTTTAGATTGCATGCCGTTCTGAGTAGCATGATGAAATCTCACACCATCCCACTTCATCCAGCCTGCCTGGGACAAGAATCATCCCTTTGTTCGGGGAATGCACACTGTAGGGACTGCCCGCCCATTGTTTACTTTTAGCCGTCTTGGTTACCAGATAGAAAAACCATAGTGTGTATAGGACTCTGTACCGTCTGCAGCGTCAGGCACCCGCGGGGGTCCGGGAACGCATCCCCCGAGATAAAGAAGTACTAGAGTACTTTCCTCCTGGGAGAGATGCAGTAGCTGCCAACCTCAGCCACACCCAGTTTGGCCCCATCCTCCTGGCCAGGCCAGGCCTCGGGGAGCCACAGTCCAGCCGCACCCGCTCTGCCTGGGAGGAGAGGGGGTGAAGGGAGGCACTTCTGTGAGTGTTTCTCGGGCCTTGGGAAGGGGAGGACAAGGATGAGGAGAAGGGAGGAAAGAAGACTGGGGGTCTGTTTCCTCCTGGAGTGTGGGGAGGCCACGGGAGCAGGCCAAGCCTCTTCCTCAGGCCGTTGGTTGGAACCCCAGCTCATTTTCCCACAGAAACAAAGTGGGAGTGGAGGTTGGCGCCCTGCCTGGCCCAGAGCAGCCAGGCCCAGCAACCAGCGCCAAAGCCTTGGAAACCCCTCACCCTGCACCATTGTCTGGGCCTGGCGGGGGCTCTGGCGGGAGTTTCTGAGACCACAGACCCTCGGGCAGCCGTGCCAAGGCTCTGGTGACCGTGGGAACTGGGACCCAGCCGAGGACAGCACATACACAGGCGGCAGCGCTGGGAAGCAGGGCTGTTTGTGTGTGTGAGTGTGAGGTGTGTGTGTGTGTGTGTGTGTGTTTAGACATTTCTTGTTTTTTGGAGACAGAGTCTTGCTCCGTCACCCAGGCTGGAGTGCAGGGGTGTGATCTCGACTCACTGCAACCTCCACCTCCCAGATTCAAGTGATTCTTTTGCCTCAGCCTCCCGAGTAGCTGGGACTGCAGGCACGTGCCACCACTCCCGGCTAATTTTTGTATTTTTTAGTAGAGACAGGGCTGGTCTTGAACTCCTGATCTCAAGTGATCCGCCCGCCTCAGCCTTCCAAAGTGCTGGGATTACAGGCATGAGCTACCACGCCTGGCTTGTTTAGGCATTTCTAAGCACAAGACACACCTAGGCTGGGCAGTATGGAAAGAGTGTTCTGGACTGGGTAACAGTGGGCAGCTCCCCAGTACCCCTGTGCCTCAGTTTCTTCCTCTGTAAATGGTAGTGGGAGGGGAAGGTTGAGACTAGATCAGTGGTTTTCTCATGTTTTTCTTTTTCACAGTTTCTTTTTTTAAAGGAGTCTTGAATCAAATAGGCAAATGCTTCTCTGATTAAGGTGTTGGCAGGGGTGCTGAGGGACCTCCCCCAGCCTTTCCCCAGCCCACCCTGCTCAGTGCACCTCCTCCTAGGTCTTCTCAGAGCATTGTTGGAAAAGTCACTGGGCTGGAGCAACATGCATTCACACACAGGCGTTCACCCAGGCAGGCACTCACACACAGCACACACACACACGAAGACATACACACATGTATACAGATATACACACATACACACATACACACAAAACACATAGGCATGCAGACCACACACACACACACACACACTCTCTCTCTCTCTCTCACACTCCAGGGTGACAAAGGAAATGCGAGATTGTAGCTAACACTCCAGTCTTCGGAGTCTGAAACTTGGGATCTGAAGAGCCAGCCCCTTGCTAGCTGTGCACCCAGGGGCCAGCCAATCCCTGGCTCTGAGCTGCAAAGCTGCAATACAGGGATTTGGGATTAAAATGCTTGTTTCAGGCAGGGTACAGAACCCCATCTCTACATTTTAAAATTTATTTTATTTTATGTATTTATTTTTGAGACAGGGTCTCACCCTGTCACCCAGGCTAGAGTATAGTGGCATGAACATGGCTCACTGCAGCCCCAACCTCCTGGGCTCAAGGGACCCTCCCATCTCAGCCTCCCAAGTAGCTGAGACCACAGATGTGCACCACCATGCTGGCTTTTTGCTTTTGTTTTTGTTTTTTGAGATGGAGTCTTGCTCTGTCACCGAGGCTGGAGTGCAGTGGCGCGATCTCAACTCACCGCAACCTCTGCCTGCTGGGTTCAAGTGATTCTCTGCCTCAGCCTCCCAAGTAGCTGAGATTACAGGCACCTGCCACCACTCCCGGCTAATTTTTTTTGTATTTTTAGTAGAGACATGGTTTCACCATGTTGGCCAGGCTGGTCTTGAACTCCTGACCTCGTGATCCACTCGTCTTGGCCTCCCAAAGTGCTGAGATTACAGACATGAGCTATCACGCCTGGCCAATTTTTTTTTTTTCTTTTAGACGGTGTTTCACTCTATCGCCCAGGCTGGAGTGCAGTGGCGCTATCTCGGCTCACTGCAAACTCCGCCTCCCGGGTTCATGCCATTCTCCTGCCTCAGCCTCCCGAGTAGCTGGGACTACAGGCGCTCCCCCACACCGTGCCCGGCTAATTTTTTGTATTTTTAGTAGAGACAGGGTTTCACCATGTTAGCCAGGATGGTCTCGATCTCCTGACCTTGTGATCTGCCTGCCTTGGCCTCCCAAAGTGCTGGGATTACAGGCGTGAGCTACCACGCCTGGCCCCAATTTTTTTTTTATTTTTGTTTTTTGTAGAGATGGGGTCTCACCATGTTGGCCATACTGATCTTAAACTCCTGGGTTCGAGTGATCCTCCCACCTCAGCCTCCCAAAGTGCTGGGATTACAGGTGTGAGCCATCATGCCCAGCCTCAATATTTTTTTAAAGAGATGTTTGTTTCCCAAACTTCCACGCAAGACTCTGGAGCTGGAGGCCACTCTGCAGATGGCATCCTTGCTGAGTGGCTGTGTCTGTGGCCACAGGCGTGACTAGTCATGCCTGAATTCCACCAAGAAAGCACCAGGCCTGTCTAGCTCACATTCCAGGACATGCCAATGCTTCCTGCAGGGTCAGAGACCAGAAGGTTCCTGGCAAGGGGCGCCTGTGGGGTAGGGAGTGCCAAGTTGGGGGACAAGATGAGACAGCAGGTGGCCTGAGGGGTAGGAGCGGTCCTGTGCAAGGTAGGAGGCTTGTAGTAGGTGGTCCAAGGAGCATCCAAGGGGACAGCGGGGCAGCCTTCTCCACCAGCCCCTTCACCGCCGGGTGAGCTGGGGGCCCGTGGCTGCCAAGGGAACGGTGTTGAAAACACAAAGCACCAGGGGCAAGGAGGCCCCGCCCGGAAAAACAACATCCTGGCTGCTGGGGCCCAGGCAGTCTCTATGGGAGGGGCTATTTTTAGCTGCTGAGGCTGCTGGGGCTGGACTTGTATGGCCTTGCTGTCTGGCTGCATAACTCACCCATTATCCCGCCTGACCTTGAGCTGGGCGTCTGTCTGAGAGGCCTCTCTGTCTGCCCTTGCCGTCAGCCACAGCCCCTCTCTGGGGTGCACCTGGGCCACACAGAACCCAGGGAGGAGTGAGCTGGCCTGGAACTGGAGACACACTGGCCTGTAGCCTCAGGGCACCCCAGGCCTGGCTCGGGTTCTAGGGCAGCAGAGGGCACTGGGCCCTCCCAGAAGAGAGGCAGAGGCTCTCCTGGGGCACAGGTCACAGGTGTCCCCAGCATGGAGGGCAAGAAGATTCCAGAGGGGGACATAAGTCCTTTTATTTTTTGAGATGGAGTCCTGCTCTGTCGCCCAGGCTGGAGTGCAGTGGTGCGATCTCGGCTCACTGCAACCTCTGCCTTCCGGGTTCCAGTGATTCTCCTGCCACAGGCCCCTGAGTAGCTGGGATTACAGGCGCCCACCACCATGCCTGGCTAATTTTTGTGTTTTTAGTAGAGACGAGGGTTTCACCATGTTGCCTAGGCTGGTCTTGAACTCCTGACCTCAAGTGATCTGCCTGCCTTGGCCTCCCAAAGTGCTGGGATTACAGGCATGAGCCACTGCGCCCGGCCAGGACATAAGTTCTCTTATTGTAGATGTTCTGGGCTCCAGCCACACCCTGGGCCGGCTCTGTAGGCTGAGGGCTGTGTGTGAAGGAAGCTCCAGGTCTGAAAACTCTCTTGCCCACGCCCAGGGGTCCTGCCCTGTTCCTGGAGGGGTGATGCCTGCATTTAATGCTGGGCACAAACAGTACAAACAGCAAAGGCAGGTCCAGAACTAGGCTTCGGCATGAAAGATAAAAATAGCTGGTGGGAGTCAGGCCCTCCCAAGCAAACACTCAAGCAGCCAGGATAGCAGTGGAGCTGGAGAAGCCACCTCTGGCTGCCCCTGCTGGGAACAAGGGAGTGGGGGTGCCCCAAAGGGCAGGTACCCTGTTCCAGCCCTCTTCTCCCAGGCCAGGGCTCTCTCTCAACAGGAATCCTGGGACCAGGGGCTCCGGCCCCTCTCCTGCCTGCCCACTCAGCCAGCTTACAAATGAGAGCAGTTCTGGGAATCCTTGGGTGGAGAGGATGGAAAAGGAGACATTCATTCAACAAGTGTTTATTGAGCATCTACTACATGCCAGACACTGCTCTAGAAACCTGGAAAAGGAGGGGTCAGGGTAGCTTGGAGCTGTCCCAGCTGTAGCTCTGTCTCCCAGAAGCGAGGTCTGCAGGGGAACGGGGTCTGGGGGTCTTCCTGTCTGGGAGAGGGAAGGCTGAGTGTATAAAATGTGGAAGCCTCTAGAAATGAGAAGGCTGGTGTGTGGGACTCATGCTGGTGCCTTCCCAGACGAAGGAGAGGGCCCAGAGGAGGCAGCTTCCTGGAGCAGAGACTGCAGCAGGAGCGCCCGTGCCCGGCATCACCTCCTCTTCAGCACGGATATGCAGGACTTCTTGAGGGGCCCGATCTGCAGGTGGGCATCCACACTCTCCAGGAAGAAGGCAGGCTTGAGTCTGTGGGTGAAGAGCCCCGCAAAGTGACTGTCCAGGCGGCTCTGGAAGGGGTCAATGGGGGAGGCCGGGATGCCACCCCGGCGGGCCCGGGAGGCCTTCAGCCTCCGCAGGAGGCTCATCTTGCCATCCCGCACGGCATAGAAGGCCAAGGCACGGTCGGCGTATTCCAGGCAGACCCCGACCGTGGGTGAGAAGGGGTGGGGCAGGGGAGCCTCCAGCCCATGAAACCAGACGGAGAAGCTGCGTCCATTCCACTGCAGGCAGCAGGAGTGGGCGTTGCGGCCCAGCCGGCCACGGTCGTAGGGCTCTTGTGGGGAGAAGTCTTCGGCCATGACCCCCACGCTGACCCAGCCCTCGATAATCTCCACCTCCCAGTAGTAGGTGCCTCGGTCCAGGGCACCCTCGCCCAGCACCTGCTCACAATGGGTGAAGCGGGTGGGCGACTCGGGGTAGTTGATAGGACACAGCACCCTCTTGACACCTTTGGTTCCAAACAGCTGCAGGAACTTGTCTGCCGTGTCGCTGTCCAAATCCACGATGTAGGCAACTGATCCCGTGGACAGAATAGAGAGGCAGGGCTGAGGGCCAGGCTCAGAGGGCACGGCCCCTCCCCAAGTACCCACCTCCCCGAAACACAGCCTCTTCCCTGCTTTCCAACCGGCACAACCCAGCCCCGCCGGGGACCAGCTCAGGAGCTGCCCGAGCTCTCCCCACGAACTGGGAAGAGGAATCCTAACCCTCGTGTGCCAGGGCCCTGCTGGGCCTGCGTTTGGGACCAGCCCAGCAGCCCTGGGAGGGCCCAGTGTGAGTGGAGGGGGCACGGGCGTCCACTTACACTTGAGGAAATAGTCCCTGGGAGCTTCACTCTCCAAGAGGTTCGTGCTATCGAGGTCCTGGGGCTCAGCATCAGCTGTAGAAGAGGAAATAGTGGTGAGAACGCCCCCAGACTGCCCCCCTCTGAACCTGTGACTACAATCCCTACCCCCTTAGAGTCCAGAGCCACCAGGGAGCAAGTACCACGCAGATGTGGCACGCTGTGCTCACACACATGCCCGTTGCCTGTGTTCCGCCTCTTGCCCCACGTGCTTCCCGGGCCACTGCCCTCTGGAGCTAGAGGGTGGGCTAGGAGAAGCCCCCTCTACCCCAGGTCCAAGGGGCTGATTGATCCCCACAGGGTGGCAGCTCTAGTCACTGGCAGGATTTGAGCTCCTCCCTGTGCCAGGCACAATTTTCCTCCTCTACTTCTGGATGGGCACCAGGCCTGGGGGCCTGTGCGAGAGGCTGGGAGAGGGTGAGTCATCGGGGGGGCGTGGGGCGGTGCCCACCTTCTGAGTCCAGCTTCTGTGGCCCGTCCTCGTTGCCACCCGGCCCCCTCAGCTGCTCCCACTGGTTGACGCAGGCCACGGCCAGCATGTCTCTCACTGCACGGACAGCTTGGGATGATTTGGTGAAGCTGAGCTCCCTCGGGGGTCCAGGCACAGGGCCACACCCATCCTCCAGGGCCAGCCTTAGTGCCAGCAGCTCCTGTGCCAGACAAATGCCCATTAAAGCGCTGCTGGCCATGGCTCCTCCTTGCTGGGGGTGGAGGCAGCTCTGCCAGGAGTCATGCACCCACTGCCACCTCCTCTCTCCACCCCCACCTGTCCCAGCTTCTGTTCCTTCCGTGGCCCCCAGAGCGGCCTTCACCTGCAGGAAGCTGACTGAGTCGGCTTCGGGGACCTGGCTGAGATTCTGGCGGGCTCGGCTCAGGCGGCTGCGCTGTTCCTCCTGTCGCCGCAGGTCACCCTGGGAGCGGCCTAGCATGGCAGCTTCCCCCTCCTCGATGAAGCCCAGCACCTGGGTCTGGAAGCCCTGCAGGGCGGCCGCAGCCTCTGCAAACAGCCGGCTCACCCTCTCCCGCTCCGCCACGGCTGCACTCTGCACAGGACGACAGTAGAGGGGACAATGAGGGCAAAGAACCGTCCCGGACTGTGCCCCCTCCTTCCCTGATCCTGGCTTCCCACCGGCCCTCTTGAGAGGACAGAGGGGCCAGCCTGAGCCTGTCCCGGATCTGGGCGAGGTCAGGGGACACTTGTGCTCAGTGGGTATGGGCATGGTTTGGAGTGGATTGTTCCATGCTGAAAGCATACTCTGCCAGGAGTATGCCCGCTGCAGGGGAGGACAGGGATGGAGGCTGGGGAGGGATGTTTGACCTTGATGAGGGCCACTGTGCGCCTGGACTGTGCAATGCCAGCACCCAGCTCGTCCATGCGGTCCTCCACGGCGCTCAGGACTTTGGGCTGCTCAGCCTGTGGACAACATCCTCCATGAGTGTGAGGTCTGGCAGAGGCCACAGCCCTACGCTCAGGTCCCAGGCCTTGCCAGGGGAGAGAAGGGGGTGACCGGGGAGTGGTATCTGCGCATCGGGTGGGACTGGAGTGGCCACGATGTCCCGTAATATGCCAGAGGTGCCTGCAGCCTGGGCTGGTGCCTTTCCTGAACGCCTCGGGGGCGCGCAGGCTGACTGGGTGTCTGCCTCCGGTCTCTGACCGGAGGCCTAGCACAGGGCCGTCAGCTGGTCGCAGTGTTGCTCAGATGAATTTGAGAACTTCCTCCGGCGGGGAAGAGGCACAGAGTAAGCGAGTTAGGTTGGGAGGGGGGCGGCGGGGGGGTGACTGCACAAGGAGGCATTAAGCTGTCCTGGGGATCACTGTTCCCAAAGAGCCTGCATCCACAGTCCAGGCCTGGAAAAAAGGGGATTCCGGGCAAATCCCCTAGGTCTTATGAGTCACTACTCCAGGCAGGAGGACGGAAAATCCCTTGGCCAGAGGCGCCAAGACCGGGCTGGAGGCCAAAGGAAACGGGGCGGGAGGTAGAGGCCGCGGCGCACATGCTCCCACCACTGGCCCCCGGAACAGCTGGACAGAGAATCTGTGTGCCCGGCCGCCCTCTGCCGCCCTCCTGCCGCCCGCCACACCCATCGAAAGCCGCTGCCTCAGCCCAGGGCAAATCTGAGCTGAGACCGGCGTGAGCCTCCGGGCGGCAACAGCAGCCACGCTACGGGAACCCCGCGGGTCTAACCCGGCTCCCTCCCGCCTACACCCCCACAGATCCCGGCTCGGCTTCAGGTCCCCTGCCCGCTCTTCGCGTCCTTGTCCTGTTCTCACGTCCCTCCTTCCTCCCTTCCCATCTCCATCACCGCCAGCAGATGACCTTGTCAAGGCTGGAAGGGACCGCAAAGATCCTCAGGTTAGAGGAGGAAATTAAGACCCAACTCGGGAAGGTTGGGGGGTCCAAGGTCCTCGGCCCGCTCGCGCGCGGTCGGTCAGCAGCCCCGGTTCACCCTAGTGTGCCCCTGGAGCCCACCTCCTGAAGCGCGCGCTCCTGCTCCAGCGGCACCAGCTCGTGGCCGCGGTGCTCCTGGGCGGCGCAGGCCTCGCACAGACACACGCGCTCCGCGCGGCAGTAGCGCTCGAGCGGCCGCAGGTGGCGTGGGCACAGGCTCTCCTCTAGCCGGCGCAGCGGCGGCACCAGACGGTGTCCGCGGAGCGCGGGGCTGCGCTCGTGCGGGCCCAGGTGCGCGGGGCAAAAGGAGGCGAGGCAGGAGAGGCAGGACAGCGCGGCGGGCAGGGCCGCGCCCTCGGGGCACGCGTCGCAGCGCACTGGCTCTTCGCCCGCAGGCCACGGCTCGGGAGCGCAGGGGGCCGACGGCTCCGGGGTGCTGGGCGGCGCGCTGGGCGGCGCGCTGGGTGCCGAGGGCTCCGGGGCCGGGGCAGGGGCCGGGCCCGGGCCCGGGCCCGGGCCCGAGCCCTGGCGGAGCTGCAGCAGCTCGGACAGCGTGTGGTTCTTGCGGAGTTGAAGGCCGTCGGGGAAGGGCTCCTGGCACAGCGGGCAGCGGGCCGCGCCTCCGGGTCCGCCGGCGCCACTCGCGCCACGATGCGGCCAGAGGGCGCCCAGGCAGGCAAGACAGAAGTTGTGGCCGCAGGGCAGCGTCACCGGCTCCCGGAGCGGCTCTAGGCAGATGGGGCAGCTGAAGGGTCCACTGCAGTCCATGACTCCGCGGCCGCCCAGGGCGCCGCCGATTCTGCTCCGGCCTGGGAGGGACCCGGGCCGTTCGCGCCGCGGCACCTCCCCCTGGGACCTAGGCCAGGGCTCCGGCCCCCGCCCGCCCCTAGCTCGGCCCGCCCCGCAGCGCCGCCCGCCCGCCGGCCCGACGGCCCGCGGACTCCCACTCCCCGCCCAGACAACGCCGGGAGGCCTCTGAGCCCGCGCGACCCCCAGGGCAGTCCGCGTGGTCCTAAGGAAGGGCGCTGCTGAAAGTGAGTGAGCGCGGGCGGAGAACGCGAGAGGTGCAGCGGAAGGAATGGGAAGGGCTCAGCCTCCATCCCTCTGGTCCTTTTGGGCCAGGCCAGGGCTCCGCAGGGGCTGGGCGGGTCTAGCTGTGTCACGCCTGCACCTTTGCGCTCGACCCCTCCCTGGCACCCTTAGCAAAGTTCCTGAGCTGCTGACTGCAGAGAAAAATAACTGCTGATGTACATATGTTTTTGCCCCTTAGCGACTCTATTTTTTTTTTTTTTTTTGAGACAGAGTTCCGCTCTTGTCACCCAGGCTGGAGTGCAGCGGCGCGATCTCGGCTCACTGCAACCTCCGCCTCTCGAATTCAAGTGATTCTCCTGCCTCAGCCTCCCAAGTAGCTGGAATTACAGGCGCTGGCCACCACACCCGGCAAATTTTTGTATTTTTTTGTAGAGACGGAGTTTCACCTTGTTGTCCAGGCTGGTCTTGAACTTGTGACCTCAGGTGATCCACCCGCCTCGGCCTCCCAAAGTGCTGGGATTACAGGCGTGAGCCACAGGGCCCAGCCCCTTTAGCGACTCTGTTTACCCCCAGTAGGGAACTTGGGCTTTTCTAGACCTGAAATGGGAAGTTGACATCATTCCCTAAGTCCCTTGTCTGAGGAATTTAGTTCTGGTCCCTGGACACTGGGGGCACCTGTGGTGGGGTCGGGGGTTCCCCAACTGGAAGTATTTAAAGCTCATCTAATTATGCACTTAAAGTGGTGCGTTTAATTGTATGAGTTATATGTCAATAATGTTAAGTTAAAACACTACACCAGAATGACAACAAAATAAGTAAAGTAGCACTGATTATAACCCAAAGTGTAAAATAAACATCTATGGGTCCATGCCGATATAAATAAATAATAAATTAACAAGCTGGGGAGAATAGACACATTTCACATTGAAAATTCCAAGTAATTTTTTATTTTTATTTTTTTAGATGGAGTTTCGCTCTTGTCGCCCAGGCTGGAGTGCAATGGCGCAATCTCAGCTCACTGCAACCTCTGCCTCCTGGGTTCAAGTGATTCTCCCGCCTCGGACTGTTGAGTAGCTGGGGTTACAGGCGCCCGCCACCACATTCGGCTAATTTTTGTATTTTTAGTAGAGACAGGCTTTCACCATGTTGGCCAAGCTGGTCTCGAACAGCTGACTTCAGGTGATCCACCCGCCTTGGCCTCCCAAAGTGCTGGGATTACAGACATGAGCCACCGCACCCAGAGATATCTGTAATTTTGGTTAGTGACAAAGTCACAGGTGACTGCTCATACCACTCTGGTGTATTCTCTCCATTTGGAATAGAAAGAAATGCTGTGTTTCAGTAAGGTGCTGCAGCGTGGCTTCCTTCTGCAGGATCTGAGGGAGACTCTGTCCTGGGCGTCTGTCCCAGCTTCTGGTACTGGCTGGCAATTCTTGGCGTTCCTTGGCTTGTAGCTGTAAGATGCGCTCTAATATCAGTCTCTGTTGTCATTTGCCTTTTTTCTGTGTCTGTGTTCAAATGTCCTCTTCTCTCTCTCTCTTTTTTTTTTTCTTTAGAGAGTCTTGCTCTGTTGCACTCAAACTCCTGGGCTCAAGTAATCTGCCTCCCAAAGTGCTAGGATTACAGGCGTGAGCCACCGTGCCCGGTGGCAATTTCCTCTTCTTATAAGGACACCAGTCGTTGGATTAGGGCACACTCTACTCCAGTATGCCCTCATCTTAACTTGGTCACATCTGCAAATACTCTGTTTCCAAATAAGGTCACAGCCACAGGTCCTGGGGGTTAGGATCTGAATACGTCTTTTTCAGGAAACATGATTCAACCTATAACAGCGCATAAGTAAGGAAAGGTTGGAGAGAGGCCGAGGCCCAAATGTGCTAGAGATCATGCATGTCCCCCGGTGTTCCTGGCCCTCTCTGTGTTCCAGGACCTGGGCCCTTCCCTAAACCTCAGCACACACTGCTGCAGCCATCCCAAACCCTTGTCCACCTCTCCCACCGGGTCTGCATTCCTGCCTCTGTTTCCCCAGCTCTCTAGGCTTGGGGGAGTGGGAAAATACCCTCAGGTCCCCTAAGACCAGGCTAGAAATGTTCAGAAGGCACTTTATGAGTTCAGAGCTAAAGAAGAGAAAACACAAGCAAAAGAGCACAAATGTGCCGGGCGCGGTGGCTCACACCTGGAATCCCAGGACTTTGGGAGGCCGAGGTGGGCGGATCACTTGAGGTCACGAGTTCCAGACCAGCCTGGCCAACATGGCAAAACCCCATCTCTACTAAAAATACAAAAAAATTAGCCGGGTGTGGTGGTGCACACACTTGTATTCCCAGCTACTCGGGAGGCTGAGGCAGGAGAATCGCTTGAACCCAGGAGGCAGAGGTTGTGCCACTGCACTCTCCAGCCTGGGTGACAGAGCGAGACTCCATCTCGAAAAAAGAAAAGAAAAAGAAGAAAAGGAAGAAAGAAAAGAAAGAAAAAGAAAGAAAGAGGGACCGAGTCTCTTGGGGAGGGAGCTGGCTCTCCAGGCACTCAGTAACCCCTGTCTTAGTGTGTCTGGGCTGCTATCCCAGAACACCAGAGACTGGGTAGCTTATACACAACAGACACTCCTCACAGTTCTGGAGGCTGGAAGTCTGCGATCACGGTGACAGCACAGTCAGGGTTCCAGTGAGAGCCACTTCCTGGGTTGTAGGTGGCTGCCTTCCCACTGTGTCCTCACATGGCCAAGAGACAGCCAGAGAGCCTTTGGGGCCCCTGGGACAAGGGCACTCATCCCATGAATGAGGCTCCGCTCACCTGAAGACCCCACCTCCTAGGACCATCACCTTAGGGGTCAGGGTCTCAACACATCAATTCTGAGGGTGCGCACACATTCAGACTGTTGCAACTCCAAGTGCCAAAAGAGCGGTGCAGTCTGCTCCTGGGGGCTCCATGGGAAAGGCTGGGGAACTGTGGAAGTGGCATTTGAGTTGGGATTTCACAGACTGCTAGGACTCAGGCGGGCAGAGACTGGGGTGGGAAAAGACCTTCCAGGCAGAGGGAGTAGCAGAGGGAGCCGGCTTGGGTGTGTCTGATTTGGCAGAAAAGGGGGTAATGAGTTCCATACGTTGGTTTCCACCAAGAGCACTAGAGCACTTGATCAGGACTATCACTTGTTTGCCAAGCCCCAGGAGCGGTTGGGAGGCCCAGGCATCAGTGCTACCCTGCTCCGTGGCTTTGGCGCCCAGGCTGCCTCGGTTTGGTGAGGCCACAAACCTGCCTGGTTCTGGAAGGAGGGGGTGCCTTTCCGGTTGGGTCCCAGCCAACCCTCTGCTCCCCCCCCCCCACAGCCTGCTGTCCTCCCTGCTTGAAAAGATCTGCTCCCCAGGAGGAAAGCACAGAGATGCTGTTTGTCAGTGTGGTGGCATCTTGCTATTTCTTTTCTTTTTTTTTGAAATGGAGTCTCGCTGTGTCGCCCAGGCTGGAGTGCAGTGGCGCAATCTCAGCTCACTGCAACCTCCACCTCCCAGGTTCAAGCGATTCTCCTGCCTCAGCCTCCTCGGTAGCTGGGATTACAGGCATGCATCACCACGCCTGGCTAAATTTTGTATTTTTTAGTAGTGATGGGGTTTCACCATGTTGGCCAGGCTGGTCTCAAACCTCTGACCTCAGGTGATCTGCCTGCCTCGGCCTCCCAAAGTGCTGGGATTACAGACGTGAGCCACCGTGCCCAGCCTGGCATCTTGCTATTTCATTTCCATTTCCAAAGTTTCGAAGTTGTTTGCCTAGTGTATTAGTTCCCTTCAAAATGAATTGTCTAAGAGCCAAGGGCAAGGGTAACTGGCACCATGTGAGCTCAGCATGTTCACATCTGCCTTCATTCTGTCCGTCCAAGGACCCTCTCCTAAAGGATGGCAACTGGAATTCCGATAGGTACCATGTCTTGCCAGAGGTCACATAACTTGTCCTGCAGAGGAAGCAGAATTTAAGCTCAAGAGGTTGCAGCTTGAATAATTATAAATCTCACATATGACTGTCTGGCTGTAGTAGTAGTGCTTGAGAAAAAAAGGGAAAAAATCAAACAAAAACAAGTGGCTGGGTGTGGTGGTTCACGCCTATAATCCCAGGACTTTGGAAGCCAAGGCACGAGGACTTGAGCTCAGGAGTTTGAGACCAGCCTGGGCAACATATTAAGACCCTGTCTCTGGAAAAAAAAAACAAAAAAACAAAAAGCAATCCGGTGATGAGAGTAATTAAAAAGCTATTTCTAGCTTTACTTCTGTCTCTGAAAATTATTGAAAGGGGATCCAAACACCATGTCCTTAACAGCACTTCCTTTTCTTTATGCTTTTTTTTTTTTTTTTTTTTTTTAAGACAGAGTCTCACTCTTTCCCCCAGCTGGAGTGCAGTGGCTTAATCTCGGCTCACTGCAACCCCCGCCTCCTGGGTTCAAGCCATCCTTGTGCCTCAGCCTCCAGAGCAGCTGGGACTATAGGCGTGCACTACCACGACCAGCTAATTTTTGTATTTTTAGTAGAGAGGGGGCTTCACCATGTTGGCCAGGCTGGTCTTGAACTCCTGACCTCAGGTGAGCCACCCAGTCTGGCCTCCCAAATTGCTGGGACTACAGGCATAAGCCACCGCGCCTGGCCTTCTTTATGCTTTTGATGTACTTTTTTGTTTTGTTTTGTTTTTTGGTTAAAAAGCTTTTTTGTTTGTTTCATTGTCTTTTTTTCTCACTGCCTCTGAACAAGTTGTTTTTTTTTTTTTTTTTTTTTTTTTTTTTGAGACGGAGTCTCGCTCTGTCGCCCAGGCTGGAGTGCAGTGGCGCCATCTCAGCTCACTACAAGCTCCACCTCCCGGGTTCACGCCATTCTCCTGCCTCAGCCTCCCGAGTAGCTGGGACTACAGGCGCCCGCCACCACGCCCGGCTAATCTTTTGTATTTTTAGTAGAGACGGGGTTTCACCGTGTTAGCCAGCTTGGTCTCGATCTCCTGACCTTGTGATCCACCCGCCTCGGCCTCCCAAAGTGCTGGGATTACAGGCGTGAGCTACCGCGCCTGGCTTTTTATGTATTTTTAAACATTTGGTTTGTATGAATGTCAAATGAATATATTTATATTATTTAAAAAGTAAACAGGCCAGGTGCGGTGGCTCATCTGTGACGAGGAGTTTGAGACCAGCCTGGCCAACATGGCAAAACCCTATGTCTACTAAAAATACAAAAATTAGCCAGGCGTGGTAGTGCATGCCTGTAGTCCCAGCTACTCAGGATGCTGAGGCAGGAGAATTGCTTGAACCCAGGAGGCAGAGGTTGCAGTGAGCCGAGATTGGGCCACTGCACTCCAGCCTGAGTGACAGTGAGACTCCATCTCAAAAAATAAATAAATAAATAGATAGATAGTAAACAATTTAGGTCAGGTGCAGTGGCTCACGCCTACAATGCCAGCAGTTTGGGAGGCCGAGGCGGGCGGGTCACCTGAGGTGGGGAGTTCAGGACCAGCCTAACCAACATGGAGAAACCCCGTCTCTACTAAAAATACAAAAAATTAGCCGGGCGTGGTGGCACATGCCTGTAATCCTAGCTACTCAGGAGGCTGAGGCAGGAGAATCGCCTGAACCCAGGAGGCGGAGGTTGCAGTGAGCCGAGATCATGCCATTGCACTCCAGCCTGGGCAACAAGAGCGAAACTCCGTCCTGAAAAAAAAAAGAAAAAAAAAAAGTAAACAATTTAACAAGGCTTATAACAAAAACTAGTAATGTTGTGTCCCACTGACTCCCCACGGACAACCAATCTCAAGTCTTGTAATGATTTAGCATCTGCCTCCACATCTCTAAGCCTTTTAAGGTTCCTTCTTTCTCTCCTTTTTTGTTTTTCTTTTTTGAGACAGGGTCTCACTCTGTTGCCCAGGCTGGAGTTCAGTGGCACAATCACAGCATACTGCAACTTACTGCAACTTACTGCAGCCTCAACCTCCCAGGCTCAGATGATCCTCCTGCCTTAGCCTCCCAGGAAGCTGGGACCACAGGCGCACGCCACCACCCCAGGCTAATTTTTCTATTTTTTGTAGATATGGGTTTTCACCATGTTGTCTACGCTGGTCCTGAACTCCTGGGCTCATGTAATCCACCCATCACAGCCTCCCAAAGTGTTGGGATTACAGGTGTGAGCCACCTTGCCCCACTTGAGTTCCTTTTTTTTTTTGGAAACGGAATCTCGCTCTGTCACCCAGGCGGGAGTGCAGTGGTGCAATCTTGGCTCACTGCAACCTCCGCCTCCCAGGTTAAAGCTATTCTTCTGCCTCAGCCTCAGCTGGGACCATAGGTGCCCACCACCACACCCAGCTAATTTTTGTATTTTTAGTAGAGACGGGGCTTCACCATATTGGCCAGGCTGGTCTTAAACTCCTGACCTCGTGATCCACCTGCCTCGGCCTCCCAAAGTGCTGGGATTGCAGGCGTGAGCCACTGCGCCCAGGCCCGGGTTCCTTTTTTTAACTCAAGACATTGCTAAGCCTTGTACAACTTTTTAATTTTTAAATATTTATTTAGTTAGTTAGTTAAAGAAAGGGTCTTGCTCTGTCACCTAGGCTGGTGAGATCACAGCTCACTACAGCCTCAACATCCCAGGCTCTAGCAGTCCTCCCAGTTCAGCCTTCCAAGTAGCTGGGACCACAGGTGTGCACCACCATGGCCAACTAATTTTCGTATTTTTGGTAGAGAGGGGTGTTACCACATTTCCTAGGGAGGTTTGCAGCCTCCCAAAGTGCTGTGATTGCAGATGGGAGCCACTGCACCCAGCCAGCTTGTTTGTGCTCGTGTTTCTGGAGACTGCAGATGCTTGATTACTTCTCCTTTGTGTTGAATTCCCCGTTTCCTGGATCCCAGGCCTTCCTTTTCCCTTCATTGATTTACTTCTTCATTTTTGAAAAGTCTGCCCTCTGGGTGCTTCCTAAGGATGGAGGCTGATGTGTCTGCAAGTGTCTCTGTTCGGGCTTCATCCCTGACTGGCAGTTTGGCTGGGCATGGAATTCTAGGATGGAAATCCAGTCCCCCAGCATCTCAAGGGCTGGCTCCATTGTCTTCTACCTTCCAGCTTGATGCTACTCAAAGCCTCAGTTTCAGGCAGCATCCTGCTCCCATCCTGCCTGGAAAGGCACATCCCCTTGTTCTCTTTACTCTTCACCTCTGATATGGTTTGGCTGTGTCCCCACCCAAATCTTATCTTGAATCCCAGCTCCCATAATCCCGACGTGTCATGGGAGGGACTTGGTGGGAGGTAATTGAATCATGGGGGCTGGTTTTTCCCATGCTGTTCTCATGGTAGTGAATAAGTCTCACGAGATCTGATGGTTTCATAAAGGGCAGTTCCCCTGCACACGCTTTCCTTGCCTGCCGGCATGTGAGACATGCCCTTGCTCCTCCTTCGCTTTCTACCATGATTGTGAGGCCTCCCCAGGCATGTGAAACTGTGAGTCCATTAAACCTCTTTCCTGGCTAGGCGCAGTGGCTCACGCCTGTAATCCCAGCACTTTGGGAGGCTGAGGTGGGCGGATCACGAGGTCAGGAGATCGAGACCATCCTGGCTAATGTGGTGAAACCCTGTCTCTACTAAAAATACAAAAAATTAGCCAGGCATGGTGGCAGGCACCTGTAGTCCCAGCTACTCAGGAGGCTGAGGCAGGAGAATGGCGTGAACCCAGGAGGTGGAGCTTGCAGTGAGCTGAGATCGCGCCACTGCACTCTAGCCTGGGCGACAGAGCAAGACTCCATTTCAAAAAAAAAAAAAAAAAAAAAAAACACCTCTTTCCTTTATAAATTGCCCAGTCTCAGGTACGTCTTTATTAGCAGCATGAAAACAGACTAATACACCTCTCTGGCCTCCAATCCAACTCCCTCCAATCCTGCTGGCCCGTGAGGTCCCTGTCTTTCACAACCTCTCCTGCCCTTGTTCTGTCTCTGGGTGGCCATCCACCTGATTGTGCATAACTGAAGCCCAGAATCTGTAAGGGGTTCTGGTGGGTAGTCCAGACATGCTGGAAACACCCACAAGCTAATCAAACGTGTCCCCTTTCCAAATGTCGCATCCCAACCCTGTGCTGCCTTCTCCCTCGATGCCAGCATGCATTTTCCTGGAAAGACGGTGGAAAGTTCTATCAGAATCAGTTAGGCTGGCTGGGCATGGATCGCTTGAAGCTAGGAGTTCAGGACCAGCCTGGGCAACACAGTGAGAACCCCGTTCTTGACAAAAAATTAAAAAATTAGCTGGGAGAGGTGGTATGCGACTGTAATTCCAGCTACTCAGGAGGCTGAGGCAGGAGGAGGAAGGATCACTTGAGCCCAGGAGGCAGAGGTTGCATCCCACCCTTGCACTCCAGCCTGGGTGACAGAGCGAGGCCCCATCTCTTAAAAAAAAAAAAAAAAAAAAGAAAAGAAAAAGAAAAAAGAAAAAAAAAAAGCAATGGCTCACGCCTGCAATCCCAGGCATGGATCCCTTTGGAAGGCTGAGGCAGGCAGATGACATGAGGTCAGAAGTTTGAGACCAGCCTGGCCAAACTGGTGAAACCATGACTCTACTAAAAATACAAAAATTAGCTGGGCGTGGTGGTGGGCGCCTATAATCCAAGCTACTTGGGAAGCTAAGGCAGGAGAATCACTTGAATGTGGAAGGCAGGGGTTGCACTGAGCTGAGATTGCTCCACTGCACTCCAGCCTGGGCAACAGAGTGCAACTCTGTCTCAAAAACAAAACAAAACAAATTAGCTGGGCATGGTGGCGGGTGCCTGTAGTCCTAGCTACTCTGGAGGCTGAGACAGGAGAATGGCGTGAACCCAGGAGCCAGAGGTTGCAGTGAGCCAAGACTGTACCACCGCACTCTAGCCTGGGTGACAGAGTGAGACTCTGTCTCAAAAAAAAGATAAAGGGTGGGAGTCTCTGAGCCTACGTTGACTTGGGAGGCTGTCCATTAGGAAAAAAAGCGGTGGGGGATGGACATGGCGACTCATGCCTGTAATCCCAGCACTTTGGGAGGCCGAGGTGGGTGGATCACGAGGTCAAGAGTTAGAGACCAACCTGACCAACATGGTGAAACCCCATCTCTACTAAAAATACAAAAATTACACCGGGCGTGGTGGCTCACGCCTGTAATCCCAGCACTTTGGGAGGCCAAGGCGGGTGGATCACAAGGTCAGGAGATCGAGATCATCCTGGCTAACACGGTGAAACCCTGTCTTTACTAAAAAATACAAAAAATTAGCCGGGCATGGTGGCAGGCGCCTGTAGTCCCAGCTACTTGGGAGGCTGAGGCAGGAGAATGGCGTGAACTCAGGAGGCAGAGCTTGCAGTGAGCCGAGACTGTGCCACTGCACTCCAGCCTGGGCAACACAGCGAGACTCTGTCTCAAAAAATAAATAAATAAATAAATAAAAATTAGTCGGGCGTGGTTGCGGGCGCCTATAATCCCAGCTACTCAGGAGGCTGAGGCAGGAAGATTGCTTGAACCCGGGAGGTGGAGCTTGCAGTGAGCTGAGATCGTGCTACTGCACTCCAGCCTGGGCGACAGAGCAAGACTCTGTCTCAAAAAGAAAAAGGGGTTAATATTAATAATATAGAACACGCTCACAGAATATAGAAAGAACCACCACCCAATAGGAAGATGAATTTCACATAATAAATGACTCCAAACACCTCCCACCTCAGAAGCAGAAAGGGGCCACCTCTTCCTCTCTCTGCCCCTTTCAGAGCGTAGCTCAGCCCGTTGCCGCCTTGGATTAGGAGGGACTATGAGGTGGGGACAGCAATGACAGCCATCTGGCCAGGCCAATACATCCTGCCTGGCTGGACTTTCAGCTCCCACCGTTGCCCCTAGCTGGTCAGCAAGGTCCTGCCTGCCTCCTGGCTGTGGGGCTGCATATGTCAGATTCCCTTCCCATGTCTGGGGAGCTCCCACCTGAGGATCTTGCTGGAAAGTCCTTGCCTGGGCTGTGCCAATCCTAGGCCCTGCCCTGCTCTTGAACAAACAGCCACAGGCTAGGAGCAGGGACACAAAATGGGGGCTGCAATGGTGGCAGTGATCAGGGTGGGGTTGTCGTGGGAGGTTTTTTTTTTACAAATATAAAAACATTATATATATTGGGTGTATGTATATTACACGTATTATCCTTTTAAAAAGTTTTATTGTGAAATATTTATCCATGAGTACATATAACACAGATGTCCAGTTTTTCAAGTTACAAAAAGCAGACAGCCCTCCTTTTTTTTTTTTTTGAGACAAAGTCTCGCTCTGTCACCCAGGCCGTAGTGCAGTGGCGCAGTCTCAGCTCACTGCAACCTCACCTCCTGGGTTTAAGCGATTCTTCTGCCTCAGCCTCCCCGGTAGCTGGGATTACAGGCGCACGCCACCATGCCCGGCTAATTTTTGTATTTTTAGTAGAGACGGGGTTTTGCCATGTTGGCCAGGCTGGTCTGGAACTCCTGACCTTGTGATCCGCCCGCTTCAGCCTCCCAAAGTGCTGGGATTACAAACGTGAGCCACCGCGCCTGGCCAAAAGCAGACACCCTTGGAACCACCTCCCAGAACAAGAAGTGGAACATTTCAAGTAAAAAAAAATTACACCTGCCCTATGACCCAGCAACCTCACTTCCGGAAATACAAGCAAAATCATGCCCAGGCGTCTTCGTGGCAGCTTGCTCTGCAATGGCAAATACCACACCAAACCAGGAGGAGCTAGCCTGTGCCGGCACCTGCACACACAGCTGCCCCAAAGTCCCACACCCAGGGGTGGGATACTGGAGACGAAGGTCCTGCCAGTGTCACGCGCTGGTTAGTGACAGGGTTGAGGGGCCTTAGTTGGCTTGACTCAAGGTGGCCTCACTGTGGCCTTTTGTGTAAAAAAATCTTCAAGTGCTCACTGTTCCCTGAGTGACTCACTTGAGGTAACAGCCTACATACATGACCATAAATGTGGCCAAGCATCTGCTCAGAAATGTTCATCATAAGCCAGGCGTGGTGGCACACACCTGTAATCCCAGCTACTCAGGAGGCTGAGGTAGGAGAATCCCATGAGCCCATGACTGCACCCCTGCACACCAGCCTGGGTGATAGATGGAGATCCTGTCTCAAGAAAAACACATTGATGTTTGTATAGCTAAAAAGAAAGCAAGTTAAATGTCCAATAATGGATAAATAAACTTGATAGTCATTAGAATGACTACAGCAATCAGTGAAAATTTTCAGTCATGTGAAAAATGCTTATGTTAAGTCAAGAAACTTCAGAAAACACTGTAATCTCAGCTACTCTGGAGGCTGAGGTGAGAGGATCCTTTGAGCTCAGGAGCTCGAGGCTGCAGTGAGTCATGATTGTGCCACTGTACTCCAGCCTGAGTGACAGAGCAAGACCATCTCCTAAAAAAACAAAAATGTTTAAATGCAGGAAACAAAATTGTTTATAGAATACAATTATAAGGATGCACAAAATAAAAAGACTACAGACAGGACGGACATCTATCCAAATGTTACAAAAAATTAGAGAGCGCTGCAGGTAGGGAGGAGGGAGGAATCTGTCTCCCCCTGGGATTACTCTGGCTCACCGCCCCTCCGTGACTGCTCCTTTGGCCTTTATGGTCTCCAGAGGCAAGTTCAGGTAGATCTGAATTTTGTCACACATGCTGTCCTGTAAGCCCAGAAGTCCCCTGGGCACTGCTCTCACCTCCCAGGCCCAGGCAGTACCTAGAACTGGGTTCTGTTTGGGGCAAGGGCATCCCATTTATCCCCCTCCTAGACTGTGTCCCTTTCAAAAAGGCTGCAACAGTGAACTCTGCGTTTATGCTCACCTCCCCCAACCTCCAATCTCTTTCTGAGTTAACAGAGAGGCCAAGAGCTGGTCCTCCAGTCCCCAAGCTGGAGCTGGGCAGCTCTTGGGCACATAGGCATGGTGGCAGCTATGCCAGGGCTCCATCCCATGCCTTCTTCAGCTGAGCACCTCTTCCTGGGGCCCTGGAGGGAATACAGCCCCTGGCTGATGGCACAGGGTCAGGGTCCTACCCTCGAGGAGCCAGAAGACGGGGGTGAGGGGCTGGTTGAAGAGGGCATGGAAGGTGTACAGGGGCTGGGTCTGGGGCTCCAGGCTGTAGAAGGTGAGGCAGCCTGCGGCCAGGTCCAAATCCATGCCCAGAAGCCGCCCTGACACCCCTGGGAGGCGCTGGGCCTCCCCGTTGTGCCAGGCCTGGAGGCTGTCCTCCTGGACACAGAGCCCCCAGGAGCAGGGTCCCCGGCCAATGTTGTCTGTGTGGGGCCCCAGCCTGCACCGTGGCAGTTGCGGGTAGGAGACGCCCAGCGTCACCGAGTGGTCTGACGCGCACACCTCCCAGTAGTGATGCCCGGCCTGGAAGCTCTGGGCACATTGCACCTGCCAGAGCTCGAAGCTGCCGGGCCCGCCTGGGCCCCGGGACTGAAGGCAGTGCTTCACCTGCTGGTCCTGGCATGACAGATAGAAGTAACGGTTGGCGCTGACTGGATCAAAGGTCAGATTTCGATAATCTGTTGGGGACAGGAGGACAGCAGTGGGCTAGGGGAAGACAGCACAACCAGATCTCCATTGATCCGCTGCTAAACCTCTGCCAGGCACGCTGAGCACCGGCCGTCACCATAGCACTTAATCCTTGCCGTGACCTCGCAGGCGGAATCCTCTATCAGCCCCGTTCACAGCTGAGAAAACTGGGCTCCGAGAGCCATTAACTCAGTATTAAGTGGAAGAATTGCGGGTCTGTGTCCCAGACTCTGTCCTTCAACACACACTGGCTGCGTCTGCTTCAGGGTGGATGTGCACGAGGTGTGCAGGGGGTGGGGCCAGGCTCAGATGTCCCGGCAGGACAGTCACAACACGTGCCCCCCTCACTCACACGTGCTTACAAACATGCACACACACACCTGCTCACAGCACACACAGGCACTTCCTTGCACACGCACGCACAGGTGCACACATACACGAACGGCCTCCTTACTCTGCCAGAGTTTCCTCCTCAGTGGACAAACTGTGCTTGGGACCGGTGCCAGGGGGCCTGGGGCCTCTAGGGGGCAAACAGTGTTAGGGGAATGGTTGGAGAGGTCATGACGTGTAGGCCCTGACCCGCCTCCACCCCCCAGCGGGAGGGGCAGCTGGGCCCAGGACAGCAGGGGGAGGCCTGGGGTCAGTCTTACCCATGGGGGCTAAGTCCACAGGTTTGGCTGGTGCCCCAGGGTGGCTCCCCTCTTCCAAGAGGAGGCCACACAGCCGGCTTAGCAACTGCTTCAGGTCACCCAGCTGTTGGTCTTCATCCCACTGCAGAGGGGTCAGTGGCCCAAGAGGCCCTGGGGGCTGGAGGAGCTGTGATTCCTGAGCCCCAGGGAGAACAAGTAAGCCTGGGCCTGAGGGGCAGGGAAGCAAGTCCCCCACCTGTGCCCTGAGCCCTCGCACCTGCAGGAAGGTCTGCTCATCCACCTGCTCCAGGAGCTCCCGGATCCTGCAGCCATGGCGAGCCACAGCCTCCAAGTGGCCCCGCAGCCGCTGTTCCTCGTCTCGAGCCTGTGCCAGCGCCTGTGTCTTGGCCACCTCGATGCTCCTCAGTGCTGCTGTGTGCTGCATTTCCAGGGCCTGTAGAAGGCTGCTGAACTTGCCGGAGACCCAGGAGGCCAAGATGCAGGCCGAGTTCTGGGTGGGAACAGCAGGGGCTTCAGGGTGGCCAGGGCCCTGTGCCATACCAAGGCAGGCCAGGGCCAGGGCTGCCCGCTGGGCTGAGGGTCAGGATGTGGGGAGGCAGGGTCCCGGGAACCTCCCCACGACCCCTGTGCCCAGATCCCTGCCCAGCCCCACTCCCTGCTGCCTAGTGTTCCAGGGACCAGCTGGTGGCCGCCCCCAGGATGCAGTGTGAGGCCATGGTGAGCGGGCAGACAGGCCTTGTACCTGGATCTGGCTGCTTTGCTTCTGCAGCTCTAGTAGCTGGCCTTCGGCCTGCGTGGCCTGCTGCTGGGTAACCTCTAGGCTGGCTCTCAGCTGGGCCTGTGATGCCCGCCCACGGGACAAGCAACAAGAGAAGGCCAGGATTGGCTGTGACGTCCTTTCTCAGACAACCAACCATGCCTGCAGACACCAGGCAGCCCCTCCCCACGCCACCCCAGGCCAGCCTGCAGAGCACCGGCCTCACTCTAACCCAGGGAGAGTTGGGGCCGTGCCCCGGGGGGTCCCGACAAAGTCCTTTCTAATCTGCAGCAGGGTGGTGCCTGAGCAGAGCGGAAGCCTTGGGCTCAGGACCCAACTTCCATTCCCATTTCTACCTCTTGCATGCTGAGCAAGCTGAGGCCAAGCACCTGCCCTCTCTGGGCCTAACCCCCCACCCATCAATACAGGAAAGCGATAATGCTGGCTCAGGAGGCCTCGCAGGGAGGACCCCAAACACTAAAGCCGTTGGTCCCTGTCTCACTGCAGAGGGGTCAGTGGCCCAGGAGGCCCTGGGACTTGAGCTGACTGCAAGGACCACCCAAAGCACCAAAGCTGTCTGACAAGTGGGCAGTTATTTGCATGGATAAACTAGATTCTTCTGGGGATCCGGCCAGTCCCTGGCCCTAGCTTTGAGCCTGAGACGGGAGGAAGGGACCCCTATTCGGTTGTGCTCCCTGAGTCCCTTGGGAATCAAAACACCGTGCTCTCACAAGAGCGGGACGAACCACGCAGGTCCCAGGGGCTCCATTCCCGGCACCTGGTCAAAAGCTTCACCACCTCGTTTCTGCTCCTCCCGCAATGCACTGAGATGGGGACCGTTACTATCCCCACATCACAGAGGAGGAAACAGGCTCTGAGAAGTTGATAATTTGATCAAAGTCCTCAGATCTTCCTAAGCCCAGAGCTCCCCCAGGCCCCTGGCCTCCAGCATTTAACACAGGAAGACAGGAGGCGGGAGGGCAGGCTCTCCCAGGGCACCTGACCCTCCCCCAGGGACAGGCACCCCCATGTCCCTTTCCCTCTCTTTTGCAAAATTCTGGCTCCCCTGGTGCTACTGGCTGCCCCTGTCACTCCCTTCCTCCACCGGCCTCCAACTCAAACTTCCATGCCTAGCTCAGTCTTCTGCACCCGCCAGTGAGCAGTACATCTCGTCTCCTCCTCCTTGGCGGCTTCAGCAGCTACAAGGAACGTCCCGCAACACTCTGGAGCCCTTTTCCTTCACCTCGTCTCAGCCGCTCCTGTGAACTCACCCTGGCCCTGTCACCAGCTCTAAAATCTCCAAATTGGCCTCAGCTTGCTCAGCATGCAAGAGGTAGAAATGGGAATGGAAGCTGGGTCCATTCTTCCTTCTTTGACCACTGCCTTTGTGGCCTCTCCTGTTCCAGCCACCTCTGTCTCAGTCCTCCCACCTCACCGACCCCCCAGCCGTGCACCCCCATTCCTCCCTGCCCATCAGGCCTCCTGGCCACCCCTTCCCTTCCTGTCCCATCCAGCGTCCCTGCGCCATCCTCCATCCACGCCTTAGCCCCAGCCTTCCTCTGTCCCCGAATGATTCCACGTCCTGTCTTCGCTGCCGAAATGGGTTTTGTCAAAGGCACGGACCACCTCCACAGTACCGATGCTGAAGGTCATTTCTGTCCTCGTACTGGGCCTCTGATCAGCATGGGCACCCTGCCTGTTCTCTTCCTGGCACCCCTGTCTCCAGGCGCCACACAGGGCTGCCGTTCCCCCGACCTTCCCCATCTCCCTGGGAGCTCCAGCTTGGAACCTTCTCTCCCTCCTAGCGCTAATGACTCCCAGCTTTCGACTTCCAGCTCCCCACTCCTGAGCTTTGGAGCTCACTGCAAGCTCCGCCTCCCGGGTTCACGCCATTCTCCAGCCTCAGCCACCCGAGTAGCTGGGACTACAGGCGCCTGCCACCAGGCCCGGCTAATTTTTTGTATTTTTAGTAAAGACAGGGTTTCACCGTGTTAGCCAGGATGGTCTCGATCTCCTGACCTCGTGATCCGCCCGCCTCGGCCTCCCAAAGTGCTGGGATTACAGGCGTGAGCCACTGCGCCTGGCAGACCCGCGATTTTTATAATCAACTCCCAGGTTGGGCGAAGCCCCTTACAGTTGAGACTCCCCGCCCCCGCCGGGTGCCCGAGAGAGCAGGGCGCGGCCCGCAGGAGTCACCCGGCGGTGGCCAGGCTGCGGCGGGTCCGGCCCCCTCCCGCTCCCGGCGGACGCGTCACCTCGCGCTTGAGGCGCTCGGCGTCCAGCAGCGCCCGCTCGTGGAGGCGACACTCGCGCACGGTGCACACGCTGCACACGCAGCGGCCCTCGGTCCGGCAAAAGAGCTCCAGCGGCCACCCGTGGCGGGGGCAGCGCGCAGCAGGGCCGGGGCCGGGGCCGGGGCCGAGGCCGGGATCCCGGGCGGGCCCGGCGCGCACCACCTCCAGCACGCCGCTGAGGGCCACGTTGCGGCGCAGCTCCGCGCCGTCGGGAAAGGGCTCCCGGCACTCGGGGCACGCCTTTCCGCAGCGGTCCCACCAGTCCCGGATGCAGGCCCCGCAGAAGTTGTGGCCGCAGGGCAGCGTCACTGGGTCCTGGTAGAGCCCCAGGCAGATGGCGCAGGTCAGCTTCTCCTCCAGCAGCTGCGCGGCCATGGCCCGGCGGCGGCGGGAGCCAGGCGGGCCCCGGGCTTCTTAAAGGGACCGCGGGCCTCGCGCGCTGAGGGCGCCTGGGCGTGGCTAACGCGGGGCGAGGTCCCCGCCCGGGACGGCGGAGGGGGGCGGCGGGCCCTTCTCTGACACCCTCGACGAGCGACCGCCGCAGGGGCCTAGGCCACCCCTGCCCACCTCGGCCTGGCCCGCTCGAAGGTTCCGCGTTCCCGCCTTGCGCCCCTCCCTCCCTCTAGGCTCCGCGCCACCCCGGCTGAGAGCTGGCTTCGGCTCTCTAGGGTCCCAGCCTGGCGGGTCTATCCCACCCCCCTGGGCCTTCAGCCCAGGTCCTGGAGACCAGAGGCTCGAAAACCCCGCCAGGCCTCCGGGCTTCTGACCACGGGCCGCGCGGAACCTCTTCTGGACTCATCTGTCAATCACCTAACAGCATAGACCCCCCCCAACAATCCCCCGGGGCTTGGCGATGAAACGGGCGGGCGGGCTCCCTGCAGACCCGAGCACTGCTGCACTTTTTCCTGGAGCTGGGTTTGGGACACTTGCCAGACTGGGGTGTCTCCCTTCTCTGGGCTACACGTAATTTTGGTTCTTTTAAAGTAAACAGCGAGATGGAAATGTCTGGTCACCAAGAGACAGGGACCAGTTAACTGGTATTTTTCAAATGGCTCTTGAATGAGTACACAAACCAGCTTTCATCTGCAATCAGCATCCCCTCTCCCTGCTGCCCTCTGCTGGGGAGAGTTCTTTGCCTGGGGTCCAAGCCGATCTGCAGCCTCAGTATTTAGAGGCACTTCAGCGTTTCCCCTGCAGCTGAGCAGGCAAGGCGGGTCTGGGGCCTAGCGCACACCGGCAGTGTGTATCAGGCAAGGGGGAACCCCAGGAGAGTAAGGCCTTTCTTTCTAACCAAGCTGGGCTGATGTTGAGGCGACACGAGCTCTCACTGCTGCAGCAAGCACTGCGTCCTCTGTGCGGCCATAGGCGAAGTTTCTTTCTGACAAAGTGCACGGATCTATCCTCCACCTACTAGTTAACCAGACTTCTGCTTTTGGTAAGGGAGAAACAAAACACCTAACCTTCCAGTCGCGAGGCTCCATGGGCTTTCTGACCCTGAGCAGGTCTCTTGAGACACGCTGTTGCCTACCTAACGTGGCTTCTCCTCCCAAGCATGGGGTGGGGGCTGGAACCTGCGCAGAGGGTCAGTGCTCGGGCAGGCACTCTCTCTCCAGGGTCCGGTGGGACCCCCCTGGGGCACAGAGCCAGTGATCAATAAATGCTCCCTCCTGAGCCCAGCTGCTCTGCTCCACTTTTTCGGGGAGCTGGGTTTCAGGAACCTGCTGGATTGGGATGTCTCCCTTCTCTGGACCACACCTGTTTTTGGCCCACTGCCTGCTTTTGCTTCGGATCCCAGGGCCCCTGACACCCTCAGAAGACGGAAGTGAGTGAGGACGCACTTAGTGGGGTGGGAGGCAGCCTCTTTCCCACCCATGAAGCTCCATCGGGGTCCTCTGGCCCT
The DNA here is from genome assembly GCF_028885625.2 of Pongo pygmaeus. Taxonomy (NCBI): domain Eukaryota; kingdom Metazoa; phylum Chordata; class Mammalia; order Primates; family Hominidae; genus Pongo; species Pongo pygmaeus. The sequence goes on from NC_072392.2 coordinate 94,136,625, forward strand.
GGAGCACCGACCCAGGCCAGCTATGGCAGAAATCCCTTTTTTTTAAAAATACAGGCAGGGTCTCATTATGTTGCCGGCTGGTCTTGAACTCCTGGGCTCAAGCGATCCTCCCTCCTCAGCCTCCCAGTGTTGGAATTACAGGTGTGAGCCACCAAGCCCGGCAAGAAATCATCTTTATTCACATTCCCCACCCCACCACCTGAGAGTCACTTTCACTTCAAGCCCTGGGCCTGATGGGAGGGGGCCAAAGAGGGGGGCTGCCTAAGGCAGGGCCCAGACCCCACAGCGTGGGCCTCTGGAGCTGTGTCTTTACTCTTGCTGCCGATCAATCCCGTGCTCTGAAGTGCGCACACTCTGGCTCCTTAGTAGATGCCATAGGTGGGCTCATGACTGTCCCTGTACCGGTCCAGGTAGCGCAGGGGCTGCCGGTGGGGGAAGCGCTTCTGCTTGGGGTGGTAAGGGGGCGGCCGCACGAACTCAAACACTGGCTCCCGCATGTCTGCAAGAAGAGTGAGGGGCACAGGGGTGGTCTGCTGGCCTGCGCCCCTTCAGGCTGAGGCCTGCCCACCAGGGGCCTGCCGCAGCCTTCCCCTAACAAAGCTTCTCCCTGGCAGGGCAGGCGAGGCCTGGGAGCTCAGGCCCACCCACCAGGGGCCTGCCGCAGCCTTCCCCTAACAAAGCTTCTCCCTGGCAGGGCAGGCAAGGCCTGGGAGCTCAGGCCCACCCAGTGCCCCAGCCCCATGGCCCTTACCCAGAAGCTGGTGGAAGATGTAGGTTACGGAGTCATCCCAGCGGCACTGGAAGAAGGACAAGCCGGCTGGAGTCATGGCTTCTTGGTATTTCTTGTAGAAATCAAAAGTGCGGAAGGTCCGCTGGGCCAGCTGATAGCTATGAGAAGATGGAGAGCGTGTGAGAGTGGGGAGTGGGGCACCAGAGCCCCTCACCCCTCCACCCCAACAGGTAACCCTGAGAGGCCCCTGGGAGTCTGCTAGCACCCTATCTTGCTCTTCTGCCAGTCTCAAGGCCAAGGTCAAGAGAGAACTGAGCAAGAGTGACCGTTCCAGGGGAGCTGGCCTGACGCCAGGTTATGTGTGGGTGGTGTAGATTACCAGGGTGAGGGGCGTGCATCCTCGGAGAAGTCAATTGGCTGGTCCTGCTTGAAGAGCAGGAAGGCAAGACGGTGGATGCCGGAGCCTCGGGCAGGGAAGGGGGGGAGGTAGGGACACGTCACCTGTCCTTCAGCCACCCGGTTACCCGGGATGTTGGTTCTGGGAGGAGGAAAGTCCCCATTAATTACCACTCCAGGGAGGCAGCAGGAGTGTCCCCTCAGCTCCATGCACACCCTAGAGGCTGACGTGACTCCCTGGAAGGACAGCTCTAAACGCTCTCTCTTCTAGGACAGAGGAGGCAGCCAAGCTCTGTGAACGCCTGGACATACTGCAAACATGGGAAGCGGGCTGGAGGAGCTCCGAGTGGGGGACAGGGCTTCAGAGAGCATCAATGTGACAGCAAGGCCATGCAGCCTGCTTCCAGGCCCCGGGAACCAGGGGGTCCGCCACAGCCACTGAGGCTAGAAAGCCATGCCACTTCTGGCTGCTTTTCTCTCTGCGTCCTGAAGTCTCCAGGATCTCGTCAGGGAGTGTGTGCCCAGCCTGGCACAGGGGCGGCCAACGCCTCAGGCAGAACTCCCCGGAGGGTCCTGCGGCACAGGCTGATAACTACAGTTGAATAAAAATGACAGAAACCAGCCTCCCAGTCACTGTCCCCAGTTAACCAGAAAGCTCAAAGTTGGGATCACTGGCCTGACCTCTGCCCCCTGGCCTGGTGTTCAGAGCCAAAAGCTACCAAGATAGAAGGCAGCCCAGTCTGGGCCCAGGGAAGGAGCGGCCAGTGGTTCAAGGAGCACCTGGGAGATGCCACAGCTGCCAGGCCTCTCCCGCTCCTTCTCCCACGTGACTGTCACAGTCGACCTCATGTTGAATAAGGCATGTGGTGCCATTATCCCAGTTTTACAGGTGAAGAAATGAGTTTAGAGAGACGAAGGGGCCAGGCATGGTGGCTCACGCTTGTAATCCTAGCACTTTGGGAGGTGGAGGCGGGCAGATCGCTTGAGCTCAGGAGACCAGCCTGGGCAACATGGTGAAACCCTGTCTCTATAAAAAAATACAAAAATTAGCTGGGTGTAGTGGTTTGCACCTGTAGTCCCAGCTACTCAGGAGACTGAGGTGGGAGGAGCACCTGAGCCCAGGAGTTAGCGGCTGCAATTAGCCATGATTGCACCACTATACTCCAGCCTGGGGGACAGAGTGAGACCCTGTCTCAAAAAAAAGAAAAAAAGAAAAGAAAAGAAAAGATGAGGAGGCTTGTGGGGACTGACCGAGGCCTACTGCAAACTTTGTCTCCTGTAGCTGTCTTCAAGTAGACACGTGGATCCCAGGGCCCCTAACACCCTCAGGAGGCAGAGGCGGGAGGTGAATTCAAGTTCCCATGGGTAGTCCATGAAACTTAGGAGCAGCTCAGTCCAGGCTCCCAGGTCCTCTTCCGGCCTGGGCAGCACCCCCCTACCCCCGGTACTCCGGTACTCACAGCAGCCAGTGGAGGTACTCAGCATCCGGCTCCAGCAGGTGCCCATCTGCACAAAAACACACCTGCTGACCACGGCCCAGCCAACCACGGCCCTGCCGCCCCCTCCCTTGTTAGGAGCCAGCGCTGGAGATCTCCACCTGGTCTCTCCCCCAGCCCCCCCAGGCCCTGGCTCATGGGAGGTGAGGGGGGCAGGAGGCCTGGTGAGCCCCAGACACCCACCCAAGCTAGTGAGTAGCAATGTCCACAAGGAGCTCTCTTCTGCCTCATAGGTCACCTCTGGCACTTGGGCAGCCTGGCAGGGAGAGAAGGAAGCTGTAAGCCCCACCAGGGACAGGCCAGCTGTTGCAGGGAGCCTTGGAGAAAGGGGTGCCCACTCTGACCCAAAAGCCCTTGACAGCCCCTGGCACAGGCAGGCAGGCAAAGGGATGTGTAGAGAAGGAGCCCTGCAGAGTTGCCTGTCCAGGCAACAACCACAAAAACGAACATGTGCCAAGGCCTGGGCAGGAGGGCATACCACAGACAGCAGGCCGGTCACAGGAATGTGCTAAGACAGAGCCTCTTTTTCCTTCATTTTGTTCTATTTTCTTTGAAATTGTCACGGTGTTGTCTTCCAGGAAATCAAAGAGACAGAGAACAACAAAATTCCAAACCCAGGAGTGTCTGTGACACTGAGATGGGATGTGTCTGTGCTTGCAGGGAGGAGGGGCACAAGTGAGCGGTTACCTCGGTTGGAGTCACCTCATTGCCACAGTACACGGGCATCAGGTCGTCCTCACCCACAGCGTAGGCCACGTGCAGAGGGACTCGGGGCACAAAGGTAGCACCGTGGAACAGGTCTCGGTAGAGGCCGTAATACTCAGCCAGACGCTGCTTGTGGTAGGGGCCACAGGTCCTCTCCCACTCGGCCCGCACAGCATCCAGCGGGACACTGGCTAGACAGGAATAAGGCCAGTTGGGATATGGGGGGGGCAGGGACACACCCTGTACCCCAACTCTGGGATGGCCCCTCCCCTGAGAAGGCTTACCTGTGCGGAGGCGGGCAGCCCGCTCCTCTTCCACATTGGCCCGAAGCTCCCGGATGGCCTGTTTCCGTTCCAGTAGCTGTTGGGTCCGGGAGACTTTGGGTGGAGGCAGCCCAATATCAATCTTTTCTTCGGGATCTGGAGAGGGAAGATGTGTGGGAAGAACAGGGTCATGGCTCACTGCAGCCTTAACCTCCCCGACTCAGTCTCCTGAGTAGCTGGGGCTACAAGTGTACACCATCTCATCTGGCTAATTTTTGTATTTTTTGTAGAGACAGGGTTTTGCCACATTGCCCAGGCTGGTATGAACTCTTGGGCTCAAGTGATCTGCCCGCCTCAGCCTCCCCCGGTGCTGGGATTACAGGCGTGAGCCACTGCGCCCAGCCATGGTAGCTAATTTAAAAAATCTTTCTGAGATATGGGATCTCATTATGTTGCTCAGGCTGGTCTCAAACTCCTGGTCTCATGTGATCCTCCTGCCTCAGCCTCCTAAGTAGCTGGGATTACAGGCGCAAGCCACTGCACCCAGTGAGGGGGCGGGCACATCTTCTTGGTTAAACTGCCTGTCTCTATCTAGTCCTCTCATTCTGTGCTTCAAGCTCTGCTGCTCAAGCTTTCCCTGCGATTCACAGAATTAAAACATACTGTGCAGTCTACTTCCCAGACCTGAACAGGATGTAATTGGGAAGCAAATCAGATACAACTTGAGGTTGTTTTTCTTTGAGACAGAATCTCGCTCTCTCGCCCAGGCTGGAGTGCAATGGCGCGATCTCGGCTCACTGCAACCTCTGCCTCCCGGGTTCAAGCAATTCTCCTGTCTCAGCCTTCTGAGTAGCTGGGACTACAGGCGCCTGCCACCATGCCCGACTAATTTTTTTTTGTATTTTTAGTAGAGACGGGGTTTCACCATGTTGGCTAGGCTGGAGGTTGTGTTTTTCTGATCCCCAAACCAGGTCACAGTTTTGTCTAGGTCGTGGGAAATTGAAGTCAATGGTCCTTCCAATTATAGTTGAGATCACCTCCAAGCCTGTTTCACAGGTGGCTATGAACACCCAGCTGTCCTGGGTAGAGTGAATGACTGATGCTAGAAGGACTTATAGAAGTGCTTCTCGGCCAGGTGCCGTGGCTCACGCCTGTAATCCCAACACTTTTGGAGGCTGAGGCAGGGGGATCACTTGAGGTCAGGAGTTTCAGACTGGCTTGGGCAACATGGTGAAACCCCATCTCTACTAAAAATACAAAAATCAGCTGGGCGTGGTGACGCATGCCTGTAGTGTCAGCTACTTTGGAGGCCGAGGCAGGAAAATCGCTTGAACCCAGGAGGCAGAGGTTGCAGTGAGCCATTGCACCACTGCACTCCAGCCTGGGCAACAGAGCGAGCCTCCGCCTTAAAACAAAACAAAAATAGTAATAACGAAAACATACTGAGCCCTCATCAGAGATGGCATTAGGCAAAAATGCCAATGAATTGCCTCTTTGAATCGTCACAGCAATTTTGTAGCAAAGACAGAATTATTTTATTTTACAGTTGAAACAAGCTCAAGGGCATTATCCCTGAGAGGCTGAGCTAAGATTTAAATCGGGCTATTTAGATTCCACGCTTATGCCTTTAACCACCACAAAACTGCCTCTATAAATGCTTAAAAAGAAAAAAAAAAAAAAAGCAAAGCATATAGTCCATAAATTGTAAGTTCCTTAAAGGTTGGGGTCTTTTTTTTTTTTTCTTTTTGAGACGGAGTTTCGCTCTTGTTGCCCAGGCTGGAGTACAATGGCGCGATCTCGGCTCACCGCAACCTCTGCCTCCTGGGTTCAAGCGATTCTCCTGCCTCAGAGGCCTCCCGAGTAGCTAGGATTACAGGCATGCGCCACCACGCCCAGCTAATTTTGTATTTTTAGTAGACACGGGGTTTCTCCATGTTGGTCAGGCTGGTCTCGAACTCCCAACCTCAGGTGATCCGCCCGCCTAGGCCTCCCAAAGTGCTGGGACTACATGCGTGAGCCACCGCGCCCGGCCAGGTTGGGTTCTTTTTTGAGTCACCCTGCCCAGGCCTTTAATTTCATTCAGCAAAGTACTGCACACGTACATCCTTGCACTGTTCAGGTGCAAGGATCCAATGGAGGGCAAGACAAGCAGGATCCCTGTCAACAGGGCGTTTACAATCTGGGGAGAGGCAGCGCACAGAGTCAGAATGCAGAGTGGCCAGAGCTACCTACAGAATATTTTAGGCGCACAGAACGGCATCCCAATCCGGAAGGTCAGGTGGTCAAAATTTTAGAAGCAAATATTTTAGGAGCTCGAACTCTAATAGTAGGGGGAGCGAATTTTCCAAGAATGAGGCGCAGAAGGTGTGAAAAATTCTGGCGTGATTAAGCTGCCGATAGCGCACACAGGTCTGCAGGCAGGCCCACCCAGCGTCCCCAGCATCCACAGGGGCGCCGGCAAGTCTCGCCCACAGCCCAGGGAAAACCGGCGGGTCCCCTGAGTTCCCCGGCGGTGGCTGCAGCCCCTGCTCCAGTCGCCCCGCACCTGTCTTCTCCCCGAAATGCTCCCGGTAGGTCCGCCACCAGTGCGGGGCCTGCGCCTCCTGCTCTGCCCGGCGCCGGTAGCGGTCGAAGCTCCGGTACTTCTCCAGCCGCTCCAGGTTGCTCAAGTCGATGTCACTGTTGGGCATCGGCCCCAGCGGGGGTGTCCGGCGGCCCAGGACGGCTGCGGGCAGAGAGAAGACGTAAGGCCGGCGCCCCAAAACTCGGGCGACAGCCCCCCCTACCCAACGCACAGAGCTGCCCACCCCCACACCCCTCACCTGAGGTGCTGAAGCCCCGCCATCTCCGACACCCGCACAGCGCGGCTCGCCACCAGGGCGCCGCCATCTTCCCTCCGGCCTACGTCACTGCGGCCGCCACTAGGACCCGGGCACAGGTGGCCAGCTCGGCGCCTGAGCGCACCGCGGCAGGCCCCGCCCCTAGGCCCGCCCCCAGCCCCGCGCTGCGGAGCAGGCCTCAGACGCCTGTCCCGGAGACCCCTGCACCGTCTGCCTTGGGCGGAGGTGGAGGTGGCCGCAGTCTGCAGGCGCCCGGCTCCGGAAGTGCCCGTTGGACGGCGGGGCGGAGCTGAGAGCAGTCATATGCTCGGCCATGGCTGGCCACCAGGGGGCGGAACAGACGGGGGTCGGCCGGCGGGGCCCTCCCCCAGCCCCTGGACGCTGCGTCCTGATTTCCCCAGGGACGCACGCCTGGTTGGAAGAGAAGGGGTGCGAGCTCCGATTCCGGACTTGGTCTGCTTGGGTTTAAAACCCAGATTGAGGGCTGGGCGCAGTGGCTAACGCCGGGAATCCCAGCATTTTGGGAGGTCAAGGCCGGTGGATCACGAGGTCAGTTGATCGAGACCATCCTGGCCAACACGGTGAAAACCCGGCTCTACTAAAAATACAAAAATTAGCCGGGCGTGTCATACGCCTGTAGTCCCAGCTACTCGGGAGGCTGAAGGAGGAGACCCGCTTGAACCTGGGAGGCGGAGGCTGCAGTGAGCCGAGATCGCGCCACTGCACTCCAGCATGGGGGACAAAAGTGAAACTCTATTTCAATAATAATAATAATAATAATAATAAAATAATAGTAATAAAAACCCAGATTGTGGCTGGACGCGGTGGCTCATACCTGTAATCCCAGCACTTTGGGAGGCCGAGGTGGGCGGATCATCTGAGGTCATTAGTTTGAGACCACCACCATCAACATGGTGAAACCCTAAAGATACAAAAATTTTTGTATCTCTACTAATGATACAAAAATTAGCCGGGCGTGGTGGCAGGCGCCTGTAATCCCAGCTGCTCAGGAGGCTATGGCACAAGAATTACTTGAACCCGGGAGGCAGAAGCTGCAGTGAGACGAGATCGCGCCACCACCTCGGTGACAGAGTGAGACACCGTCTCAAAATGCCCCCCGCCAAAAAAAAAAAAACAGATCGTGACCTTACCGTCTTCGTTGTGGTTTCCTCATTTGGGAAAAAGCAGGTTAACACTAGTGCTTACCTGACAGCTGTCAGGATGAAAAGATTACCTTCTGGAAAGCGCTCGCAGTGGTTTGTGTGTTAGCTCAACTATCTCCAACTTCTCATTATCCACACAAAGGCAGAAGTGACCTGGTTAAGATGCAGATGTAAATGTTTCTGGCAGGACTCAGGCTTGCTCTTGTGATCCAGTTCTACCATGGCATAACTTGGTAGCCCGGGGAATCTGGGACCCTCCTTTGCCCCAGCCCCGGCCCTCCTGCCCTAAAAGGCAGGACTTTTCCATCGCACTTTGCCCCCAGGCCACGGGCCCTTTGTATACGCTGTCTCTTCTGCCTCTCACCTCCTCACTGCCCCACCTTGGCCTGGCCACCACCCAGCCCCAGGAGAGGGGTCTCTCCAGGAAGCCTGCTCTGACATCCCAGGCCAGGGCTGGTGGTGACCAGGCCAGTGGCTCTGGCACCAGCAGAAGCTTGACCCTCACAATCACTTTGAGATGGAATGAGAATGGAATGAGGGTCTCTCCAACCAGCAGGAAGTGGCGACACCTTCCACTGGTTCTCATAAACAGCAGCCAAACAGCTAAATCTTTCACAGTCATTTCTAATTCACTCAGCAGTGTGCACCTGCTACATGCTAAGTGTGGAGGCGAATACGTGGGGCAGTCACACCCAGTCCTGCTCGTAAGGAGTTGCTTATTGTGAAATTCCATACTGCAGTTATGCAGTACAAGAGCATAACTGGATTGTGTGTTTACATTGTGGCTGTTTTACCTTGTCCTTTTTTTTTTTTTGAGATGGAGTTTCTGTTACCCAGGCTGGAGTGTGGGGGCACGACCTCGGCTCACTGCAACTTCTGCCTCCCAAGTTCAAGTGATTCTCCTGCCTCAGCCTCCTGAGTAGCTGGGATTACAGGCATGCACCACCAAGCCTGGCTAATTTTTTGTATTTCTAGTAGAGACGTAGTTTCACCATATTGGCCAAGCTGGTCTCAAACTACTGATCTCAGGTGACCCGCCCACCTAGGCCTCCCAAAGTGCTGGGATTACAGGTGTAAGCCACCGCGCCCAGCCACTTTGTCCTTTTGTTTCTGAATCATTTTCTTCAGCCTCTAAACCTACCCGCTCTACCCCACGACCCTCCCATCCCTCTCCAGATGAAGATGTATGGGGCCTTGGCAGTTGGCGTGGAAGCTGCTGGCCACCCAGGTGGCGGTGCATTCCTCCATTCTTGTCCTCTCGCTGTCCTAGAACCCTGACTGGCGCTTGCTTGGATATTAACAGTTGAGAGAGGCTTCACATGGATTCCCACATGTACCAACTTGAAGCAAATAACGATGAATATCTTGAAACTAGAAGCAGTGGCTCTACCATTTTAGAAAAATATATGGGGTCTCACTATGTTGCCCAGGCTGGTCTTGAACTCCTGGGCTCAAGCCATCCTCCCACCTTGGCCTCCTGATAGCAGCTACAGGTGTGTACCATTGTACCAGTATTTTTTTTTTTTTTTGAGACAGAGTCTTGCTCTGTCGCCTAGGCTGGAGTGTAGTGGCCCGATCTTGGCTCACTGCAAGCTCCGCTTCCCAGGTTCACGCCATTTTCCTGCCTCAGCCTCCCGATTAGCTGGGACTACAGGCGCCCGCCACCATGCCCGGCTAATTTTTTGTATTTTTAGTAGAGACGGGGTTTCACGGTGTTAGCCAGGATGGTCTCGATCTCCTGACATCGTGATCCGCCCGCCTCGGCCTCCCAAAGTGCTGGGATTACAGGCGTGAGCCACCGTGCCCGGCACTTGCACCACTATTTTTTACCCATTACATTCCACCAATACTTTTCTTTTTTTTTTAGACAAAATCTCACTCTGTCATCCAGGCTGAAGGGCAGTGAGACAATCTCGGCTCACTGCAACCTCTGCCTCCTGGGTTCAAGTGATTCTCCTGCCTCAGCCTCCCAAGTAGCTAGGACTACAGGCCACGTGCCACCACACCCGGCTAATTTTTGTATTTTCAGTAGAGACAGGGTTTCACCATGTTGGCCAGGCTGGTCTTGAACTCCTGACCTCAGGTAATCCACCCACCTTGGCCTCCCAAAATGCTGGGATTACAGAGGTAAGCCACCGCGCCCAGCCGCACTATTTCTCTCTAAAAGGAACTGAATGAAGCACTTGGGTTATGATCTTGTTTACAATTTTGAAGGAAAAAAAGAGCAGCAGCTACACAACACTCATTTCTGTACTCAGCTCTCTCCAGTGTCTGTGGCCTGGGAGAAGGCTGAAGGGGATAATTAGGATGCCTGCCACACCCTCATGGCGGTGACAGGAATGCTGAGTGCTTACACTGAGTAAAGTGCCATTATAACTGAGTGCCTGTGGAATGCCTCTGCTTGGCTGTCCCCCCGGCACTGTATACTCATCTGTGACACCACCCAGTCACCCAAGCCAGGAACCTGGGCGTCCTCAACATGTCTTCCTTTCTGATCCTCCATGACTGGCACTAGGTCTGAGGGGCACTTTTCTGTGGGCCCTCCCTGCCATGCCCGGCAGTCTTGCCCATAGTCCCTCCCCTGCACCATTGCCAGCTGCCTTCCCACACATCCTCTGTCCCCACTCTTGCTGCCTCTGGTCTGGTCCCCACCCTGCAGACACAATGGGTTTTCTTTTGTTGTTGTTTTTTTTGAGACGGAGTCTTGCTGTGTCGCCTAGGCTGGAGTGCAGTGGTGCAATCTCGGCTCTCTGCAACCTGTGCCTCCTGGGTTCAAGCGATCCTTCTGCCTCAGCCTTCTAAGTAGCTGGGATTACAGGCACACACCACCATGCCCAGCTAATTTTTTTGTATTTTTAGTAGAAACAGAGTTGCACCATGTTGGCCAGGCTGGTTTTGAACTCCTGATTTCAAGTGATCCACCCACCTTGGCCTCCCAAAGTGTTAGGATTACAGGCGTGAACCACAGTGCCTGGCCAATGGGTTTTCTAAAATACAAATATGGTTCAACTTTGTTTAAAATCTTCTAGTGAAGACCTGAAAATTTGCCCTCAGACAAATTTGCCCTGAAAAGTTGCACGTCTTTAACAAGATATGCAAAGCCCTCTCATTCTAACCTCTTCTCCCTACTCTGTCTTGAAGGCCATGCTCTCCCGCTGTGGGTCTCCCAGCACCGCCCTCCCCGACGTGTGTGCTTGATCACCTGCAGGTCCTGCAGGTGGCTGCCTAGATACCAGCTGCCCCTGGGCCGACGTGCCCATCCTTAGACCCCCCAGCTCTTTGCACAGGTCTGCCTCAGGACTGGTTGAGTCTGTTTTGTGGAGAATCAAATTTGAGACTTTACCAAAGCTTCCAATGGGGCATGTGATACTTCCCTCCCCAGTGTTGGTACCAGCCCCAGAAGCGCCTGAAAAGATCTTCCTCCCACACCAGCACCTACCAGGAGTGTAGCCTGCTCCTCTGGGAGGTAGGAGAGTGGGGTGGCTGACAGCCTGGGGCTTGGGGATTGGCCAGAGCAGAACTCAAATCCAGGCGCAGCTACTCACTGTCATTTCAGGCAGGTTATTTAATCTCCCCGGGCCTCAGTTTCTGCATGTTTGAAGCAGGGCTAATAGTACCCTTCTCCTGGCTGTGGTCCAGCTGCCAGGTGCCACTGGAGACCGCAGGTGCTGGAGGGGAGAGGCACGTGGCCAGAGGCGCCTGGTCCTGACCAATCTTATAGGCTGATTTTTTAATAGGAACATCTGCCTGTTCTTTGGGACTTGTCCAGCAAATAACAGGAAACATTTTCTAAGAAATAAGTATAAACTCTGATGAGCCATGGCAAAAGCAGTTTTTTTAAGCTTAGTCAAGTGAAGCAGCGGGAGTGGAGGAGGATCAAAGAAATCTCTGCTAGTTGTGATTGATTCCTTGTCACCTCCACTGCACACCCACTGAGCTGTGGCTTTGGGCAGGTGAGCAGCACAGAGGCGCATTCCCTCCTCGTCCCTCCCCACACCACAGTTCCCTCCGCTGCCAGTGGGGCATCCAAATGGGGAAGAAGCTGAGGAGGCCACTGTTCACCCAAACTGGTTGGTCCTTCGGGCAATGCTGGGAATAGGGTGGGGGCTCTGGGCAAGCCCAGGAGGAGGAGGGCCTGGCTGAGTTCCAGGAACATCTCACACCACAAGGGAGGATCTAGCTGGTGCCCTCCCTGTACTATCAGGAGGCCAGAGGGCCCTTCTCCAGCTCATCAGGGAGGGAACTGCTCTGGCAGGGAGTAGGGAAGGCTGTTTGTGGCATCCCTCAAGAAAGCTCCTGCCTCAGAAGAGGCCCAGGCAAAAAGAGCCCACAACAGTCTACCTGTGGAGTAGGGGGAGCCCACAGAGCCCAGTGACAGCTGGGGGTCCTTGCTGCCAACTCAGACCCTCAGATCCAAGCCAATGGCTTTGAGGCAGGGCAGCCAAAGCCGTGGTAAGACAGCCTACACCACAGAGCCCCAGAGGCAGGGGCTGCCCCGGGCTGGCACATTTGGAAAGGATGCACTTGCACCCTGTCCATGGAAGAGCTGTCATCAGGCCTGAAGCATCTCAGAATCCTCCCCAGGCACTGCCTCCATGGAGGCAGCCGGAGGAACAGGAGAGTTCTGGGGTCCAAACCCTCTGTTGGGGAATTGGCTGGGGTCCCACTCAGGCTGAATGAGATGTCAAATTGTAGGACCCTTTCTTCAGGGTCTCCAGGAAGAACTGTTCATTCTCCAAGAAGTCACGGTCCTGCAAGGTAGATTTGGATGGGCGGTCACCTTCCCTGAGCTGAGAGAGAGGTGGAGCCCTGGACACTAGCTGAGCCAGCCCTCACTGAGGCCCCTCCCCACATCGTCCCTGACTCTGCCTGGCTCTGGGAGTCAGCAGGAGCCATGAAACAGCCAGGTACGGAGTGAGACAGACCACAGTCTCAATCCTGGCAAGGTTACTTGTTTGCCGTGGAACTTACGAGCACATGACTTCATGTCTCTAAGCCTCAGTTTCCTTGTCTGTAAACATTCCCTGTAGCCCTTCCTTGTAGGGCTGTGTGAGGGTAAAAGCTTAAAATATACACAAAGCAGGCCAGGCATAATGGCTCATGACTGTAATCCTAGCTAATCCGCAGGCCAAGAGGGTAGGATCACTTGAGCCCAGGACTTTGAGACCAGCCTAGGCAACATTGTGAGACCCCATTTCTAAATATAAATAAATAAGTAAAATATAAACAAAGCCTTCAGCATTGAGGTTGGCACACAGGAAATGCTCCATAATGACAACTGTTATCATTATTGTTTTGTTTTGTTTAGTTTGAGACAAGTGTCTTGCTCTGTCACCCAAGCTGAAGTGCAGTGGTGTGAACACACCTGTAGCCTCGACCAACTGGGCTCAGGCAGTCCTCCCACCTCAGCCTCCCAAGTAGCTGGGACTATAGATGTGCCCCACCATGCCCAGCTAATTTTTAAATTTTTAATATTTATTTTTTTGAGAGAGTCTCGCTCTGTTGCCTGGAGTGCAGTGGCACTGTTGTGGCTCACTGCAGCCTCGACCTCCCGGGCTTAAGTGATCCTCTCCCCTCAGCCTCCGGAGTGGCTGGGAGTGCAGTGTATGCCACCACGCTCAGCTATTTTCTTGTGGAGACGAGGTCTCACTATGTTGCCCAGGCTGGTCACAAACTCCTGGGCTCAAGTGATCCTCCCACCACAGCCTCCCAAAGTGCTGGGATTACAGGTGTGAGTGACGCACCCGGTCCTATTTTTTTAGTTTTTCATTTTGTAGAGACAGGGTCTCAACATATTGCCCAGGCTGGTCTCAAACTCCTGGGCTCAAGTGATCCTCCTGCTTCAACCTCCCAAAGTGTTGGGATTACAGGTGTGAGCCACTGTGCCCAGCCTGTTATCATTATTGCTCTAGGTTACCATGAGGTTTAACTGAGATGACATATGCAAATTGCTTTGCACAGAACCTGGCCTAGTGGGGAAGTCTGAGCATTGGCTCACTAAGCAAACTGCAGTTTTACTCCCCAGGAGCTGGGGTCACCCCTCCCCAGGGCTGCCATGTACTCCCCCCTGCCTCTGCCCTGAGCTGGAAGGACTTGTGAACACAAGGATCCCCAAGGCCAGGAGAGACTCACCTGCTCTGCCATGTGCCTCAGCAGCACCAGCCTGGCATGGAGGTGCAAGGGGCTGGGGTCCAGGCCAGTCGGTGGCTGGCTGCACCAAGGAGTGGTGGGAGCAGGAGGCATGAGGGCTGAAAAGGCCAAGGAGGAAGTCAGGGACCAAAGTGTTGATGGAAACACCGGGCGGTCACAGCTTGTTCCTGCAGAGCTGCTCCCCCTGCCAGTGGGTGGACCCTGGCCATATACTCAGGGTGCAATGGCACTAACTCTCAGAAGCCTCTGGCAAATGCATACCTGCTCCTACCTGGCAAGACCATTTATAGGAATTTATTCCAGTGAAATAATCAGGCAAAGGTGCAAACACATATGTAGGAAGATATCCACTGGGTACTCTTTCTCTTTAAGACAACAAATCACTCAGCATAGAGCAGCCTCACAGTGGAAAACTGTGCTGATTGGGAATTGACTAAATGTTTAATGAGTGATCTGAAAACCTATTCCACGTGTACATTACTGAGTGAAAAAAGTAAAGTTATCGAAAAACACATACGATCCTAATTTTGTTTTTAAAAACATGTACCAGGCTGGGCACGTTGGCTCATGCCTGTAATCCCAGCACTTTGGGAGGCCAAGGCGGGTGGATCACCTGAGGTCAGGAGTTCAAGACCAGCCTGGCCAACATGGCAAAACCCTATCTCTGCTAAAAATGCAGAATTAGCCAGGCATGGTAGCACATGCCTGTAATTGCAGCTACTCGGGAGGCTGAGACAAGAGAATCGTGTGAACTCAGGAGGTGGAGGTTGCACTGAGCTGAGATCATGCCACTGCACTCCAGCCTGGGTGACAAGAGTTAAACTCCATCTCAAAAAAAAAAAAAAAAAAAAAAGTACCAGAGTGGAACATTATGCACCAAAATGTTACAAGTGAAAAGTGGTTATCTCAAGACTCGGGAGTGGCGTTGAGGGTGACTTTTTTTTTTTTTTTCTTTTTTTTAAACGGAGTCTTGCTCTGTCCCCCAGGCTGGAGTGCAGCGGCACAATCTCAGCTCACTGCAACCTCCACTTCTCAGGTTCGAGTGACTCTCCTGCCTCAGCCTCCTGAGTAGCTGGGATTACAGGCACCTGCCATCACACCCGGCTAATTTTGTATTTTTAGTAGAGACGGGGTTTCATTATGTTGGCCAGGCTGGTCTTGAACTCCCGACCTCAGATGATCCGCCTGCCTCGGCCGCCGAAAGTGCTGAGATTACAGGCGTGAGCCACCGCTCCCAGCCTGACAATGGCTTTTTTTATTTCCTTTTTTTCCTGAGTCCAGAGTTACAAAAAGGTGACATTTTTCATAATAGTGTCCCTCTCTCTATTTCTGATTTATCTAAAATTAACACACATTATTTGTGTAAAAAACAAATAAGGCGACTGTAAAACCCAGCTGGCCGCCTTAACTGGAGCGCTGGAGGAGGGCCTGCCCACTCCTAGCACTGCCCCTGCCCAGTCCTGAGCCACCGGCCCTTCCTTCTGGAGCCACTCACCATTCTGGCTGGAGGCTGCAGGGCCCTGGGCCCTGGGGAACAGACCCACGAGGCTGGAGGGCAGGTCCTGTCGTGCGCGGTCCAGTTGCAGCCTCTGCTGGGCCAGACTCAGATGCTCCTGTCCCCGTTCCCCCGGAAAGAAGGACTCAGCTGTGAGGTGGGAGGCTGGGGGTGCCGGGGGCAGGGGCGCCATACACTCAGGGAGCCTTGCCTGGTGCATGTGCTGCTCCTGCTTCCGCAGCCGCTCCTGCTGTTGCTGCACCGCCTGCAACCGGGCCTGCTGCTCTGCCTGCACCTGCCGGGCCTCGCACAATGCCCGCTCCCCCTCCTCGTACTTCTTGGAGGCCACCTGCAGGGAGGCCGCCTGGGTCAGGGCTGCCTGGGCTCAGCTGCGCCCATGCCCATGTGCCCTAGCAGCACCTTGCTCATGCTCTCCACCTCCTCAGCGCGGAGCTTGACACGCAGGGCGGTGGCGTTGATCCTCTCCTTCTCCAGCCGCAGCTCCTGCCGCTCCTGCTCCAGGGCTGCTCTCTCCGCTGCCAGCTGCTTCTCCTCGGCCCGGAGCTCGCTGGCCCTGATCTTCAGCTCAGCCTGCTCCTGGAGACGGCGGAGGCCCTGCTGCATTCTCCTCCCAGGAGTTGCGCTGCGCTCTGTGCAGGACCCTAGGGTCCCCTCTGCCCACCCTGCCCCTGGGAGGGGGTGGTGGAGCCAGGGGCTTCCAGGGAGAGCCAGAGAAGCCTGGGCCAAGCCCGAGTGCTGCCCTCACAAGCCACGTGACTGTGGCAGGCTCAGCTCTGAAGTTGGGGTTCCTCATTTCTAAATGATCAAAGTCATGGGAATATGAGGATCAAATAAAATGTGTATCATGCACCTGGGACAATACGAGGAAGCTGTTAGCATGATGATGCGATTACTGTTTTAATCCCTATGCTCTTGTGACATTAGTGCTACACTCTCCTTTCCTAAGACTGGAAGCGGATGTGTCCAGATGGAGGGGCGCAGGCTACCCTGGGCCCTCCACTGTCCGGAGGCTCTGGGCCCTACCTTGGCCAGGCTGATGAGGGTGCCCTCCCGCTGGGTGTCCACCTGCAGCGCCCGCTCGGCCTCGCGCTCGGCCCGCTCCTTACTCAGCTTTTGCTGCGCGGAGAACTCCGCCCACTCGGCAGCCAGGCGCCGCCGCTCCTCCCCGCACTTGAGCATGACAGACTTCTGCTCCTCCAGCAAGGCGCTCTGGGATGTGGGGATGAGGGCACGGGGTGAGTGTCCCTGGGCGTAATGGCAGGGGCAGGGGCTGAGTGCGGTGGCTTGACTCACCTTGGCCCGCTCCAGCTCCGCCCTTTCCATGGCCATCTGCTGGGCGGTGACCTTCCTTTGCTCCTCTAGGGCGCGCTGCATGGACTCCGCCTTAGACTGCTCGGCAGTCACCCGCCAGCGTTCCTGTAGGGCCCAGGGCAGGACTGAGAGCGTGGTTCCCACCCTGAGGATCACGCCTGGCCACTCCCTGAGAAGCTGCATGAACCCACCAATGTCTCCCACACCATGCCACTGACACATCCTTCCCAAAGAGGCACAAAATGAGGGGTGCCTGGGAGGGACTGCCAGGGCCCAGCCCGCACAATTCTGCCCAAGAGGAGGACCCAGCAGGTGCCCTCCCAACCCTCAGGTCTCCAACAGCACCAAGGCTAGCAGCTTGGGGGGGCCTAAGAGCAGCAACATCCCTGCCTTTGAATCGCCAGCTACACACTCTGCCTGTCCTCACCCATCAGCCAAGCAGGCTAAGCACAGCGTGGCCTAATGCTGTGCTGTGGGCCCGGCCACACACAGCATGAGGCGAGAGCTTCACTGTGCCTGACCCCAGGCAGATGCTTAACACAGTTACCAAATGAAGAGGCGAATCAAAATGGTTCACAACATAAAAGCATCTCTATCTATGTTGATATGGCTACAAGACAGATATCAGGTCAACAGTGGACATCTGTGACTAGTGGAATATTTTCATTTTCTTCTTTAAAAACATTTTTTTGGGCCAGGCACAGTGGCTCAGCCCTATAATCCCAGCACTTTGGGAGGCTGAGACGGGCGAATCACCTAAGCTGGTTCAAGACCAGCTTGGCCAACGTGGTGAAACCTATCTCTACTAAAAATACAAAAATTAGCTGGGTGTGGCGGCAGTTGCCTGTAATCCCAGTAGCTCAGGAGGCTGAGGCAGGAGAATCCCTTGAACCCAGGAAGCGAAGGTTGCAGTGAGCTGAGATTGCACCACTGCACTACAGCCTGGGTGACAGAGCGAGACTCTGACTCAAGGAAAAAAAAAAAGTTTTTGGCTGGGCATGGTGGCTCACGCTTGTAATCCCTGCACTTTGGGAGGCCAAAGTGGGCAGATTGTCTGAGCTCAGGAGTTTGAGATCAGCCTGGGCAACATGGCAAACCCCTGTTTCTACAAAAAATACAAAAAATTAGCTGGGTATAGTGGCATGCACCTGTGATCCCAGCTACTTGGCAGCTGAGGTGGGAAGATTGCTTGAGCCCAGGAGGTTCAAACTGCAGTGAGCCGAGATCTCGCCACTGCACTCCAGCCTGAGTGACAGTGAGACCGCATCTCTAAAAAAAATTTTTTTTTTTTGGCCAGGCATGGTGGCTCCCACCTGTACTCTCAAAATGTTGGGAGGCTTAAGTGGGCAGATTGCTTGAGCCCAGGAGTTCAAGAACAGCCTGGGCAACATGGCGAGACCCACATCCCAATAAAAAATACACTATTAGCTGGGTATGGTGGTTTGCGCCTGTAGTCCCAGCTACACAGGAAGCTGAGGCAGGAGGATGGCTTGAGCCAAGGAGGTCAGGCTGCAGTGAGCTATGATCACACCACTGCATTCCAGCCTGGGCAACAGAGCAAGACCCTGTCTCTAAAAAATAACAGTGCTTTGTAAAACCTTAGAAGATGACAGCTACTAGCTGAGGACAAAAAGATACCGGTGGGAGGACAAGGAAGGCTTTGTGGAGGTGGTAGCATCGAAAGATTCATTACCATTGAATTCAGCCTAGAATGATTTCCACAGGTAAGGAAAAGGAAGTGAGCAAAGGCAGGGACTGCAGGTGTGCACCACCACACCCAGTTAATTATAACAAAATTTAAATGTTTTTATTATTTATTTTTTTGAGACAGAGTCTCGCTCTGTTAACCAGACTGGTGTGCAGTGGCGTGATCTCCACTCACTGCAACCTACGCGTCCTGGGTTCAAGAGATTCTCCTGCCTCAGCCTCTCTAGTAGCTGGGATTACAGGCATGCGCCACCGCGCCTGGCTAGTTTTTTATTTTTTTATTTTTAGTTTCACCATGTTGGCCAGGCTGATCTCGAACTCCTGACCTCAAGTGATCCTCCAGCCTTGGCCTCCCGAAGTGCTGGAATTACAGGCATGAGCCAACTTGCCTGGTATAAAAAATATTTTTTATGGTCTCGCTAGGCTGGTCTCAAATTCTTGGGCTTAAGTGATCTTCCCGCCTCAGCCCCCCAGGTAGCTGGGATTATAGGCAAAGTCCACTGTGCCTGGCTAAGGTCATCATTATTTAAATAAAGCATGTGCTTATATATGAAAGGTATCTAGGGAGTTCAAATGTCTCTGTGACAGCTGAAGAGGCTAGGATGACATTTAATGGGCAAGAGCATCTGTCCCAGTGTCAGGCCTCAGCTGATGTGACAGATTCGAGTGTCAGGAAGTGGAAGTGCAGCTGATGGTTGCGGGGCTAGACTGCGGAGGGCAGCCAAGGTGGCTGAGGGGCTTGCGGTGCTGAGGAGCAGGCAGGGCGTGGTGGGGGCCTGGCCAGGCGGCCCCTGCGTGCTCAGGTGGGCAGTGCTGAGGGCCTGGCCAGGGCAGGGAGTTGTAGAGGCAGGAAGCGGCAGGTGGGGCGCTGACCTCCTGAGGAAGTGAGGTCAGGGGAGTGCCGCCACACCTGCGGGTGCCCTGGAGAGGAGGCCCCGTGGCAGGAGGGCCAGGAGGACGGGCCTCACCTGCTCCAGCAGCCGGCTCTGCTCATTTAGCCGCGCCTCCATCTTCCCGATGACCTCCTGTTGCCGGCTCCGCTCCTCCTCCATGTCCCGCTGCTGTTGGCCCAGCCGCTCCTGCAGTGCTGGGGGCAACCCACAGGGTGCTCAGCAGCTGCTCCCCTTCCCACCAAGAGCCCGGGTGGCTGAGAGGGGAGGGCGTACCCCGCAGCTGCTCGTCACGCTGCCGGATCCCCAGCTCCCGCTCCTGGGAGGTGGTGAGGTGCGAGGCCTCCACGCGGGAGGACAGCTCGTGCAGGCTGCTGGAGAACTTCTCCATCTGGTGGATGATGCTATTCAGAGACCTGGAAGAAGACTAGGTCACCCCCTCCTGAAGGTCTCGGGGACCCCCCCGGCCTCCAACCTCAGGCGGGCATGGTTGGGACAGCGCACATACCGCGTGTGGGAGGTGGCACTGGTGGCCGCATCGACCTCTCGGTCCTTCAGCAGCTTTAGCCGCTGCAGCTGCTCCTCATGGTCTCTGCGCATGTCTAGGATGGACGCCCTGAGCGGAGGTGGGAGGGGAAGGCGGTCACCCTGAGCGGAGGTGGGAGGGGAAGGCGGTCACCCTGAGGGGAGGTGGGAGGGGAAGGCGGTCACCCTGAGCGGAGGTGGGAGGGGAAGGCGGTCACCCTGAGGGGAAGTGGGAGGGGAAGGCGGTCACTCTGAGTTGGACCACCCAGATGCGGTAACTCCTTGTGGAAGGGCATGCTTCTGTGCAGCCCTTGCTCCCAGGCCTCTCCTCCGCTGGGCACTGCCTGTTTCCCCAGCTCCTCTGTCTTATCTGTCATGGTGCCTCAATGCCACATGCACTAAGATGGGCATTCCTCCCATTATTCAGCTTTTTTTTTTTTTTGGAGACAGAGTTTTGCTCTGTCACCCAGAGTCTCTCACTCTGTTGCCCAGGCTGGAGTTCAGTGGCGTGATCTCGGCTCACTGCAACCTCTGCCTCCTGGGTTCAAGCAATTCTCCTGCCTCAGCCTCCCAAGTGGCTGGGACTATAGGCGCTCACCACGCCTAATTTTTTATATTTTAGTAGAGATGGGGTTTCACCGTGTTGCCCAGGCTGGTCTCGAACTTCTGAGCTCAGGCAATCTGCCCACCTTGGCCTCCCAAAGCACTGGGATTACAGGTGTGAGCCACCGCGCCCGGCCCCAAGCAGTCTTTCTTTATTTTTTTTTTTGTAGAGATGAGGTCTCACTATGTTGCCTAGGCTGGTCTTGAACTCCTAGCCTCAAGCAATCCTCCTGCCTTGGCCTCTCAAGTGTTTTGTTTTTTAAATGTTTTCAGAGACAGGGTTTTGTTCTGTGGTCCAGGCTACAGTGCAGTGGCATCATAGCTCATTGCAGCCCTGATCTCTTGGGCTGAAGGTATCCTCCTGCCTCAGCTTCCCAAGTAGCTGGAACTACAGGAGTGCACTATCATGCCAGCTAATTTAAAAATTGTTTTTAGAGACGAGGTCTCACTGTGTTGCCCAGGCTGGTCTCAAACTCCTGGCCTCAAGTGATCCTCCCACCTCGGCCTCCCAAAGTGCTAGGATTACAGGTGTGAGCCACTGCACCCGGCCCTGAGCAGTCTTAAAAGGCTGTCTCTGCCTTCATCGACCTCTGACTCCCTTAGGTAACTTTTCTTAGTTTCCTTCTCTTCCAGAAAGGCAACCCTATCAACATGGTAGGCACAACAGTGCAAGCCTTTCCCAGGTGGATCTTGTTTCTAGTCTCTACTGCGTGAGCAGGCGAGTGGATGACCCTGTGCTTAGTTAGACCCTGGGGGGCTTGCTGCTGCCATACCGTGCCTGAACAGCCTGTGGGTACCCCCTCCTGCCTCTGTAAGAGCAGGTGGCACCCCCACCCATGGGTGTGATGGGTCAGTGTGCTCAGCCCTCAGTCCTCACTCACTGGACTGGGAGGGAAGGACCCAACCCCTGTCCAAAGGCTGCTGAGCCACAGCGAAGGGTCTCGTGGGGATGGCTGTCTTCCGGCTACTTCTTGCAAGCCTGCTCCCCAGCTGCCTGTCCCTGGGCCTCACCGCTGCAGCTCCCGGAGCCGCTCCATGTCCTGGTCCTTCTCCTGTGCCATGGCTGCCAAGCGCCGCTGGTGCTGGGCTGTAAGCTCAGCACGGGCCTGTTCGGCCTCCTGGCAGTGCGACAGATACCGAGCTGACAGCTCCTCGTTCTCTCTCTGGAGCCGCTCCTCCCGTTGCTGGTACGATGTTTCTAGCACCTTGATGCGGCTTCTGCCAACAGAACACCCAGCCATGGCGCAAGGAACGCAGAGGGCTGCCACCTAAAGGCCTCTCCAGGCACACTGGGGTGGCCTTTGGGGTCAGTGTGAGATCCAAGGCAGAGCTGGGGCCAGCGCCAGGGTACCTGTGTGCACTCTCGATGAGCTCCAGGTCTGCCTGGTGCTGCTGCTGCAGACTCCCCAGCAGCAGCTCATGCTGGGCCCGTTCCAGCTCCAGCTTCCGCACCTGGGAGACAGCAGGAGGGCCAGCGACCAGGGAGGGGAGGTGGCTGTACTCCACGCTGCCCTGTGCCAACAGCCCCTCCTTCCTCCTGGGGAAGCTTCCAGCCACTCTCAGTGTCCCCTCCCGTCACAACCCTGCCCACAGCGCCAACGGCCCCGCTGCCCCTCACCTGGGCCTCCAGCTCTGCCAGCCGGGCCTGGCTCTGCAGCAGCTCGGCCTGGAGCTCGGCGGGGCCGCTCTGAAGCTGCACCTGTGCTGCCAGGAGCTGCTTCTGGTATTCTGTGCCCGGCAGCAGGCTCTGGGCCAGGGACTCTGGGAGCAGGGGCTGGAGGAGAGGAAGAGAGGTGTTCCTGGTTAGGGAGGGGACAGGGGCCCAGCTGAGATCGGCTACCTCCTGGCCCGCTGCTCACTGGACCTCCCTGCATCTGATCTGTGGCTGCAGATGGGGCCAAGGCCTTGGAAAGTCACAGTCACTGTGGCTGAGCAGTCCCCAGTGTACCTCCCCTTGCGGGTCTGGTCAGGAGCATGTCTCCCTCCACCCTCTGGAACAGCTTCCTCCCCAACATGGTCTCCGGCTTCCCAGGCAAATGGCTGAACCCCAGCAGAGTCTTCGCTATGACAAAAGCTGATGCTGGCTTTTCCTGTCAGGCCTGAAGCCCACATGTTGACACTAATTTGGTTCCCACGAGCTGTCCCCTACCCACCATCTCCCAGGGACACACTCCTGGGGGCACCACACCTCCCAGGCCCAGGTGTCACAGGTGACTGACACACATGGGAAACAGAGGCAGAGGTGTGGTGGGAGGATGGCAAGGGTGGAGGAGGCTTTCTTGACAGAACAGGACCCTGCGGCCCTGCTTTCTGACTGCAGCATCCCAGCTCCCCGGCCTGGCTGCCTCTTCAAACTCCCCACTGATGTAGGCAAATTAACACCCAGCTCTTCCCAGAAGCAGCGAGGCTAGAAATTCAGGCAAGTTCTGGTGGGGGGTGCCAGGGGGAGCTGGCTGACATCACATTTGGTAGGTTTGACACATTTTTCCTGGCAGGTCATCAGGTCAAACTGTTGGTGTTGCCTCTGGGCATGGAGAATTGCTCCCTAGGCCCTGAGCTAGACCTGTCTGCCCACACCCCTACCTGGACGGGGATGGAAGGCTCTGTGGGTTCCTGGGTGCTCGGGAAACATGTGGCAGACTCTGAAACATCAACAGCAGAGAAATGAGCAGGAGGCCCAGGGCTCTGGGCCTGCGAGTGTCCAGGAGGGGCTGGTGTCACTCATGTCCCAGGGACCCCAAAGGAAGCTCAAAGCACCTCTTCCTCACCCAGGGTTAAACTCCCAAATGAAGCAGAAAACAAAAAACAAACCAGTGGCCGAGAGGTCTCCAGGGGCTGTTCCTCTCTTTGGGGAACCTGTAGGGAGTGCTGAGGCGGCATGGTTCCGAGTCACAGGGGACCTGAGGACACAGGGATGGGGCAGGGTGGGCAGCCTCTGTGTGGGGCACGGGGACGGGGCAGGGTGGCAGCCTCTAGGTGGGACACGGGGACGGGGCAGGGTGAGCAGCCTCTGTGTCCCTCTCTCAGGACAGAGGCCTGTGCTGCCCACCATGCTCTCATTCCCGCTCAGCCCGCAGCCCAGGCCTACCCTGAGATGCCAGGCCTGACACACGGTCTTTCTCGTGCAGTTGTTCCAGAGCTCCCTCCAGCAGCTGCGTGCTCAAGCCCTTGTGTGCTGGTGAGAGGTTGGCTGAGGAAAGGCAGCGTTCAAGATGAAGGTGACAGAAGGCCCAGGTCAGGCTGGATGAAGACAGGGCCCAGGACGGGCTTCACACGTAAAGCTCGTGGCCCCCCTTCCTCCTGCTCCCACCATCCCGTCTTGGGGCGTTCTCCTCCCACGTCTGAGCTCCTGGGATTTCTAGGCGTCTCTTCCCTTCGAGTACCCCCTTCCTGCCTCAATGTCCACAGTGGCGTAGTGAATGGACACTGTCCAAGCAGTGACAATGGAAATGTTATAGACACTGGAGTCAAGTTCAAGTTCAGAGCCCTGTTCCAGTCCACTTAACTTGGCTCAGCTCTAGATTAGGGTTCTGCTCAGTCTACCAAATCTGGCTGGCTCCCTTTCCCGTTATTTCCACCTCTTTCTCAGCTCACGGGTCAGTGAAGAGACAGGCTCTCTTCTGTTTTGGCCTGAGCTTTCCCCTCGGCCTCAGATCAAAGTCAAAACTGCCCTCCTGTCATCAACCCCAGGACAGGGTGATGTCCCTGGGCTGTCACAAATTGCCCAGTTCACTCCCCTGGGCTGTGGCCACAGCACATCTCACCACTTCCTCTGGACTCCCCCAGCCTGCCAGCCCCTTGTGCCTTCCTGCCCTCAGGGGTCACTCGCTATCCTGCCCCACGGATAGGGGCTTCTCCCAGAGGTGCTTCTTGGCCACTGTGTCTCCTCTAACACTCTGAAAGAGCACAGGGACATCTCAGCTCACACACGCCATACTTGCTTCAGTGGAGTTGGCAGAAGCACCAGCTGTTTGGATGCCGGGGCTTCCAGCCTGAGGGCGCTGTGACAGGGCAGCGGTGTGTCTGCCACCTCAGGGACCCTCTGTCTTCTGCCCGATCAAGTTAGCACCCATCCCCATGGCAGTCAGGGCATGAATGTCAACAGCCCTCCTTCTTGGGTGTGTCCCTGGGGCAAGCCCGGGAGCCAGAGGCTCTCTCTGCAGTGCCCAAAAGGCAGAGTAGCAAAGTCAAGAAGCGGCCTCTGTGGCCATGGCGCCCTGCCTTGTTCCCCAACTCCTGACTGAGGCTGCGACAGGTGAAGGGGCAAAGGGGCTCCTCGAGTCCCCAGCCAGTCCTCCCCCTACTAGCCACAGCAGCCCAAGCCCGTACCTGCCAGAAGGGGGATGGCCCGCTGTCCCCGCCAAACTCAGGCCCTCAGAGGTCCCAGCATGCTGCTCCCTGGCCAGGCCTTGGGACTTCTTCCGAGATAGGGCATGGCTCAGCCAGTCCTCCTCTTTCTCCTCCTTGGAGGCTCGCAGCTTGGAAGCCTGGCTGGCTTTGGCAGGGGACCCTGCACCTTCAGTTGGTGGCTTTGCCCTGGAGGGGGGCAGCCCAGCTGGCGTGGAGTGCTGGCTTGCAGGAGGAGGCACTGAGGGCGTGACAGGCACTGAGCTTTCCCGACGGGCCTCTCTGGTGGGTGAGGCAGGGAGCAGGTCCAAGTCCTCATCCTTGAGGCCCAACCAGTCAGCTCCTCCCTTCCTGGGCTGGATGGGGCTGGAAGCCGTTGGAGGGCTCTGTTTGGAGCCTGGTTCTCCCTTGGGGTCTGGGCCACGGTCTGCTAAGAACCTACTTCAAGACAGAAAGAAGGGTGTCAGGCAGGGGAAGCAGCCAGTCCCAGTGGCCCCCTAGCAGCCTGTGGCTGGGCGTCACGATGTCCAGGGACCCTGCATAGTCAGCTGAGGCCCAGTGAGCAGTTGCTCCTGGACCGGCTCAGGTGGCAGGCCACGTGCTGTCTGTAGAACACCACGAAGTACAGAGACCTTGACTTCCATCACATGAACCAGGGACAGTTCTACCCACAGAGAACAGGAATAGGATCAAATGACAACCGTGGGCACACAGGTCTAAAGAAAAATCAGGCCGAGCATGGTGGCTCATGCCTGTAATCCCAGATCTTTGGTAGGCCAGGGTGGGCAGAACACTTAAGGCCAGGAGTTCAAGACTAGCCTGGCCAACATGTGAAACCCCATCTCTACTAAAAACACAAAAAAATTAGCCAGGTGTGGTGGTGAGCACCTGTAATCCCAGCTACTTGGGAGGCTGAGGCACGAGAATCGCTTGAACCCAGGAGGCGGAGGCTGCGGTAAGCCGAGATCATGCCACTGCACTCCAGCCTGGGCGACAGAGTGAGACTCTGTCTAAAAATAATAATAAGAAGAAGTTGGATCAAGTGGTTTCCAGGTTTTCCAACAACAGTTACTTCATTTGTTCGGCCGTGGCCTTCATCTGTCACTGACCAGTGGCAGCAGGTTCCCAGGGTTAAGAATGTACTGGGTATGGGAAGAAATGCCGATGTGCATAGAGCTATTCAGATAGAAAGAGGATGAAGAAGCCAACCTGGCACAATGGGAACAACTGCTGAACCTGGGAAAGGATGAGAGGGGCTCCTGGTGCTGTTCTTACAACTTCTGAAGTTTTTTTTTGAGACGGAGTCTCGCTCTATTGCCCAGGCTGGAGTGCAGTGAGTGGTGCAATCTCAGCTCACCACAACTTCCGCCTCTAGGGTTCAAGCTATTCTCCTGCTTCAGCCTCCCGAGTAGCTGGAATCACAGGCGCCCACCACCACGCCCAGCTAATTTTTGTATTTTTAGCAGAGACGGGGTTTCACCATGTTGGCCAGGCTGGTCTCGAACACCTGACCTCAGGTGAGCCACCTGCCTCGGTCTCCCAAACTGCTGAGATTACAGGCATGAGCCACCACACCCAGCTGACTTTTGAAGTTTGAAATTACTTCAAAATATAAAGTTTAAAATATATACTGGGAAAAAAACTCCAAACTCAGAAAATCCTATCACTGATTTAATTTTTTTTTTGTAAACTGCGAGGATCACACTGTTAGAATTGTCACGCAGGTTCGACAGCAGAGTTCCTGGGAAGCGGGGTCTAAGAAGCCACCGCAGAGGCCAGTGGTCTTGCTACCCATCGGGAAGTATGTTCCTTGGGGAGACCGAGTGACATCACAGCCTTTTATGATTTCAGGGGCTTTAGGTGGAGGCAGGCCCACCTGCCCCTTTCCTTCTGAGGCTGGGTGGGGCACTGGTGAACCTGAGCAGCGTCTGGGATGGGGGCTTCCACTGGGGCTGTCTCCACCACTCTGTCTGGGCTGGCAGGACCAGGCCATCTCCCGCTTCCTTCAGCACCTGCAGAGCTGAGGGCCTTGTACCCTGTGGCCTCCCACATGAGACTCTCGGGTGGGACAGGGGACAGCTGCAGGGGCCTGTCTTCCCAGTGGCCGACCTGTCTCAAGAGGTCAAGCCTCCTGCAGGCCCCACTTACCTGACCGACTGCCGGCGGGACTGCCGGCCCTCAGAGGAGACCACGGTGGGCTGATAGGCTCCAAAGGTGAAGTCCTCGTCACCCCACGCATCTTCACTGTCTGTGAATTAAGGAGCCTGTGACCGTGATCTGGAGTAGGGAAACCAAGCTCATTTGCGGCTGCAAAATTCTAACAAAAGCTGAATTTGGTAGCTTGTTGTGTAAGACAAGCAGAGGGAAGCTGCTGTGAAGGGAGCACCTCAGGCACTGGCCAGGAAGATGCAGTGGTCTTGCAGTAGCCGGGCCCTGCCCCGTGATCCCTCGAGGTCAGGTCCAGCAAGCTGCATGTGTCACAAGAACGATTCTCAGCGGACAGCTTGTGGGCTGATGCTTTGAGAAACATGGCCAGAGCAGTGCTTTTCAAATGCGAGCTGCTACCCGTGAAAGGGCCGAGAAACCAGCTTAATGTGTCACAGCCAGTGTGTTTCCAAATCAAACAGCATCTCAATCATAGACGACCAAGCACGAACAGTGATCATGGTAAATATTATTTCATGACGCTTTTGTCTCAGCTATAGACGTGTATAATCACATGTGTGTATCAGGATGTGAGGCTGATTTCTTACTACAGGTTGTGATGAAAGACTGATCTAGAGGCCTCCCTCCCATCCTGTTGCAGCCCCCGCAAGCCTCCTTACCCTGTGGCCTCTGGTACTTCTTGTCTAGCTTGAACTCCCTGTGCTCCCCGGTGCCCGGGCGGGCCAGGAGTTTGGTGGCCGTGCCTCGACCCAGCAGCTCATCCAGCGTGGAGCGAGCAGGGCGAGGCCCTTCCCTGCAGGATGGGACACACAGCAGGAACGTGTAGGTATGAGGGGCTCTCGGGAATCCCACAGTACCCGTTCACCAGCTTTTCCCTGAACCTGAGGCAGCAGCCTCAGGCAGCAGCCCGGCCTACTCATAGGGATCCTTACTGGTCTCCTATCTGCCTGTTCTCTGCTTTGGGGCTGTCTCCAAACCCCAAGGTGGCCATGATGTCATCCCCATCGTCAAACAACAATTCTTTTTTTCGGATAGGGGTGTCCCCAGGAGTTAGAGGAATAGAGGGACCTGAAAGACAGAACACAAGGCCCGATGCCCACAGCCTTCTTGCCTTCAACTGTGATATCTGAGTGAGGTTGGGGGTGGTTTCTCTGCACCTTTGGGTAGGACGACAGGCTTTAGACCTGCCTGATCTGTCCACAGGACCCAATTCCTCCAGCCTACTCCCAGACTCACACATCCTACCTCCCTATTCCTAAAGGCTGATGATCTCTTTGTACGGGACCTTAGACCTCTGGTCCCCACCTGGGAGAGGCCTCTGGTTCTGCACCAGAAAGGCTGGTTAGCTTGTTGCCAATAAACCCTTCCTCCAGGATGGGAAATGAGCCCACTCCACCCTACCTTGATCTCTGACTGTGCTGGGGCTCTTGTCAGAAGCTGTTTTACTCTCTGTCACAGGCAGCTTCTTGGTGATTCCTTCTTCATCATAGGAGAGAAGTCCTCCGAACGGGTCTTCCAAGTCTCACAGCAGAAGGGAAAGCACAGGTCAGACTGCAGCACTTAGTTGAGGAAAAGCAAGCCTGAACTGGGGAGCAGCGCTCGAGTCAAAGCTTCTAGCTGCTCCAGTACACAAACAAGCCCCCCTGGCATCTGGAGGGGGGGGCCTGGGGCAACGGGGACTCCACAAAGAGACAGGCCAGGCAAGGAGAGAGGGAGTTGGAGGGCGGCCCTGGACCTACGGGGCCTGCCTCAGGCTTGCCCGTGGGGGCCTCTGACTCTGCAGGCTGCATCGCCTTCTGGAAATGTCCCTCAAGCGTCAGAAGAGAAGTAAAATATCCACACATTCATGACGGGAAAGGGGCTTCTTCCTATACTTGGGAAAATCTTCAGTTTGATGCCTGGCTTTAAGGTCTTTGCAAATAAGTTCCCTAATATCTCAGCCAATACAATATAACTGGTCCCGACATGAATTCATGAGGAACTAAACCAGTGGCACCCCATGTGACATAGGCAGCAGCTGGGCCTTGGGCCAGCAAGCATACCTAGGCTGCTCTACTCCCAAACCAGAGTGTCCCAGAGGCATGACAGGAGCCTATGGTACCTTCAGAGGAAAACCTCCTGTTCTGATGCCCAGAGCTGCTGGGAGACAGAGGTGACTTCTTGGTGGGAATGGCGCCCCCTGCAGGAAGCAGAAGACAAGGTCGTGGGCATGAGTCTCTCCTGGCCAAAGTCCTCCTCCCATATCATGGACTGGGGCCCCTGGGATGGGGTGCACTTCTTCCTGGGAAGCTGGGGGCTCATGGCCATGGGCACAGCCAAGGGAGGAGTCTCCAGTTCTCCCATGGGCTTCTGGCAGGGAAACGAGGTAGGAGCTACCTCTGCTTCCTCATCATGAGTCACTCCAGAGACATGGGTTCAGGAGAGGCACAGGCTATCATAGAGTTCTCCATTTTAACTCACACAGCTTCTCCAGGAGCTGCCCATGTTGGACCCAGAGGGCCTGGAACAGCTCGAGGAAGGGAGGAAACTCAAGCTGTCCCCTTACCCCACCACACACACTCAAATACGCACACGCACAACTGCTCCTTGGCCCCTCTATCCTGTGCAGAGAAAACCCAAGGACATGAACGCTTCCTACTAGCATCTTCCACGTCCTCAAAGTCTCCCTAGCAGATGCGAGGAGCCGTCTCCCATGCACCTTTCTCACGGGCTACTGACCCACCTGCAGGCTTGGGGTGGCTGGGCAGCTCTCCTTTCCCAGGGTCCTTTGCAGCTTTTTTGCTAGGGGCTGGATTAGATTTCTTCAGACCTAAGATATCAGCATCCATGCCGTCCAGGTCCTAGAAAACCAGGAAGGGAGGGCAGAGGACGATGTCTGATAAGGGGCTGAGGACTTCCACCTGAGAGAGATGGGCTGTTGGCACCCCAGGTGTAGAATTGTGAGAAAACAAAGGAAAATGAGAA
The DNA here is from genome assembly GCF_028885625.2 of Pongo pygmaeus. Taxonomy (NCBI): domain Eukaryota; kingdom Metazoa; phylum Chordata; class Mammalia; order Primates; family Hominidae; genus Pongo; species Pongo pygmaeus. Next base: position 94,166,397 of record NC_072392.2, read on the forward strand.
AACTGTTGAGAAAAACAGTGAGTGAAGAAAGAAAATGGAGCTAAAGGTAAGCAGGGTGGAGTGGAGTGGAGTCCAGCTCATGGTTCTAGGATGAGAGACTCAAAGTCAGCACCAAAAATTGAGTCAGAGGACTTGTGGGTCATGCCCAGGGATCCTAGGTGGCTGGTCCTGGGAAAAAAGCTTTCTTTTTTTTCTTTTTTTAGACAGGATATTGGCCAGGCGCGGTGGCTCATGCCTATAATCCCAGCACTTTGGGCCGAGGCGGGTGGATCACCAGGTCAAGAAATCGAGACCATCCTGGCCAACATGGTGAAACCCTGTCTCTACTAAAAATACAAAAATTAGTTGGGCACGCTGGTGCACGCCTGTAGTCCCAGCTACTTGGGAGGCTGAGGTAGGAGAATCGCTTGAACCTGGGAGATGGAGGTTGCAGTGAGCTGAGATCACCTCACTGCACTCCAGCCTAGGCAACAGAGCAAGACTCCGTCTCAAAAAAATAAAAATAAATTAAAAATAAAATAAAATAAAGACAGAGTCTCACTCTGTCACCCAGGCTGGAGTGAAGTGGTGCGATCATAGCTCATTGCAGCCTCCAACTCCTGAGCTCAAGTGATCCACCTGCTATGGCCTCCCAAAGTGCTGGCATTACAGGAGTAAGCCACCATGCCAGACTTTTTTTTTTAAAACAGAGTCTCACTCTGTCACCACCCGGGCTGGAGTGCAGTGGTGTGATCATAGCTCATTGCAGCCTCCAACTCCTAGGCTCAAGCAAGCCTACTGCCTCAGCCTCCCAAAGTTCTGGGATTACAGGTGTGACTGACTGTGCCTGGACTTTGAGGAGAAAGATTTCAAGATGAGATTAAAGAAGCTGAATCTGGACCGGGTGTGGTGCCTCATGCCTGTAATTACAGTATTTTGGGAGGCCAAGGTAAGAGAATCGCTTAAGGCCAGGAGTTTAAGGTTGCAATGAGATCACACCACTGCACTCCAGCCTGGGTGATAGAATGTGATGGTGTCTCTAAAAAAAAAAACCCAAAAAACAAAAAAACACAACAAAAACAAGAGCCCCACAGGGCTGTAACCAAAAACGTGGCCTTGTCCTAGGGACTGTGGCAAAATGAGTTAATTAAAAGGGACACAAAACCCCAAGCGTCAGACAGGAAGGTGCTGCTGGCTGGAAGGGGAGGGAGAACAAGGTGTCTTAGGCCAAGCTAGAGATTACGTCCTTACAAATTATTCAGAATCTGTGCCTTAAAAATCCATTGCAAAGATTGGCGCTGGGCTTGATCTGATGAGAAGACAGCAGTATTGAAGGGGGCTTGGCAGGGGATGTGGAGAGAAATATGGAGAAAGATTAAGAACAAGCGTTAGAGGAGAGAGTCTCCCCCTCTGTCTTCTAGGTGGAGGTGAGGGGACCCAGCTAGGTGGGCCTCCGAGTAGAGCTGGCTCCATTTCCCCAGAGGCCTGTGGCACCCTCCACTCTCTATACACCAGGAACACTGGTTGATACTCAGAAAGGCAAGAAGGCCAACGGCTCACAGATGAGTTCCATGCTTGCACGAGGAAGGGCTCAGAAACACAGGTTGTAAAGGGAGAAATTAGAGGGAGAATGAAGCCTTGGTACAAAATATCATGACCCCACCCCACCCACCCCCAGTTGTAAGAATCGTGCAAGCTGTTTCCTTACCTTCATGGCCTGGAGCACAGCCTGTGGGTCTGCCTCTGAGATACCTGAAACCTAAGTCCACAAGGAGGGTGAGGACACAGATGAGGAGGCACATTAGTCAAGGCCCAATAAAACTCAGGGTCCTGGCCCCTTGCTTCTGTTAGGGCAGACGGCGCGGCAGGAGCAGAGCTTGGCCAATGGAGCTTACACAGGAGGGTGGCTTTGTTCCCCTTGCTTGGGCTTGGCAGTTGTTTGAAGCCAAACCTGCCTGGTTATAGAGACTCAGAGAGCACTGCCATTCCTGCTCCTTCCACCACAGAGAACTCTTCCATCCAGGACCGGAATTGTGCTACTTCCCACCCATGCCAATGGACAGCTATGGAGTTTATTAGGGGAAAGGAGCAACATCTAAGACTCCAGCAGTTTCAGGGAGCTCTCCTTTCCACTCATCTTACTACAGGAAAGAGGATTCTGCTTTGGGTCCACTCAGCAGCCCTTGGGCATTATTTACAGTGGCTCACGCCTGTAATCCCGGCACTTTGGGAGGCGGAGGCGGGTAGATCACTTGAGGTCAGGAGTTTGAGGCCAGCCTGGCCAACATGGTAAAACCCCGTCTCTACTAAAAATACAAAATTACCTACTAAAAATACAAAAATTATTTTCTTTGACTGGGCACAGTGGCTCAGCCTGTAATGCCAGTACTTTGAGAGGATGAAGTGGGTGGATCAAGAGGTGAGGAGTTTGAGACCAGCCTGACCAACATGGTGAAACCCCGTCTCTACTAAAAATACAAAAATTATTTTCTTTGGCTGGGCACAGTGGCTCAGCCTGTAATCACAGTACTTTGAGAGGCCGATGTGGGTGGATCAAGAGGTGAGGAGTTTGAGACCAGCCTGACCAACAGGGTGAAACCCCATCTCTACTAAAAATACAAAAATCAGCCAGGCGTGGTGGTGGGTGCCTGTAATCCCAGCTACTCAAGAGGCTGAGGCAGGAGAATCGCTTGAACCAGGAGGCGGAGATTGCAGTGAGCCAAGATTGCACCACTGCACTCCAGCCTGGGCGACAGAGAGAGACTCTGTCTCAAAACAAAAAAAAAAACAACAAAGAACAAAAAAATTAGCCAGTCATGGTGGCAGGCGCCTGTAATCCCAGCTACTTGGGAGGCTGAGGCAGGAGAATTGCTTGACCCCGGCAGGCGGAGGTTGCAGTGAGCCGAGATCACGCCACTGCACTCTAGCCTGAGCAACAGAGGGAGACTCCATCTCAAACAACAAACAAAAAGAACAAAGTGACTTTGCAGGGACTTCTAAACCCTTCTGTGGGCAGCCCCTTGGCCCCAACACCCATCTCATTGTTTCTGGGGATAAGTAGAGAGGTGGAGGGAAAAGGCCAGGCTCACCTCAGCATCAGCTTCTTCCAGGCCTGCCATGGTGCTGAAGACATCATCACCCAGGAGGGACCTGCAAAGGGGAGGCATCAGCCCCTACCTGCATCCCAGGGCACTGGATGACTCTAAAAAGGGGAGGAGTGGCTTAGAAAGCCCAAGGAATCTCGGATAGGTCTCTCCGGAGAACAGAGGTACTAAAAGGAATGTCACAGGCCACCTGATGCAGTGATTTTCAACTTTGTTAGCAGTAGAACTGCTTCAAAAACAAATTGTTAAAAACAACAGGCTGGGCGTGGGGGCTCATGCCTGTAATCCCAGCACTTTGGGAAGCCGAGGCAGGTGGATCACTTGAGGTCAGGAGTTTGAGACCAACCTGGCCAGCATGGTGAAACCCCATCTCTACTAAAAATACAAAAATTAGCCAGGCGTGGTGGCGGGCACCTGTAATCCCAGCTACTCAGGAGGCTGAGGCAGGACAATCACTTGAACCCGGGAGGTGGAGGCTGCAATGAGCCAGGCTGCACTCCAGCCTGGGCGACACAGCAAGACTCCGTCTCAAAAAATAAAAGTAAAAAAAAAAAAAAAAAAAAAAGAAAAATAACTGCTCCAGATCACATGAGGGATGAGGGCTCACAAAATTCCTCCCTATCTCTCATCTGTGGGGTATTCGTTCTTATCTTAGAAGAACAAACACAATTTGAAAATCACTGATCTAGGCCAATCCTTTAATTCTGAGGATAAGAAAATTAGGACTCAGAGAAGTTCAGAAACTGCCCAAGGTCATATCATAAATAACAGATGGAAGATAGAAGCCAGGACTGCTGACCTCTTGTGCAGTTCTCTTTAACTTCCCCAGGCTCCTTCAGTAAAACCAGGAGCTGGCCAGGTGCGGTGGCACACGTCTGTAATAACAGCACTTTGGGAAGCCAAGGTGGGCAGATCACCTGAGGTCAGGAGTTCGAGACCCGCCTGGCCAACATGGTGAAACCCCATCTCTACTAATAACAAAGTAGCCAGACGTGGTGGCGGGCGCCTGTAATCCCAACTGCCCATCTCTACTATTAACAAAGTAGCCAGACGTGGTGGTGGGCGCCTGTAATCCCAACTGCGTGGGAGGCTGAGGCAGGAGAACTGCTGGAACCTGGGAGGCAGAGGTTAGAGTGAGCTGATCGCGCCACTGCACTCCAGCCTGGGTGACAGAGCGAGACTCCATCTCAAAAAAAGAGAAAAAATAAAAATAAATAAATAAATAAACAAAACCAGGAGCTGAGGGAAGTAGGTGGAAATTAACTGACATTAGAAGTGAGCACGGCCAGGTGCGGGTGGCTTACACCTGTAATCCCAGCACTTTGGGAGACTGAGTGGATCGCTTCAGCCCAGGAGTTCGAGACCAGCCTGGGCAATGTGGTAAAACTGTCTTCACTAAAAATACAAAAATTAGTCGGGTGGGCCGGGCATGATGCCTCACGCCTGTAATCCCAGCACTTTGGGAGGCCGAGGTGGGCGGATCACCTGAGGTCAGTTTGAGACCAGCCTGACCAATATGGTGAAACCTTGTCTCTACTAAAAATACAAAAATTAGCCAGGTGTGGTGGTGGGCACCTGTAGTCCCAGCTACTTGGGAGGCTGAGACAGGAGAATTGCTTGAACCGGGGTGGTGGAGGTTGCAGTGAGCTGAGATCATGCCACTGCACTCCAGCCTCGGCAACAAATATTCTCTAAAAAAAAAAAAAAAAAAAAAAAAAAAAAAAATGGCGAGCAAATGTGAAGTAGAAAGTGGGGGGTGGAGGGGCAGAGAGCATTTAGACTGAAGTAGGTCATGGATACCCAGTCCAACCCTGCCCTTACTTTGTTCTAGCCTTTGAAGAAGGGAACATCTGAGATACACCTGTGGTGTCTCTGGTATGTGAAGCTAGTTTAACAGGCTTCTCAGGTAGTGTCACTGGAAAAAAAGAAAAGAGAAAACGTGTCATTTAGCTAAAGGGACCTGGAGTCAAGATGCAAAGGCTGGCAAGCTCCCTTCCTACGCTGTCTCTATATTAGGAGGAAGAAACCTGGCCCCATAGGCAGGTCCCAATGTCACCCCTTGGAAAACCTGAATGGGAGAGGGGGTGGTACATTTCCAAGGAGGAAGTCAACCCTAAATGCCAAATACCAAATGAAGAGCGCAACCCAACCCAACCCAACCCAACCGCACCCCAAGGAAATGCATGAGGAACAATTGCTTTTCCACAGCCCAAAACTGTAGGCTGGAATACATGGGCTGGAATACATTAGCCAGGCGTGGTGGTGGGTGCCTGTAATCCATCCCAGCTACTCAGTAGGCTGAGGCAGGAGAATCGCTTGAACCGGGAGACGGAGATTGCAGTGAGCTGAGATTGCGCCACTGCACTCCAGCCTGGGTGACAGGAGCTTTGTGGGTTCTCTGGGGCCATGTAGGGGAAACCTAAGTCTCTCTGTCCCTGGTGAGCTTTACATGACCATGAAGCCAGGTTCCTTAATAGACCAACACGGACACAAATAATATGGATTAGCATCCAGAATCTACAAGGAACTCTTTTAACTCAACGATAAAAAGACAAGTAACCCAATTAAAAAGGGGCAAAGGATCTGAACAGACATTTCTCCAAAGATATACACATGGCCAATAAACACATGAAAAGATGCTGAACATCATTAGTCATTAGGGAAATGCACATCAAAACTACAACGAGATACCCACTTTACACCCTCTAGGATGGCAATAATCAAAAAGAAGGAAAATAAGTATTAGCAAGGATGCAGAGGAACTAGAGCCATCTTACATTGTTGGTGGGATGTAAAACGGCACAGCTGCTGTGGAAAAGCAGTCTCCTCAAAAAGTTAAACATACAGTTACCATATGGTCCAGGAAGTCCAAATGAACTGAAAACACATGTCCACCCAATAACTAGTACACGAACGTTCACAACAGCATTATTCATAACAGCCAAAATGTGGAGATATCTCAGATATCCATCAACTGATGAAGGGATAAACAAAATGTGATTTATCCACACAATGGAACATTATCTAGCCATAAAAAGGTTATAAAGTACTGATTCATGCTACAGTGTGGATAAACTTGGAAAATATTATGCTACATCAGAGAAGCTACGTGCACTGGCCATGGTAGCTCACGCCTGTAATCCCAGCACTTTGGGAGGCTGAGGCAGGTGTTTGAGGCCAGGAGTTCAAGATCAGCCTGGCCAACATGGAGAAAACCCATCTCTACTAAAAATACAAAAAGTAGCTGGTTGTGGTGGTACGTGCCTGTAGTCCCAGCTACTCGGGAAGCTGAGGCACGCGAATTGCTTGAACTCAGGAGGCAGAGGCAGAGCCGAAATGGCGCCACTGCACTCCAGCCTGGGTGACACAGTGAGACTCTGTCTCAAAAAAAAAAAAAAAAAAGCTAGATGTAAAGGTAAGATGCTGGCCGGGCACGGTGGCTCAGCACCTGTAATCCCAGCACTTTGGGAGGCCGAGATGGGTGGATCACCTGAGGTTGGGAGTTCGAGACCAGCATGACCAACATGGAGAAACCCCCGTCTCTACTAAAAATACAAAATTAGCTGGGCGTGGTGGTGAGCGCCTGTAATCCCAGCTACTCAGGAGGCTGAGGCAGGAGAATTGCTTGAACCTGGGAGGTGGAGGTTGCGGTGAGCCGAGATTGCGCCATTGCACTCCAGCCTGGGCAACAAGAGCGAAACTCTGTCTCCAAAAAAAAAAAAAAAGGTAAGATGCTGTGTGATTCCATTTTATGTAAAGTGAGTGTCCACAATAGGCAAATCCACAGAGACAGAGAGTAAATGATAAATAGTTGCCTAAGGTTGGAGGGAGGAGAGAATGAAATTGACTACTAATGGGCATGGGGTTTCTTTACAGGGTGACGGAAAATGTTCTGGAATTAGGTAGTGTTGATGGTTGTACAACTTTTGAATATTCAAAAACCACTGAGTTGTACACTTTACAGGAGTGGACTTTATGCTATATAAATTACATCTCAATTTTTTTTTTTTTTTGAGATGGAGTCTCACTCTGTAGCAAGGGCTGGAGCGCAGTGGTGCAACGTTGGCTCACTGCAACCTCCGCCTCCTAGGTTCAAGTGATTCTCCTGCCTCAGCTTTCTGAGTAGCTGGGATTACAGGCACCTGCCACTATGCCCAGCTAATTTTTTTTTTTGTATTTTTAGTAGAGACGGGGTTTCACCATGTTGGTCAGGCTGGTCTTGAACTCCTGACCTCGTGATTGGCCCTCCTCGGCCTCCCAGAGTGCTAGGATTACAGGCGTGTATATCTCAATTTTTAAAAAAGGCCGGGTGTAGTGGCTCATGCCTGTAATCCCAGCACTTTGGTTCAGGAGGTGGGAGGATCATTTCAGTCCAGAAGATTGGGACCAGCCTGGGCAACATAGTAAGAAAAAAAAGCAACAGCAGCAGCCCAAAGTAGGGGATTCTGGGCAAGGCACACTTACTATCATCCCCTAGAAGGTCACCAAGTAAATCACCAATGGAGCCTGGAACAGAAAAGGGACTGTCATGACTTCAGGAGGAAAGAAGAGTGGCCCTCATAAACATCAAGGCTTGAGACTCGCCAGAAGGCGGCAGAGCTTTCAGATGTTGGGACTTAGGCTTAGCTCTCCTTTCATTGGCCACAAGATGTTTTATAAGTCTCTGGCAACAAGTCACAAAGACTTGTTGAAATACCCCTAGGCAGAAATTTAAAATAACTATCTCAGGCTGGGCGCAGTGGCTCACACCTGCAATCCCAGCACTTTGGGAGGCCAAGGCGGGCAGATCACCTGAAGTCAGGAGTTTGAGACCAGCCTGACCAACATGGCGAAACCCCATCTCTACTAAAAATACAAAAAAACGGCCGGGCGCAGTGGCTCACACCTGTAATCCCAGCACTTAGTGAGGCCAAGGCGGGTGGATCATGATGAGGTCAGGAGATTGAGACCATCCTGGCTAACACGGTGAAACCCTGTCTCTACTAAAAACACAAAAAATTAGCCGGGTGTGGTGGCACGTGCCTGTAGTCCCAGGTACTCGGGAGGCTGAGGCAGGAGAATCACCTGAACCCGGGTGGTGGAGTTTGTAGTAAGCCGAGATTGTACCACTGCACTCCAGTCTGGGCGACAGAGCGAGATGCCGTCTCAAAAAACAACAAAAAAAACCCTAAAACTTAGCCGGGCATGGTGGCGCATCCCTGTAATCCCAGCTACTGGAGAGGCTGAGGCAGGAGAATTGCTTGAACTTGGGAGGCAGAGGTTGCAGTGAGCTGAGATCGCGCCACTGCATTCCAGCCTGGGTGACAGAGCAAGACGCTGTCTCAAAAACAAACAAACAAAAACAAAACAAAAATTAGCTGGGCATGGTGACACATGCCTGTATTCCCAATTACTGGGGAGGCTGAGGCAGAAGAATTGCTTGAAACTGGGAGGCAGAGGTTGCAGTGACCTGAGATCATGCCATTGCACTCTACCCTGGGAAACAGAGCAAGACTCCGTCTTAAAAAAAAAAAATTATCTCAAAGGATGATGGTGCAGATTTTCAGCAGAACCTATACTCTACCTGCCTACCATGACACACTGGCCAAAGATCAGTCTTCTAGACCCTGAACACAGCCCAGTGCAGCTCGTTGGGAAGAGTGCCCGAGATTTCTAGGCACATGGAAGCTACTTTCAGACACGTACGCTCCTTGTACCCTTCCATCTAAGACCCCCCCAGAACTGGTCTGGATGTCCTCATCAATGGCCACTTTCTGATGGAGGCATGTGGGGGAACCTAAGTATGAATATCTAATTCGATTCCCCCCACCAGCTTTCCCACCCTGAATCCCAACCACATATTTCTGGATACAGAGCCCAAGGAGAAGGATTTTTTCCAAAACCCCATATCTTATTTATGTCTGAACTTCTCTGAGGACCAGTGAGGCAGCATAAGGAAGACCATGCCTGCCTGCAGAATAATGGGAAGAACAGCAAGACTCTGATCAAAAACATTTTTTTTTTGAGACGGAGTCTCGCTCTGTCACCCAGGCTGGAGTGCAGCGGCACGATCTCGGCTCACTGCAACCTCTGCCTCCTGGGTTCACGCCATTCTCCTGCCTCAGCCTCCTGACTAGCTGGGACTACAGGCGCCCGCCACCACGCCCGGCTAATTTTTTGTATTTTTAGTAGAGACGGGGTTTCATTGTGTTGGCCAGGATGGTCTCGATCTCCTGACCTCATGATCCACCCGCCTTGGCCTCCCAAAGTGCTGGGATTACAGGCATGAGCCACCATGCCTGGCCCAAAAACATTTAAATAAACACACGTCTCATTGTTCCAAGACCAAAGGGGAAAAAGATACATATTTGGCTTAAGAGTAATGTTCCATCTCTCCACTCACCTTTCCATCTCTTCTTGGTTTTTAGCGCCTAAAATGGGAAAAACAAATCACATCAAGAAAACCAAACAGTGAACACAGGTGGAAATTGGCAATGCAGAATGAATTGTGTTGCCTTTTGCCAAGTAACCAGAGGCAAGAGCACCAATGGCATCTAGAGATGTAAGTCCTTTATGCGTTCCTATAGTTTCTGAGAACGGACTCATTCAGAGCCTGGAAACAGCCCCACTAACCAGCGATGGGTGCCAATGGGCGGGCAGGTCACTCCTTTCCCAGACACGACATGCAAACCCTCCCAGCCGAGATGTCATGTGACCGGAAATATCTTCTATTCCATGCCCCTGACTCCTCAATACCAGTGACAGACACTTAAAAATGCTTCCAGCTGGACACTCAGAGTCTCAGAAGAAACCTTGGTTATCGAAAGTTTGGTATCAGTGCCACCTCCTGTCACTCTTCTCCAGGGTCTCCATCCTGGTCCTTGCCGCCCAGCCCCCAGAGTGTTGCATGCAGTCAAGATCTTTAGGGATGCAGGATGGGAGGCATGTTCGCTTTCCATGCATGTTACTCTGAACTCTGCCTACCATCTCACAGCTCTCGGGGGTGCTCGCAGCTCCTTCACAGCACTGGCCAGCTCATCTGGATTCTGCCCACATCAGGCTCATACTCCCTAATGAAGAAAATTAAAGTGGTTGCTTAAAAATGATGTAGCTTTGGCTGGGCGCCGTGCCTCACGCCCATAATCCCAGCACTTTCAGAGGCCAAGGCGGGGGGATCACCTGAGGTCAGGAGTTCAAGACCAGCCTGGCCAACATGGTGAAACCCTGTCTCTACTAAAAACACAAAAATTAGCTGGGTGTGGTGGTATACATCTGTAATCCCAGCTACTCAGGAGGCTGAGGCAAGAGACTCGTTTGAACCTGGGAGGTGGAAGCTGCAGTGAGCCGAGACCGCGCCACTGCACTCCAACCTAGGCAACAGAGTGAGATTCCATCTCAAAAAAAAAAAAAAAAAAAAAAAAAAAAAAAGAGACCGGGCGCGGTGGCTCATGCCTGTAATCCCAAAACTCTCTGGGAGGCCGAAGCGGGTGGACCACCTGAGGTCAGGAGTTTGTGACCAGCTTGGCCAACATGGTGAAACCCCATCTCTACTAAAAAATACAAAAAATTAGCTGGGTGTGGTGGCAGGCCCCTGTAATCCCAGCTACTCGGCAGGCTGAGGCAGGAGAATCTCTTGAACCCGCTAGACGGAGGTTGCAGTGAGCTGAGATCATGCTATGCATTCTAGCCTGGGCAACAGAGCAAGACTCCATCTCAAAAAAAAAAAGATGTAGGTTTAACAGCATGAATCCAAGGGTTATCAAAGCTTCTCTCACTTTGCCCATTCAAGAGGTAAGGCCCATTTCCATAAATTAAAAATTCCTTATAGGGGATGCACTTCAGAAGAGGAGCAAAGTACTCTCAGGCTGGGTGCGGTGGCTCACACCTGTTATCCTAGCACTTTGGGAGGCTGAAGTGGGCAGATCACTTGAGGTCAGGAGTTCAAGACCAGCCTGACCAACATGGTGAAACGCTGTCTCTACTAAAAATACAAAAATTAGCTGGGCATGGTGGCATATGCCTGTAATCTCAACTACTCAGGAGGCTGAGGCAGGAGACTAGCTTGAACCTAGGAGGAGAAGGTTGCAGTGAGCTGAGATCGCCTCACTGCACTCCAGCCTGGGCAACATGCGAGACTCTGTCTCAAAAAAAAAAAAAAAGTGCTCTGGATAACTTAATGGGCTTTCTGAGGCTTTGAAATTACTTGAAAAAAGGGCAGTGGCTATCATCCCTTACCCTGAAAGCCGATGCAGCAAGTGGCAAGTACTCATTTCAGAAAGGAGGTGGGTGCCTGGCACCAAGGCTGAAACCCTTTCCCGGGCAACACCCATGACTACTTTCTAGGCAGCATTTAGCACAAAAGCAGGTATGAACTCTGGTTACTCTTTGATATTCTTTTTCTTTAAAAATTTTTTTTTAGAGACAGGGTCTCACCGTGTTACTTAGTTTGGTATTGAACTCTGGGGCTCAAGCAATCCTCCTGCGTTGGTCTTCCAAAGTGCTGGGATTACAGGTGTGAGCCACCACATCCAGCAACACGATTTTCACTGACAGTGGAAATATTTCCCTTTACATAGGCAGTAAATCTGACCCACTGAGAACAGTTTTCCTCGGAATTAGCTCTCTCCCTCCCCCTCCTCCACTTTACCAAAACCCACCTACAGGATGTCCTGGAAGAAAGGAGTCAGAGGGGTCCTCTCTATGTCCCAGGTGTTGGCCTGTCCTGTTATTGGAATGCAAGGGTTATCTGGGCTTAGCTACAGAGCCCACCCTGAATACATGTGTTTTGTTTTCTTTTTTTCGACAGAGTCTTGCTCTGTTGCCCAGGCTCGATTGCAGTGGTGTGATGTTGGCTCACCACAACCTCAGCCTCCCGGGTTCAAGCGAATCTCCTGCCTCAGCCTCCCGAGTAGCTGGGAATACAGGCACGTGCCACCATGCCCGGTTAATTTTTGTATTTTTAGTAGAGACGGGGTTTCACTGTTGGCCAGGCTGGTCTCGAACTCCTGACCTCGTGATCTGCCCACCTCGGCCTCCCAAAGTGCTAGGATTACAGGTGTGAGCCACTACGCCTGGCCTTCTTTCTTTCTTTTTTTTTTTTTTCCCAGACAGGGTCTCTCTCTGTTGCCCAGGCTGGAGTGCAGTGGCACGATCACAGCTCTCACAGCTCACTGCAGCCTCGACCTCCTTGGGCTCAGGCGATCCTCCAATCTCAACCTCCCTAGCAGCTGGGACCACAGGCACACGCCACCATGTCCGGCAAATTTAAAAACTTTTTTGTAGAGACGGGTCTCCCTATGTTGCCCAGGGTCGTCCCAAACGCCTGGCCTCAAGTGATCCTCCCGTCTTGGCCTCCCAAAGTGTTGGGATTACAGGCGTGAGCCACCGTGCCCGGCCTTGTGTTTCTTTTTCTCTGCAATGGCGACTTCACGACTTACAAGTCCAAATGTGTCCCATAACACATCAAGGAACTTCTGGCATCTCCTATCGATCCTGCAGGGGCTTCTCAGACTATGGGGATTTTCTAGGCGTGGTTTGCCAAGGCCAAAGGTCTACAGAGTAACCCCGTCCCCACATGTTTTCAGCCGACTCCATGCCAGGCGTTTTACAGATCCCGAGACCACCTCTAAGCAAGACCCCTAACCGGAGTCGCCCCTCCGTCCCGAGACTCCTCGCCCCTCAATGCGTCACCCTTCTGAGCGCCCGGCCTATCTGGCCCCCGAGCGCAGCCTGTAACGCTCTCAGCCCCTGAAGCCTCCCGTTACGCGCCGTGCCCCCGGAGATGTGGCCGATGGGACCAGCGCCGGCCCTGGCTCCATTCGGGTCGCCCGCCTGGCCAGGCCTGGCCTCCAGCTTCCAGGCGCTGCCGTCACCCTCAGCCTTCCGGCCTCCCGCGGAAAGGCGGGCGCGAGGCATCCTGGGAGTCGCAGTCTGCGGTCGCTCACCTGCCCGCACCGAGGAGGCGGGGACGACGTGAGGAACTACAGCTCCCAGGGAGCCGCGCGCGGCGTTGGCGGGGCCAGGCTTCTGCCGGCGGCGGGCACGTTGCTAGGAGCTGCCCCAACGCCTCTCCCGGAAGAGGGCGCCAGGCTCAAAGGCCCTCTTGGGAACTGCCGGGATGCTTATAAGTTCCTCCTGCCCACTTCTGAGGGCTGACACGTGGCCAGCGCGGAGGCGTGAGAAACGTGTTGATATTGGGAGGTTGACGGGTGAATCCACAAATTCACCCGTGTTTATTCCACACCCCAAAGCTTGAGGGAAGTGACTCACCTGTTAATGATCCAATCAAAGCTGTATAGCCAGAATGAAACCCAATACTGTCGCCCCACAAAAAGATTAAGTCACATTTTTTTCTAGTATGTGCTAATTATGAATTTTATTAAGGTTTATTCAATGTCACAGAGGAAAGAACGGTTTGTAGTTTGGCTTACCCGCAGTGCTGTGACAGCAGGTCACAGCTGTCCAACCATGATCCATTCACATGCTCTGGCCCCATGCCCCTCGTCCTCCCACCCCTACCCCCACAGGACACTATTAAGCCAGGGCTGGCTAACAACATATGCTAAATGCATCTTCTCAGGTATGAACCAAACTCAAGCCACAACAGCAAAGGGGGAAAAAGGTAGCAAAGTAATTATGTGCTCCCAGGGCATACAGTCACTTAGTTGAATCCATAACAATTGGAAATAAAAAGGCATTTATGAAGTGTAGTCCACAGTCTGAATATGGAAGGTGGAAGATCACACATTTACTAATCTAAGAAACACTCAAAACATATTTTGGTTCAGAATTCTTAAAAATCCCCAATTTTCCATGATCTTCCCAAGACAACCAATGACCCACTTAAATTTAAGGCAAAAACACCCTTGAATCTAGGAATGTCCACATATGCAACAGCTAACATCTGGTAACTCTAGCAATGTTCCTTATATGTTTCTGTGTTTACTATCATGACCATAGGAAGAAGTACTGGAAAATTTAGTAAGTGTGGACAGTTAAAAGCAAAACACTGGCCGGGCGCGGTAGCTCACGCCTGTAATCCCAGCACTTTGGGAGGCCGAGGTGGGTGGATCACAAGGTCAGGAGTTCAAGACCAGCCTGGCCAACTTGGTGAAACCCCTTCTCTACTAAAAATACAAAAAAATTAGACGGGCATGGCGGCAGGCACTGTAATCCCAGCTACTCAGGAGGCTGAGGCAGAGAATTGCTTGAACCTGGGAGGCGGAGGTTGCAGTGAGCCAAGATTTCGCCGCTGCACTCTAGCCTGGGTGAAAGAGCGAGACAGCGTCTCCAAAAAAAAAAAAAAAAAAAAAAAAAAGCAAAACCCCACCACCATCCGTATTTTAAAATAAAAAGTCGTTTTAGTCAATTACAGTGTGACTTGTTCTAATCCTCCAAGAATGGAGTAGTAAATAAACAGCAGAAATGACTTCCCTGCATTATTTCATGAAGATGATCAAAACCTTTATCTAAGTCAGAACATCAACAAGACTCTTGGTCTCAGGTCATCAATTTCCTGGCACTCCTCTCTCTAGCTGCAGTAGCAGCTACTGCTTGAAGACAACCTATATATCCCAGGCATACCCTCTACATGTATAAAAAGATGTGCAGGTGTTACAGACCACCTACACCTAATTCACTTCCTTTCTAATAAGATGGATGGAGTAACTCGGAAAAGGGAGAGGATGGATTTTGAGCCGCAGTTGTCTAAAGAATTATTGATTCACAGGGATCTCAAAGATTATGCATTTGAAGAGTTTTATTTCTCCACCCAAAACCCTGCAGTGAAGAAAACCCAAGAATTAAGATGTAACATATTGGCTGGGCGAGGTGGCTTGTGGCTTATGCCTGTAATCCCAGCACTTTGGGAGGGGTGGGGGGAGTGGGGGTGCGGATCACCTGGCCAACATGGTGAAACCCCATCTCTGCTCAAAATACAAAAATTAGCTGAGCGTGATGGCAGGTGCCTGTAATCCCAGCTACTCAGGAGGCTGAGGTGGGAGAATTGCTCGAACCCGGGAGGTGAAGATTGCAGTGAAGTCGAGATCGCACCATTGCATTCCCGCCTGGGTGAGAGCGAGACTCCGTCTCAAAAAAAAAGTAACGTGTTGGCCCAGCGCAGTAGCTCACTCCTGTAATCCCAACCCTCTGGGAGGTCTGAGGTGGGAGGATCACCTGAGGCTAGGAGTTCATGATGGGCCCAAGGCAACATAGCCACACCCTATCTCCAAAAATAAAAAAATAAAAAATTAGCCAGGTGTGGTGGTGTGCACCAGTAATCCCAGCTTAGAGGAGGCCAAGGCAGGAGGATCACTTGAGCCCAAGAGTTGGTGGCCAAAGTGTGCTACAATCACACCACTGCATTCCAGCCTGGGTGAGAGTGAGACCCTCATGGGGTGGAAAAAAAAAGATCTAACATGTTAACTTTAGGAACTATAAAATGCCTTCAGGTGTATGTAATCTGAAATTACAAGTGGTGACTTCTCAGAAAGCCTATGAACATAGTGAATGTTGTAATGTTCTGAAGATAAGCTGATACTTAGTACTGATATGTTCTAAAGACAAGAACATGAGGGCCCCAAAGGCTGTGTCATCAGCTCTGCTTTGAGGTCACTAATTTTTAAATACAGAGCATAAAGTAGAACTCCAAACACTTGGGCAAGAAGAATCCATTGCAAATAGCCAACACATTTCTATTAAACCTCACATTTTCAATTTCGTATTTGGTTGAGAATACTTTTTTTAAAAAGGCTTAAATCAGTATTATCTAACACACAAAAAAAATCTCATTAATTCTCCTCACTCTGGGCCAGGTGCTGTGGCTCACACCTATAATCTCAGCACTTTGGGAGGCTGAGGTGAAATGATCGCTTGAGCCCAGGAGTCTGAGACCAGCCTGGGCAACATGGCAAAACCCCGTCTCTACAAAAAAAATAGAACAAATTAGCTGGGCGTGGTGGCACGTGCCTGTGGTCCCAGAGACTCAGGAGACTGAGGAGGGAGGACCATTTGAACCCGGGAGGCAGAGGTCACAGTGAGCCAAGATCCCACCACTGCACTCCAGTCTGGGTGACAGAGTGATACCCTGTCTCAAAAAGATAAAAATAAAATTCCTACTCAGTAATTTTGGAGAAGACAAGGTTAAAATGTATCTTTGTACTTGTGAAAATGGCTCACAAAATTTTGAATCCAACAGACCCAAACTTGTCAGTGGCAGTCTAGTGTGGTAGAGAGCAAATTGCACTTGCCACTTCCTTTAAGGTACAGCCAACAGATGTGTACCAAGTACTTCCAAGGACTCCTAAAGTGACTGGAGCCACTCACAACTATTGCTACAACTGCAGTAATTACAGCTGATTTACAGCTGTCCACTCAGGCAGGTATCACTCCTTCCTTTTTTGTTCTTAGTGTTGCCTAAATCTAATAAACCTCTATTCTAAATTTCTTCATAATTTAAACCTATGTTTAATTGTGTGGCATATTTTTTCTCTCTTAATAGTACAAATCAGTGAGGTTTACTCTATCTTTATTCTTGATTATATTGAACAAAGTTCAAGACAGAACATTCCAATATTAATAAAAATAGCATCAAATGTCAGATTTAGATTTTATTTATTTTATTTTTTTGAGATGGAGTCTCACTCAGCCACCCAGGCTGGAGTGTAGTGGCACCATCTTGGCTCACTGCAACCTCTACCCCCCAGGTTCAAGCGATTCTCCTGCCTCAGCCTCCTGAGTAGCTGGGACTACAGGTGTGCGCCACCACCATGCCCAGCTAATTTTTGTATTTTTTTCAGTAGAGACGGGGTTTTACCATGTTGGCCAGGATGGTCTCAAACTCCTGACCTCAGGTGATCCACCTGCTTCGGCCTCCCAAAGTGCTTGGATCACAGGCGTAAGCCACCGCGCCCGGCCCCAGATTTAGATTTTAAATAAAACGTGAGATACTGGGTCAAAGGGGGCTCTGCAGGTCGATGATCTCCTCAAACCTGCAAAGATATCCCATCTATGCAACTGGATTAGGGGGGTGTCATTCCAAACACCCTCAGATCCTGCCCAGATATTCATCTGTGAACAAGGTATTTCAAAACTAATTTTGAAACAATTCTACATCTAGCAGGTCAGTTTATCATTTTCCAGAATCTGAACTACTGTCAAGATAGACTCAAGTGAGATTAACACAGGGTTAATCTTCAATCTTAACACAATTATCAATTAGTTCTCCCAGTGGAAAGATTAAGGCTTTTATCAACATGTAGCATTTCTGCTGTAACCTATAAGTCTCATATTATCAGTTCCCCAGGATAGATAGATATTATGTCAGGTCCCAAGATAGGAGTTATATTTCCATGGAATTAAGCCATATTCTCAGGACTGATTCTAGAACAGCTGGTTGGTTTCATGAGGCATATAGCGTAGATTAAAAAAAAAAAAAACCAAAGTGACTTACATTGACTTTAAGAAAAAATTAATTAAGATGTATTTAACCTTTAAATATAGAATGATTGTGTAAATTAGATTTCAACTGAAAGGACAATTAGTGATTCAGAGAAAGCTCCTAGAAATAAACTGAAAACAAAGCCATACATAGAGTCAGAAATAGAACCTACGGAACTTCCATTTTTCTAACTATATTTTTTTGTGTTTGTTTTCTCCCAGTTGTTAAAAAAAAAAAAAAAAAAACCTCACAGTTTCAATGATTATATTTTCTGAACCAAAAATCAGAACACATGGTTTGTCTCAAAGGGTTTTTCTGTGCTACGTCTGGGAGTGAGGTGATCTCAGTGACATTTTTTTTAATGCCAAATACAGTAACCTCCAAGCTTTTAATGGCTTATGCCAAGATGACAGAATATGTGAAATCTGATTGTTTGAGTTACACTCTGCACTCCAAAGTTACAACAGTGCCACAGCTGAGAGGTCTCCCTATACTTCCTACTGTGACAATTGAGCGATCCTTCAATGGAAAATTCCTAATTACACGAGACAATGGTCCTACAGTAGGCCCATGCGGAGTAAGTTCCCTCGTTGGAAAAATGCTAGCATGAATAGTTTGATAAACGCAATCCATCAGCAAAGGAGAGCAAGCAGGCAGAGACTGTGCCAAGCAGAAACTCATTCGCATCAAGTTTTCCAATAAGTTTCCTTCCCCCAGTCCCTTTTCTTCAATCCTGCTTTTAAGCCAGGCCCCAGGGTAAGTCTGGTAGAACACTGAGAAGGAAAGCTTGGAAGGGTTCTACACCACTTCAAAAATACCTTTGCTTAAAAACACTTATATAGCCAGTGATTAGCAATTAAAATGTGAAAATAATCAACTACTTAGTAGTTAAATTCTGCTAATTATCAAAAGTCATAGTCTACTGGGATCAGCAGCATTACAAAAGGAAGTCATATCGCATTTCTTAAGCTTTTTCTGAATGGTTTAACAGGTCTCTTTCAGTGTTAATTGCACTTAAAACATCTGCTTTTTTTCATTTAATCTCTGAAATCTGTTCATTTTTTTCCCTCCATTTATAAAAAGGGGTCAATTTATCATTTGCTCCATAGCTATTTGAATTCAAAAAAGATTCCACACAGATTTGAGTTGCACAAAGGCGCTTTCTGGAGCAGATTAAACTTGTCCTTGTGACACTTCAGAGCTTGGACTGCAGTGACTTCAGGTGCTTGTAAGATTCGTGGACCTGTGGGGAAAGGAGAGAGAAGAACTACTAATAAAGAGTTTGCCATGTTAAATAGTATACTGTTTGTTTGTTTGTTTTTTTGAGACTGAGTCCTGCTCTGTTGCTCAGGCTGGAGTGCAGTGGCACAATCTTGGCTCACTACAGCCTCTGCCTCCCAGACTCCAGCGATCTTCCCACCTCAGCCTCCCGAGTCGCTAGAACTACAGGTGTGTGCCATGACACCTGGCTGCTACTATTTGTATTTTTTTGTAGAGATGGGGGTTTACCATGTTGGCCAGGCTGGTCTAGAACTCCTCAATTCAAGTGATCCACCCACCTCAGCCTCCCAAAGTGCTAGGATTACAGGTGTGAGCCAGTGCCCAGCCTGTGGTTGTTTCTGAAGAGTCCTTATCTTTTAGAGCTATGCATTGAATTATTTATGGATAAAATTATCTGATGTCTTAGTTTTTTTTTTTTTTGAAACGGAGCTTCGCTCTTGTTGCCCAGGCTGGAGTGCAATGGCATGGTCTCGGCTCATCGCAACCTCCGCCTCCCAGGTTCAAGCAATTCTCCTGCCTCAGCCTCCCGAGTAGCTGGGATTATAGGCATGCGCCACTGCGCCCGGCTAATTTTATATTTTTAGTAGAAACAAGGTTTCTCCATGTTGGTCAGGCTGGTCTCAAACTCCCGACCTCAAGTGATCCACCTGCCTCGGCCTCCCAGAGTGCTGGGATTACAGGTGTGCATCACTGAGCCTGGCCCTGATGTCTTATATTTATTTCAAAATAGTCCCCAGGAGGAGGGGGATGAAGGTTCAGATGAAACACAACTAGCCACGAGTTGATAGTCATTGCTGCTAGACAAAGGGTGTACCAAAGAGCACTATGGAATTCTCTTTTTGTATATTTTATTCTATTTGTGTGTGTGTGTGTGTGTGTGTGTGTGTGTGTGTGTGTATATATATTTTTTTTTTGAGATGGAGTTTTGCTCTTGTCACCCAGGCTGGAGTGCAATGGCACGAACATGGCTCACTGCAACCTCCGCCTCCTGGGTTCTCCTGGGTTCAAGCTGAGGCAGGAGAATTCCCGAGTAGCTGGGACTACAGCCGTGCACCACTACCACCCGGCTGTTTTTTTGTATTTTTAGTAGAGACTGGGTTTCACCATTTTAGCCAGGCTAGTCTCGAACTCCTGACCTCAGGTGATCTGCCCACTCGGCCTCCCACAGTGCTGGGATTACAGGTGTGAGCCAATGTGCCTGGCCTGTATATATTTTTAAATGTTCAATTCGTTATCAAAAATTGAAATTGATTAAGACCCTGGTTACTGTGGGAACAACCCAATTCCCTTCTGAACCTGTTGCTCAAATAAAGTGACCGTCAGAAGTGGCCATGGTACTTTCAGAGCTTTCACAGATAAATCCCCTTCCAGAGGCCTTTCCTGCTTCAATATTTAAGTGAAGACTTTAAAAAAGGTGCAGAGACACTGGATTTTTACCTCTGCTTTGTTCAGTGGGGAGTTCTTAGCCCACTCAAACAAGTTTTCATACACATTCCCATCATAGCGGCCAAGCACAGAGCCAAGTGTCACATCCTGAAAATCAAATGCATCAACCAAAGCAACAGCATCTGAGCGAATCAGAGTGAGTAACTCCTTTACACGCTGGTTTACTTGCGTAATCTGAGGCTCTGTCATGATGCTCCCCTAAAAGAGACCAAAATAAGTAAATAAAACATATATATGTATATAGATAGACATAACTATATGCATATACAGCTATAAAGCAGATGACAATTATTTTTTTCTTTTTTTTTTTTTTGAGACTGAGTTTCACTCTTGTTGCCCAGGCTGGAGTGCAATGGTGTGATCTTGGCTCACCGCAATCTCCGCCTTCCGGGTTCAAGCGATTCTCCTCCCACGGCCTCCCAAATAGCTGGGATTACAGGCATGCGCCAGCACGCCTGGCTAATTTTGTATTTTTAGTAGAGATGGGGTTTCTCCATGTTGGTCAGGCTGGTCTCAAACTCCTGACCTCAGGTGATCCACCCGCCTTGGCCAAAGTGTTGGGAATTACAGGCATGAGCCACTGTGCCTGGCTATTTTTCCTTTTTTTTTTTTTTGAGACAGAGTCTTGTTCTGTCGCCCAGGCTGGCGTGCAGTGGTGCCATCTTGGCTCACTGCAACCTCTGCCTCCAGGGTTCAAATGACTCTCATGCCTCAGCCTCTCTAGTAGCTGGGATTACAGGCGTGCACCACTGCACCCGGCTAATTTTTGTATTTTTAGTAGAGACAGGGTTTCACCAGGCCGGGCTGGTCTTGAACTCCTGACCTCAAGTGATCACCGTACCCGCCTTGGGCTCCCAAAGTGCTGGGATTACAGGCGTGAGCCACCGTGCCCGGCCAACAATTATTTTTCTTAAAACAACAACAACAAAAGACTTATACTTAGAAAATACTGACCTGAAGGAAATCCCCCGCGTTCTGACTGATTCCATACAGAGAATACAGCAGACATAAATTCCTTAAGACAGCTTGAATGGCTTTATCTTGAATTTTGAGGAGTTTTTCTGAAAAGAGCTTAACTACCACATAGTGGCAATGTGCCTAAGATTAAAAAGAAAACACCAGAGTTTGAGAACCTTGGAAAAAGATTCAATACACAGTGACTACGGTTTCTGTATCAGAAAATGCGGGATGCTAGGGGCAGGGAAGGGGAAAAAGAGAGAACTACCACTGACCTCACTTGCTCGAACAAGGTCAACAGAAGTTAGGTTCCACGCTACCTCCTTGCTTTTTCTGTGAATCACTTCTTTCTGAAGGTTTTTTGCAGCAATTTCTACTAGTCTGTTAAGACACAGATTGGAGGTCTGAGGAAATGATCGACAGTATTCACGCCCTTCTTGTCATCTGTCAGGGCCCCAGCCCCACTGCTGCGTATTCCAGCTCTTGAGGGAGAGCTCACCTGGCTGCACGGAGTTTATATGCTTCGGTTAGGCTTTCCGGGCTGTGGATATCCACCATGGTTGGCCAGACTGCTACCTGCTGTGGCTGGATGCGTTGACTGGGCAGGTCGTTCAAATAGGACACCATGCCACACACCAACTTTCCTGAGTGCACCTGGTCATAGCTTTTCATCAGGAACCTAAAAGTCACCAGTAAACATGCTTTTAGTAACTCTACTTTTTTTTTTTCTTCGAGATGGAGTTCCGTTCTTGTTGCCTAGGCTGGATGGGGTGCAATAGCCGGATCTCAGCTCACTGCAACCTCCTCCTCTCGGGTTCAAATGAATGATTCTCCTGCCTCAGCCTCCCAAGTAGCTGGGACTACAGGCACCTGCCACCATGCCTGGCTAATTTTTAATATTTTGTTTTTTTAGTAGAGACAGGGTTTTATCATGTTGGCCACGCTGGTCTCTTAACTCCTGACCTCAAGTGATCCACCTGGCTTGGCCTCCCAAAGTGCTGGGATTACAGGAGTGAGCCACCACACCTGGCCTTTTTTTTTTTTTTGATGGAGTTTTCGCTCTTGTTGCCCAGGATGGAGTGCAATAGTGCAATCTTGGCTCACTGCAACCTCCGCTTCCCAGGTTCAAGCGATTCTTCTGCCTCAGCCTCCCAAGTAGGCTGGGATTACAGGCATGTGCCACCATGCCTGGCTAAATTTTTTGTATTTTTTTAGTAGAGACAGAGTTTCACCATGTTGGTCAAGCTGGTCTTGAACTCCTTACTTCGTGATCTGCCCACCTCAGCCTCCCAAAGTGCTGGGATTACAGTCATGAGCCACTGTGCCCAGCCCAGTAACTCTATCCTTGATACAACTTCAAGCTATGTAACAGGTGCTTCATACTCTCTATCCTCACCACGAAATAAAAACCGTGAGTCAGGATGGAAGGCAAAAGTATACCTTTCAGGAACAAATATATATATATGGTGAAGAAAAACCATGGGAACAAGAACCTAGGAAAAGGACTAGAACATTCTTATGAACAGATGGGAGGAATTGTGGATTTGACTCTCACCTAGCCGTCTGGAGCATCATGACAGTGTTTTCTCCCTCAAAGGTACAGCTTGGGGTGAAATTGACATAAATATTTGGAAGACCACTGCAATGAGAATAGCCATGCCCACCACAAGCCATCCGACATGCTTCGATGCCAGTGTTTGCAGTCCAGGAGGTGAAAGCCTTCAGTCCGGCGGTGAGGGCATGAAGCTGAGAGGACAAGCACAAATCTGTCAGGACATTTGTGGTGCTGAGAGCCCGAGAACCAATGAGAAAACACACCCCTCCTCTAACATCTTGGCCACTGTCAAAACACAGCTGCCGCACATGCAAACTGAAGAAGCGCAGCTGTCCGACTGGCCAGAAGAATGCAGAACACTACCCATGCCCATCTAAGCTGTTCTACTTGGCTAAACATTCACCACTTACATTTCCTTGATTAACAAATAATCAACATGGTACAGTATTTCTGATAACACTAAAAATACTTAACAACAAACCCCACAGATCTTCATATCTGATCTACTTTCAACCAGAAGAAGTTCTCAGAATACATAATTCTTTTCAGGAAATCCCAACATTTAGTTATCTCTGGACATCATCCAACAGGCAACCATGAAACAGAAGGGTGCCCACGAGTGAATGAGACCTAATTCATACCTCAGGCAGTTCACTCAGGTCCCCTTGCCCAATGCCTTCGTTAATCCGGTGATAGGTCTCCTTCATGTATGCACCCACAAACTGGAAGGCATAGGCAGTGGCCAGGAGTGGAAAGAGTTTATACTGCTGGGTTTGAAAATCCAAAATCTGCGGTTCTGGTTCACTACATGACATAGAAAAAGAAAAAAATAGTAAGGAAATGTTTATACAGAACTTTCTATATGCCAGGTTCTAATCTAAGCACTTGGTATTTTAACTTATTTAGTCCTCAGAAGGGCACTGTGAGGTAGTTACTATTACTATCTCCATTTTACAAATGGGAAACTGAGAGGTTAAGAATCTGCCTGAGGTCACACAGCTCATACATGGCAGGTCTTAGATTTAAATTGAGGCTTTTTTTTTTTTTTAACGATGCAGTCCCCCTCTGTCACCCAGGCTTTGGTGCAGTGGTGCGATCTTGGCTCACTGCAAACTCCGCCTCCCAGGTTCAAGCGATTCTCTTGCCTCAGCCTCCCACAGTGCTGGGATCACAGGCATGAGCCACAGTGCCTAGGCTATTTGGCTCCCTAAGACTATGCTGTAATTACCTTGTACTGCATAGGCTGACAGAATTTTCTGGCTGCAAAGTCCATATCTGTCCTAGTCTTTCCAGTATGACTAAGAAAACCGTAGCTCATAGCAACATACAAAACCAACGCTAGTCAAGCTAATAAGAAGGCAATGCTGAAAAGCTCTGCTCACCAGATGGCTGAATACACTGTATTTTGACCACAATCTTGGAGAAGACCCAATGGATGGTGTTAAATATTTTGAAGTGTAAGAATTAGCAAGGGTCTGATTGTATCAATTCCTTTATTCCTTTTTAAAAGTGTAATTATTATTATTATTTTTTGAGATGATGTCTCTAACACCCAGGATGGAATGCAGTGTTGTGATTTTGGCTCACTACAACCTCCACTTCCTGGGTTCAAGTGATTCTCCTGCCTCAGTCTCCCGAGTAGCTGGAATTACAGGCACCCGCCACTACACCCAGCTAATTTTTGTATTTTTAGTAGACGTGGGGTTTCACCTTGTTGGCCAGGCTGGTCTCGAACTCCTGACTTCAAGTGATCCACCCTCTTTGGCCTCCCAAAGTGCTGGGATTACAGGCGTGAGCCACTGCGCCTGGCCTTAAAATTTAATTAATTTTTAATTTTTTTGAAAATAGACCAGCCTGGCCAACATGGCGAAATCCCGTGTCTACTAACAATACAAAAATTAGCCAGGCATGGTGGCGTGCGCCTGTAATCCCAGCTACTTGGGAGGCTGAAACAGGAGAATCACTTGAACCCAGGGAGGCGGAGACAGCAGCAAGCTGAGATCGCGCCACTGCACTCTGGTCTGGGCAACAGAGTGAGAATCCATCTCAAAAAAAAAAAAAAAAAAAGAAAATAGAGACAGGGTCTCACTATCTCACTATGTTGCTCAAGTTGGCCTCAAACTCCTAGGCTCAAGTAATCTTCTTGCCTCGGCCTCCCAAAGTGCTGGGATTACAGGTGTGAGCTACCACACCTGGCCAGTTTCTTTATTCCTTAAGAGTAAAAAGAGTATCAGGGAGCATCAGTGAAAGGCAGTTGTAGGAATAAACTGTGGCCATGAATGCAAAAGGGAAACAAATTTAATGTCACTTTCACCACGCACAATTTATAGCTGCTAGTAGTAATCAGAACTTTCAAATTGCCTTTAGTGTGTTGAACATTTCACTTATAAAGTTCAAGTAATATTATTACTACTTTTCTTAAAAGGTTAAACATAATAAGGTGGGTATTCTCTTTTTTTCTTTTTTGGCAGTCACTGATTATAGCAAGGGTGGTTATTTCTATCTTTCCTCTTAAGAAAAGGAAGCCTAGATACAAAATTACAGGCCCAGTTATCACCCTAGGCAATTTTGCAGTGCCAGTGCATCTTCTGTATTGACATCTGGGAATTCTGGGATGTGAATGGGGTAAAAACTAGGCCTTCGGTACTGAGCCCATCTAGGACCCTGCCCTTACCCTGGCTTGATTTCAGACTGGTGCCTCACAGCGCTGTATCGGATGGCAATGGTGCATGCCTTAGACAGAGCCCGAGCAGCTTCTCCCACAAGGAAGGACCTGACAAACACCATGGTCCCGTAAGTCAGCTTGTTACTCAGCGGTTTCACATACGTGCCATCAGGCTTCACCTGGAAGAAGAACGTGGAACTGATACTTCCTTCTTTTAAGCCCAAGAAGCAGTTCAGTGGTTCTCAAAGTGTGGTCCCTGGAATAGCAGCATCAGCATCACCTGGCAACTTGCATGAAATACTACATCTTAATCCCCACCCTGACCAACTGAATCAGAAACTCCAGGGTAGGGCCTAGCAATCTGGGCTTTAACTGGCCTTCCAGGTGATTCTAACGCCTGCAAAAGTTTGAGAATCATTGGTTTAGCAAATCAAAATATGTCCTTCGACACTGCTAACTGTTTCTGATTTCACTGTCACAGTAAAAGAAGCATCAGAGTGGGCGTGATGGCTCATGCCTGTAATCCCAGCACTTTGGGAGGCCGAGGAGGACAGATCAAGAGGTCAGGAATTCGAGACCAGCCTGACCAACATGGTGAAACCCCATCTCTACTAAAAATACAAAAATTAGCTGGGTGTGGTGGCACGTGCCTGTAATCCCAGCTACTCAGGAGCTGAGACAGGTGAATCGCTTGAACCTGGGAGGCAGAGGTTTCAGTGAGCCGAGATTGCGCCACTGCACTCTAGCCTGGGTGACAGAGCAAGACTCTGTCTCAAAAAAAAAAAAAAAAAAAAAATGCTGGGCGCGGTGGCTCACACCTGTAATCGTAGCACTTTGGAAGGCCGAGGCAAGAGGGTCCCCTGAGGTCAGGAGTTTGAGACCAGCCTGGCCAACAGGGTGAAACCCCATCTCTACTAAAAATACAAAAAAATTAGCTGGGTGTGGTGGCACATGCCTGTAATCCCAGCTACTTGGGAGGCTGAGGCAGGAGAATCGCTTGAACCCAGGAGGTGGAGGTTGCAGTGAGCCAAGATCACGCCACTGCACTCCAGCATGGGTGACAGAGTCTTTCTCTCAAAAAAAAACAACAAAAAAACAGGGCATCAGAAGGAAAAATGCATTATTACCTCCTTTTTTTTTTTTTTTTTTTTTTTTGAGACAGAGTCTCGCTGTGTTGCCTAGGCTGGAGTGCAGTGGTGTGATCTCGACTTACTGCAACCTCTGCCTCCTGGGTTCAAGCGATTCTCCTGCCTCAGCCTCCTGAGTAGCTGAGATTACAGGCGTGTGCCATCACACCCGGCTAATCTTTGTATTTTTAGTAGAGACGGGGTTTCACCGTATTGGTCAGGCTGGTCTTGAATTCCTGACCTTATGATCTGTCCTCCTTGGCCTCCCAAAGTGCTGGACTACAGGCATGAGCCACCGCACCCGGCCTTATTCCCTTCTTTTATGAGACGGAGTCTCACTCTGTTGCCAAGCTGGAGTGCAGTGGCGCACGATCTCTGCTCACTGCAACCTCCGCCTCCCGGGTTCAAGCGATTCTCCTGCCTCAGCCTCCTGAGTAGCTGGGACTACAGGTGCGCACCACCACACCCAGCTAATTTTTTTGTATTTTTAGAAGAGACGGGGTTTCACCATGTTGGCCAGGATGGTCTCCATCTCTTGACCTCATGATCTTCCCGCCTCGGCCTCCCCAAGTGCTGGAATTACAGGTGTGAGCCACCGCACCCAGCCTTTTTTTTTTTTTTTTTTTTTTGAGACAAGGTCTCACTGTCATCCAGGCTGGAGTACAGTGGCGTAATCACAGCTCACTGCAGCCTCGGCCTCCCAGGCTCAAGTGATCCTCCCACCCCAGTCTCCCAAGTAGCTGGGACTACACACGTGTACCACCATACTCAGCTAGATTTTTTTACTTTTTGTAGAGATGGGTTCTCACTATGTTGCCCAGACTGGTCTTGAGCTCCTGGGCTCAAGTCATCCACGCACTCAGCCTCCCAAAGTGCTGGGATAACAGGAATATGCCAGTGTGCCCAGCTGTTATTACCTTCTAAAAGAACAGACCATTCTAACCCTATTGTGAGCAACAGCCACTGCAACCCCACTGTTTGGTGCCTCTGCTTCTATTTTCTATCAAAACGTACCTGGGCATACTTCATCAGCATGTTTTCTCTGGGAATACGATAGTTGTCCATTTTGAGGTAGCCATTGTCTATCTCATCATAACCAAATTTGGGACCGATGTCACCAACGGTAATTCCTACCACAGATGAAAGGACAGTCACGAGATGTTTATGCTCTGGAATTTCTGGCTTTTGCTCCGCCTCTTCAGTTGGGCACTCTATCTTTTGCAGAAGAAAGTGCTCAGTTTCATTTTCATCTCAACATCAGATGAACAGTTCTTACCTGGCAAAGGCTTATGGGTCCCAATTTCACGAATAGGTACGATAAAGGCATGTAATCCATAGCCTTTCCCCTTAGTGATGAGCTGGGCAAGAACTATTGCATGATTTGAAGTCTTTCCAACTGTAATATCAAAGAGAACAAGGGAGAGGTGAGCAAACGTTCATACATTTTTAAAGGGTAGAAAAAAGAAGAAAGAATATGTTAAATCTAACACTAGACTAAACCAATAGTATGTGTCCAGAAAGCCTTTCTGCTAACAGTATCACACCTAGCTTTCAGAAAGAAATTCCCTTAAGCTAATAGTTATTACTTTCTTTTCTACTTATTTCTCATGCATTTACATAGAGAAAATTTTAGGATAAAAATAAGAATATTAATTTAAACTACTTCCTTGTTATCCCTTAAGGCAGTGCTGTCCAAAACAGTAATCACTAGCTACATGTGGCTTCTTACATATAAATTATAAATAAATAAAATATATAATGTGAATAACAAAATCCTTCGACCACTAACTGTATTGGAAATATATATTCCAAGATAATAACTCAGAATGGAATAAGAAGATATAAAAGTTTCGGGTCAGCTGGGCACAGTGGCTCGCGCCTGTAATTCAGCACTTTGGGAGGCCGAGGCGGGCAGATCAGAGGTCAGGAGTTTGAGACCAGCCTGGCCAACATGATGAAATCCCATCTCTACTAAAAATACAAAAATTAGCTGGGCGTGGTGGCATGCTCCTGTAGTCCCAGCTACTCAGGAGGCTGAGGCAGGAGAATCGCTTGAACCCAGAAGGTGGAGGTTGCAGTGAGTGGAGATCACACCACTGTACTCCAACCTGGGTGACACAGTGAGACTCCGTCTCAAAAAAAAAAAAGTGTGTGTTAAAACTGTTTAAATTTTTTTCTTTTTTTTTTAAGAGCAGGGTTTCACTCTGTCACCCAGGCTGGAGTGCAGTGGCACGATCACAGATAGTAGCTCACTGCAGGCTTGAACTCTTGGGCTCAAGTGCCTCCCACCTCAGCCTCCTGAGTAGGACTACAGGTCTACAGGTATGTGCCACTATGCCTGGCTTTACACACACACACACACACACACACACACACACACCCCCCTACCTCTCTGTCTACATACACACACCACACACACATATATTTGTTTGTTGGGTTGTTTTTGAGACAAAGTCTTGCTGTGATGCCCAGGCTGGAGTGCAATGGTGCAATCTTGGCTCATTGCAACCTTCCTGGGTTCAAGTCATTCTCCTGCCTCAGCCTCCCAAATAGCTGGGACTACAGGTGTGTGCCACCACACCCAGCTAATTTTTGTATTTTTAGTAGAGACGGGGTTTCAGCATATTAACCAGGCTGATCTTGAATTCCTGACCTCAAGTGATCCGCCCACCTCAGCCTCCCAAAGTGTTAGGATTTCACCACCAAGCCTGGCCGACATTATCATAAAAGCTCTACATTCTAAGCAAAATCTCATGACGAACCTTCAAAACATCCAATAAATGCTGAAAAATTCACTTACGCCCACCAGGCCACCATTTAATGGAGGTCACAGTAGGACTGTTGAGAATGAACTCCTGGGTTTCAGGGTCATATGTGGCTGTGGTTTCCAAGCCTCGAAGGTGAGTTCCTAAGGAGATAAATTACATTGACTTCAGTTAAGAGATGGGGAAAAAAATAGGCACAAGGAAAAATTTCCTGCACAGTCCTTTAAACTCTCATATCTCAGAGAAAAACAAAATCTAACAAAAAACACCTGTAGATGAGCTACAACTGGTTAATAACCAAGACACTGAATTTCCCACACTATCTGATGGTTTCCTATTAAGCTGAAAATCTAAGTGTCATGCATGTTCCATTTCTGTATTTAATTTGTTACATTTATTTACAGCAACTGAAAGAAAATATAAAGGCAACTTAGAATCACATTTTTAAGATCACAATATATGAATTTAACAGGGATGTTAACTGTCTTTTTAAACCCATCTCTGAGTTGCAAGTATGCCAATTTCAAGTCATATGTATTGTGTTAACCACACCAATTCAACATTCTTGAATTCCGTACTAATGAGAAGAATGAGATAACATGTGAGAGGAAGACATTTCAGCCAAAATTCTTATAAATTAAAAATGTATGGCTTTAGGAGGCCGAGGCGGGTGGATCACGAGGTCAGGAGATCGAGACCATCCTGGCTAACACGGTGAAACCCGTCTCTACTAAAAATACAAAAAATTAGCCAGGCCTTGTGGCGTGCGCCTGTAGTCCCAGCTACTAAGGAGGCTGAGGCAGGAGAATTGCTTGAACCCGGGAGGCGGAGGTTGCAGTGAGCCAAGATTGTGCCACCACACTCCAGCCTGGGTGGCAGAGCAAGACTCCATCTCAAAAAAAAAAAAAAAAAAAAAAAAAAAAAAAGGCCAGGCGCAGTGGCTCAAGCCTGTAATCCCAGCACTTTGGGAGGCCGAGGCAGGGGGATCATGAGGTCAGGAGATCGAGACCATCCTGGCTAAAGTGGTGAAACCCCGTCTCTACTAAAAATACAAAAAAAAAAAAAAATTAAAACTGGGCACAGTGGCTTACGCCTGTAATCCCAGCACTTTGGTGGGCCGAGGCGGGCGGATCACAAAGTCAGGAGATCGAGACCATCCTGGCTAAAACGGTGAAACCCCTTCTCTGCTAAAAATACAAAAAATTAGCCGGGCATGGTGGTGGGTGCCTATAGTCCCAGCTACTCGGGAGGCTGAGGCAGGAGAATGGCGTGAACCCGGGAGGTGGAGCTTGCAGTGAGCTGAGATCGTGCCACTGCACTCCAGCCTGGGCGACAGTACAAGACTCTGTCTCAAAAAAAAAAAAAAAAGTATACAAGTATAACCATTATTGGGGAAATGACCTGGAATGTGACTTTTAAAAATTCCTAAAGGTCCAATAATAAGGTCTCAGTTGACCCTACAGATTTCCAATGGCAGGCCTAACTTAGTCCTGCTGGTTCATTAATGTGGCGAGGAAGAGTTTCCAGTTTCTTATGTGTACTGGGATAGGATCTTATGTTT
Organism: Pongo pygmaeus; assembly: GCF_028885625.2. NCBI lineage: Eukaryota > Metazoa > Chordata > Mammalia > Primates > Hominidae > Pongo > Pongo pygmaeus. The sequence continues at coordinate 94,197,253 of NC_072392.2, forward strand.
TAAATCTTAACACAAATATACCAAAATTATTTGAAAAGAGTCATAGAAAAATGTTCTAGGTGGCAGTCTCTACAAAAATACTGTACTAAAGCAAACGTTGGGAACCTTTTACCAATCTGCTTTCATAACGCTTAGACCTCATTAAACGCACTTTGAAACATTTAGAAGCTTCCAAGTTGAATAACCAACTTATGTGCAATCCACAACTTTCCCGAGTGGGAGTCAACAAATCAGACACAGACATCTTTCATCAAAGAAGCAGCTTTTACAGAAAAGCAGATAACATTAAACAGAACAGATAAGGACAAAATGTTTCCAAAAGCACAACTGAAACAAATAGTATTCCACTTGGAGTCTCATGAAAATCCTGTAAAATACTATTCAACACCAAATAAAAAGCAGCAGCTGTATAGAAATAAGGAGCAAGCAGCAAATACACACTAGACCAGTTTTTCTGAAACGTCAGAGCAGAAAAAGAGAAGCCAGAAGCAAATGAATGGCAAACACGGACCCAATTCAGAGAAGATACAAAGAGGAACAGCGGCCACCTCCAGCCCACCCAGGTGCATGAAGAAAGCAGGTGGGGGGTGGAAAGATCAATGAAAGGTGGAGATACAGAGTCTGAAACCAAATGCCTGCAAGTTCGGCTTATCTTGGTTTTTTCACTCTCCAGCCAAGTCACTTGCAGAACTACTGATTGACTCAAAGTACAAATAACTCCAAAATGTCACACACTTCAGTTATAAGCTACTCATTTCCCTCAAGCAAATCCAAGAGTACACAAACTATTATTTCTATTTCTTCTGGAATTTGTACTCATTAAGGTATCAGTAGTAAAGGTAATCAGATAGGAACGAAAAAAAAAACAGCTTCGGGTTGTATACGCACACAGATTCTATACAACCTCAGTAACACTGAAAAACCACTTGGTAAATAAGGCCTGATTTGCAATTCTTGACCCTCTGAAGGGGAACTATGGTATAAAAAGGACAATCATTTCATCACTATCACGGCCTTTAATTCCCACTCACCAAAGCAGTGTCTATACCAAAACCTGGACTCTGCAAAAAGAGCTCATTTAAACAGACCATAGAACATCGACACACCATCGATGGCACATGGTGGGCACTCCACACATGGTAAGCTCACAGGGGCCCACCCAACCCAGAAGGTAGACTGAATACTCCATACCATGACCCATCTCTGTCTGGGCATAAGTGCCAATGATCTCCAAGTTCCAGGCGGGCATGAAGAAGCGCTCCTGCTGCTCCGCAGTTGCCTGGTGAAGCAAGGTGGGCAGGAACATGCCCAAGTGAAGATCCAGAGGCTCAGGCCGCCCTCGGTGCACAAAACTTCGAGGAATTATCAAGGATGAGCATTTGAGAGAAGAGTCATCAGGTGTAAGAGAATCAGCAATTTAAATAGAGCAAGGGAAGGAGACAAAAAAACCTTAAGTATGAATTAGTTGCGTGCACTTAATCATAGATGGGAGCACTGTCCCTTTCTGTATTACTTTATAACTCTTGTTAATTTCCATTTTTCCTGAGTCAGCAAGGAGTACGAGGACAGGGATTGGTTACTGATTCCAAAGCCAATGCAGTACAAAACCACACGTGCAAGGCAGAGGATCCTAGCCCAGGAATTAAATCAAAGGAAATAAAGAAAATTTGAGAGGCCGGTGCAGTGGCTCACGCCTACAATCTCAGCACTTTGGGAGGCCAAGGCGGTCAGATCACCTTAAGTCAGGAGTTCGAGACCAGCCTGGCCAACATGGCAAAACCCCGACTCTACTAAAAATACAAAAATCAGCCAAGCATGGTGGCGCCAGCCAGTAGTCCCAGCTATTTGGGAGGCTGAGGTAGGCAAATCGCTTGAACCTAGGAGGCAGAGGTTGCAGTGAGCCGAGATCACGCCCACTGCATTCCAGCCTGGGTGACAGAGTGACACTCTGTCTCAAAAAAATAAATAAATAAGAGAGAATTGGCCAGGTGCAGTGGCTAACACCTATAATCCCAGCATTCTGGGAGGCCGAGGTGGGTGGATCACCTGAGGTCAGGAGTTCAAGATCAGCCTGGCCAACATGGTGAAACCCTGTCTCTACTAAAAATACAAAAATTAGCCAGGTGTGGTGGCGCACACCTGTAATCCCAGCTACTCGGGAGGCTGAGGCAGGAGAATTGCTCCAACCCAGGAGGCAGAGGTTGCAGTGAGCTAAGATCACACCACTGCATTCTAGCCTGGGCAACAGAGTGAGACTCCATCTCAAAAAAAAAAAAAAAAAAAAAAAAAAAGAGAGAATTTGTAAAGTTGTATAGGGCCAGGCGTGGTGGCTCACACCTGTAATCCCAGCACTTTGGGAGGCTCAGGCAGGCGGATCACTTGAGGTCAGGAGTTTGAGACCAGCCTAGCCAACATAGCGAAATCCCGTTTCTACTAAAAATACAAAAAAAAAGTCCGGGTACTGTGGCTCATGCCTGTAATCCCAGCACTTTGAAAGGCTGAGGTGGGCAGATCACCTGAGGTTAGGAGTTTGAGACCAGTCTGACCAACATGGTGAGACCCCATCTCTACTAAAAATACAAAATCAGTCGGGCATGGTGGCACATGCCTGTAATCCAAGCTACTTGGGAGGCTGAGGCAGGAGAAATGCTTGAACTTGGGAGGCGGTGGTTGCAGTGAGCCGAGATCACACTACTGCACTCCAGCCTGGGCAACAGAGCGAGACTCTGTCTCAAAAAAAAAAAAAAAAAAAAAAAGAAGAAGTTGTATAGAATGGAGAATTTGCTGGGTGTGGTGGCACGTGCCTGTAATCCCAGCTACTTGGGATGCTGAGGCAGAATCGCTTGAGAAGAATCGCTTAAGGCCAGGAGTTGGAGAACAGAGAATTTGAGTGGTACTGGTACAAGGATTTCCTCTGATGAGAAAGCGAGACAGTACATAGTAGTTCTCTCAGAGTGACAATATGACCCCCAGATTATAGTTTTTCCTCAATGCAACTTCAATAATGCTTCTAGGCTGGGATTTTTTTTCTGTTTTGTCCACAAAACATCCAGCGTAGAACCACATTCCTCACATAGCTCTGATCATTTCATTCAGATTCATCATATCAAATATTCGGCCATGCTCTACTGAAACAATTTAATACAAAAACTGACAGTGCTCTTCATCTCAATAATTTATTTCAGAAATTAAAAAAGACATGCAATTTCTAGTGAAGACCATAATAATGACAAGTTACAGATTCATGCATAAGCTCTCCGTGACAATTATACAGAAATTATCACTAATGATAATAAACATCTTAGCTTTATTAGTTTTAAATCCACTTTCTGGGGTCATTCTTTTCCACTTAAAACGTGCAGGGGACAGGATTCTGTGTGAATTTCTGCTAAGGATAGGAAGTCGTTCTATATGCCTTTGCATTTTCCCACATTACTGGTATTCTGTTTAATTGCCAGCTCCAAATCCGTCAACTCCATATTGCTCTTATCATTCTATGTGTCTTTGAAATGAGCATAAATGACGTTTCAGTTTTTAAATTTCTGTTTGTTCCTTGCAAGGTAGGGAGGAAAATAACCAGGGCACACTGCTCAGACAAGGGCTAATCAATCACTTCTTCCAATCTAGGGGCTGGGCTTTCAGCTAAGCAATCACACTTTAGAAAAAGAAAAATCAAAATATGTGTGACTGAATCCCTCATTTTACAGAGGAGAAGTTAAGGCTGAGATGGATTAAATGCCTTGCTCAGGGAAAAAAGATAATGGCAAAACAAGGACAAGAATCTCATCACCATGCGAGCTGAGCAAGGGGTAAACATGGACACGCAGAATGGAGTAACAGACACAGGGGCCAGGCACGGTGGCTCACGAATATAATCTCAGCACTTTGGGAGGCCGAGACAGGGGGATCACCTGAGGCTGGAGTTCAAGACCAGCCTGGTCAACAGGGTGAAACCCCATCTCTACTAAATATACAATAATCAGTTGGGCGTGGTGGTGGGCACCTGTAATCCCAGCTACTTGGGAGACTGAGGCAGGAGAATCACTTGAACCCAGGAGGCAAAAGTTGCAGTGAGCCACGATGGTGCCACTGCACTCCAGCCTGGGCGACAGAGACTCTGTCTCAAAAAACAAAAAACAACGAACAAAACAGACACTGGAGGCTCCAGAATGTGGGAGGATGGGAGGGGTATGAGGCCTGAAAAGTTACCTACTGGGTACTATGTTCACTATTTGGGCAATGGGTACTGCAAAATCCCAGACTTCACCATTACATAATATATACATGTAAGGAAATGGCACTTGTACCCCCTAAACCTATTTTTTAAAAAAAGAACCTTGTCACCTAGTCCTGTCTCCTAGCTGGGGAAATTATTGCACAAGCATAGCATGGACTAAGGACTGTGACTGCAGGCCAGGCGCGGTGGCTCACGCCTGTAATCCCAGCACTTTGGGAGGCCAAGGTGGGCGGATCATGAGATCAGGAGATCGAAACCATCCTGGCCAACAAGGTGAAACCCCTCTCTACTAAAAATACAAAAATTAGCCGGGTGTGGCAGCACCAGCCTGTAATCCCAGCTACTCGGGAGACTGAGGCAGAAGAATCCTTGAACCCGGGAGGCGGAAGCTGCAGTGAATGGAGATCACGCCACTGAACTCCATCCTGGCGATAGAGCAAGACTCTATCTAAAGAAAAAAAAAAGACTGTGACTGTAATGAAGATGCTAAAAAGACATGCTGAAAAAGCCAGGGCTGTCCTTGGAAGCCTTGAAAATGGAAATCCCACAAGGTGTCACCACTGGTAGAGACTCGGTGACGGGTTCACAGGGTTTCTTGGTACTATTTTTGTAACTTCCTATGACTCTACAATCATTTCAAAATTAAAAAAAAAAAAGGCCAGGCATGGTGGCTCACGCCTATAATCCCAGTACTTTGGGGGGCCAAGGTGGGCGGATCACTTGAGGTCAGGAGTTCGAGACCAGCCTGGGCAACATGGTGAAACCCCATGTCTACTAAAAATACAAAAATTAGCTGGGCGTGGTGGCAGGCGCTAGTTATCCCAGCTACTCAGGAGGGTGAGGCAGAATTGCTTGAACCTGGGAGGCGGAGGTTGCAGTCAGCCAAGATCGCGCCACTGCATTCTAGCCTGGGGGACAGAGCAAGACTCCATCTCAAAAAAAAAAAAAAAAAAAAAAAAAAATTAATAGCGGATATCCCAAGAAAAACACATTCATGGGATGAGAGTGCCTTTCACTCAAACAGAAATATCAACTGTCCCCAGCCTTTTGAGTACCATCTAGGAAGACAAATCAATGTGCACTTAGAACTTGGAAGGCAAAAACTGAGTTAGGACTGAAACCTGGGACCAGATACTTTTCATGCTTTCATGGAAGGTTATTTTACTTCACTAGAAATCAGAGCAATTCCTGGTGAAGGAAAGGCCACTATCAAGCACCCATCAGACTCTGGAAGGTTTACATCTGAGTGAACCACAGAGCGAAGATGCACGCTAAGGGTTACAACAAATGCGCTCAATAGGGCAGGAGTAAAACCACTATAATCACGAATGCTTCTGACACTAAAGAATGTTTTCAGGAAAAAAACATTTCTTCCAACTAAGACAAGCATTATTCAGATGTGGATGAAATTTAGAAATGTTACAAGGAGAACGTGAACTGCATAGTTTTTTGACTTAAGCCAAGTATTTGTTTTAAAAGCTGGTTATGCATGATAAAGATATTATTTTTAAATAATTTATCGTAAAATTACGAAGCACCAACATTATACTTAGTGAAGCGCTAGAGTCAGCTCTTTTAAAACCAAAACATCAAAAGGCATCCCCAGCCTCTCTTTCCACATGATACAAGGCTGGAAAGGCTAACAATCAATACTGAGGAAAAACCAATTAGACTAATCATATATGAGAAAGGAAGAAATAAAAAGCAGCTCTGTAGAAAGCATGAGTATCATCCTAGGAAATTAACAATGTCAACAAAATACCACAATAAGTGAATTGAGAAAAGCTGCAGGCTATAAGGGAAAAAAAATTAACAGCACTCAGGCGTGGTGGCTCACACCTGTAATCCCAGCATTTTGAGAGGCCGAGGAGGGTGCATCACGAGGTCAGGAGATCAAGACCATCCTGGCTAACACGGCGAAACCCCCATCTCTACTAAAAATACAAGAAAATTGGCCGGGCGTGGTGGCAGGCGCCTGTAGTCCCAGCTACTCGGGAGGCTGAGGCACGAGAATGGCGTGAACCCAGGAGACGGAGCTTGCAGTGAGCCGAGATCACGCCACTGCACTCCAGCCTGGGCAACACAGCGAGACTCTGTCTCAAAAAAACAAACAAGCAAACAAAAAAAACCCAGAAAAAAGATAAATACCTAATAGGGTGGGAAAAAAAGAAGATAAAAATAACAGGAAAGAAATAGCTTCCCAAGAAAAGACAAGGCTTCAATATAAAACTAACTTAAAATTCCAGATAGAGAAGGAGAAAAAAAAACATTTAATTCCTGTGGAATTTTTTTTTAGAATCTGACAGATTCAGATCAGAATTCATCTAGAATAAGCAAGCTTGAATACCAAATACACGTATCTTTAAATGTAACAACAGTAGGCTTATCCTATCAGATTTTTTAATACCTTACAAGCCTGGGCAACACAGCAAGAGCCTATCTCTACTAAAAATTTAAAAAATCAACTGGGCACGGTGTCATGAGCCTATACTCTCAGCTACTCGGGAGGCTGAGGCAGGAGGATCCCTTCAGTCTAGGAGATCAAGGCTGCAGTGAGCTATGATCAAACCTCTGCACTCCAGCCTGGGCAGCAGAGCAAGAACCTGTCTTTCAAAAATAAAAATACGCCAGGCCCGATGGCTCACTCCTGTAATCCCAGCACTTTGGGAGGCTGAGGCAGGCGGATCACCTGAGGTCAAGAGTTCGAGACCAGCCTGGCCAACATGGTGAAACCCCATCTCTACTAAAAATACAAAAATTAGATGGGCATGGTGGCACGTGCCTGTAATCCCAGCTACTCGGGAGGCTAAGGCAGAAGAATTACTTGAACCTGGGAGGCAGAAGTTGCAGTGAGCTGAGATCATGCCACTGCACTCCAGGCTGGGTGACAGAGCAAGACTCCGTCTCGAAAAAGAAAAAAAATAAATGAAAATAGTAAAATAAAAAAATAAAGGCCAGGCGTGGTGGCTCATGCCTGTAATCCCAGCACTTTGGGAGGCTGAGGCGGGCGGATCATGGGGTCAGGAGTTCGAGACCAGCCTGACCAACATGGTGAAACTCCGTTTCTACTAAAAATACAAACATTAGCTGAACATGGTGGTGTGCGCCTGTAATCCCAGCTACTCAGGGGGCTGAGGCAGGAGAATCGCTTGAACCCGGGAGGCGGAGGTTGCAGTGAGCTGAAATCACACCACTGCACTCCAGCCTGGGCAATAGAGTGAGACTCCGTCTTAAAAATAAATAAAAAATAAAAATAAAAAAATAAAAAATAAAAATAAAAATAAAGTAAAAAGTCTTGGCTGGGCATGGTGGCTTACGTCTGTAATCCCAGCATTCTGGGAGGCCGACGTGGGCGAATCACGAGGTCAGGAGTTTGAGACCAGCCTGGCCAACATGGTGAAACCCCATCTCTACTAAAAATACAAAAAATTAGCTGGGCGTGGTGGCGGGCACCTGTGATTCCAGCTACTGGGGAGGCTGAGGTTGCAGTCAGCCAAGATCGTGCCACTGCACTCCAGCCCAGGTGACGGTGCAAGATTCTGTCTCAAAAAAGTTTTATAAAGCACCAGTGGTCAAAATTTATGTTAGAAGGAAAACAAAGAAAGAAATAAACCTATCAATGTAATATATTTAAGGTTCCAGAAATAAATTTAACCTATTATAAAACTCTAAGACAAACCAGAAAGGACATAATGGGAATAAGATAATAATGGGAAAAAGCCACTAGTTAATAATGAACATTAGAAATCTCAGAAGCTGTGCCACTGCACCCCAGCCTGGGTGACAGAGTGAGACTCCTGTCTCTCAAAAAAAAGAAAAAAGAAGTACAAAAAAAAATCTAGAAAACCATGAGATTCATTCTCACTCTGTATCATATACAAGTCAAATCATTAAACAGAAACCAAACAAAAATATTAGAAGAAAACAGAAGAGGCCGGGCGTGGTGGCTCACGCCTGTAATCACAGCACTTTGGGAGATCGAGGCGGGTGGATCATGAGATCAGGAGATCGAGACCATCCTGACCAACATGGTGAAACCCCATCTCTACTAAAAATACAAAAATTAGCTGGGTGTGGTGGTGGGCACCTGTAATCCCAGCTACTCAGGAGGCTAAGCCAGGAGAATGGCTTTGAACCCAGGAGGAGGAGGTTACAGTGAGCCAATATTATGCCACTGCACTCCAGCCTGGTGACAGAGGAAGACTATGTCTCAAAAAAAAAAAAAAAAAAAAAACCCAGAAGAAAGATAACTATTCAAGTTATGGAAAAGATAAAATTTATACCTATGCAGAGAAGGATATGTTAAATATATAAAGCAAAAACATTTAACAAAGCAGAAAATAATAAAAAAAAGAAATATATATATTTTTATATATTTATATATATATATGTGTATATATATATTTTTTTGAGACAGAGTGTCACTCTGTCGCCCAGGCTGGAGTGCAGTGGCACGATCTCAGCTCACTGCAACCTCCACCTCCCAGGTTCAAGGGATTCTCCTGCTTCAGCCTTCCGAGCAGCTAGAATTACAGGTGCCACCACCACTCCCAGCTAATTTTTATATTTTTAGCACAGACCGGTTTCACCATGTTGGCCAGGCTGGTCTCAAACTCCTGATCTCAAGTGATCCACCCACCTTGGCCTCCCAAAGTGCTGGGATTACAGGTGAGAGCCATTGCACCCAGCTGAAAAACCCTATTTTATACATAGAAAACGCAAACCGTAAATCAAAACATGTAATAACATCCAGGCTCACTAGTAATGGGAAATTAAAACATTAACTCTTAGAAATATATTAAAGTAGGCCAGGTGCAGTGGCTCACGCCTGTAATCCCAGCACTTTGGGAGGCTGAGGCGGACGGATAACGAGGTCAGGATATCGAGCCTATCCTGGCTAACACAGTGAAAACCCATCTCTACTAAAAATACAAAAAAAAAAAAAAAAAAAATTAGCTGGGCATGGTGGAGGGCCTGTAGTACCAGCTACTTGGGGGGCTGAGGCAGGAGAATGGCGTGAACCCAGGAGGCGGAGCTTGCAGCGAGTGGAGATTGTGCCACTGCACTCCAGCCTGGGCGACAGAGCGAGACTCCGCCTCAAAACAAAACAAAAAAAAGAAATATATTAAAGTAGGCCATGTGCAGTGGCTCATGCCTATAATCCCAGCACTTTGGGAGGCCGAAGTGGGCGGATCACCTGAGGTCAGGAGTTCGAGACCAGCCTGACCAACATGGAGAAACGCCGTCTCTACTAAAAATACAAAAGTAGCCGGGCGTGGTGACGCATGCCTATAATCCCAGCTACTCAGGAGACTGAGGGAGGAGAATCGCTTGAACACGGGAGGCAGAGGTTGTGGTGAGCCGAGATCATGCCATTGCACTCCAGCCTGAGCAACAAGAGCAAAACTCCATCTCAGAAAAAAAAAAAAAGAAAAAAGAAATATGTTAAAGTAGCAAAATAAATTAAAGTGACCACGTTGATGGAGCTGTGGAAATACAGGTACAGAGCTTGCTAAATATATTGTCAACTGGTTCTGTGTTTCAGGAAAAGCCTCAAACTATGTAGCAAAAGCTCTAAAATGCTCATGTCCCTCAATATAGTAATTCATTTCTGAGAGGTATTCCAGAAGTATGACCCCAAAGAATACAGCGTTTTATTTATTTATTTATTTATTTATTTATTGAGACGGAGTCTCGCTGTTGTTACCCAGGCTAGAGCGCAATGGCGCGATCTCGGCTCACCACAACTTCCACCTCCCAGGTTCAAATGCTTCTCCTGCCTCAGCCTCCCTAGTAGCTGGGATTACAGGCACGCACCACCACACCCAGGTAATTTTGTATTTTTAGTAGGGACGGAGTTTTTCCATGTTGGTCAGGCTGGTCTCAAACTCCCGACCTCAGGTGATCCACCCACGTTGGCCTCCCAAAGTGCTGGGATTACAGGCGTGAGCCACCACGCCTGGCCAGAATACAGCTTTCATAAAGTTTATATTATTATCACTAATATTGGTGAAATTTAGCCCAAATCCCCAGGGAAGCAAGTCTCATGAGAAGTCCAACAGGGAAGAGAATCACTTGGGCAGAGGGAAGAGGAGACTGTTGAGCCTAGGGAGAGAGGGCAACAGAGGTGCAGTAGAGACTGATGACTTACAAATCAAGTTTACTACCTCTTTCCAGTTTCAAAGAAAGGTGCTTTATTTCATATTTAAGTGTTAATGATGGCAATTTGCCAAGATACTGCATCAACTTCAAGGATAACTATGTATCATACAATCTCTATATTCCTAAATTGATGGTAATAGGAAACAAGGCAATGTGACCTGAGTCCACGGGTGAGGAATAAAGAAAGAAAGGAACAAAAGGAACGGAGGAAGGGAAGAAGATAGAAAGAGAGAGAGAAAGAGGCCGGGTGCAGTGGCTCACACTTGTAATCCCAGCACTTTGGGAGGCCGAGGTGGGCGGATCGCCTGAGGTCAGGAGTTCAAGACCAGCCTGGCCAACATGGTGAAACCCTGTCTCTACTAAAAATATAAATATTAGCCAGGTATGGTGGTGCACACCTGTGATCCCAGCTACTCAGGAGGCTGAGGCAGGAGAATCACTTGAACCAGGGAGATGGAGGTTGCAGTGAGCCGAGATTGTACCATTGCACCACTCCAGCCTGGGCAACATGAGACTCCAAAAAAAAAAAAAGAAGAAAGGAAGGAAGCGAGCAAGCAAGCCAACAAGGAAAACAAAGCAAGAAGAATCTCCAGAAGTGGCCAGATCTTGAAATGATTAGATATCTGTGAAGAGCAAACAAACGACCTGTTTTGTGGCCTAAAGAAACATATGGTCAGGATGATAACATGGACCCAGTTCCCCAGGCTGTTCCTTTAATCCCAGAACTCCAGGGAGGTAAGCCCATCACCCAGGCTCAGGCCTCTGCCTTTGATTAAGGCTCCCAGACCCACAGGGCAAGTGTATATCCGAGTTTCTTCATGCCCTTAGAGGAAAGAAGACACACTCTAGAAAGAAGGATAATGCTGGTGACTGAGACTTTCTGTAGGTGACTGAATTTTAGGATTTGGAAGGAACATGGAGTCAACCTGAACACTTCTGAGCCCCTTCACTTCTCAGCAGCTACCCAGAAGTGAAAGAATCCCAAACCCAAAGTTACAGCTGCTTCCGTGAGACCGCGTTAGATAATCACTGTTCACTGTTGATCCATTTTCCAAAGTCTCAGAATTTAAATAGTTAGATCTCATTCTATATAAGCTGCTCTATTGCCGATCTCCTGGATGTTGACTTTTTGTGTACTCTATATAAGGTAAAACTGTCACGTGATGCAAATTAACCAACCTGACTTATTTCCAAGGAAAAGATCAGTCGTCAACCAAGAACAGCAATATGAATTAGCAAAATTCCAGCAAGAAAAAAACTAATCTTAGGACACTGTTCTCTAAACCACAGAGATTAAGACAACATTAGTTCAAATACAAGAAAATACCCAAAACTAGCCGGGCATGGTGGCTCACACCTGTAATCCCAGCACTTTGGGAGGCCGAGGCGGGAGGATCACCTGAGGTCGGGAGTTCGAGACCAGCCTGACCAACATGGAGAAACCCCGTCTCTACTGAAAATATAAAATTAGCAGGCGTGGTGGCACATGCCTGTAATCCCAGCTACTAGGGAGGGAGAGGCAGGAGAATCACTTGAACCTGGGAGGCGGAGGTTGCGGGGAGCCGAGATCGCGCCATTGCACTCCAGCCTGGGCAACAAGAGCGAAACTCCGTCTCAAAAAAAAAAAAAAAAAAAACCAAAACTAAAAGCAATAAGGGAATGAAAACTCTAACAAATGCAAACTTGCCCACAGCCATATAGGATCTCTGTCCAACTTCTGTTCGCCTCAAACCAGTATAGTTCAAGTCTTCCTTTCTTCCTCTCTCCTTTCAAAAATTAGGGCAGGCCAGGTGTGGTGGCTCACACCTATAATCCCAGCACTTTGGGAGGCCGAGGCGGGTGGATCACCTGAGGTAAGGAGTTTGAGACCAGCCTGGCCAAAATGGCCAAACCCCGTCTCTACCAAAAATAGCAAAATTAGCTGGGCATGGTGGCGGGCGCCTGTAATCCCAGCTACTCAGGAGGCTGAGGCAGGAGAATCGCTTGAACCCAGGAGCTGGAGGTTGCAGTGAGCTGAGATCACTCCACTGCACTTCAGCCTGGGGCACGGGATGAGACTCCGACTCAAAAAAAAAAATAAAAAGGACAAATACATATTTGTGATATTACTTTACAAATGAGGCAGAAGCATTAGACCAACAAGAGGTATACTTAACAAATCCATTAGCCTCAGACTATTTCACATCTTATGCCTCCTATGAACAGCATGACTGTTAAGTCAAATAAATTCTATAATGATGAATACTGAAACACAGTTCTGTACCACAAAGCTACTTCAAAATTACAACACACACACACACACCACGCATGCATGTACACAAACACACAGATACTCCAAGCGAGGAGGACTACATAAAGAATCTTATCTCTCAGGCCAGGCGCAGTGGCTTACGCCTGTAATCCCAGGACTTTGGGAGGGCAGATCACGAGGTCAGGAGATCAAGACCATCCTGGCTTACACAGTGAAACCCCATCTCTACTAAAATACAAAAAATTAGCCGGGCATGGTGGCGGGCGCCTGTAGTCCCAGCTACTCAGGAGCTGAGGCAGGAGAATGGCGTGAACCCAGGAGGCGGAGCTTGCAGTGAGCCGAGATGGCGCCACTGCACTCCAGCCTGGGCGACAGAGTGAGACTCCGTCTCCCAAAAAAAAAAGGATCTTATCTGTCAGCCAGGTGCGGTGGCTCACGCCTGTAATCCCAGCACTTTGGGAGGCCAAGGTGGACAGATCACCTGAGGTCAGGAGTTAAAGACCAGCCTGGCCAACATGGAGAAACCACGCCTCTACTAAAAATACAAAATTAGCCGGGCGTGGTGGTGAGCCCTGTAATTCCAGCTACTCAGGAGGCTCAGGCAGGAGAATCACTTGAACCCAGAGGCGGAGGTTGCAGTGAGCCGAGATCGCGCCATTGCACTCCAGTCTGGGCAAAAAAAGCAAAACTCTGTCTCAAAAAAAAAAAAAAAAACAAAAAAAAAACAGAATTTTATCTTCCTTTACAAACCTTTCTTTCAGGCTTATAATTTCAGTACTGACCATCTTGAAGTTGAAGTCTTGAGTGTTTAGTAAAGTGTCTGGAACATCAAATCATGACCAGAAAGCTGCTGTCCCCATGGAGATGACAATAAATAACATTTTCCTTAAACCAATTCACATATTGAATTCAGTAATCAAACACAAAATGATGTTTCCCTGATATCTGCATCCCTTTTTCTTTCCCTTTCTTTACTCCTACCATTTTGATAATTAGACATGAGGCTTGGCAGTTCAAATTCCAAACACTCAAACCTGCCAATGGCCTTGTCTATGAAAACAAACCTATTTCACATTAAGATCAAAAGCAAAACTTTTTGAAGGAAGCCAGACATTTAGGAACAATTTAACAAAGAATTACTGGCAACACAAGAGTTCCCAGACATGTAGGGGAAAAAATGTCTAAAAAGACTGAAGTCAGATGAAGAGAATCATGGACTCTTTTCCAAACTGCCTTATAACCCTGCTAGTGGGCAATGACATGAGACAGGCAGCTGCCACTGCCTGCTGCCCCCATTAAAATCCACAGCTTTAGCTGCATTAGAGCAGAGAGGCACTTTCCAGATATTGCTGAGGCACTAACCCTCTGAAGAATTTCCAACAAAGTCTTTACTCATTAGACCCAGAGTAACATAATGGGGTTCCCTGCTGTACTGTAAACCCCATCTTTTCAAACTGTTCAATAATAAAAGGCTTTAGGAAATAACAGTGAAAAATGTTTATAGGCCAGAGCCCTGGACCAGTTTCCGGGGAAACTATCTAGGAGAAAACAAGAAGCTGAATTTTGACTTAACAACTTAAAAATAAAATCCCAAACAGGTAGCAGCAGAAAAAAATCAAATGCCGGCAATCACTGTTAACTGATGTCCTGAGGTGGGTTACCCAGAGACCCTCAACGTGGACTAACCGTGGCCCATTTCCGTCTGGGCGTAGGTGCCAATTATCTGGAGTCCTTTGGATGAAAGCAGCCATTTCTCTTTCTGAGCAGTGGTGCCCTGATTCAGCAAGGTAGGAATAAACATGGAGTAATTGAGGCCCACAGGTTCCACAAAATTGACCAAATGTAGTCTACAGGAGAGAAAAGAAAAGGATCTCAGCCTTCCTTTAGAAACTGCATCCTATTACCCCTTCTTGCCAAACAGCTTTGGCCTTCAAGGAGAAGGTCAGGAAAATGTAAACCCTCTTCTTATGAAATTACATATAAGATTTACCATTTTACTACCTAAAAAGCCAACAGCAGAACCTGATGATCTTCTTCTAATTATTTCAAGGCCACAATTCATTTCATATTTACATTTAATCCACTAAGCAAATTCTACCTAAGTTTTAGCATAAAAACATCTCTAATTTTTGGAAGGGGAGGTTGTTGGTGTTATTTGCTGGTTTGATTGGTTGAATTTTTTAGAATGTGTTTTTTGTTTTTTGTTTTTTTTTGCTTTATTTAGGTTTTACTTGTTTGTTTCAAAGAGCAAAAGTAACTCCATAGAACACTTATTTATAGAGCTGTTAACAAGAACTCCAAGGAAGAAATAATTTCAACTATGTTTCCCTAGATAATATAAGCAAATATCCAGAAGAGTAAATACATATTCCAGGGCAGAATCATACATCTCTAAAGGTCTTCAGGGTTTACAATAAGTAATGTGGGCATGTAAAAATTTATCCCCAATGGCAAATGAACATTACTACAGATTAACTCTACATCACATTGAAATTTAGTCCTCAACTCTCTTCTTACAAAACAGAATCCAAAGTAGTTGACCTTGGCTGTGCTGTGTCATAGATTTTATAGGGATCAATTTTGTACTTTGACAAAGCTAATATCTAAAAAGTTTAAAGTACAAAATACATCTCATCTAACTGATCTTCATGACTTCTTAACAGATGATTAGGAAGCAATGTTAGTACCAGTTTATCCTGACCTGTGCAATGAGCAGAGCATGAACTAAATGAGAGAACGGATAGGCTGCCATTGCAGTGCTGGGGGACCCTGAAACCAAACCACCACCTTAGAAGAAATAATAGTAGCCGGGCGCGGTGGCTCACGCCTGTAATCCCAGCACTTTGGGAAGCCGAGGCGGGCAGATCATGAGGTCAGGAGATCGAGACCATCCTGGCTAACATGGTGAAACCCCGTCTCTACTAAAAATACAAAAAAAAAATTAGCCGGGTGTGGTGGGCACCTGTAGTCCCAGCTACTCAGGAGGCTGAGGTGGGAGAATGGCGTGAACCCGGGAGGCGGAGCTTATAGTGAGCCGAGATTGCACCACTGCACTCCAGCCTGGGTGACAGAGCAAGACTCCGTCTCGGAAAAAAAAAAAAAAAAAAAGAAAGAAAGAAATAATAGTAAACACAATATACCCTTATTTTCCTATTTCCTAAATAAGTACTACATGGTTATCCCCACCATTTCTTTTTTTTTCTTTTTTTTGGAGACAGTCTCCCTCTGTTGCCCAGGCTGGAGTACAGTGGTATGATCCCAGCTCACGGCAACCTCTGCCTCCTAGGTTCAAGTGATTCTCATGCCTCAGCCTCCCAAGTAGCTGGGATTATAGGCGTGTGCCACCAAGCCCGGTTAATTTTGTATTTTAGTAGAGAAGGCGTTTTGCCATGTTGGCCAGGCTGGTCATGAAGTGGCCTGGCCTCAAGTGATCTGCCCACCTCAGCCACCCAAAGTGCTGGGATTACAGGCGTGAGCCACCATGCCCAGCCCCATTGTCTTTTCTATCTTACATAAATCATAATCCGCTTAGAAACAAAAAACTCTCAACATGGATGCTCTTAGATATGAATATTTCTAATTAATCAAAATGAGTTAATGTAATCATTATAGATTCCACCAGAGGGAACGACTTCTGCGTCCTAATCATGTGTTTAAGTCAATAGAAGCTGCTCATTAACATCAGTAAAAAATGTTCTCTCAGCCAAGCGCAGTGGCTTATGCCTGTAATTCCAGCATTTTGGGAGGAAGGGGCGGGTGGATCACAAAGCCAGGAGTCCGAGACCAGCCTGGCCAACATGATGAAACCCCGTTTCTACTAAAAATACAAAAATTAGCTAGGTGAGGTGGCAGGTGCCTCTTCACCTGCTGATAATGGAAATAAATGGAAATGCAGAGAGAGAGAGAAAGAAAGAAAGAAAAAGACAGAAAGAGGAAGAGAAAGAGAAAGAGAAAGAAAGAAAGAAAGAAATGAAAGAAAGAAAGGTGATGTATTTCACAATTAATAGCATGTCATGGTTAACTGGCAGCATTCTTTCTTTCTTAGTGGTACACAAAACACTGGTGTGAGTTATAATCGATGAGATTATATAACCGAGGCTTTAACTCGATGGCATGTGATAATTTCCAGGACTCATTTACAAACCCCTTCTCTAACTTAAAAACTGATCTCCTTGTCAAATCCTAAGGACATTGGAAGTGTGTCAAAGGGTGTGTTAAAGTTTGTCTTTTAATACTTCACATGAAAAATGATACACCAAATAACTTCCTGGTGTCCATCAATCTTTAACCCGCATAAAGGACTTTGTTCTATTTCATTGTGACCTCACTCGAGTCTGGTTCACATTATCAACAGGTCACAGGTTATGAAATCATCTGTATCAGCTTTGAAATGCATTGCACCATCCATTCACACACACACACACACATACACACACACAAAACCCACTTTTTTTCCTGACATTTCAAGAAGGAATAAAATCTTACTAATTTTTTCAAATTTACAAACACAGCACAGATATCAGTAACATAATCTTCTAGGAGTTACTCTATCTCAATATCCCCACAGCCATGAGTTACAAACTTTAAAAACAAAAAAGACCATTTGGAAGTATGCTGATTTGAACTACCAAAAATAAATAAACAAAATTTTTTTGTTTAAAACTGAGTGGAGCTCTGAGGAAAGTCCAAAGGGCCAGAGTAAACCATTTCATCTTCACAAAAATAACCCAAGTCAAGCTGAAAATCGATACCAAAGGCACTAGAGGCAGTGACCATTATTACCACAAAGGCACAACGTGCAACATGTTCTATTTAGCTTGGTTCTAGTCTATACACCACTCATATGATTTAATCTTTATTGATGAAAATACTGGAGTTCCTTTAAAATGGAGAAATCTAAAAGAGAAGATGCCCAGGAATAAATGAGAAAAAATGCTATAGGCCAAAATAATCTTGTACTAGGATCACGTAACAGTGTTTGTTTAGGTTAAGGCAAAAAAGTCTTTTTTTTTTTTTGAGACAGTCTCTCTTTGTTGCCCAGGCTGGAGTGCAGTGGCGTGATCTCGGCTCAGTGCAGCCTTTGCCTCCCAGGTTCAAGGGATTCTCCTGCCTCAGCCTCCTGAGTAGCTGGGACCACAGGAGCGCACCACCACGCCTGGCTAATTTTTGTATTTTTAGAAGAGAGAGGGTTTCACCATTTTGGTCAGGCTGGTCTCGAGCTCCTGGCCTCAAGTGATCCACCTGCCTTGGCTTCCCAAAGTGCTGAGATTACAGGCATGAGCCACTGTGCCCGGCCCAGAGTTCTTATTTTTATTTATTTTTACCGTTCCCTGTGGAGCAGGGTGGATCACGATGTCAGGAGTTTGAGACCAGCCTGGCAACATGGCAAAACCCCGTCTCTACTAAAAATACAAAAATTAGCCGGGTGTGGTGGCGGGCGCCTGTAATCCCAGCTACTCAGGAGACTGAAGCAGGAGAATCGCTTGAATCTGGGAGGTGGAGGCTGGAGTGGGCCGAGATTGCGCCACTGCACTGCAGCCTTAGGCGACAGAGCGAGACTCCGTCTCAAAAAACAAAAACAAAAACAAACAAAAAACACAACAAAACACATGGTCCGAAAAAAGGATATACTCTCTTCCACCCTAGAACCAAGGCAGGTTTTTATGACGTCTCTCTCATATGCACAAGACAAACATTCAAGCACTGTCATGGATTCAGAACTACTGGGTTCTTAGGCTTTCTATTCATTCAGAGGCGTGACTGATCGTTCTTCATCCAGGTCCACACTACCATATAATATAATCTGCTATTGCTCCAAAATATTTAAATGGTCGTGCAACTAAAAAAAAAAATCCTTCCAGATTCAGAATTCTAGCAGTCCTCGTTACAAAGAGCAAAATGATTCTGCATTTAAATCAGTCAAATTTGAGTTGCTTGGGCAGAACAATGCTTTTACAACATCCTCGAAACTGTACTCTTGAGAACAAAAACTCCTGCATTTCCATTTATTATCAGCATTCTATAAACACGTCATCCCACGAAAAGGCTTGGATACAAAAGTAATCACATTATTTTTCACACATATAACTTTATTTATTTATTTTTTTTTTTTTTTTGAGACGGAGTCTCGCACTCTTGCCCAGGCTGGAATGCAGTGGTGCGATCTCGGCTCACTGCAAGCTCCGCCTCCCTGGTTCACGCCATTCTCCTGCTTCAGCCTCCCGAGTAGCTGGAACTACAGGCGCCCGCCACCACCCCCGGCTAATTTTTGTATTTTTAGTAGAGATGGGGTTTCACCGTGTTAGCCAAGATGGTCTCGATCTCCTGACTTGGTGATCCGCCCGCCTCGGCCTCCCAAAGTGCTAGGATTACAGGCGTGAGCCACCGCGCCTGGCCACACATATAACTTTACAAAGTTACATGAAAATATGCCAGTTTGCATCTTCAAACGCCAAGCACGGTGATGAAAGGCCACCATAGACCGCAGCTTTAAAGTTTAGGCTTAACAACATTTGCTCTGTTCTAAGGCATACCTACTTTTTAAACCACATAATTTCATCAGGGTCTGCGATGCCAAACTCCCTCATCTTCTTCACCATGATGGCACTTTTCCTGACAGCCACCTCATAACGCTGGCTGCGAGTGAGGAAGTTCAAGTCCTCATGCTGGAAGTCTGGGTCGTTCAGGATCATGTTCTCTGGAAGGGGGTTAAAGGGCATTAAAAGGCAGACAGACACTCGGGGCTCCGTTCCACCCTCCCTGAATCACAATAGGCTTCAGAGTCGCGGACACACCTCGGGAATGGCGATATCCCCCCACCAGGGACACAGGCTGTTCCTCGAAGTGGGGGTCCCGGCTCCCCTAACGCTGGGCCAGAGGGCCTAGGCCCCACAGCGCCCCTGACTCCGCATCGAGGGAGTCTCCAGCTTTTCTCGGGAAAGGAGGGAGGTCTCGCCCGCCGCCCTCACCGATCTCTCGGCGGCGCCGGGTTTTCTCGGGGCTGCCGTCCAGGATGTGTGTAAGCAGCTCCGGGTTGAAGCTGGCGGAATCCCGCTCCCTGCGCAGGTCCGGGTTCATGGCGACGACCAACTGGCAGCGAAGTAAGCACCAACCGAGGCGGCAGTGACAATCTAAACCCGCAGCTCCAGCGCCGGCCGGACCCTATGAGGCAGCGTCAGGACGGCGCAAGTCCCCGCCTCCGCTCGCCCGGCCCGCCCCGGCCCGCCCCTTCTTTCTCCGCGGCCCTTCGGCGCGTGAGTGACAGCGGCCCAGACGGAGGGGACGATGTCCGCGGCGTGACTGGGGCCGGTCGCGGGGCAGACTAATCCCCTGCTCCTGGCCAGGGGAGGCTCCCGAGCGGAACCTCGGGAAAGGGGCTCCGAAGGTCAAGAAATTGCTCTGTTGGGCGTCCGGGGAGTGGTAAAGTAAAGCACTTTTTGTATCACGCCCCTCCCACGTCACGTGACCACGCGGGGCGGAAAGAAGAAATCCGAGGACCAGGCGACGCCTAGAACAGGTTGGCTGGGGCCTTGGGAAGGGGGCGGGACAACGAGGCTGAGGGGGGACCGCGCCTGCGCTTGCCGCCACCCCCTTCCCCCCCGGCCTCCGTCACGCTTCAGGGCCTGGGCCTCTCTGAAACGAGAGTGGTCGGGAGACTCTGGAGTCTGGGGCGGGAGATCGGGCTTTGCGGAATTGCTAGGGAGAGTCACTTGGGCTTTTGCCAAATCCACCCGGATTGGAGAAGAATGGGACGGGAACAGTCTCTTTGGGGAGAGGCTCCAGTTACCTTTTGTTAAGATAATGGCGTCTTTACTGGCAGAGGCGTGGGTTCCGGGGCCCTGGGTGTGGGATTGTGAGCGCTGCCTGCCGTTTAAGGGGTGGACGCGGACTTAGAATGAGGCCGAGCGGGCAGTGCTGCTCTAAGCATTCTGTCTGGGAAACCAGACATTTTTCCCCCCAACCTGGCAGTTACTAGATGTCTTGGAATCCAGACTTCTTTGCTTTCGCCATTATCGTCATCGAAGTGGGAAATGCACACTTACTGTTAAAACCTAGTGTAGGGCCGGGCGCGGTGGCTCACGCCTGGAATCCCAGCACTTTGGGAGGACGAGGCGGGCGTATCACTTGAGCCCAGGAGTTCAAGACCAGCCTGGGCAACATGGCAAAACCCCATCCCTACAAAAAATACCAGAAAATTAGCTAGGTGTAGTGGCATGCGCCCGTAGTCCCAGCTACTCTGAAGGCTGAGATGGGATGGTGGCTTGAGCCCCGGAGGTGGAGGTTGCGGTGAGCCAAGATTGTGACATTGCACTCCATCCTGGGCAACATAGTGAGACCCTATCTCTACAGAAAAAAAAAAAACAACAAAAAACAAAAAACAGTTCTGCCCAGTGGGATTGTAGACGAGGGAGATTCAGGGATTTCTTGAATCATCTCTAGTCATTTTTTTTTTTTTTTTTTTTTGAGACGGAGTCTCGCTCTGTCGCCCAGGCTGCAGTGTGGTGGTATGATCTCAGCTCATTGCAACCTCCACCCCCTGGGTTCAAGCGATTCTCCTATCTCAGCCTTCCGAGTAGCTGGGATTATAGGGGCTCGCCACCACACCCAGCTAATTTTTGTATTTTTAGTAGAGACAGGATTTTGCCGTGTTGGCCAGGCTGGTCTCTAATTCCTGACCTGTTGATCCACCTGCCTCGGCCTCCCAAAGCGCTGGGATTACAGGCGTGAGCTGCCGCGCCTAGCCTGTCTGTAGTCTGTGTAATACTATGACTTTGGTTTTCTCAGAAGAAGTAAAACTACGAGAGGTGCATAACATTCATAATTTGAATAATAGAACTATAATACACACTCTTAACCCCTAGGACCTCAGGATCTTCATTTGTCTTAGTAAGCTGCTGATCTCAGGCCCCTTCAACAGCAGGGAAGGTGTCTAGTTTATTCTCTGTACCTGGCACAGTGCCTGCCCCGCTAAAGGTGCTCAGGAAATCTTTGTGGAGTGAACAAAAGGCTACTTGACAGCTGACCTTCTAGTTCTAATATTCTAGGAAACCAATTGCTCTTAATGTAACAATGATAATGGGTGTACTCAGCATTGAATAGAAAAGACTTAGATGAAGAGCTAAATTTGGTGAGTTTTTATTTTGAAATAATTTCAAATTTACACGAGAATTACAAGAATAGAACAAAGAACTTTTCTTCTGTGACTTTAACGCTTTTTTTTTTTTTTCTTTTGAGATGATGTCTTCCTCTGTCACCCAGGCTGGAGTGTAGTTGCATGATCTCAGAACACTGCAACCTCTGCCTCCTGGGTTCAAATGATTCTCATGCCTCAGCCTCCAGAGTAGCTGGGACTACAGGAATGTACTACCACACTTGGCTAATTTTTGTGTCTTTATTAGAGGCAGGGTTTCACCATGTTGACCAGGCTGGTCTCCAACTCCTGGCCTCATGTGATCCGTTAGCCTCAGCCTTCCAAAGTGCTGAGATTACAGGCGTGAGCCACTGCGCCTGGCTGGCTGACATTACTTTTGAAGTGTATAAGCCCATTGTTTTGTAGTGTTGGATCTCAGAAAACAATACCCCAAAATGAAGGCCTCAGAAGCAACCCACAAAGCAAGTTTTTTTTTTTTTTTTTTACCTTCTGCCCTCCTCTCCCTCAGGCCCATTCTCCCCCGAGGCTAGCCAGAGAAGTTAGAATCCTCTTCCCCAAGGCAGGTCATAGAAAACAGAGTCCTTTACCCCCAAAGCCAACCATAAAACCCTAAATATAGGCTGGGTGCGGTGGCTCACACCTATAATCCTGGCACTCTGGGAGGCCAAGGCAGGTGGATCGCGAGGTCAGGAGATCGAGACCATCCTGGCTAA
The DNA here is from genome assembly GCF_028885625.2 of Pongo pygmaeus. Classification (NCBI taxonomy): domain Eukaryota; kingdom Metazoa; phylum Chordata; class Mammalia; order Primates; family Hominidae; genus Pongo; species Pongo pygmaeus. The sequence goes on from NC_072392.2 coordinate 94,219,767, forward strand.
TGCGGTGAAACCCTGTCTCTACTAAAAATACAAAAAAAACCGAGCGAGGTGCCATGTGCCTGTAGTCCCAGCTACTCGGGAGGCTGAGGTAGGAGAATCGCTTGAACCAGGGAGGCAGAGGTTGCAGTGAGCCGAGATTGCACCACTGCATTCCAGCCTGGGCGACAGAGTGAGACTCCGTCTCAAAAAACAAAAAAAAACCCTAAATATATTACTCTTAACTTTCCCTCCTTCTTTTGGTGTAAAAACTGGCCAAAAAGAAATTATCTGACCTACCTTGTTTGACTGTAGGCCATAAGACTGCATTCCAGAGAGGGTCCTGCCCCACATCCAGAAGGAAGGAATGCCTGTTCAAGAGGCCAAGAAGAATCTAGACAGACAGGCCTTGCTGGGCCTTCCCACTCAGTCTGTCAGCATTAGATCATACCTTTTATGTTCAATCATTTGCGTAAAAATGTACAATTTCCCCTGTATCTTTGGGTCTTCCTTCTGAAGGCTCCCATATGTACATGTTACATAAATTTGTACACATTTTTGACTATTACTCTGCCTTTTGTAAGTTGATTTTTTGCAGCGAAACTTCAGAGGGCCCCTTGGCACCTACAGTAGAATGTCCTTTAATTCGGATTTGTCTGATATTTCTTCATGATTAGATTCAGATGATGCATTTTTGGCAGGAATACCACACAAGTGATTAATAGGAGAAAAGGCATACACATGTATTTGATCACAGTTTTGCTTTGTTTTGTTTTGTTTGAGACAAGGTCTTGCTCTGTCACCCAGACTAGAATGCAGTGGCGCAACCATAGTTCACTGCAGCCTCAAACTCTTAGGCTCAAGCATTGATCATAGTTTTATTTATTTATTTATTTATTATTTTTTCAGGCAGAGTCTCACTCTGTCGCCCAGGCTGGAGTGCAGTGGCATGATCTCGGCTCACTGCAGCCTCCGCCTCCCGGGTTCAAGCAATTCTCCCGCTTTAGCCTTTCCTGTAGCTGGGATTACAGGCACCCGCCATCATGCCTGGCTAATTTTTGTATTTTTAGTAGATACGGGGTGTCACCATGTTGGCCAGGCTAGTCTCGAACTCCTGATCTCAAGTGGATCTGCCCGCCTTGGCTCAAAAAAAAAAGAAAGAGGCCCGGTGAGGTGGCTCACAGCTGTAGTCCCAACACTCTGGGAGGCCGAGGTGGGTGGATCACCTGAGGTCAGGAGTTCATGACCAGCCTGGCCAACATGGTGAAACCCCATCTCTACTAAAAATACAAAAATTAGCCGGGCATGGTGGCACGCGCCTGTAGTCCCAGCTACTCAGGAGGCTGAGGCAGGAGAATCGCTTGAACCCGGGAGGCGGTGGTTACAGTGAGCTGAGATCCCGCCACTGCACTCCAGCCTGGCAGACAGAGTGAGACTCCATCTCAAAAAAAAAAGAAAGAAAGAAAAAGAAAAATGTATAATCCTTATACCAGCAAATTCCTCCCTCGGTGAGAATTGCATAGCAACCCCAGCATCCTCCCCACCTCTTTTTCCCCAGATCCACCAGAAAAACAGGAACATCTAGTGGGGACACTCCTTTAGTCCCCTCATGTTAGTGAGCACACACTCGTGTACACTAGCCCTTTGTAATTGTTATCTCCCCCTGTTTTAGACAACCAGTGTTTTCATAGCCTATGCCATAACCACCTGATGGGTTCCCACAGCACAAACAAAATCATTTCATGGAGAGCATGGCATTACAGTCAAGAAAGAGTTTAATTGACACAAGGCTGGCCACACCACGTGGGAGTTGGTATTATTAGTCAATCTCCTGGAAGGCTCAGAGAGTAGACATTATTTAAATGTAGTTTCGGGAAAGGGGTGGTGGCAGCTAGGCAATGGGTGCTTGCTGCTGATTGGTTGGGGGTGCAACCTTAGGGGTGTGGCAAATGGTCCTCCTGCAGGCTGAGTCACCTCTGAGGGGGGGCCGCAGGAGTGGTGGGTGGGGTCCATGTGGAGTTGTTGGTGTCAGACATGCAAAAAACCTGAAAAGATATCTCCAAAGGCCAATCTTAGGTTCTGCAATAGTGATGTTATCTGCAGGAGTAACTGGGGAAGTTGCCTAGCTTGTGACCCCTGGAATAATGGCTGGCAATCTTAGCAGAGTTTGGGCTTCTCTGTGCTCCTAGCCTGGTGGTCTCTCATTAGCTTTACAAAGGTGGCTGTGTTTTAGGGAAGGGCTATTTTCATTTAAACTGTAAACTAAATGTCTCCCAAAGTTAGCTTGGCCCAAACCCAGGAATAATTAAGGGCATTTTAGAGGCCAAAGGCAAGAGGGGGACTGGCTAGATCAGCTCTCCCCGGCTGCCCTAATTCTCTCACTGATACAATTTTTGCAAAGGACATCTTCTCTATCAAACTATGACTCTGAGGAGGAGATCTTTTTGCTCATTGTTGGCCTTTATGGGCTGTACAGTGTGTTCCTTGTTCTGAAGAAATAATGGTCGGCTTTCCAAATCTGTTTACTGTCTCTTGTTCTGCTTTTTCATTTTTTTTTATTTCATTTTGTTTTTGTGAGACAGCGTCTCACTCTGTCACCCAGGCTGGAGTGCAATGGTGCAATCATAGCTCACTGCAGCCTTGACCTCGAAGACTCAAGCGATCCTCCCATCTCATCCTCCCAAGTAGTTGAGATTACAGGCATGCACCACCACACCCGGATAATTTTTATATTTCTAGTAGAGACGAGGTTGCCCTCAAACTCCTGAGCTCAAGTGATCTGCCCGCCTCAGCCTCCTCAAGTGCTGGGATTATAGGCATGAGCAACTGCACCCAGCCTTGTTTTGATTGTTTTGAAGCATTTGTAGCTTCTAGCAGGTAAGCAAAGCCCAGTCCAGAGTCACAGTCTGTTCCTGTCAAGGAATAGAGTACAGCGGTACTGCCCCAGAGCTACCAGCATGAGTCTCGCTTGCCAGCTATGATCAGGACTTTACACCACATTATCTGCACCATAGCCACAGGCAGTCTCTGTCTCTTTTGCTGACAAACAGAACAGTTCTTCCTGGCACTATGTGCTTGAGAGGGTGCAAGAGGAACGTGTTGATGAAGAGAGTCAAATTCAGCAAGGCGCGGTGGCTCATGCCTGTAATCCCAGCACTTTGGGAGGCCAAGGTGGGTAGATCATCTGAGGTCAAGAGTTCGAGACCAGCCTGACAAACATGGTGAAACCCCGTCTCTACTAAAAAGCACTGGGATTACAGGTGCGAGCCACCATTCTGGGCCACACATAGCTTTTTAAATATTGTTTTGGTGTATTATTATTTTGAGACAGGGTCTTACTCTGTTGCCCAGGCTACAGTGTAGTGGTGTGATCATAGCTCACTGCAGCTTCAACCTCCTGTGGTGAAGTGATCCTCCTGCCTCAGCCTCCTAAATTGCTGGGACTACAGGTGAGAGACACCATACCTGGCTAATTTTTGTATTTTTTTTGTAGAGATGGGGTGTTGCCATGTTGCCCAGGCTGGTCCCAAATTCCTAGTCTCAAGGGATCTACCTGCCTTGGCCTCCGAAAGAGCCGGGATTACAGGCATGAGCCACTGTGCCTGGCCTAATGTTTTAATTTTTTCATAGAGATGAAGTCTCACTGTGTTGTCAAGGCAGGTCTATGTTTGTTTGTTTTTTTTTGTTTTGCTTTGTTTTTTGAGACGGAGTCTCACTCTTGTTGCCCTGGCTGGAGTGGAATGGCACGATCTTGGCTCACTGAAACTTCCACCTCCTGGGTTCAAGCTATTCTCCTACCTCAGCCACCCAAGTAGCTGGGATTACAGGCATGGGCCACCATGCCCGGCTAATTTTGTATTTTTAGGCTAATTTTGTATTTTTAGTAGAGACAGCGTTTCTCCATGTTGGTCAGGCTGGTCTTGAACTCCTGACCTCAGGTGATCCACCCACCTCAGCCTCCCAAAGTGCTGGGGTTATAGGCATGAGCCGCTGCACCCGGCCATGTTTTTTTTTCTTTTTTTTAAATACATGAATGCATATTATATCAAAAAATTTTTTTTTCTTTTATATATATATATATATATTTTATTATACTTTAAGTTCTAGGGTCCATGTGCACACCGTGCAGGTTTGTTACATATGTATACATGTGCCATGTTGGTGTGCTGCACCCATTAACTCGTCATTTACATTAGGTATATCTCCTAATGCTATCCTTCCCCCCCCAAAATTTTTTTTTTTAATTTTAAAACACTGCCCACTGGAATTAGTCTTCAAGATGCTGTTGGTCTCATATATCTGCCAATCTCTGTTTTGTAGTCTATTCGGTTTATCAGGAATCTTCAAAATCCCTCTCAACTATTTGGTTACAGGAGCCCATGATGCTGCCCAAACCTGGGACCTATTACCTCCCCTGGGAGGTTAGTGCAGGCCAAGTTCCTGATGGGAGCACACTGAGAACATTTGGCAGGTGAGAACAGTTATTTTTTTCACTGGTGGGGGTGATGATATGTTAAATATCTTTCTCTACCTCCAAAAAAAAATAATTAGAAAAGATTTTTATAACTTTGTCTAATTATGTTAAAATACTAAAAAAAAAAATTAGTTGCCGGGCGCGGTGGCTCATGCCTGTAATCCCAGCACTTTGGGAGGCCGAGGTGGGTGGATCACCTGAGGTTGGGAGTTTGAGACCAGCCTGACCAACATGGAGAAACCCTGTCTCTACTAAAAATACAAAATTAGCTGGGCGTGGTGGCACATGCCTATAATCCCAGCTAATCGAGAGGCTGAGGCAGGAGAATTGCTTGAACCTGGAAGGTGGAGGTTGTAGTGAGCTGAGATCGCGCCATTGCACTCCAGCCTGGGCAACAAGAGCAAAACTCTGTCTCAAAAAATAATAATAAAAAATATATATACATATATATTGAAAAAATTAATATTCATTGTAAAAAGTGTAGATAGTCCATAAAGGTGTAGAGAGGAAGGAAAAGTCACCCATAATCCCATTACCCAGACAACCACTGCTAACCTTCGGTGATTATCCTCATGTGCTTTTCCATACATATGTGTTTGTATATGTGGGTGGGTATGGAGACACCCAATATACGTATATACATATATACTCTGTCAGTTATATATCAGTTATATATTGCTGTGTAACAAATTACCCGCACATACAATTTTAGTTTTTCGTAGAGACAGGGTATCCCTATATTCTCAAGGCTGGTGTCAAACTCCTGGGCTGAAGCAATCCTCCTGACTCAGCCTCCCAAAGTGCTGGGATTACAGGCATGAGCCACTGTGCCCAGCCTCCCCCAAATTTAAAATAATTATTGTCTCATAGTTACTGTGGGTCAGGAATTTGGGAGTGGTTTAACTGTTTGGATCTGGCTCAGGGTCGATCATGGGAGTGGCATCCAGATGTTGGCCAGGGCTGCAGTTATCTGGAGGCTTGACTGGGGCCGGGACCTCTACTTCCAAGGTAGCTTGTTCACGTTTGGCAAATTAGGGCTGGCTCTTGGCAAGATAACTCAGTTCCAGACAATGTGGATTTCTCTGTAGTTCTGTGTGAGGGTCCTCATAACACAGCAGTTTCTGCCAGAAGCAGTGACCAAGAGAAAAAGCAGGGTGAAAACCACAATGTCTTTCATGACTTAGCTTCCAAAGTCAGTCTCAGTCATTTCTGCAGTATCCTACTGATTACACAGGTCACCCTTACTCAGCATCGTAGAGGATGCACAAGGATGTAAATATCAGGGGGTGAGAATCACAGGGGACCATCTTAGAGACATGTGTACATACATATAGAAGTATTTTAACCTAGGCCAGGTGCGGTGGCTCACGCCTGTAATCCCAGCACTTTGGGAGGCCGAGGCAGGCGGATCATCTGAGGTCAGGAGTTTAAGACCAGCCTGGCCAAAATGGCAAAACCCTGTCTCTACTAAAAATACAAAAATTAGCTGGGCTTGGTGGCAGGTGCCTATAATCCCAGCTACTCAGGAGGCTGAGGCAGGAGAATCGCTTAAACCTAGGAGGTGGAAGTTGCAGTGAGCTGAGATTGTGCCACTGCACTCCAGCCTGGGGGACAGGGTGAGACTCCGTCTCAAAAAAAAAAAAAAAAAAGAAAGAAAGTAGTATTTTAACCTAGCCCGGGTGCGGTGGTTCACACCTGTAATGCCAACACTTTGGGAAGCCGAAGTGGGCAGATCACCTGAGGTCAGAAGTTCAAAACCAGCCTGGCCAACATGGTGAAACCCCATCTGGATAAAAAATACAAAAACTAGCCAGGCGTGGTGGCAGGCGCCTGTAATCCCAGCTATTCGGGAGGCTGAGGCAGGAGAATTGCTTGAACCTGGGAGGCAGAGGTGGCAGTGAGCTGAGATCATGCCATTACACTCCAGCCTGGGTGACAAGAGTGAAATTCGGCCTCAAAAAAAAAAAGTATTTTAACCTAGTTAAGGGCTGGGTGTGGAGGCTTACACCTGTGATCCTGGCACTTTGGGGGGCTGAGGTGGGAGGATTGCTTGAGTCCAGGAGTTTGAGACAAGCCTGGGCAACATGGTAAAACCCTGTCTCTACAAAATATACAAAAAATTAGCCAGGCATGGCAGTGTGCGCCTGTAGCCCCAGCTACTGGGGAGGCTGAGGTGGGAGGATCACCTGAACCTGGGAGGTCTAGGCTGCAGTGGGCCGAGACTGCACCACTGCACTCCATCCTGGGTGACAGAGTAAGATCCTGCCTCAAAAAAAAAAAAAAAGAAAAGAAAAGAAAGAAGAAGAAAGCAATATTTTAACCTAGATGAGATCCTATTATATTACTCTATTGTAGCATTTATTTACTTAGCTGTGTATGGTAGACCTAGTACCATGTCAGACATGTAGATCTATATCATCATTTTGAATGGTTCCATTTTGTTTCACTGTGGTGATATTGCATCATTTACTTAGCCAATTCTTTTGGTTTTTTTTTTTTTTTTTGAGAGGAAGTCTCACTCTGTCACCAGGTTGGAGTGCAGTGGTGCAATCTTGGCTCACTGCAACCTCTGCCTGCCAGGTTCAAGCGATTCTCCTGCCTCAGCCTCCCGAGTAGCTGGTATTACAGGCACCTGCCACCACACCCGGCTAATTTTTTTATTTTTTAGTAGAAACGGTGTTTCACCATCTTGGCCAGTCTGGTTTCCAACTCCTGACCTCGTAATCCACCCTCCTCGGCCCCCCAAAGTGCTGGGATTATAGGCGTGAGCCACCACGCCCGGCCTACTTAGCCAATTCTTTATTGATTTTCTTTTCTTTTTCTTTTTTTTTTTTTTTGAGACAGAGTCTTGCTCTGTTGCCCAGGCTGGAGTGCAGTGGCGCGATCTCGGCTTACTGCAAGTTCCGCCTCCCGGGTTCATGCCATTCTCCTGCCTCAGCCTCCCAAGTAGCTGGGACTATAGGCACCTGCCACCATGCCCGGCTAATTTTTTTTTTTTTGTATTTTTTTTTTTAGTAGAGACGGCATTTCACCATGTTAGCCAGGATGGTCTCGATCTCCTGACCTCGTGATCTGCCTGCCTCGGCCTCCCAAAGTGCTGGGATTACAGATGTGAGCCACCGCGCCTGGCCTTTTTTGTTTTTAATTGAGATGGAGTCTTGCTCTGTCGCCAGGCTGGAGTGCAGTGGTGTGAGCTTGGCTCACTGCAACCTCCAACTCCCTGGTTCAAGCGATTCTCCTGTCTCAGCCTCCCAAATAGGTGGGATTACAGGCGTGCACCACCACACCCAGCTGATTTTTGTATTTTTTTAAGTAGAGATGGGTTCACCATGTTGGCCAGGATGGTCTCCATCTCTTGACCTTGTGATCTGTCTGCCTCAGCCTCCCAAAGTCCTGGGATTACAGGTGTGAGCCACCGTGCCCAGCTTTATTGATTTTCAGTAAAGACATCAAGATAATTCAGTAGGGAAAGCATAGTCCTTTCAACAAGTGGAACTACTAGATATTGACACTGTGTTGCCCAGGCTGAAGTGCAAGTGGCATGATCGTGGCTCACAGCAGCCTTGACCCCTCAGCCTCCCAAGTAGCTGAGACCACAGGCATGCACCACTGTACCTGGCTAATTAAAAAAAGAAATTATAGAGACAGCGTCTTGCTCTGTTGCCCAGGCTGGTCTCTAACACCTGGGCTCAAGCAATCCTCTTGCCTTGGCCTCCCAAAGTGCTAGGATTACAGATGTGAGCCGCCATGCCCAACCTAGATTTTTTTTTTTTTTTTTTGAGATGGAGTCTTGCTCTGTTGCCCAGACTGGAGTGCAGTGGTACTATCTCGGCTCACTGCAGCCTCTGCCTCTTGGGCTCCAGTGATCCTCCCGTCTTGGCCTCCCAAATATCTGGGACCACAGCTGCATGCCACCATTCCTGGCTAATTTTTTATATTTTTAGTAGAGACAGGGTTTCAACATGTTGCCCAGGTTGGTCTCGAACTCTTGGACTCAAGTGATCCACCTGCCTTGGCCTCCCAAAGTGCTGGGATTACCAGCATGAGCCACCACGCCCAGCTAGATATTCTTATGGTCGGGGAAAACATCTTGATCTTTACTTCACAACATACAAAAAAAAATTTACACTGTGTCATAGATGACAAGCTAAAACCGAAATGTCTCAAGTAAACAGGAGAATATCTTTACAACCTTGAGTAGGCAAAGATTTCTTTTTTTTTTTTCTATTTATAGCATTTATAGCCCATATTGAAAAAGAAAAGATGGCCAGGCACAGTGGCTCATGAGTGTAATCCCAGCACTTTGGGAGGCTGAGGCAGGGGGATCACTTGAGCTCAGGAGTTCAAGACCAGTGTAGACAACATAGCAAAACCCTGTCTGTACAAAAAATTAAACTATTAGCCAGGTGTGATGGCAAGTACCTATAGTTCCAGCTACTCAGGAGGCTGAGATGGGAGGACTGCTTGAGCAGCCTGGAAGGTCAAGGCTGCAGCCTGGGATACAGAAAAAAAAGAAAAAAAGAAAAAAAAAAAAAAAAGGAAGAAAAAGATTTCTTAGACAAGACATAGAAAGCAAAAGTCATAAAAGAAAAAAATGATCAGGTGTGGTGGCTCATGCCTGTAATCCCAGTACTTAGGGAAGCTGAGGTGGGTGGATCCCTTGAGGTCAGTAGTTGGAGACCAGCCTGGACAATATGGTAAAACCCTTTCTCTACTAAAAATACAAAAATTAGCCAGGCCTGGTGGCAGGCACCTGTAATCCCAGCTACTCGGGAGGCTGAGGCACAAGAATTGCTTGAACCCAGGAGGCGGAGGTTGCAGTGAGCCGAGATTGCTCCATTGCACTCCAGCCTGGGCAACAAAGCGAGACTCCATCTCAAAAAAAAAAAAAAAAAAGAAAAAAAAAATGAATAAACTGATCATCAACAAAATTAAAAGCTTCTGCTTATCAAAATATACCATTAAGAAAATTAAAGGCGGCCGGGCGTGGTGGCTCACGCCTGTAATCCTAGCACTTTGGGTGGCCGAGGCGGACGGATCACGAGGTCAGGAGATCGAGACCATGCTAGCTAACACCGTGAAACCCCGTCTCAACTAAAAATACAAAACAAAAATTAGCCAGGCGTGGTGGCGGGCGCCTGTAGTCTCAGCTACTCCGGAGGCTGAGGCAGGAGAATGGTGTGAACCCCGCAGGAGGAGCTTGCAGTGAGCAGAGATCGCGCCACTGCACTCCAGCCTGGCTGACGGAGTGAGATTCCATCTCAAAAAAAAAAAAAAGAAAAAAAAAAGAAAATTAAAGGCAAGGAGATGAAAATTAAAAGGAATTCCTTCTCATCTACAATGCAGACTGAAAAATTTTTTTCTGGTTTGTTGCTGCAATTTGCATTTCTGTGATGAGACTGAGGCTGAACACTTTTCTATAGATTTCTTGGCCATGCAAACCTTTTGAGCGTGGTGGTGATTCTACGTATGGATGGAAATTATTGCATTTCCTCTGCCTTCCAGGTTGTGCCTCTATGACATGATCCAGTCCAGAGTAACACTGATGGCTCAGCACGGATCTGATCAGCACCAGGTTCTTGTCTGTACCAAGTTGGTGGAGCCCTTCCACGCCCAAGTGGGCTCCCTGTACGTCGTCCTTGGGGAGCTCCAGCATCAGCAGGGTGAGCTGCGGCCTCACACCCCCTTTCTCATCCTGGGGCCTGAGCTGGGGCAGTCTTTGGGGCAGTCAGTGAGAAATGGGCTCGTGACTCAACAGCAGTGTCTCATCGGGGTTAACGTTTCTTCCAAATCAGCCCACAAGTTCAACACTCTTGAGGATTCAGCTCAGAGTGGACTGGCCACATGGTGCCAACTCAAAGACAGGGTAGCTGGTCAGGAGTTCGAGACTAGCCCAGCCAACATGGCAAAACCCCGTCCCTACTAAAAGTACAAAACTTAGCTGGGCGTGGTGGCATGTGCCTGTAGTCCCAGCTACTCAGGAGACTGAGGCAGGAGAATCACTTGAACCAGGGAGGTAGAGGTTGCAGTGAGCCAAGATCGTTCCACTGCACTCCAGCCTGGATAACAGAGTGAGACTCCGTCTCATTAAAAAAAGAAGACAGGTACAGTGAAGAGATGGTCCCCCATGGGGAAGTGAGAACGAGGAGAGAGAAACCACTAATTTCTCAAGGCCTACAACACACCAGGCCTGATGTGAGGCAGCTTGCTTAGATCTTTTTGAATTTGCCTGTCAGCCCTTAATCTGAGTCTTAAAAAATTTTTTTTTTTTAGTTTTTTTGAGACAAGATCTCTCTCTGTTACCCAGGCTGGAGTGCAGTGGTATGATCACAGCTCACTGCAACTCCACCTCCTGGGCTCATGAGGCTCCCACCTCAGCCTCCTCAGTAGCTGGGACCACAGGCGTGCACCACCACACCCGGCTAATTTTTAAATTTTCTGTGGAGACAAGGTGTCATTATTTTGGGATGAGAGATCTGCCTGCCTTGGCCTCCCAAAATGCTGGGATTACAGGTGTGCAGCACCAAACCCAGCCTTACTTCTGATTCCTTTTTATTTTTTGAGACGGAGTCTTGCTCTGTCGCTCAGGCTGGAGTGCAGTGGCGTGATCTCGGCTCACTGCAAGCTCCGCCTCCCGGGTTCATGCCATTCTCCTGCCTCAGCCTCCCGAGTAGCTGGGACTATAGGCGCCCGCCACCACGCCTGGCTAATTTTTTGTATTTTTAGTAGAGACAGGGTTTCACCGTATTAGCCAGGATGGTCTTGATCTCCTGACCTCGTGATCCGCCCGCCTCGGCCTCCCAAAGTGCTGGGATTACAGGCGTGAGCCACCGTTTTTTGTTTTTTTTTTTTAGACAGTGCCTTGCTTTGTCACTGGGATGGAGTGCAGTGGCGCGATCTCAGCCCACTGCAACCTCCAATTCCCTGGATCAAGCGATTCTCCTGTCTCAGCCTCCCAAGTAGCCCTGCCTGCCTCTGATTGTTACTGCTGTTTTTTTTTTTGTTTTTTTTTTTTCTTGAGACAGAGTCTTGGTCTGCTGTCCAGGCTGAGTGCAGTGGCGCGATCTTGGCACCAGACCCTATCCTGCCATTTCTGTATGGATTGCCTGTAGTGGAAACCAAATGGTTGATGAAGGAAAATTATTATTTTTTGAGATGGAGTGTCGCTCTCTCGCCAGGCTGGAGTATAGTGGCATGATCTCAGCTCACTGCACCCTCCACCTCCCGGGTTCAAGCGATTCTCCTGCCTCAGCCTCCCGAGTAGCTGGGACTACAGACGTGCGCCACCATGCCCAGCTAATTTTTGTATTTTTAGTAGAAATGGGGTTTCACCATGTTGGCCAGGATGGTCTCGATCTCTTGACCTTGTGATCTGCCCGCCTCGGCCTCCCAAAGTGCTGGGATCACAAGCATGAGCCACCGCGCCTGGCCTGGCAAGTTCTTTAGAGAAGAGTCACAGCAAATGAACGCAGGAGAAATCCGTAAATTCAAAGTCATCACTTTAAAAGCCCTGACAAAATGAAAAATCCAGGCAACAGTCCTCGCTAGTGGCCAAAATCATTAGGAAACATTTTGGTGGGATCATTGTGATGGAGGGACCTGCCGGCAGTGCCTGGGCTGGCCTGATCGATGTCAACATGATAAAAATCAGAAGGGCAAACATCATGTACCTCCGATGTGAGTCATGAGGAGGACACACATAGCAACACCTCTGGTGGGTTCTTGCCAAAAAAATTGAACTTGGGCTGGGTGTGGTGGCTCACGCCTATAATCCCAGCACTTTGGGAGGCCAAGGCGGGCGGATCTCGAGGTCAGGAGATCGAGACCATCCTGGCTAACATGGTGAAACCCCGTCTCTACTAAAAATACAAAAAGTTAGCCGGGCATGGTGGCATGCGCCTGTAGTCCCAGCTACTCAGGAGGCTGAGGCAGGAGAATCGCTTGAACCTGGGAGGCAGAGGAGGTTGCAGTGAGCTGAGATCGCACCACTGCACTCCAGCCTGGCAGAGCGAGACTCCATCTCAAAAAAAAAAACAAAAAACAAAAAAAATTGAACCTGAAGCTAATCAGGCCTCAGAGGAAGTAGCCTGTTACCGGGCACTGGCTAGTTTAGTACTCTTATAATTTGCATCACAACCTGTTTTTTGTGGGTTTTTTTCTTAAAACATTTTTGTTGCTGGGCGCGGTGGCTTACACCTGTAATCCTAGCACTTTGGGAGGCTAAGGCAGGAGGATCACCTGAGGTCGGGAGTTCAAGACCAGCCTGACCAACATGGAGAAACCCCGCCTGTACTAAAAATACAAAATTAGCTGGGCGTGTGGTGCATGCCTGTAATCCCAGCTACTCGGGAGGCTGAGGCAGGAGAATCGCTTGAACCCGGGAGGCGGAGGTTGCTGTGAGCCGAGATCGCACCATTGCACTCCAGCCTGGGCAACAAGAGCAAAACTCCGTCTCAAAAAAAAAAAAAAGAAAAAGAAAAAGAAAAATTTTGTCTTGATTTTCTTTTTTTTTTTTTGAGACGGAGTCTTACTCTCTCACTCTGTCACCCAGCCTGGAGTGCAGTGGCGCGATCTCAGCTCACTGCAACTTCTGCCTCCTGGGTTCAAGCGATTCTCCTGCCTCGGCCTCCTGAGTAGCTGGGATTACAGGCACCCGCCACTGTGCCTGGCTAATTTTTGTATTTTTAGTAGAGACGGCGTTTCACCATCTTGGCCAGGCTGGTCTTGAGCTCCTGACCTTGTGATCCACCTGCCTCAGCTTCCCAAAGTGCTGGGATTATAAGCGTGAGCCACCACGCCCAGCCTGTCTTGATTTTCTAAGTCATACATGCTCGTCATTCACGGAGGGAACTCGGAATCAAAGATGAGGAGGTGGGTGGAGAGCATCCGGGCTGACTGTGCTCTGTCCGCCCTGACCTCTGGCCTGGGCAGAGGGGGAACCCTGTGGCTGCTTTAAACCTCCCTGTGAAAGCCAAGTGTGGTGGCTCATGCCTGTAATCTCAGCACTTTGGGATGTCAAGGAAGGAGGATTGCTTGAGATCAGGAGTTCAAGACCAGCCTAGGCAACATAGTGAGACCCCCATCTTTACAAAAATTAAAAAATTATCCAGGTGTGGTGGCACAGGCTTGTAGTCCCAGTTACTTGAGAGGCTGAGGTGGCAGGATTGCTTGAGTCCAGGAGTTCAAGGTTACAGTGAGCCGAGATTGCTCTACTGCACTCCAGCCTGGATGACAGAGTGAGACCCTGTTTCAAAAAAAAAAAAAGAAAAAAAGTCCAGGTGTGGTTGCTCACACCTGTAATCCCAGCACTTTGAGAGGTTAGGGAGGGAGGATCGCTTGAGCCCAGGAATTCAAGACCAGCCTGGGAAATGTAGCAAGAGCCCGTCTCTACAAAATAATAATAAATAAGTAGAAATAAAACCATAAACCTTCCTGTGCCAGGCCCAAAGTTCTGTGGAGACACAAAGGTTGATCAGATGTGAATCCTGCCCTGTGGCCAGACTGACAGTTTTGAGGACAGGTGAGAGGTCACCCTTCTCAAATGTTTGCCTAAGAGCTAGCTAAGAAGACCAACAGGTGAAGACATACTGGGGTGTGATAAAACCCACGGACCTGACACCCACTGTCGCTATCCAAAGGCCCAAAGGCCCCCTGTTCTGGAACTAAGTTGTGGGGCACAGCCTTTCCCAGGCCTACTCCAGAGGCCCTTGGAGCACGCCCGGGCTGAAGGGCACTGGACCACAGCAAGCAGCTGCCTACAAGCACTCGCCATGCATCCTCTGCCTTCTGCTTTTCTCTCACCGCACCCCTGCACTTTGCCCTCAGAAACCTTCCTTGTGTGGCTGGGCTCAGTGGCTCACTAATCTAGCATGTTCGGAGGCTGAGGTGGGAGGATCACTTGAACCCAGGAGTTTGAGACCAACTTGGGCAACGCAGAGAGACGCCATCTCTACAAAAATGAAAATATTAGCGGGGTGTGGTGGCTTGTGCTTGTAGTCCCAGCTACTTGGGAGGCTGAGGCAGAAGGATGGCTTGAGGCAGGAGTTCAATGCTGCAGTGAGCTATGATCACGCCACTGCACTCCAACCTGGGTGACAAAATGAGACCCTGTTTCTAAAGAAAAAGGAAAGAGGCCGGGCACAGTGGCTCATGCCTGTAATCTCAGAACTTTTGGGAGGCTGAGGCTGGTGGATTACTTGAGTCCAGGAGTTCAAGACCAGCCTGGACGGCCGGGCGTGGTGGCTCACGCCTGTAATCCCAGCACTTTGGGAGGCTGAGGTGGGTGGATCACTTGAGGTCAGATGTTCGAGACCAGCCTGACCAACATGGTGAAACCCTGTCTCTACAAAAAATACAAAATTAGCTGAGCGTGGTGGTGCACGCCTGTAATCCCAGCTACTCAGGAGGCCGAGGCAGGAGAATCGCTTGAAACTGGGAGGCAGAGGTTGCAGTGAGCTGAGATCATGCCATTGCACTCCAGCCTGGGCGACAAGAGCAAAACTCCATCTCAAAAAAAAAAATAATAATAACCAGTCTGGGTAACATGGTGAAACCCCGTCTCCACAAAAAATGCAAAAATTAGCAGGGTGTGTTGTTGCACACATGCCTGTAGTCCCAGCTACTGGGGAGGCTGAGGTGGGAGGATCACTTGAGCCAGGGAGGCGGAGATTGCGGTGAGCTGAGACTATACCACTGTACTCCAGTCTGGGTGACAGAGTGAGACCCTGTCAGAAAAAAAAAAGAGAGAGAAAGAAAAAGAAGAAAAAAGAAAGAGAGAAAAGAGAAGAGAAAGGGAGGGAGGGAAACCTTCCTGTGTGTCCCCTGTGTACTTCCCTCTTCAAGCATCCTTACGGCTCCGGGACTTGCCCAAACCTTCCTCCCCAAACCACACACCCACAGAGTCTGGAGCAGGGCCCGAGTTTCCCCGGCTTCTCGGGTGTGTCAGCATCACACATCCCTCCCTGTCTCCCTGTTGCCAGCCAGTTCCACCACTGTGCACCTCTGCCCCAATTCCACCTCCCACGCCTGCTGCTGCACCTTGGACTTGTTTTCCTGAAATTGCACGCCATCCACTCTCCCCTCTACTTCTGCTGCGTCCCTCTTGCCCTATCAGGACCTGTGGACTCGGGACTCCTGGGCTTTCTCCCCTACCTCTCTTCCCTGTTGGGCCTCACTACCATTTCAGCCACTTTCCTGGCAGCTTCACTCCTGCCCCAAGACCCCAGCCTCCACCCTCCTGGTCCTGCCAACTCTTGAGTGCAGAAGGATCACAGAACTCCAATGATTCGGAGCTCACTGATTTCAGGGGCTCACTGGGGTTCCCCTGCTCTGCCTAGAAATCCTTCCTGTGTCCTGGCCACACACCCCTCCCTGGCGCCACCACAGCTAGTCCAGAAATTCCCCTGCCTCATAAGAACCCACTTCCTCTCCTCCCCTGTCCCTCCCGGCTTATTGCTTTATGTCCCAGCTAGAATTGAGGCCACAGGCAGCCGTTCTTCCTCCTATAATCAGACACTGAAACGGCCACTGTTAGCTCCTTCCTCTAGTCTAAGAGGAAGCGGGGTCCCTCCTACCTAAGGGGTTACCACAGTTCTTCCCTCTCCACATATAAGGCGTTCAAGCCTCCTCTATATGGAAATAGTAGTCTCAATGACAAGAAGTCGTCTTCTACACTAGAGTCCGACCTGCCTGCCCGTGACCTTCCCTCCCTTTGCAGACAAACCTCCTAAAAGAACATCTGTGCTCCATACAACCCCTTCCTCTTCCCAGGCCTCACCCCACTGCATTCTGACTGTTTTTTATAACCCAGGCCCTTCTTCTTTGCTCCAGGTTCTTAATCTTTTTTTTTTTTTTTTCTTCTGAGACGGAGTCTCGCTCTGTCGCCCAGGCTGGAAGTACAGTGGCACGATCTCTGCTCACTGCAACCTCTGCTTCCCGGGTTCAAGCGATTCTGCCTCAGCCTCCCTAGTAGCTGGGATTACAGGCATATGCCACCACACCCAGCTAATTTTTGTCTTTTTAGTAGAGACAGGGTTTCACCATGTTGGCCAGGCTAGTCTTGAGCTCCTGACCTCAGGTGATCCGCCCGCCTCACCCTCCCAGAGTGCTGGGATTACAGACATAAGCCACTGCGCTTGGCCTTTTTCCTTTTTTTTTTTTTTTTTTTTTATTTGAGACAGAGTCTCACTCTGTTTCCCAGGCTGGAGTGCAGTGGCACAATCTTGGCTCACTGCAACATCCACCTCCCCGGTTCAAGTGATTCTCGTGCCTCAGCCTCCCAAGTAGTCGGGCCTGGGTAATTTTTGTATTTTTAGTAGAGACAGGGTTTTGGCTTGTTGGCCAGGCTGGTCTTGAGCTCCTGGCCTCAAGTGATCTGCTTGTCTTGCCCTCCCAAAGTATTGGGATTACAGTGTTGGGATTACAGTGTTGGGAGCCACCGCGCCCGGCCCCGATTCCTCTCTGACCTGTGTCAGCACCAGGGCTAACAGAAGCTGAGACACACAGGCAACCTCATGTTTCAAATGAGTTCATTGCCTAAGGGTAGCTAGCCTTTGTAGCCAGCTGGAATCTAGGCAGGATGACACCCTGAATTCTGCCCTCAGGCTGTGCTATAAATGACCTAGACTAGAGGAAAGGGCAGGCACAGCCTTTATCTCAAACAGCGTCAAAAGAAAACAGTGTAATAGCCTAGAACATTGAATCTATTCATTTATTTATTTATTTTGAGAGGGAGTCTCACTCTGTCGCCTAGGCTGGAGTGCAGTGGCTTGATCTCGGCTCACTGCAATGTCTGCCTCCCAGGTTCAAGCGATTCTCCTGCCTCAGCCTCCCGAGTAGCTGGGTTTACAGGTGCCAGCCACCACACCTGGCTAATTTTTGTATTTTTAGTAGAGACGGGGTTTTGCCATGTTGGCCAAGCTGGTCATGAACTCCTGACCTCAGGTGATCCACCCGTCTCAGAAATCTATTTATTAAATTGCTCAGAGAGCAGAAAGAGCATGAGTGCAAAAAATTTTTGTAACTTTTTTTTTTCTCTTGTAAGCTATGACTGGGGAAAAAAGAAAGAAAGAAAAAAAAAAACAAAAAAACGTCAGCAATGCACAGTGGCTCACACCTATAATCCACGCATGTTGGGAGGCCGAGGCGGGCAGATCACTTGACCCCAGGAGTTTGAAACCAGCCTGGGCAACATGGCGAGACCCCATCTTTACAAGAAATACAAAAATTAGCCGGGTGTGGTGGTGCGTCCCTGTAGTCCCAGCTCCTCAGGAAGCTGAGATGGTCACCTGAGCCTGGGAGGTGGAGGCTACATTGAGGCATGATTGAGCCACTGCATTCCAGCCCGAATGACAGAGCGACACCCTGTCTCAAAAAAAGAAATTTTTTTTTTAGGTGGAGTCTTGCTCTGTCGCCCAGGCTGGAGTGCAGTGGCGTGATCTTGGCTCGCTGCAACCTCCACCTCCTGGGTTCAAGCAATTCTCCTGCCTCAGCCTCCCGAGTAGCTGGGTTTATAGGCATGCACCACTACACGCGGCTAATTTTTGTATTTTTAGTAGAGATGGGGTTTCGTCATGTTGGCCAGGCTGGTCTTGAACTCCTGACCTCAAGTGTTCCACATGCCTTGGCCTCCCAAAGTGCTGGGATTATAGGCGTGAGCCAGGTCGCCTGTCAAAAGAAAGAAAATTTTTAAAAAGTCTCTCGCAGATGTCTTTCCTGTTTGGTGCCACCTGAACAGTGGCAAACTTTTCCATTATGTATCAGGTCACCACCGCATCTGCTAGAAGCCCCCCTCGTCCAGGGTGGGATGACCTGCTCCTATAAAGCCAAACTTACCTGGAGCTCAGTCTCTTGGATTTTTAAAATATGAGTGTCTCTTTTCCCCTGGTTCCTGATGACATTGTGTCCCAAGGTGCCAAGAGGGCCTTTCCCTCAGTCCAGAGGGGATTTCTGGCCACCTGCTAAGTTCCAGACACGGGCCTACTGTGCATGACAGGCCCACGGTTCTAGGCCCAAATACACAATTGCCTTTGCCCCATATGCCGTTGTTATTGTCCACACCGCTTGCTGCCAAAACCCAGGACTGAGCTGTGGAGGGAACAGCTGGAATGCACCTTGGAGGACGTTGTTGACACGCTGCTCAGTCCACCGTTCGTGCCCTGGTGTTTGGCTCAGTCACCGCTCGTGCCCCGGTGTTCGTCTTGCAGACAGAGGCTCCGTGGTGAAGGCGCGCGTGCTGACCTGTGTGGAGGGGATGAACCTGCCCTTGTTGGAACAAGCCATCCGGGAGCAGAGGCTGTACAAGCAGGAGCGGGGCGGCGGCCAGTAGGAAACAGCAGCCCAGCAACACCCTCACCTGCTTCCGAGCCCAAACCCTCTGGAGCTGCGGGAGCCCTGGAGGGCACAGACGCCTCCCCAGCAACGGCCTTGTCTGGAGCCCGAAAGCAGAGGGGCGGGTGGTGAATCCAGCCCTTTCTGCTGCTTTGGGATTGGCTCAGCAATGAGAGCCCAGAAAGCATGCCATAAATCCGACAGCCCCACCCTGGGAGACTGCAGGTGGCCGAGCTTGGGCTCTGGGCCGTGCTTGGTGTGGGGCCATGGAGGGTTCCAGAAGGTCCTGGTGAATAAAGGCCCAGGGGGCGTGCTCTCAAAGTGTGCTTGTGGTGCAGTGCTGGCGGGGGCCAGAAGGGGGAGCTGCAACCAGGGCTGTGGGCTGCAGCCTCTCAGGGCTTCTGGTGAATTCTGGGCCTGGGGCCTTAGGGGAGGGTGCCAGGGGCCCAGGGGCTGGGGTGGGAGGCCCAGGTCAGGGGCCCAGGATGCAGGGGTCTGCCCCTGGCCAGGCTCTGCCTTCAGAGGAGGCTGATGTGGTCACACGGGCCGAGCCGAGGCCCTGGGCCCTGACCGTGCAGCCTAAGACAGACTGTGGCTTTAAGACCCTCCCGACCCCTGACCTCTGCCCCCAGTGGCCCTGGCCCCTGGGCAGCCCTTCCTGGCCGCCATGTGTCCCCAGAGCCTGGGCCTGGCTGGGCTGGGCAGTGACCCGGGTGGGAGAGGGTGGTCTTGCCCTTTAAGGCCTGGCACGAGTGAGAGGCCTGGGGTTCCATGCTGGGCTGGGCTGGGCGAGGGGTGGCCTCTAACTTCCTGGGGGTTCTGGCTGGGCTGGGCAGGGGCTGGGTGGGAGAGTGTGGGCCCTGCCCTCTGAGGCCGGGCATGCGCGAGAAGGCTGGGGGTCCTGGCTGAGCTGGGCTGGGTGAGGGGTGGCCGCTGACCCCCTTGGGGTCCGGGCTGGGCTGGGCTGGGCGAGGAGTGGCCCCTGACCCACTTGGGGTCTGGGCTGGGCTGGGCTGGGCGAGGGGCGGTCTCCGACCCCCAGCCAGGTTCCCAGGCAGGATGAGCTGGGGTTGGGGTGGCTAGGCCATGGGCCTTGGGAGGTGGGCAGTCTGGGCAGGGCTGGGCTGGGCTGGGCGCCACATGGAGGCTGGAGGAGCAACGGGAGCGCTGGGCGTGGGGCGCAAATCGCCCAGCGCCTTCTGTTTCCCAGGCAGCTCTGTGGCCATGGATGTGTTCCAGAAGGTAGAGAAGATCGGAGAGGGCACCTATGGGGTGGTGTACAAGGCCAAGAACAGGGAGACAGGGCAGCTGGTGGCCCTGAAGAAGATCAGACTGGATTTGTGAGTGCTGGGACGGCCCCTGAGTTACCTACCCTGGGCCATCACAACCTGGGCACTCCCTGATCCGTTCCCTCCTTCCTGGAGTCCACATTTAACTCTTCCAGGTGCTGCCCAGCAGCCCTTACCTGTCCTCTCCCCAGCTCACTGCCTTCTGACCAGCCTTTGCTGGGGCCCTGCTCTGTGGAGCTTGGTGGGTAATGTGCCAAGGAGCACAGGTCTCCATCGCCGGGGCCCGGTTCATTCTATGGGGATAAGGAGAAGCCGATCCCCCTGGCTGGAAGTGCCCTTCTTAGCCTAAGTCTCTGCCCACGGCTGTGCCCTTGTTTCTTGCAGGGAGATGGAGGGGGTCCCAAGCACTGCTATCAGGGAGATCTCCCTGCTCAAGGAACTGAAGCACCCCAACATCGTCCGGTGAGTTGGGGATTGAGGTGGGGAAGCTGGGATGGCAAAGGTAGCATCCTGACTGCCATCTCCCTGCCAGACTGCTGGACGTGGTGCACAACGAGAGGAAGCTCTATCTGGTGTTTGAGTTCCTCAGCCAGGACCTGAAGAAGTACATGGACTCCACCCCAGGCTCAGAGCTCCCCCTGCACCTCATCAAGGTAGGGAAGGAAGGGCGGGGAAGGAGAGGTGACACCCTGTCCCTGCCATCCCTGTCCACGCAGTGCCTCCGCTCAGCTGGCTCCACCTCGCGCTCGTTTCTCCAGAGCTACCTCTTCCAGCTGCTGCAGGGGGTGAGTTTCTGCCACTCACATCGGGTCATCCACCGAGACCTGAAGCCCCAGAACCTGCTCATCAATGAGTTGGGTGCCATCAAGCTGGCTGACTTCGGCCTGGCTCGAGCCTTCGGGGTGCCCCTGCGCACCTACACCCACGAGGTATTGTGAGACAAAGAGGAGAGAGGGGCAGCAGGAGGAGTGTCACCCATGCACTCAGCCACCCTGAGTGATGCTGTTTCCTTGCCCTGCAGGTGGTGACACTGTGGTATCGTGCCCCCGAGATTCTCTTGGGCAGCAAGTTCTATACCACAGCTGTGGATATCTGGAGCATTGGTTGCATCTTTGCAGAGATGGTAGAGAGAGGGGCACACATGGCCACAGGGTGCCACAGGCAGGGTCCTACTGGGGTTGGGTGGGGCCTACTGATGCTTCCATTCCAGGTGGATTAAAGAGTGTTTGGGGCTGGACATGGTGGCTCACACCTGTAATCCCAGCACTTTGGGAGGCTGAGATGGGAGGATTGCTTGAGCCCAGGAGTTTGAGACCAGCCTGGGCAACATAACAAATCCCCAGCTCTTAAAAAAATACAAAAATTAGCTGGGTGTGGTGGTGCATGCTTGTAGTCCCAGCTACTCGGGAGGTTGAGGCAGGAGGATTGCTTGAGCCTGTGGTTGAGGCTGCAGTGAGCTGTGATCGCACCACTGCACTCTAGCCTGGGTGATAGAGCAAGACTCCGTCTCTATTTTTTAAAAAAAGGTGTTTGGTACTGGCTAAAGGACTGAGGAAGGTAGCCTTATTCCAAAAGAGGCCAGAATTCTTTGCACAGCCATGGGAAAGATATCTTGACAGGCCTCTCCCTGGGTCTGGCCACTTATCTGGTATTGGATTCTGTATAACAAAGCGGCGGACCCCACACCTTCTCTTCTTTCCTATTTCAGGTGACTCGAAAAGCCCTGTTTCCTGGTGACTCTGAGATTGACCAGCTCTTTCGTATCTTTCGTATGCTGGGGACACCCAGCGAAGACACATGGCCCGGGGTCACCCAGCTGCCTGACTATAAGGGCAGCTTCCCTAAGTGGACCAGGAAGGAACTGGAAGAGATTGTGCCCAATCTGGAGCCAGAGGGCAGGGACCTGCTCATGGTAGGTGCATGTGGGCTCCAGCTGCTGCTCCGACTGCAGTGTCCCCTCATCAGCCAGCCTCTTACATAACCCTGGCACTGTCTGAGTCCAAGGCCAGGGTCTCTTTCCTGACCCTTGTACACAACTGGCTTGGGTATACTGATTGTTCAACCTGGAAGCCTCCCCCAGGATAAGTACAGTATTTATCTTCCCTGTGAAAGTGGTACTCGTTGAGTTAGCTCTGTCTTTATGCTGTGCTACACGCCCTTTTTCCCTAGTTGTCTTGTGTGTTTGGTTATTCTACTTTGTGGACGTGACTGCTCCATTTAAGCTGTATGCCTCCCCAGGCTGGGGCCATACCTTCTTTTCTTTTTTTTTTGAGATGGAGTTTTGCTCTTGTTGCCCGGGCTGGAGTGCAATGGCATGATCTCAGCTCACTGCAACTTCTGCCTCCTGGGTTCAAGTCGTTCTCCTGCCTCAGCTTCCCGAGTAGCCAGGACTACAGGTGCCTGCCACCACGCCCAGCTAAATTTTGTACTTTTTTTAAATAGAGACAGGGTTTCACCGTGTTGGCCAGACTGGTCTTGAACTCCTGACCTCAGGTGATCTGCCCACCTCGGCTTCCCAAAGTGCTGGGATTACAGGCATGAGCCACTGTGCCCGGCTGGGGCCCCTCGTTCTACTGCCTGGCTGTTCCCCCTGTGACTCCTACAGTGGTCAGTCTTCAGAACAGGTTGTTCCCTATGGCCTGGTGCCATGTCACAGTTCTTACTCACCCCTCCTATTGGTGTCTTTCTTGAGCTGGCCCAGGCCGGACTGCCCAGGAAGTCTCTGGCAGAACCATCTGTTTTTTTTTTTTTTTTTTTTGAGACAGGGTCTCAGTCTGTCACTCAGGCTGGAGTGCAGTGGTGTGACCATGACTCACTGCAGCCTTGACCTCCCAGGCACAAGCGATCCTCCCATCTCAGCCTCCTGAGTAGCTGGGACCACAGGTACATGCCACTATGCCTGGCTACCTTTTGTATTTTTTTGTAGACAGCGTTTCACCATGTTGCCCAGGCTGGTCTCGAACTCCTAGGCTCAATTGATCCTCCCACCTCAGCTTCCTGAGTAGCTGAGACCATAGGGGTGCACCACCATGCCCAGCTAATTTTATTTTTGTAGAAATGGGGTCTCACTATGTTGCTCAGACTGGTCTCGAACTCCTGGGCTCAAGCGATCCTCCTACCTTGGCCTCTCAAAGTGCTGGGGGGATCACAGGTGTGAGCCACTGTGCCCGTCCACCATCCATTCTCGCCCACAAAGTCTTGGAGCCACATTTCTCTCCTTAATCTGGTGTTGAGTGAGAGGAAGGTGGGTCAGTATTTTCATCTTCAGGCTGTGTGTCCAGCTCTCCAGAAGTCTTTGTGTATTGTCTACCCGCCCAATGGCAGCAGGACGGCATGGACTCCAACCAAGGCCCCGAGCCCTCCAGCTGGGCTACTCCACCACAGGGGGTCCTTCCACATCCTGTCTGGGTTTAGGGACTCTAGGGCGGAGGGCTGGACAGGTTTGGCCTCTTGGAGTGTCAGTCCCCGTGCCCCCACTCAGGGTTCCTCCCTGGACAGCTTCAGTCCCCTGCTTCCTGATACGTGGGGTTCTGTGCTCTTCCTGACTAGAAGCAGGCTGCGACCTGGGACCCTCCCCGAGAAGGGGGGTGACTCAGCTTCAGTGGCCTGAGGAGACCTGGGTGACTTATTAGGACTGTCCAGATTCCAGGAGTGTCGAGAACTGGCTGGAGAGCTGGGAGGTCGTGGCTTCGTGCGGTTCTGGGTTTGAAGGCAGCCAATTTGGGGCCCAGGCCCTTGATCTGGGACCTGGGAGGGGAATTTCTCACCCCACCCTGGCTGCACCCAGACCACATCTTCCTTCTTTCTTCCTAGCAACTCCTGCAGTATGACCCCTGCCAGCGGATCACAGCCAAGACTGCCCTGGCCCACCCGTACTTCTCATCCCCCGAGCCCTCCCCGGCCGCCCGCCAGTATGTGCTGCAGCGATTCTGCCGTTGAGAATGTCAAGGCCACACTCAGATCCTCTCTCGAGCAGCTGCTGCCCCAGCTGCCTCCTACCCATTGCCGAGAGAGGATGCATCTGGGGAGAGCAAAGCACTAAGGAATTCAGCGTCAACCTGCAGAGGGCTGAGCCTGGGTTAGTCCTGCCCGCAGGTTAGCGAGATCCTGTGTTTTTTGGGTTTGACGGTGCCGTTTCAAAATAGAGGCACAGATGCTCCATGCACGAGGGATCCCCGGGCACTGGAACAAGTGCCAAGTTGAAGGCAGGGGGCCTGCCAGAGCTGGGTGTGGGTATTCAGGCCCTCACCTGCCCCGCCTGCAGGGCCAGACCCTGAGGAAAGGGCGCCCCCTGCTGGTCTTTTTGGATTTAAAATGTTTGGGGGAAGAGTTGAGTTCCAGTTGAGAGTTCCAAGTTAAACAGGAGGGAGTGAGGGAGAGGAGAGAGGGCATTCCCCGGATCCCAGGAGAGCTGGGCTATGACTGCAATAAGGAGTTGTTCCTTCACCTGAGATGTGCTTCTTTTGGTTCATTTCTGGCTTGACAACAAGAAATAAATGTGGTATGTTCCTGAGTTTTCTGATTGTACTGCTCACAGGGGACACCTGGGCTTCCCGACAAGGGGAACATTGACACAGGGCTGGAAACAGCTCTGGCCCAAACTGAGACAGTGGGGAAATGGGCAAGGAGTAGGTGGGGAGGCAGGGGCTATTCCATGATTTTTTTTTTTTTTGAGACAGAGTCTCACTCCGTCACCCAGGCTAGAGTGCGGTGACATAATCTCAGCTCACTGCAACCTCTGCCTCACGGGTTCAAGCAGTTCTCCTGCCTCAGTCTCCCCAGTAGCTGGGATTACAGGCTTATGCCACCAAGCCCTTTTTTTTTTTTTTTTTTTGAGATGGAGTCTTGCTGTGTCTCAGGTCTACCCTGTTGCCCAGGGTAGAGTGCAGTGGCGTGATCTCTGCTCACTGGAACCTCCGCCTCCCAGGTTCAAGTGATTCTCCTGCCTCAGCCTCCTGAGTAGTGGGGATTTTAGGTGCACACCACCACACCCAGCTAATTTTTATATTTTTAGTAGAGCCGGGGTTTCACCATGTTGGTCAGGCTGGTCTCCAACTCCTGACCTCGGATCCACCCGCCTTGGCCTCCCTAAATGCTGGGATTACAGGTGTGAGCCACTGTGCCCAGCCTCCTTTAGTGATTTTAAGCCATAATCTCTTTCCATGACCTGCCACCGCATCCCTGCCCTGCACTCAAGGAAGCACAGCCCTCCAAGGATGCCTATTTCCCAGGCAGGCAAATTGAGCACGTCCGCCCAGGCAAGGACTCGAGCAACGCTGTCCTTGCACTCATCCCGCAGACACATGGGTCCTGCACTCTCAAATGTGAATGAATGGGACACCACGTGGCACGGGGAGACAGAATTCGTTTATTGGGATCACTGGGTGGAGGTGGAGGAAGAACTGAGTGGCTGCTGTCCTGGTCTGGGGATGGATCAGGCACCAAGGTTAGGGGAGGGAGCCCATCACCATGTTAGTAAAATAATAAAACAGTGGTCGGACAGAGGGGAGACGCACTGCCTGGGATGAGGCTGCTCTGAGGCAAGAGGTGTACGTATCCTACCTGGCCCAACACACGTGCTTCCCCACTGGCTGCTTGGCCTGTGTCAGCAAAGGGAGCGCAGGACAGTGGGGGAGGCGGAGCGGTAGCAGCGGTACCCCTCCAGTGCCGCTGGCAGGAGCAGCAGGCCGCTCAGGGGGTCTTTGCGGCAGCGGCCCATGGCCTCCTTGTAGCTCAGCCGTTCCTTGGAGATGGGGTCTGTCAAATCCTTCTCGTAGCTGGACTCGTCCTGCAGGAGCTGGGCCAGCTCTTCACTGATCATCCCGGAGAGGAGGGCCTGCTGGATGGGGATGCGGCCTGTCCTCTTGGGGTCGATGAGCCCCCCGGTCAGGTGCTGCACCTGCAGGTGTGGGAGCACGCTCTCCCGGGGCATCCAGCCCTTCTGGACGGCCTCGCCCACCGACAGCCTCTTCTTGGTGACGGGGTCCTCGATGCCGGTGAAGGCCTTCTGGGCGTTGAGCAGCCTCTGCGTGGAGGTGTTCTCGATCAGGCCCCTCTCCATTGCCTTGTGCACAGAGTAGCGCTCACGGCTGAGCAGGTCCACGATGCCCCCTGTGGCTGCCTGGGCCTCCAGTAGCTTCTGCCCAGTGATGGGGTCCAGCATGTTCTTGGCCACGGCCGTCTTGATGCTGCACTTGTTGTCTGTGGTTGTGTCATAGATCCCGGCGATAGGGAAGCTGTCATCACCGAGCCCGAGAGAGAAGCTGGGAGAGAAGAAACTGGTGCTCTGGGGGACCGGGGAGGCGAGCGGGGACTTGGAGATGATAGAGCCGATGGACAGTGAGGAGCTTGGCTTGGTCTCCCCAGCCACAAGCAGCGCAAACTCTGAGATGGGTAGGTGGCCGTCCTTGTACAGATGGTACTCCTCCTTAGAGATGCGCCGGCAGCGGAGGGCGGCCTCGATGGAGTACTGCTTCCCGCTCTTGCGGTCCAGGAGCACAGACTCCTCCCCGCAGGGCCCCGAGGTGGTGACCTCCTCCCAGTCACACTCGAGCTCCTGGAGCTGCAAGTACTGGCCCCTGTCGATGATGCCCCTCTTGTAGGCCTCGTACGGGGACATGTCCTTCCCCGTCTCGGGTTCCAGGATGGAGATCTTGGTGGAAAGGTTGGTCTCTCGCGTCTGGGTCTCCTGGCTGAGCTCCTCCCGGCTCACCTTGGCGTGGAGGTCCCGGAGCGTCCGCTCCTTCTCGTAGATCTGGTCCTTCTCGCGGAGGATGGCCGCCTCGAGCCGTGAGAGCTCCTGGCCCCGCTGGGCCGCCTTCTGCCGCTCGCTCTCCGTCTTCTGGCTGAGCAGCTTCGACGACTCCTGCAGCTGCAGTGTCTGCTGCTGCTTCTGCCTCTCCAGAACCCGCAGCTCCTGCTGCAGCCGCCCACGCTCCTGGTCTGCCTGGTCCCGGGCCCTCTGCAGCTCGGACTCCTCCCGGGACCAGGTTCTCCCCAGCGTCTCGGCCCGGTCAATGCGCTCCCGCAGGCGCCGCGCCTCCTCCTCCCGGGCCTGCCGGGCCGTGCGCTCCCTGTTGAGCATCTCCCACACGCGGGCCCGCTCATCCTCCAGCACGCGGTCCTTCTGCACCCGGATCACTTCCTTGTAGATGGTCTTCTCCTGCGATTTGGCTTTCTGGAGGACGTCAATCTGGACCTGCAGGTTCTTGCACTCCCGATGCAGCTCCGTCACCTGGGTCTTCTCCTGGTCCAGGTCCCGCCGCAGGGCTTCCGTGGACTTCTCCAGGTCCGGGTCCTTCTCCAGCTTGACCACTTCCTCCATGATGATCTTCTCCTGCACCGTGGGAGGCCGCTTCTCGAGCTCCTGGATCCTCAAGGTCAGCTGCCGCAGCTCCCTCTCCACGGCCAGCTTCTTGCTGCGGTCCTCCTGGAAGCTGAGCAGGCCCTCCTGCTCCTCCACGCCGGCCCGCAGCTGCTGCACCTCAAGCTCCAGCTGGCGCCGCCGGCCCACCTCCTCATCCAGGCTCCGGCTCAGCCGGCTGTGCTCCTCGCGCAGCTTCGGGTCCTTCTGGGTGACCACCACCTCCTGCACCACCACCTTCTCTTCGGGCTTCCTCCTCTCCAGCAGCAGGCGCTTGCTCTGCAGCTCGTACACCGCGTCCTCCGCGGCCCGCCTCTTCTGGGCCGCCTCCCGCACCTCCTGGCGGAGCCGCTCTGCTTCTTTCTCCAGCACCGGGTCCTTCTCGTGGCGCACCACCTCCTTGCTCACCGTCTTGGTTTCCACCTTGGCCCGCTCGCGCCTCCACTCGTCGCGCTCACCCTGCAGGCGGATGAGCTGCTCCTGGGAGCGCCCGTGGCTGTTGACGAGCTCGTTGAGCTGAGCCTTCAGGCGGTCGATCTCGCGCAGCACCTCGGGGCTCCTCTCATGCCTCACCACCTCCTGGGTCACCTCCTTGTACTCCACCGTGGGCTTCTGGGCCCGCAGGACCTCCAGGTCGGGCAGCAGCTTCTCCACCTCTTTCTCCACACCACTCCTCCTGCCCGCCATCTCCAGCAGCTTGGCCTTGAGCCGAGTGATCTCCTGCTCTGTCTCCGGATCCACCTGGAAGATCTCGTGGACTCGCTCCTGGAGCTGCACTTTGGGCCTCTGCTTCTCCACCACGCTGTACTTGCTGTGCAGGTCACTCAGCTCCCTGGCCAGGGTCGCGTTCTTGGTCCTCTCCTCCTCGAGGAGGCTCCTCAGCCTGGAGGACTCCTGGAGGAGCCCTGGGTCCTGCTCCACCTTCTTCACCTCCTTTACGATGACCTTGGGCTCCACTGAGCTGATAGCCCGCTCCAGGTCTTGTATACGAGCCTGTAGCTTGGCCACAGCCTCCTCCGCCTGCTTCCTCCGCGCAGCATCCTCCTCCATCTGCAGCCTCAGAGCCTGGGCCGCCTTGACCATTTCCAGATTCTTCTCCACCTTGACCACCTCTTTCACCATGACCTTCTCCTTCACGTCCACCTCCCTCTTCTCAAGGGCCAGTAGCTCCTTCTTCAGCCCTTCCAGCCGGGCCGAGATGACAGCATCCTCTCCGCGGAGCTGCTGGATCTGGATCCTGAGCTGGGCCGCCTGGCTGTCCAGGCCAGGGTCCCTCTCCACCTGGGTGACCTCCTTGGTCAGCAGATGAGGCTGCATGGTCTTCCTCTTGCTTTCCAGCTGCACGACCTTCTGGGCTGCCACTTCCAGGTCTGCCTGCAGGCCAGCCCGCCGCTTGCCCTCCTCTTCCATCTGGGCCTTCACCCTGGACAGGCTGCCCTCCAGCTGGGGGTCCCGGTAGAACTCCACCACTTCGGTCTCCTCCAGCCTCTCCAAGGGCCGCTGGGTCCTCAGCTGCAGCAGTTGGCTCCTCTGCGCCTCCAGCTCATGCTGCACCTGAGCTACCCGCTTCCTCTCCTCTTCCAGCTGGGCCTTCAGGGCCTCTGACTCTCTCCCTGCTTGGGTAGGGCTCTCAGAGCCCTGCTTTGCATCATAGGTCCTTCGGATGTCTTCACTGAGCTCCTTCTGCAGAGAGGAAGAAGGGTAGAGCATGGGGGTGGGTGGTGGAGATAGGAGCTTCATGTTTTTCCTGAGATGAAAGACCTCTCCCTGTTTCCTGAGACTCCCCAGTGGGTCCTCAGAGGTGGAGCTGGAGACCTAAGATGCTTGGATATAGGATTTTGAGAAGACCCAGTCAATGCAATGATTTTAGGACCCAAGGCAGTGTGCAGGCCTGGTTTGCATTAGAAAGCGCAAATAGGGGCCAGGTGCGATGGCTGATGCCTTTAATCCCAACACTTTGGGAGGCCAAGGTGGGTGGATCACCTGAGGTCAGGAGTTCGAGACCAGCCTGATCAACATAGTGAAACCCCGTCTCTACTAAAAATCCAAAAAATTAGCTGGGCGTGGTGACGCATGCCTGTAATCCCAGTTACTCAGGAGGCCGAGGCAGGAGAATCGCTTGAACCGGGGAGGCAGAGGTTGCAGTGAGCTGAGATTGCGCCACTGCACTCCAACTTTGGTGATAGAGCAAGACTCCATCTCAAAAAAAAAAAAAAAAAAAGTGCAAACAGGACAGGTTCTCCCTGTCTCTCCAGAACCTTTCCCCTTTCCCCTTCCATCCAGGGACCCTAATTGTGGCTGAGGGTAACAGAAAAGCTGGCAAGTCACCAGGAGTCCTGGAGAAGTTCTGGCTCGAGGGTGTGTAGTGTGTAGGCCGAGGGTGGAGAGCCAGGTGGCTGAGGCCAAAGGCTCTAGGGGATTTTCTCTGCTCTCTGGGGTTAGAGGTCCTGTCCCATTGGAGGATGCCCAGTAGCCAAGCTGTGACCACACTGAATGCCATCTCCAGGGCCTAACCCTGGGATGGACACCAGCCTGTAAGAGCTGCTGGAGAGAAAACTGGGTGGCCGGAATCCGCTCCCCTCTCCAGCAGCCAGAGCTGCCCAGGGGCTGCAGGCAGGAGGGAGAGGAGGAAGGGAAACTACCAGGGTGACAGCCTGGCATTTTGGGAATGGAGTGGGCATTCCTGGTTATTCTTGGCTGTTGTGGGAAAGGTGTAGGTGTTGTCTATGTACCTTCTCCAGCATTTTTCTAGCAAACTCCAGCTGCTGGAGCAGCTGCTGCTGTGCTGCTGCAACCTCAGTATAGGCCTTTGCAAGGTTCTTCTCCTGGAGAGGGCAGAGGGAGAGGGAGAGGGCAGAGGGAGAAGGGAAGGGCAGAGTCAGCTCCTGCCTTGGAGCCTGCAGAGCTGGTGCCAACGTCCACTGATCCCCGCCAGGTCCCATCTCACCTGGGCCTGGATGCTCTCCTGCAGGGGAGCCACTCGGGGTCTCTTGGGGACTGACACTCCCAGGGTGGGCTCCAAAGAGCAGCGGTAGGTGTCTGCCTGGAGCTCATAGTCCTGAGCAGGGAGGAAAGGACAGCAGGCTGGCAGCCAGTGGGGGAGGCTGGGTGTGGGGGATAGGGCTGGAAGAGGGACAAGGGTGATGCATGGAGAGGGGCACGCTAAAGGCAAGCTGCTTACCTGGAGCGCTGCCTGCAGGGCCTGGGAGAGGCGGGATGCCGTGGCCCTGTCCCGCTCTCGGCTCTGGATCTCCTGCATCAGCCTCTGCCAGGGAAGAATCCAGAGTCAGGGGGCCAGGAAATGCCACTCACCCTGACTCTCCTCTAGCCAGTGGCTCCAGGGCCACAGTCAGCCAGAGCTGCCTCCCAGGGACAAGAAAGGGCAGGGAGGGAGACCTGGGCCAAACTCCCTCCTTTCCCTGACATCATTCTCTCTGCTTTTCCTCCTTCCTCTCCGAGGCACCTTGGCAGAATCCCTTTCTTTCTTTTTTTTTTTTTTTTTTTGAGATCGAGTCTCGCTCTGTCACCCAGGTTGGAGTGCGTGATCTCGGCTCACAGCAGCCTCCTGGGTTCAAGCGATTTTCATGCCTCAGCTTCCTGAGTAGCTGGGATTACAGGTGTCTGCCACCATGCCAGGCTAATTTTTATATTTTTAGTAGAGATGGGTTTTCACCATGTTGGCCAGGCTGGACTCGAACTCCTGACCTCAGGTGATCTGCCAGCCTCAGCCTCCCAAAGTGCTGGGATTAGAGGCATGAGCTACCTTTCTTCGGCCTTGTGCCCCTCAGAGTTCCGTTCTAGCACAGTAGTATCTGCGAGCATCAGCTGGGGCCTGTGGGAGGCAGGCATGCGGGGCCCACCTGCACATCAGATCCAGCAGGTCCAGGTGGCCCTGAGAATTCTTTTTTGTTTGTTTGTTTTTGGTTTTTTTTGAGATGGAGTCTCGCTCTGTCGCCCAGGATGGAGTGCAGTGGCGCTATCTCGGCTCACTGCAAGCTCCGCCTCCCGGGTTCACACCATTCTCCTGCCAAAGCCTCCGAGTAGCTGGGACTACAGGTGCCCACCACCGTGCCCAGCTAATTTTTTGTATTTTTAGTAGAGATGGGGTTTCACTGTGTTAGCCAGGATGGTCTCGATCTCCTGACCTCGTGATCCACCCGCCTCGGCCTCCCAAAGTGCTGGGATTACAGGCGTGAGCCACCGCGCCCGGCCTGAGAATTCATATTTCTGACAAGTCCCCAGGTGATGCTGCTACAGCTCATCCAGAACCATGGCTCCAATTGGAAAGTTCTCAACATGGGATGCCCACTTTTATTCACCTGGGAACTTAATATACTGATGCTCTGACCACAATAATCCAACTTATTTGGTCTGGGGAGGGGTCCTGGCCTGGGGATGTTTTAGAAGCTCTCTGGGAGATTCTAGTTTGCAGCCAGGGCTGAGAATCTCTGTCCCAGGCCCCCTTCCCAATGTCACCTCCCTACTCTCTCCCCAGATATTCTCATTTTCCAGCAGTCCCAGACCCATCTTTGCTCTTGAGCTCCTAGGGGAACCCCCAGCCCCAGTTCCCTCCCATATGCCTGCCTCCACCTCCCCGCTGCCCTCGGCTGTCCTGGCCACCTCATTTCAGCATGACCCAGCCGGCCCCATTCCCTCCCCAAATATGCTCTGTTCCCTGTGCTCCCACCTCAGGTGGAGGTGCCCCCTCTTCCCGGTTGTCCCCAACAGAACCCTGGGCACCACCGGGCCCCGTCCATCTCACTCACTGTTGCCTTCAAGCAGTCACCAAGTCCACCTAATTCTGCCATCTCCATCTCAGATCTGCCCACCTCGCCCTGTGCCATGGTCCCTTCCCCGGCCAGGCCACCACTCTGTCTCACCTGGATTTCCACCCTGGCTCCTCGTGGGCCTCCATGTCTTCATTCCCACCCTCTTAGCCTTTCTCTACTCGGCAGCCAGAGCCAGCTTCTAAACACTGGCCTGGAAGCATCCCCTCCCCAGCAGCTTCTGGGGGCCGCAGGAGAAAATGCAGCCTGGATCCTGTGCCAGAAGGGCCTGTGTGGTCTGCCCATCTGGTCGCCCTTGTCCCTGAGTTCCCCTCCTTTCCTCTGATGCCATGCCCTCTGCATGGGACATTTCATCCCTCCCCCGGCTAACCTTGCTTCCTCCCACACCACCGACCCTGACCCGCATGGGTGCCCAGCCTGGGGGCACCCACAGCACGCTGGCTTCTCCCACCAACGCTTATTGGCATCACAGACCTCCCCCACCAGACTGGGAGCTGCCAGGGTGCAGGGTTGTACCCCAGTGAACCCATTGCCTGGTACATGGCAGGGGCTTGACGAGTATGAGGAAGATGCAGTAGTGGCCGGAACCCTCAGGGCTCTGTGGCCTGAGCTTGTAAATCCCACTGCCCCAGTCAGGCCAGACAGAGATGGGCTGGCCCCGTCTGTGGGCAAAGAGGAGCATTTCAGCTGGAGGCCAGGGAAGGGGCCCAAGGCCTCCATGGCCTGGGCTTTGAAGCCCCTTAGAGCGCTTCTGAGCTTTGGCCACTAGGGGGCCACATGGGCACAGGCAGCTGTCCCTGCCCCAGCCTCACCTCCTGCGCCTGCAGCTTGTAGGCGATCTGGCTGGGGCCGTCGCTGGGCCGCACCTGGCTGTGGGGCAGGTGCTCCAGCCAGGAGCTCAGGTTATCCTTGCAGTTCTTGAACTTCTGGTAGGTGAGGGCGGCATCCTGCACCATCTTCTCCCTGCAGGAGGACGAGGCCCAGAACAGAGATAAGACCTGCCCTCTGGGGACAGGGGCAGGTGCACAGGGAGGCTGGTGGGAGCCTCCTCCTGGGGGCAGGTCAGGAGGCCCGAGTGGCCTGCTGTGCAGATCCCCACTCCCTGACCCTGGGAATTCAGAGATGGGACCGTCTCTACCAGGCACCACCCTGGGAGGTAAGTGCTTGTTATCCCATTTTAGAGGTGAGGAAACAGCTTCAGAGAAGTGAAGTCACTAGCCCAGCATCACACAGCTTGTAGACAGCAATGCCTGGCTCTGCACCAGCCCACACCCTGTGCCCCGAGGACCCAGTCGCTCACCGCAGGTCCAGCTGGTCCCCTGCGGCGTGGTAGCGGTCCGTGAGGGCTCGCACCTGGCGCTGCTGGCGAGGCAGGTCTTGGCAGAACTCCTGGAAGTTGTTCTGCAGCGCGGCGCATGCGTGCTCCGAGGCCTTCAGCGCGCGGTGCAGCCGCAGCACGCAGGTCTGCTGTTCCAGCAGCTCCCTCCGCTGGCGCTGCGGGAGGAGGGGACGCAGCCGTGCACCCTCGTGGCTGGGGAGACGCCGTGTCCACCCACCCGCCCCTGAATGCTGGGTCCCCCTGCCACCAGGAGGCCCCGGCTGGTCCCTTACCTGCAGCTCGCTGACCCTCTCCCGCAGAGCCCCCGGTTCAGCAGGGATGGGGGCCTCCTGCACCAGGGTGGCCTCGAAGCCTCGGATGACCCTGTCCGCATCCTGGATCTGCCGCTCCAGACCCAGGGCAGCCTTGGCTCTGCCGCAGAGGAGGCAAGGCTCAGACGCTCCCTGGGCCGCACCCTGCTGCCCTGCCTGGCTGCCCCGTCCCCAGAGCACTCACTTCTCCCCGTAGAGGCTGCACAGAACCTGCACATCACTGAAATTGTTCTTCACGCTGTTGAGGGCTACGGGCAGCTGCAGGGCAGCGGGGCCCACGGGCCGCGTAGACAGAAACGCCTCGCACTCCTTCTGGGCTGTCTTCTTCTCCGTTCCCAGGCTCTGCAGGCGCTGGGCTGTACCCTGAAGAGGGGCGGGGTCAGGGATCTCTGGGCAGGTGGGTTCCGCCCGACACTTCTACCAGAATACCCTAACTCTGCGCCCATGGAGGCAGTAGAGTGTGGTGGGTACATGCTTGGGCTCAGGCCAGAGAACTGCGTTCAGTCCTGGCCCCACTCGTTCCTCTGTGGATGACCTGGGGCAGATCAACCTGTCTGACCCTCAGTCTCCTCATCTACAAAATGATTGATAGGAGGGGCCGGGCGCAGTGGCTCACACCTGTATTCCTAGCACTTTGGGAGGCCCAGGCGGGTGGGTTGCTTGAGGTCAGGAGTTCGAGACCAGCCTGGCCAACATGGCGAAACCGTCTCTACTAAAAATACAAAAATTAGCCACCCGTAGCGGCGCGCACGTGTAATCCCAGCTACCCAGGAGGCTGAGGCAGGAGAATTGCTGGAACCCCAGGAGGTGGGGGTTGCAGCAAGCTGAGATCATGCCGCTGCACTCCAGCCTGGGTGACAAGAGCAAGACTCCATCTCAAAAATAAATAAATAAGAATGATTGATGGGAGGATGACACAAGAGCCAGTGTCCTGAGCTCAGCAGCGAGCACCAGGCACACAGTTACCTACAGTCATCTTCATGTCACTGTCCTGCTCACAAGACCATCAGGTCCCCCGGCCCTGTCTCTCCAGCCAAAGCCCTGGCTCTGCCCAGTAGGGACTGTTGCCCTCATTCTTTCATCAGTTATTCACTCATCTGCCTGGTCCATCACCGAGCAGTGCTGACTCTGCACCAGGCACCACCCACCGCCCAGTCTAACTGGGCTTCTCCTGGACCCCAACACCACTGACGTGGCAGATGCTATGACTTCAAAACCTAAGGACCCAGCTTCTTAGGAGGTGAAGACAGGGGGATTGTTTGAGACCAGGAGGTTGAGGCTACAGTGAGCCTTGATCACGCCGCTGCCCTCCAGCCTGGGCAACAAAGCAAGACCCCGTCTCAAAATAATAATAATATGGCCAAGTGCAGTGGCTCATGCCTGTCATCCTAGCACTTTGGGAGGCTGAGGCAGGAGGATCGCTTGAGCTCAGGAGTTTGAGACCAGCCTGGGCAACATGGCAAAACCCCATCTCTACCAAAAAAATTAGCTGGGCTCAGTGTTGCACCTGTGGTCCCAACTACTCGGGAGGCTGAGGTGGGAGGATCACTCAAGTCTAGGAGGTGGAGGTTGCAGTGAGCTGAGATTATACCACTGCACACCACTGCATTCCAGCCTGGGTGACAAAGTGAGACCCCATCTCAAAAAACAAAAAACAAAAAACAAAAAACAGACCAGGTGCGGTGGCTCACGCCTGTAATCCCAGCACTCTGAGAGGCCGAGATGGGTGGATCACTTGAGGTCAGGAGTTTGACATCAGCCTGGCCAACATGGTGAAACCCCGTCTCTACTAAAAATACAAAAATTAGTTGGGCATGTTGGTGTGTGCCTGTAATCCCAGCTACTCCGGAGGTTGAGGCAGGAGAATTGCTTGAACCTGGGAGGCAGAAGTTGCAGTGAGCCGAGATCGTGCCACTGCACTCCAGCCTGGGTGATGCAGAGAGACTTTGTCTCAAGAAAAGAAAAGAAACTGGTTTGGAAGGATAACCCTGGCTGTGGCCCGGTGTGGGTTTCACTCTGAGCACTTTTGGGAGTGTTGAGTCCACGTGGCAGAGAGCTTGCTGTTCTTGGGTAAGGAGTTTACACAACGCTGCAACCTCCCCAGGTAGGCTCCCCCTTGCAGCCAGGGGACATCTCTTCCTAAGATTCTCCAGGCTTCCTTGCTATTTCAGGAGCTTCGCCAGAATACCTCCTGGGGTTGTTGACATTGGGCCCTACTGGAACCTTCCTGAATGATCAGGTGAGCTGGGCATTATTACATCTGCTTCAGGGATGAGGAAACCAAGGCCCAGAGAGTTATGTAGTCTAAGATCCCAGAGCTGGTCAGTGGAGGAGCCAGGAGGGGAACCAGCTTGTCTGAGCCCGGGTCTGTCCACACCCTTCTCCACCTCCGTCCCAGCCACTGCTCCTGCACTTGCCTCACCTCCCTCAAGTGTGAGCACCAGGGCCGGGCCGCTTCTCATCCCAGCCGCCCCCTTCCGCCGCTCACCTACCTCATTGCTGTGGATGCGGCCCTCCAGGTCCTCCAGGGGTGTGGTGCGGCTCAGCGGGGCCCGCGCCCAGGCCAGCACCTGCCTCTCTATCTGTCCCAGGTCTCCATCCAGCCGGGTCATCTGTGTCAGGAGCTTCTGGGCATGTGGGTTGGCCGGGGCCGAGCCAGATGGAGCTGGGGACAGAGGTGCCGGTGAGGGCCCAGGGCCTATCTCCAGACTGCCAGATGGGTGCCCCCACCAGGTGCCCACAGAGGGTCCTATCGGGGTAGGGTGGAGGGGATGGGCAGGGCCACCCCAGAGATGAAATCCCCAGAGTGATGGTCCCTAACCCAAGGCGACCCCTGCCCATCACAGACCAGCCGGAAGTCGGAATCTACTCTTTCTAGCCCCACAGCCACCCCTCCCCCGGGCCACCCTGGGTACCCTGCTGGCTGGGCCGAAGAGACTCTGCAGCACTGGCCTTCAGGCGGCTCTGGACTGTGGCCAATTTCTGCTTCAGGGCCTGCAGCTCCGAGGCCAGCCTAGAACGAAGAGGGGATTGGAGAAAGAGGTCCTCACTCTGCCTCTCTCCCTCCCCAGCCCCAGTAGACGCAGCTTCAGGTGGAGGCTGGCCTTTGAGCAGGGGTCTGCCGGGGCATGGGCTTGGACAGCACAGGGCTGGCCTGCTCTGCCCACAGCCTGCCCCTGAGTATCCCTACACAGACCTACCGGGAGGCCCTGGCCACGGCATCAGGGTCTGGTGCTGGGATGCAGAAGCAGGCGGCGGGAGCACGCTTGGTCTCCCCACCAGGGCCCTGCACGACCCAGGTGTACAGGTCAGTGTTATCTATCAGCTTATACCGCTCACCCCGCAGCAGCTGCACCTGGGGGCACAGAAAGGGAGCGGCTCCTGCGGGCTCAGGGGCAGGGGGCCAAGGCCAGGGCAGAGTAGGGGCTGGGGACAGAGACAGATAGGGACAGCAGCTGGAGCAGGGACAAGAGTAGGGTGGGAGACGCTGGGGTAGAAAAGAGGCAGGACAGGACTTGGAGAGAGGAGGGTCTGGGTCAAGGGAAGGAGTAGGGTGAAAGTGGGCGCAGGAGACAGCTGGGGATGGAGCAGGGATGGGCTTGGGCAGGGGTAGGGGATGGGTTGGGTGGGGCTGGATGGTGGCAGGGGTGAGGTGGGGGAGTTCGCACTTCTCCTGAGTCCCAGTCGCAGATGCTGTCCACGTGCAGGGGCTGCTGAGGCGGGTTTCTTCGCTGTGGCAGAGGGGCCACATCCCGGCTTCGCCGCTGCAGGTCCCCAGTGGCCCTCTCGGTGACAGCCAGCTGTTTTTCCTCTGCCTGCCGGGGGCCCAGGCAGTGGGGACTCAGGCCAGGCTGCATTGGAGGCTGGCCACACCATACCCGTCCTTCAAAAGGCCTAGAGGCTGGCCTTCATGAAGGCAGGGGTCTCTAAGTCAGCAAAGTAAAAGGAGCCCCTCTCTGGGGGCCTAGGATCCTGGGATCTGCTAGTTGCAGGGAGGGGGATGGCACAGCATCACCCAGGCCTCCGAGCAGAAGCGAGACGGGCCTCAGAGCTCTCCCAGGCTGCCCTTGTCCCACTGCAAATGAGGAAACTGACGTCCAGAGGTGGGAGGAGCTTGCTGGTACCTGGCCAGCCTCCTGCTAGAGCAGATCCCCCGCCAGCACACAGGCCAGGGCTTGGGATAGACTAGGTACCGAGGCAGAAGGGGTGAGGCCCAGAAAGATGGACAGGACCAATTCCCAGAAGTGGGGTGCAGATGGCCTGGTGGGGTTGTCTCACCTCCAGCTGTTGCAGCAGCTCTGTGGGGGCGCCAGGGGGGCCCCCAGGTGCAGGGTTGGACTTGGCATCCAAGTTGGAGTTGAGCTTCGCCAGGGTCTGGCTGACTGAGTCCGCCTCTTCCTGGAACTGAGTTCACCGGGTGGTTGAGGGCAGAGCCTGGGGCAACCTGCTGCCCACTGACCCTACAAACCAGCTGAACCTAAGCCAGGTAAACCTAAACCAGCTAAACACAAAGCAGCTAAACCTAAACCAGCTAAATACAAACCAGCTAAACACAAACCAGATAAATGTGAACCAGCTAAACTAAACCAGTAACCCCTAAGCCAGCTAAACCTAAACCAACTAAACACAAATCAGCTAAACCTAAACCAGAAAAACCTAAACCAGGTAAACCTAAACCAGCTAAACTTAAACCAGCTAAATCTAAACCAGCTAAACACAAACCACCTAAACCGAAACCAGCTAAACCTAAACCAGCCAAACACAAACCAGATACACCTAAACCAGCTAAACCTAAACCAGCTAAACACAAACCGGATAAACCTAAACCAGCTAAACTTAAACCAGATAAACCTAAACTGTCACTCTCCCCTACTCTGGTCGGTCTTTCTTTTTCCTACCCAGGCGGCAGGACCTTTTATCACTGGTGTGCTCTTGCAAATGGGGTCTTATTCGTGCACTGAACTTATTTTTTTTAAGTGGGTCATAAAACACTTGGTCCTCGTCCTTCCTGCACAAATGAAGGGCACCGTCACCTGCCTCCCTCCAGCACCTGAAGTCCTTCTTGCTGAGACAGAGGGTATTGGAGCTGCACTTGTCCCAGCCCCAGAGAAGAAGCTGTGCTTTAAAGAAGCATTCCAGGTGCTTTTACGGAATTTTTGTCAGTGTGTGATCACAGTCTTGTGGTTCTATAGGAAAATGTATGAAACATTATCTGCCCCCAAATCTCAGTTGTATATTATATCAGGGTTTCTCAACCGTTTTTTTTTTTCATTATTTTCTCCTAAAGAGCCTTTTAAGAAATATTTTATTTAATTTCCCCCCACCTCATCCCCATAAAATTTTATTTATTTATTTTGATAGAGATTTATCTATTTGTATAGAGACAGGGTCTCGCTATGTTGCCCAGGCTGGTCTGGAACTACTGGGGTCAAGCAATTCTCCCGGCTCGGCCTCCCAAAGTGCTGGAATTACGGGTGTGAGCCACCACGCCTGGCCCCCATGAAATTTTAATATCACTGATATGTTGAATACAGCTTAGGTGCTGTATGTGGCTCTGTACTTCATGCATAAAAAGAGTTAAGATATTTTTCTGCCATTAAGAACCAATTTTCACCCCCCTGGGAACCGCTTCACCCTGTTGAGAATGTGCCCATGCCTTTCTTTCCCTCTGGGACCGAGTGGCAACCACACAGCTCTATTTTATTTTATTTTTGAGGTGGAGTCTCTCTCTGTCACCCAGGCTGGAGTGCAGTGGACCAATCTCGGCTCACTGCAACCTCCGCCTCCTGGGTTCAAGCGATTCTCCTGCCTCAGCCTCCTGAGTAGCTGGGATTACAGGCGCCCGCCACCACGTCTGGCTAATTTTGGTATCTTTAGTAGAGACAGGGTTTCACCATGTTGGCCAGGCTGATCTCGAACTCCTGACCTCAAGTGATCCTCCAGCCTCGGCCTCCCAAAGTGCTGGGATTACAGGTGTGAGCCACCGCGCCCTGCCAGCTCTGTCTAGTTGAGAGGTGCAGTGCCTCTCCTGTGGGCAGGGGTGCTGTGGGACCTCCCGCCCCTGCCTCCCCTGCCGCCCCTGCCGTCCCTGCCTCCCGCCCCAGGGCTCACCCGGCGGTAGTCCTCCACGTGCTGCAGCTGGGTCTCCTGGCAGATGCACAGGTTCAGGAAGTTCTGCCACTCCATCTTCAGGGCCTCCT
Source organism: Pongo pygmaeus (assembly GCF_028885625.2). NCBI lineage: Eukaryota > Metazoa > Chordata > Mammalia > Primates > Hominidae > Pongo > Pongo pygmaeus. The sequence continues at coordinate 94,259,834 of NC_072392.2, forward strand.
GGTGGGCCTGGGTAGGGCAGCACGGAGCCCTCGGACCACGCCCCGCCCCCCCCTTCCATGTCCACCCCACCTCCCCCACTTCCCCGCCCACCACGTCCCTTCTCACTCCGGTGCCCTGCCCCAGCGCACCTGGATGGGCCCCACCGCGGGGTGCCGCAGCTCCACCATGCGCTCGCCGTCGTCCTCCAGCTGGTTCACGCTCTGCTCCTGGCTCAGCAGCTCGTGCTGCTTGAAGTGCTGGGGGCGAGTCGGGTGGGGAGCGGCGGTGAGGACCAGGATGGCCCTGGCCGCCCCTACCTGGCCCCAACCTCTGCCAGCCGACCTCGTACTCCCGCCGCACGCCCTCAGGGTCGGCCATGAGGTCGCTCCAGTCCTGCTGCAGGATGCGGCGCTGCTGCTCCGCCAGGGCGCTCAGCTGCCGCGTGCAGCCCTGCAGGTGCGTATACAGGCTGCCCAGGCTCTGCCCGCGCCACGACGCCGCCTTCTGTGCTCAGGACCCGCCGCCAGCAGCAGGGTGGGGAGAGAGAAAGTGGGGGGCAAAAGGCGCCATTGGGCCGCGCTCAGGAACACTGGCCCCGGGCAGCGTCCGGGCGGCCACCCAGGCCCACCCGCAGCCACCCTGCCCGACCCTCCCTCCTGCTCACCAGTAGGTCTCGGTATTGGCTCCGGATGGTGGCTGCATCCTGCCTCGACCAAGGGGAGAAACAAGCCCGTGAGAGGTGGGGTGCAGGGAGACGGCCCTCTAAGATCTGGGCCAGCCATACCCCACCCACCCCTATCGCCAGGGCCCAGCCGATCTAGCTCCGGCTCTGACTGGAGAAACAGGGGCTGGGGCTGGCTCCGGATGTGACATCCTCCCGGCTCACCCACCGGCCCCACGAGACTCCGCAGCTGCTGCCCATAGGCGTCGATCTCCTTCTGCAGGATGTTGTGCTCGGCGATCTGTTGCTCCAGCTCCGCCATGCCCGGCCCGTACTGGCCTGCGCAGACCTGCTTCTGCAGGAGAGCCGGTGGCTCAGTCCCCACAGGACCGCGGTGGGGAGCCAGAGAACCCCACATGCCTCCCACCCGGAGAAGTGGACTTGGTCATTTGGGCAGAGCGTGGACGAGCCTGGGAGCAGACCGGGTGCACGCCCTGCAGCTCACCCAGGGGCGAGGCCGTTCTGCAGTGGCCCCTGAGTCCCACTGGTTCCCAGACGCTGGGCTCAGCCTCTGAGAAGTCTCCAGCTCCATCCTGCCTTGTCCGTGAGCCAGCCTCAGTGCTTCCTGCCTGGACACCTCCAGCCAAGCTCTAGGGCCCTCAGAACGCCCTGCTCCAGCCGGACCCTTCCCCACTGTCCCTCTACTGTCATGATGACACCCCTTCTGTGTGGCATCAAAGCACAACTCCTCAACCAGGGATCAGAATGCCCCATGACCTGGCTCTGCCCACCCGCCCAGAAATCCCCACTTCCCGTCGAACCCCAGGCTTCCTCCTGGCAGAAGCCTTTGCTCCTTCTTTCTGGAATTGTCCTCTCCTCACTACTTCACCCTGACCCAACCGAGCCCTCTCACCCCTCTGAGGTCTCTTCATGTGCCTCCTCCTGCAGGAAGTCTTCCCTGACTGCACTGTCTGCTCTGCTGTCTCCCTGCCCAGACCCCTGAGCCACCCCTACACCCTGACTGTTCAAGCCTACAGTCAGGCCCTGGGTTAAATGCAGTTCCGTATCGCCCTCTGATCACACTGGTGTGTGACTTTGAGCTCCTGACCTGTTTCTGCTCCAGCACGCGTGCCCAGTCGACCCTGGGTCCCACGTCAGGGGGCAGCACCATCTTCTCGTACAGGGCACGGTACTCCGCACACTCCTGGGTCACCCGCTCGTGCAGCTGCTTGATGCTGTCAAGAAGGTGGCCGGCAGGTCAGGGCTGGGCCTGGGTCTTCCCCAGGGACCCCCAGCCCTGCTGCAGCCCCACTCACTCCTTCTCAATCTCCTCAGCCTGCGGGTGCTTGAGCCGCCGGGCCTTGTCCACGTCCAGGAAGAGGTCCTTGAGCAGCACCTCGGCCTCCTTCAGGCTGCGACCCGTCTCCTGCTGGTGCTGCAGGGCCTGGCTCTGCTCACTGTTCAGCCGGTCCTGTGGGCAGGAGATGGGCAGACTGGCCAGGGCCCAGAGCCCCCACACCCTTGCTGCCCATCACTGTGGGCCTGAGCCCCACCTTTGGGACCCCAGCTATGCTGGCCAACCTCGAGGCCCACACCAGGCACAGGGTCAGGCCCAGGGCGTCCGTGGGGCAGGTGACAAGGACACAGGGGAGCCCAGAAAAGAAGGGAGCTGAGCCCTCTCTCCCACTGTGTGTTAGGGGACAGGCGGTGCAGGACAAAGGTCATCTGTCCCATCTTCACCATCACCAGGGGGCACTCAGGGTGTGCCAGTCCTGATGATGGGCCTCCCATGCCACCCAGCCTGCCCACGCCCTGCCAGCTGCTGCCCGGGCCTCACCTGCTGCAGCCTCTTCTGCGTCTCCAGGATGTCCCGCTCCACCTGGTCGGCGCTGGCTTGCATGCGGGAGATGAGCAGGGCCAGCTCCTGGGTGGCAGCCCTGGTGGGTGGAGGGGATAGTGGGCAGCTCAGTGGAGGAGGCCCCTCTGTGCCCCATCTAGGTGGCGTCCCCTGCCCTCCCTCCACCCCATCCTGCCCCCACAGCCTAGCTCACTGCCCTGACTTTGGGGTCTCTCTCTGCAGGAGGCTCTGTGAGCTAGTCCTGGTTGGGGGTGTTAGCACTGCTCCGCCACATGAGGGGTCAAAAGGTGAGGGTCTCAGGTCTGTGTGGTGCTGGGGGGCAGGCGGCCTCGGTGTCCCAGCCTCAGCCAGCTGTGCCGGCAGTGAGTTCCCGACCCCACCCAGCTACCTGCCACTTCCCTCCCCAAGCCAGTGAATCACCGGCTCAGCCACTAGTACCTGAGCCAGCCTGGCTGGGCCCTGGGAGGGGCAGTTGGGCTGGCTGGGGCAGGGAGGCAGCAGCAGGTCCCCCACCCCCACCTCCTCCCACTCCAGCCCTGTGTTCCCCTATACCTCCTCCACCCCGGGGAGCTTTGCCAGAGTGCTGGCTTCAGTAGCCGTCTAGAGGAGCCTCACACTGTCGGAGCCGGGGAGGGGGGGCAGGCGCAAGAGACTGCTGGGCACCCTAACATTCTCCAGAGTTGAGGGTTCAAAGCCCAGACTGGGCCCTGACTTGCTCTGAGTCACATGGTCAGGGACGGAGGGGAAACCTTGCTTCCCCCCAGGGCATTTTCTGTGCATTCGCCCTGCGGCCTCCATAGAGCACCTGCTGTGTGCATGCACGCACTCTGTGGAGGTCACGAGGTCAAGCAGACCTAAGAGAGGGCATATTGGTCCAAGCCTCATGAGCACAGTGCCTTATGGGGGATCATTATCCTGGGGCAGGGGAAGCCTTGAACTCGGTCAAAGGATGGGCCCCCCCCAGGCAAAGGGACAGTGCTGGTGAAGGCACAGCAGTCTGGAAGAACTCTGTGGCCAAAACAGCCTGGTTTCATCTTTCTCCATCATTAATGCTGTGTGACCTTGGGCAACTTACTCAACCTCTCTGTGCCTGAGGTTCCTCACTTGTAAAGCGGGATTTTAATAAAAATATCTATGCCTTAGAGCTATTGTGAGCATTAATTGAATTTATCCGTCTGAAACATCCAGTGCAGGCCTGGTGCAGGGTCGGCACCCAGCACGTGTTAGTTTCTATCCCACTAGAGGGCTAGTGCCTTAAAGGCAGGGGCCTGTTGGTTCTGTCTACAGAGACATCTCCAGTGCCTAGAACAGTCCTGGCATGCAGTAAGTGCTCAGTAAGTTCATGTCAAACGAGTGGATCGCACGTGAGATGAGAGCCAACAGGGCCCCGAGGACCGAGCTGCCCCAGGCCAGGAGTGCACTGCTGGGGAGCCTGCCTGGACAGTGGGAGCTGCAGGTGCTGGGCCCCGGGCGCTCCTGCTCAGGTCCCACCTCCTGGGATGGCTGCTCCCACCGGGAGCTGCACACTCCACCCTGGGTGGGGCTCAGGTGCCCCAGGGAGGACAGGTCACTCAGCGAGAGTGTTAGCTGAGAGTCTTAACCACTGTCTTTCCCGTCCACCCAGACGCCCAGCCTCCATGTCTGCTGGTGCCTTGATCCCTATCGGGGTAATGGGCACCCCCACTCCCACACCAGCCTTTCATCCCTGAGCTTATCTCGACACCCTGGACCCAGGTGGGCTGCCGCCTCCTCTGCAGACAAGCTGAAGCCAGTGGGTGGGAAGAGCACCACCCAGTCCATCCACAGAGAGATGAGGCTGGGCCCCAGAGAGCCGGGTGGTCCAAAGGAGGCCCAGTGCCCCCTGCACCACACCCACTGGAAAAAGAAGCCCCAGCTCTATTTTGTTTTGTTTTAACAGACAGGGTCTTGCTCTGTCACCCAGGCTAGAGGGCAATGGAGTGATCACGGCTCACTGCAGCCTCGACTTCCTGGGCTCAAGTGATCCTCTCACCTCAGCCTCCCAAGTAGCTCTGACTACAGGCATGCACCACTACATCCAGATAATTTTTGTATATTTTTTGTAGAGACGGGATTTCGTCATGTTGCCCAGGCTGGTCTCGAACTCCTGGGCTCAACTGATCCACCCGCCTCGGCCTCCCAAAGTGGTAGGATTGCAGGCGTGAGTTGTTGCGCCACGATTTTTTTTTATTTTTTTTTAAAGACAGAGTCTCAGTCTGTCACCCAGGCGGGAGCGCAGGGGTGTGATCATGGCTCACTGCAGCCTCAAACTCCTGGGCTCAAGCAATAGGCACGAGCCACCATGCCTGGCTATGTTTTATTTTTATTTTTTTACAGAAACAAGATCTCCCTATGTTGCCCAGGCTGGTCTCGAGCTCCTGGGCTCAAGGAATCCTCCTGCATTGGCCTCCTGAAGTTCAGGGATTATAGGCGTGAGCCACCGTGCCCAGCCATGAACCCCTAACTCTTCAATACAACCAGGCCCTGGGTGAGAACTCTGGGGAGGGCTGTGGCTTAGGCAGGTGGCAGCACAGCCCCTGCGTCCCTACCCCAGGGATCCCACCCTGCACCCTCAGTCCTCATGCCCTGTACCGAGGCTCCAGGGGTCATCCCAGCCAAGTAGAGCCTTGGGGCAGAGCTGCAGTCAGGCAGCCAGGCTCTCCTGTCTCCCAGCCTCTGGCAGAGGAGGGCCTCGGTGCAGGCTCCTGTCCAGCACTTCTCCCGCTAAGCGGCCTCAATCCGTGGCCCACAGGCCGCCTTAGAGGATGTAGGGAGCCCCAGGCCATCCCCTGCCTCCCGCCAGGGCTGAAGTTCGGCCTGGGCCTGCGGCTCCCAAGGCAGGGAGAGTCCACCCCTGGGCCCTTTGGCCTCGGGACACCAAATGCCAGCACGGGGCTGGTCCTGGGCTCTGGGCCGCCGCCGCCGCCAGGTGGCTCAAGGACCTGGGCCTGGCACCACCCCCACCCCAGTTCCCTGGCTCCCCATCCCCCAGTCCCACTCACCGGCTGTGCTTGCTGGGGGAGCCTTTGGGGGACCCCTTGGCAGGGGAGCCCTTGGGGGACCCCTTCCCCTGGGAGCCTTTGCTCAGCCCCTTGAACATGGTCGTAAAGGCAGGTGCTGGCTCAGGATGGGCTTGGCTGGCGAAGGAGGGCAGGAGGGCAGGTGGGAGGCAGCGGGCGTCCTCACTGGCTGGTCAGCTAAGTCTGGCGAGGTGGGGCGGCTGGGCACTGGGGAAGGGAGTTTCTGGGAGGCCCCTCCTTGCAGGTGAGGCAGCAGGCGGCCGGGTCCCAGGCCTGCCGCGCATGCACCCACAACGGCCACACTCATGCCTGCTCCTGCACAACCAGTCTGGGAGGAACGGGCACAGCCCTGAGGGCGGAGCCGAGCCTGCCCAACTCCCACAGAAGGTTTGGACTTGTTACACCCACATGCCCAGGGGAGCGCGGCAGTGATCACACCCAGATAGGGAAGGAGCTGGGCCAGGACAGACTGGGCTGGAGACAGACGTGCACATGCAGACGCAGGCTGGGCGGAGAGGCCCCCGCCCCGGAGCTCAGGATTAGTAAACACCTCCAGCCAGCTCAGAGGCCCTGCTGCCAGGCAGGCCCCCACCCACAGCTCTCAATCCCCCAGGAGAGGAGGGGGTGTCCTGCCAGCCCAGAGCCTGGCTCTCTGTTCTCCACTGACATGATGGGGCAGCCAGGGGACGTTCACTCCAGACAACTGGCACAAGGTCCATTTTTTTTTTTTTAAGAGACAAAGTCTCACTCTGTCACCCAGGCTGGAGTGCAATGGCATGATCTCGGCTCACTGCAACCTCTGCCTCCCGGGTTCAAGTGATTCTCCTGCGTCAGCCTCCCGAGTAGCTGGGATTACAGGTGCCCGTCACCATGCCCAGAAAATTTTTGTATTTTTAGCAGAGAAGGGGATTCACCATGTTGGCCAGGCTGGTCTCGAACTCCTGACCTCAAGTGATCCACCCGCCTCGGCCTCCCAAAATGCTGGGATCACAGGCATGAGCCACCACGCCCGGCCCCATTTTATAAAGTGTGCACAGTGCAGCAGCACCAGGGCTGGCTTCAGGTGCCACTAAGCCTGGGCTCTGGCTGAGGCCCGGGAGCCCGATGCACTTGGCTTTTCCTACCTGCCTCTTCCCCCACCCAGAAATGGCCCCTGGTGGCTTTTATGAAGTCAGATTGAGTGGCAGACAGTGATGCCAGCTTATTGGTCTTTTCCTCACACTGGGGACCAGGGTTGCTGCCTTTTCGTTCTGTGGTGGCCCTGAGCATCTTCAAGAAAGGGGCGATGGCACCCCCGTTTCCAGGCACTCATTTCACTGGCCCAGCATAACAGGCCCCTTCTGCGGAGGTGGCGTCGCTTTCCAGGTCATTCCTGAAACCCCTATGGTTTTAGTGGAAGGAGGGCTTGAGGGGGAGCCAGGGGATGGAACAGGCTGACTGGGTGACATCATCTGGTCATCCTGGCAGGTCTCGCTGAGGACAAAGCATAGCCTGGCAGGAGAGAAAGGTCCCAGCAGACGGGGGAGACCAGGGACCGACGCCTGATACTGGCCTCAGGCCCCCATGGGATAGAAAAGGCTTGCACCCTTTTTGGCTGAATCTCATGGGAAACCCCTGAACTCGGCCATGGAGAGGGGATGCAGGAGACCCCCATTCCTAGAGGTGGAGGAGCTGACAGGGGCAGTGGGGGTGGGGAGGGCAGCGGCGGCCCCTGACAGCAATGAGGAAACAAAGTGGTCTCCAGTGTCCTCGGCTCCCGGCCCATGTCTTGAGTGAGATGGCACCAGGGATGACTGGCCACTCAGCCTCTGCCCCAGGCTGCTCCCACTTTATTCCTGGTGACACTTGTCTTCTAACCACTCATTGCACGCCTGCAATCAATTGTCTTCAGAAAGGAGCTGTTTGTGTGAATGATTACGGGGGCCAACGCCAGCCTCACCCCTGGCCTCCCTGACTCACCTTTTTCTTTTCTTTTTTTTTTGAGACCGAGTCTCGCTCTGTCTCCCAGGCTGGAGTGCAGTGGCGCCATCTCGGCTCACTGCAACCCCTGCCTCCCAGGTTCAAGCGATTCTGCTGTCTCAGCCTCCCGAGTAGCTGGGATTACAGGCGCCCGCCACCACGCCCGACTAATTTTTTGTATTTTTAATAGAGACGGGGTTTCACCATGTTGGCCAGGCTGGTCTCGAACTCCTGACCTCAGGTGATTCGCCCACCTCAGCCTCCCAAAGTGCTGGGATTACAGGTGTCAGCCGCCGAGCCCGGCTGCTTCACCTTTGAGCTTGGCCCCTCCCTGGGAGGTGGCAGTCATTGGAAGTGGGGCCCTGGGGAGAGGTGTCTAGACTCCAGACAGAGAGCAGCCAGGCGAGGCCCCTGAGCTGTGCAGGGGGAGGTGCCCTGGGCGGAGGGCAGCGAGTCTGAGGTCTGGAACACTCGGGCTTCCTCCTCTCTGCAGAAGCCCTCCAGGAAGGAAATGAGCACTGCAGGGGGCCCTCACACGCCCCGGAGATTAAGGGCTAACTGATTTACTGCAAGAAAAACAAGAGCTGGCTTCCTGGCGTGATCTTCTCATGCCGGATCAAATCAGGCCCGGCTCCTCTGATAAGGGCTGCCAGGCTGCAGGCAGGAACACCCCGAGCCCTGAGGCGGTCTCTCACGTGGGATGCTCCTGTCCGATGGCAGCAACCCTGGCCCCAGAAGAAAACAGGAGAAAGGACAGGGACACAGAGCGGGGCATGGCTGTCTTTGTGCTTCACCTCTGGCCTCACCCTTTGGAGAGAAAGGAGCCGTTTATCTAAAAGGTCAAAATGGGGCTGACTGCCTGGATCAAGACCCTCAGCGTCCGTTTCTGCAACCACAAGCCCTGTTGTGTGTGGCTGTAGTGCATTTGAAGGTGCCCGGACTGAAGCGAGATGTGTTATATGTGCAAAATTCACACCAGATTTCAAAGACGTACTATGGAAAAAGAATGTAAAACGGCCAGCTGCGGTGGCTTATGCCCGTAATCCCAGCACTTTGGGAGGCCAAGGTGGGCGGATCACGAGGTCAGGAGTTCAAGACCAGCCTGACCAACATGGTGAAACCTCATCTCTACTAAAAATACAAAAATTAGCTGGGCGTAGTGGCGCGTGCCTGTAGTCCCAGCTACTCGGGAGGCTGAGGCAGAAAAATCACTTGAATCTTGGAGGCAGAGGTTGCAGTGAGCCGAGATTGTGTCACTGCACTCCAGCCTAGGAGACAGAGTGAAACTTGATCTCAAAAAAAAAAAAAAAAGAAAAAAAAAAGAATGTAAAGCATCTCATTAATTTTTCTATTGATTACATATTGAAATATTTTGGATATGTTGAATTAAATGAAATGTATTTTTAGTTTTTTTTTCTCTTTTTGGGACAGAGTCTTGCTCTGTCGCCCAGGCTGGAGTGCAATGGCACAATCTCGGCCTACTGCAACCTCCACCTCCCTGGTTCAAGCGATTCTCCTACCTCAGCCTCCTGAGTAGCTGGGACTACAGGCATGCGCCACCACGCCCGGCTAATTTTTGTATTTTTAGTAGAGACGAGGTTTCACCATGTTGGTCAGGCTGGTCTCGAACTCCTGACCTCATGATCCGGGGTTACAGGCATATTTTAAATTTTGACCTGTTGTTTTTTACTCTTTAAAATGTGGCTACTGATAAATTTAAAGTGACAAATGAGGCTTGCATTTGGGGCTTATCAGGATTCCTTCAGACAGCTCTGGCCTGGAAGTTAGATAGGATGCCCCGACCTTCAACCCTCCTAAGCCCTGGCTTCTGCCATGTCTCTTTGCTTGCAGTTAAAAAAATTTTTTTTTGGCGAGGTGGGGTGGCTCATGCCTGTAATCCCAGCACTTTGGGAGGCTAAGTCGGGCAGATCACCTGAGGTCAGGAGTTTGAGACCAGCCTGACCAACATGGAGAAACCCTGTCTCTACTAAAAATACAAAATAACAAAAACAGGCATGGGCGTGGTGGCACATGCTTGTAATCCCAGCTACTTGTGAGGCTGAGGCAGGAGAATCGCTTGAACCAGGAGGTGGAGGTTGTGGTGAGCCGAGATCGCACCATTGCACTCCAGCCTGGGCAACAAGAGCGAAACTCCATCTCAAAAAAAATAAAAAATATACATATATATACTTTTTTGGCAGGGCAGTAGCTCATGCTTGTAATCTCAGCACTTTGGGAGGCCGAGGAGGGCGGATCACTTGAAGTCAGGAGTTCAAGACCAGCCTGGTCAACATGGTGAAACCCCATTTCTACTAAAAATACAAAAATTAGCCAGGCATTGTGGTGGGTGCCTGTAATCCCAGCTACCTGGGAGGCTGAGGCATTAGAATCGCTTGAACCCAGTAGGTGGAGGTTGCAGTGAGTTGAAACTGTGCCACTACACTCCAGCCTGGGTGACGTGGGTGACAGAGTGAGACTTCGTCTCAAAAAAAAACAAAACAAAAAAACAAACAAAAAAAACACCAAAATCCCGTCTCTACTGAAACTACAAAAACAAAAAAATTAGCCAGGCGTTGTGGTGGGTGCCTGTAGTCCCAGCTACTCGGGAGGCTGAGGCAGGAGGACCGCTTGAAACCAGGAGGTGGAGGGAGGTTGCAGTGAGCCGAGATTGAGTCACTGCACTCCAGCCTGGATGACAGAAGTGAGACTCCATCTCCAAAAAAAAAAAAAAAAAAAAAAAAAAATGTGTTTTGGCCGGGCACGGTGGCTCATGCTTATAATCCCTTTGGGAGGCCAAGGTGAGTGGATCACGAGGTCAAGAGCTCGAGACCAGCCTGACCAACATGGTGAAACCTCGTCTCTACTAAGAATACAAAAATTAGCTGGGCTTGGTGGCGCGCACCTGTAATCCCAGCTACTCAGGAGGCTGAGGCAGGAGAATTGCTTGAACCCGGGAGGTGGAAGTTGCAGTGAACCAAGATTGCATAACTGCACTCCAGCCTGGATGACAGAGCAAGACTCCGGCTCGAAAAATAAAAAACCAAAAAAAAATTTTTTTAAAGGCATGCATACAAAGATAGCATCTCCCCACTTTGAAGGGCCTGGTGAGTCCTTCCCCTCGCCTGGCCCTGGCTTGCTCCTTGGTGGATTGAGAGGTTAGAGATGAAACGATCCCTGGGGCTGCTCAACCCTCTGCCAGCCATGACTGTGCGGCAGCTTACTCACTCCTTGCGCCCGGAGCTCCATGCTGATGTGGGTAGCTGGCAGCTCACCTGGCCTGGGACCTGAGCAAGAGGCTTCATCAGACCAAAAACAGCGAGACTCTCGGCTCCAAGACTGCCAGACACAGCTGGGCACATGTGCAGCCCGGCCACAGGGTGGCCACTTGGCAAGTGTGCCAGCAGTTAAGCCCTCTGGTGCCCACTCTCTCCTCCAGCTCTGGGGCTCCTGTGGGGAGGCATTCTTCTCTCTGCTGAGGCAGATGGTGGTAATTGCCTCCTTTGCCCCGGGAGCCGTAAGCTACCAGGCGCGCATGTGTTCCTGATAAGGCGAGGCTTTGCCGTCTCAGGAAATTGCCCTGTTTGTACAAAAGCTCCGCTGCCAGACCCTTGGACTGAAGTTGAGTAGTGACCTCTTCTGACCTCTTCCCTTCACTCTCTTGGCCCGCTGAGCAAAGCAGAGGCACCCTCCTCCAGCTGGGCCTAGAGGAGCACAGTCTGGCGGACTGGGGGTTCAAGGGACCAGCCTCCTTCCATTGTCTGCAGGTATAGGGTTGTGGGGTAGAGGCTGTGGCCCAGGAATCTGCAGGGCCACCGGGAGGAGGCTCTTTTGGCTGTGAGTCTGCCTAGCAAGTCCGATAAAAAGAACTGAAATGCCAAGGTCAGCCTAGAGAGAAGCAAAAGGTGGCACAGCTTGCCTAACCAGACAAGAGTGGGGAGGAACAGGTGCTAGTAATTCCTTTTGGGACTTTTATGGGGAAGGTTTAGAGGAAGCAACTACCAAAACTCCAAAAAACAGAAAACAACCAAATCTTGTGTGTGTTAAGAGAGCAGGCAGGATTCCGCATCCTAAATGGCAAGAAAGAGAACATAGAGGGAGCCCCTGGAATCCTCAAAACCAAGGCTGCCTTAGGGTATCTGTCCCTCCCTCTGAACCATCCGCTTTCCTTGGGAGAAAGCAGACCCACAGCACCAGCCCCAGTTCAGCTGTAGGACTGGTGCTGGTGCAACCCACTCCCCAGCCCCTGCAGCCACCTGGTGCACGAGCCATCCCTGCATTCCAGAAGTCTGCAGCCCAGCCAGTCTTACTCAGGAACTGGTAGGCTCAAGGGCTCTGGGCTTCTCTGCCACCTTTAAGATAATAGCTGTCCTTACTAGCTAGGTCTGGGGACCTGCAGCCCTATTTTGGAGAAGTGCAGATGTGACGAAGGCAGCCAGCTAACTGTCCATGCCAAGATAATGACCCGTGTTGCCGCTTGAGAAAATGTCCCACCGGCTGCACCACAGCAGCAGGGGTCTGGTGTCATCTGGCACTGTTCACTGGTCAGAGGGAGAAAAAGGTTTATAAAACAGACAAACACGAAAACGAAGGAACAAGCAGTTCTCATAGCTGCCTGATTTGTCTCTATTATCAGGAAGCTGGAAAGGGGAGGTTAAACCGCCCAGCACAGACAGCAGCTCGTCAGACCCAAACTATTGTCTGAATGGCATTGCATAGACTTAGGAGGACTTCCTAGGAAGGGCAAGACAAGGATGCAGGCTGGCTGAGTGGAAGGCTCTCTCAGCTATGTGTGCCCATCGTCTCAGGGTACAGCAGCCCACACTGTCTTGGGGTCTGGGCTCAGAACATTTTGGGGGAACCTCCTCACTGTCTCCTCCCAGCAACTTTGAGACGCAGCCGCCCCTGTTGTACAGGAGCTGGAGCGTGCTCAGAGGCAATGGACTAGTAAGTGTGGGGCAGGGATCCAGGAGCTCGGAGGACCCTGGGCACCTGCTCTCTCTGCCTCATACCTCTTCTTAGGCAGCATGGGAGGCACTGCCTGGCGAGGCCTTTGCACAGCCGCACCTGTCTCCATTCCACAGATGAGCCGCAGCTGACGTTACTCAGCTTTCACTCGCCCAGGTACCTGCCCATCATAGCTGGATTGCTAGGTCAGAAGATCCCTGGGGAAGCACTTTGGGGGGCCGAGGCTGCAGATCACCTAAGGTCAGGAGTTCGAGACCAGCCTATCCAACATGGTGAAACCTCGTCTTTACTAAAAATACAAAAATTAGCCGGGCATGGTGGCACATGCCTGTAATCCCAGCTACTCAGGAGGCTGAGGCAGGAGAATCACTTGAACCCGGGAGGCAGAGGTTGCAGTAAGTTGAGATCGCGCCATTGCACTCCAGTGTGGGCAACAAGAGTGAAACCTCATCTCGGAATAATAATAATAATACCTCTAGTGGATGCTTGTAGAGCCCCTCACTCTGCCAGATGGTGCTCAGAGCAGAGGGTGGACCCAGAGGCCAGGGCCTATCTAGTGTGTGCAACCTGCACAGCCTGCCACCCCAGCTGGCCCTGGGTGGTGCCCCCAGCCATGGCCCCTCCCAGGTCCTGCTCCCAAGTGTCTCTAACATCTAACAGAATAACAGGTTGGATTCTTCCAGTTGGTGTTGTCAGGATGCAGGCGATTTCCAATTTATTCTCTTTGCTTTGGAACATCGATAAATTTTACAACTAAATCTGCTTTCCATCTCCTCTGTAGCAACAAGTGTCTTCAAACAAAAAATTAGAACCAATGCATATTTTTGCTATCTTTGGATATTTTCCTAGACCTCTAAATGTCCCAGGCTTTTCAAGGCTGCAGACAGAATTGTGCTGTTTAGAATTCTGTGATCGGTTAGCTTTTTTGTGTGTGACTAACGACACCTCGTATGTGAAAAATTAGCACTGCCACAGCGATGACAGTGAACAGAGCACAGTCCCACCCTCAAAGCCCCTGGTGTCGGCCTTCCTTTCCTAGAGCGGGTGAAGCCTCTGCCTCGGCTTTTGGGAGGAAAGTCCCGGCTCTGGCCCAGAGCCGCTGTGGGTTGAGGGTGCCCTGTCATCACAGGCTGTCACCTTGTGGTCGTGTTGACAGGCTCAGGTTGCCACCAGGGGAAGGGGTCGGAACCAAGCCCGGCACCGTTTCATTTCAAAGAGGGAATCCAAGAGTTCTCACTGATTTAATGTAAAACCAGAGAGGAGAAAAAATCCAAACAACATTCGGGAAGAGAGGAACAGGCCAGGAGACCCAGCAGTGAAGGCCAGTGCCATCCTCAGCCACCTTGCGCTCCTGACCCTGGAACAGAGAATAGAAACCATGATCACATAGGCTGGGCGTGGTGGCTCACGCCTGTAATCCCAGCACTTTGGGAGGCTGAGGTGGGTGGATCACGAGGTCAGGCATTTGAGACCAACCTGGCCAACATAGTAAAACCCCATCTCTACTAAAAATACAAAAAATTAGCTAGGCGTGGTGGTGCATGCCTGTAATCCCAGCTACTCGGAAGGCTGAGGCAGGAGAATCGCTTGAATGGGAGGGGGAGGTTGCAGTCAGTCGAGATCACGCCACTGCACTCCAGCCTGGGCGACAGTGTCAGACTCCATCTCAAAAAAAAAAAAAAAGGCCAGGTGCGGTGGTTCATGCCTGTAATCCCAGCATTTTGGGAGGCCGAGGTAGGTAGATCATGAGGTCAGGAGTTTGAGACCAACCTGGCCAAAATGGTGAAACCCCCATCTCTACTAAAAATACAAATATTAGCTGGGCGTGGTGGCGGCCACCTGTAATCCCAGCTACTCGGGAGGCTGAGGCAGGAGAATTGCTTGAACCTGGGAGGTGGAGTGAGCTGAGATTACACCACTGCACTCCAGCCTAGGCGACAGAGCAAGACTCCGTCTCAAAAAAAAAAAAAAAAAAAAAGGACAGAAACCATGATCACAGCCACAACAGACCTAGGGCAGGCTTTAAAAGTATGAGACTGGGCCAGGCGTGGTGACTCACGCCTGTAATCCCAGCACTTTGGGAGGTCGAGGCAGATGGATCACTTGAGGCCAGGAGTTCGAGACCAGCCTACCCAACACGGTGAAACTCTGCCTCTACTAAAAATACAAATATTAGCTGGGCATGATGGCACACACTTGTAGTCCCAGCTACTTGGGAGATTGAGGCAGGAGAATCGCTTGAACCTGGGAGGCAGAGGCTACAGTGAGCTGAGATCGTGCCACTGCACACCAGCCTGGGTGACAGAGTGAGACTCTGTCTCTAAATAAATAAATAAATAAAGTATAAGGGGACTGAATGGAGCTCTCTTGGTCCTCTCTTGATGTTGGAGATAGAAGCCTCCTCCAGGGTCAGAGCTTGCTGACAGCACCAGAGTCCATCCTGGAAGAGGGACCGGAGCCAGCACAACACGGGAACACCCACTTGGAACAGACCCATTCGCGGCCCCCGGGGCCTCATCTGCATGTCCTGCTCCGTGGGAAGGCAGGACTGTGTGGCCTCCGAAGTGTCTTTCTGTGAAAACCCCCAATGAACAGCCTGCAGGGCCCAGGGGCAGTGAGGGCCTGACTTGAAACCTGCTCCCATCAGAGGCAGAGCCGCTTCCCAGGGCCTGAGGACAGGAGGGGGTCCTGCATCTGGCGCTCTGTCCCCCACGACACAGCCTGCTTAATGTCCAGGAATCCCACGTGAAGGGATGTGCAAGCTTGCCGGAGACCTTGGCCCTGCCAGATCTGTCTTCCTATGTAAACACCTGCTTTTAATACTAAACAGCATCACTGGCCGTTAACAGCCAATGCTGCTCAGAGCGCCTGGCAGGAGCACCGGGAGGAATGGAATTTGTAGTGTGGCTGCGAGACAAAGCATTAGGCAACCTGAGAAGGAAAAGGTGCAGTTGGGATTCGCTTCCATCTCTAGTTTATAGGTCCTGGGTCCCCACTGAGGCCAGCACTCTAGAGGGGCTGGGAGGGCTGTGGGCAGGACAAAGGGACATCTTCCAGGAGGATGAGCGGTTCCCCATGCCTGTCCCCCTCACGATGCTGCAGGCAACGGCCTGAGGCAGGCCTGAGACTGCTGCATAGCAGGGCCTGGAATTGGGTTCTTGGAGCTGGAGGACAGCGCAGCTGTCAGCACAGAGATGAGACAAGGGAGGTGCAGAATCTTGGCCCATGGCCCTGGGAGGAGGATGAGGACATGGATGAAGACCCCCTAACCCCCAAATCGTGGTTCCTCAGCCCGCGGGGACACTGACCTGATCAAAACCCAGGACCTCAACCTGAGACCAGTCATCTGTGCTATACATATTTTTCTTTTAAAAAAGTTTTTTTGGTAGAGACAAGGTCTTGCCATGTTGCCCAGGCTGATCTCGAACTTCTGGCCTCAAGTGATCTGCCTGCCTCGGCCTCCCAAAGTGCTGGGATTACAGGCGTGAGCCACTATGTCCAGCCTATCTGTGCTATATTTTCAGAAGGAGGGGTGAGGATAGTCCTAAATTTATATGGCATAGATGATGAAACTTTCAATTAAAAAAAAACCCAGCTTCCTGAGGCTCTCCAACCCAAAACAAACCCCAGGGGATCAGGGCCTCTCTGCGAGCATCTCAAGGTTCTAAGCCACCACACAATTCTAACGAGAAGTCTGATTTGTGTCTCACCATCCTTTCTAGCTCTTAGCTTTCCCTCCCTGCAACTTACTGGGAAAACAAAAGGCACAGCCAAGCCCACAGTGGCATTCTAAAACCACCTTTACAAAAATTCTAACGGTGAGATTATTAGAGTGAAAAAGGTCTAGCCTAACCCACTCCATCTTGCTTCTAACCTCCAAGCTGTCCTTGTTCATGCCTGGGAATAAGCCGAACTAACTTTGGGAGAAGCTTACAGTTTAACTGTTTAACTTTGAAACAAAGATGGTAACAGCACTTTCCAGAAACAAACCCCCTTCTTGCCTGGGGACCAGACTGCCTTTGTAGGACTAACAAATTAGCCACAAGAATTGAAATTATGCTTTAGGAGTCATGCAGCCAGAGGCCCAAGATTCTGAGCCTTCCCAGTTGCTCCTAGGGATGACATTGCTGTTGTAAAACCTAAGAATGGTGCTCGAGATATTTCTCAGACCCTGCACTTTATGGATCAGCTGGCACCATCCATCCAAACTGGCTCATCTGGTCTTGTGGCCCCCACCCAGGAAACCGACTCAGCACAAGAGGCCAGCTTCAATTCCCTATGACTTCATCTCCAACTCCCTGACTTCATCTCCAACTCCCTATGACTTCATCTCCAACCTCCCTGACTTCATCTCCAACTCCCTGACTTCATCTCCAACTCCCTATGACTTCATCTCCAACTCCCTATGACTTCATCTCCAACTCCCTATGACTTCATCTCCAACTCCCTATGACTTCATCTCCAACTCCCTATGACTTCATCTCCAACTCCCTATGACTTCATCTCCAACCTCCTATGACTTCATCTCCAACTCCCTATGACTTCATCTCCAACCTCCTATGACTTCATCTCCAACCTCCTATGACTTCATCTCCAACTCCCTATGACTTCATCTCCAACCTCCTATGACTTCATCTCCAACTCCCTATGACTTCATCTCCAACCTCCTATGACTTCATCTCCAACCTCCTATGACTTCATCTCCAACTCCCTATGACTTCATCTCCAACCTCCTATGACTTCATCTCCAACTCCCTATGACTTCATCTCCAACCTCCTATGACTTCATCTCCAACTCCCTATGACTTCATCTCCAACCTCCTATGACTTCATCTCCAACTCCCTATGACTTCATCTCCAACTCCCTATGACTTCATCTCCAACTCCCTATGACTTCACCTCCAACCTTCTATGACTTCATCTCCAACTCCCTATGACTTCATCTCCAACCCCCGACTTCATCTCCAACCTCCTGACTTCATCTCCAACCCCCTATGACTTCATCTCCAACCTCCTATGACTTCATCTCCAACTCCCTATGACTTCATCTCCAACTCCCTATGACTTCATCTCCAACTCCCTATGACTTCATCTCCAACCTCCTATGACTTCATCTCCAACTCCCTATGACTTCATCTCCAACCTCCTATGACTTCATCTCCAACTCCCTATGACTTCATCTCCAACCTGACCAATGAGCACTCCCCACTTCCTGACCCCCTACCCCCCAAATTATCCTTAAAATTCCCAGTCTCTGAATTTTCAGGGAGACCAATGTGAGTAATAAACTCCAGTCTCCTGTTTAGCTGGCTGTGTGTGAATTAAACTCTCTATTGCAATTCCTGTTTCCATGAATCAGCTCCATCTGGGCAGCGGGCAAGAACCCTCGGGGGGTTACAATGCCATCCTCAAACAATGCTCTTGGATTTTTAACCAGTCAGCCTTTTCAAGCCACCGGGTTTGCTCAAAAATAGAAAACATCTAAGCCAACATTTCTCGTGGCGAATTTTCTTTCCTATGTGACAAGTGAGTTTTGATTTCCAAAGGGAATCGTGTCAGGTACATGTTTAAAGCACTTTTATTCCTTGCTTTCTTACATTATTTTTGTGACTTCTATTATTGATGTTATAATAGAAGTGAAAAGGGATGACTAAGAAAAAACGGGGGGTAACGAAGGGATTAAAATGTAATGGCATCTAAAAATTACACATTGGGAAGTCCTGAAAAATAGTGCCTCTAACGTGTTATCTGGCATCAGCCTCACCTAGTTGCCAGTAAGTCAGGTGACACTTGATCTCACCGGCTTCACACAACCAGGCTCCCGAGGAGAGAACGGGGACTGGGCATGAGGGAGGGCACATAAGAAATGGGCACAGTCTCCATCATCTTTGCCTTTTAATATAAGATTTGGTTTCATCATTTCTGAGTGTAACATATTTCTTCTAAAAATAGAGCTCTCTGCTTGTCTGAAACTTCTTAGCGTTCACTGGGAGGTGAAGGGGAATAAGGCTGACCGTAATTCTGGGGTGAAATCGCCAGTTTCATAGTCATAGATAAACTTCTCAAGGGATCCTGGATGCTCACAGCAAGGATGAGTTCATTTCAAATCCATGGTACTGAAGAAGCATGACAAAGCGTTTCAAGGCCCCATCTGTGCCTGGTGTGGACTCCTGAACGTATTACTGACCAAAGGCAATCAATCACAGCTCACAGGGCACCAGACAGCAGTGGCCCCTCTCCCAGGAGGTACAGGAGACAGGATGACCCCGCACACATTTACCAGAAGACAACAGGGTGCTCTCCTAACACACTGCTTAAGAATGTGTACAGACACAAGCTGTAGGAATGCAGGGCCGAAGATGTTAAACTCTTGCCCCGGGCCAATGCAGACCTGGATTTAATATCATGGAACTTGCTGGGATTTTCTCACAATACAGATTAAGAGTCAGAATCTCCCCCGCCCCCGAGGAAGAGCCTGGTTAGCTCCTGAATCCAAAGATGCCCTTGATGTATCCAGTGAGGCCACTCTTGGTCTTCTGTTCCAACTTGTCCTCAAGGGGTGGGAAAGCCACGTGGTTGAGGGCCAGGTCGAAGAACAAAGGCTTGCAGGGGACGGGCCGGAAGCCTGGTGGGAAGTGCACGAGGTTGGCTTGCTTGGTGACAAGGGAAGGGTCCAGGCAGAATGTCTCAAACCGTTCAACCAGAGGCTGGAAGTCAAATCAAAGAGACGTATGCATCGGTCACAGAACACCCTTGGTGAACATTCCTGAGTGCCGACTGCCTGGTTCAGAGCTTTACAGGGGCCATCTCACTCAATCCCGACAGCCTCCTACCAGGAGGAGCTACCACATCCCTGCCTTGTAGTCAAAGTCACTGAAACCCAGAGAGGCTAAGAGAGTGGCAGGCTAGGACTGGGGTCCAGGTCTGTTGGCCATGTTACGAGTTAGAGCTCTTACCCACGGGTGCTACTCTGCACAGCAACAGGTTCCTCAACCCTCTTCCCAGGGATGATCTGACATCTAGGAAGCTTTATGCAAGAAGCTTTGAGGTTGGGTAAGAGAAGGGAGGGAGGTGGGGGGTTTCCTCAGAAATTTAGGGTCCACTGCTCTACAATGAGCATGCATTCCTAGTTTGTGACTAATCCTGCTTGGTGTTCCTCAAAAACCATGGCCCAGACTTACCTTATTGTCCTTGACTTGGGAGGAGGAGGTCTCTGTTTGATGAGCGTCGTTTGCATCTGAAAGTGTCACAGAGATTCAGTAAGAACAAGGATTTATAATAGCACACTAGTCACAAATAAGGCCTATCACACAGGTGGCCCCTACATCCCAAAAGCAAAAGGAGCCAGCCTGTGGGGAAGCCAGTCCTGTCTCCTGCTGAGAAGTGGTGGAGATAAACAGATCAATCCCACATCCAACGCCGTCGGCCCAGTGAAGCCAGTACAGTTGCATGAGGACAGTAACAGAGAGAAGGGCCAGTGTAACAGTGCATCTCGAAATGCTTCTACACGATCTGATGCCCAGCTGGCACAAGTAAAGGCCAGGAACATCTTACAGATGAACCAAGACAACCCTTTCAACCTTAAAACAGTAGTGTGGGGTGTGACAGAGAAGGGGAGTGGCAGGAAGGGAAGTCTTGGGATACAAAGGCCAGGCAGGGGGCTCACCAAGGATGGCTGCAGCCTGCAGGGAGCACTTCTCCGACCGCACTTGAGTGATGAGTTCTTGCACGTCAGGCAGGTCCTGTAAGATTCAGAAAACATGTACTCCTGAGCCAGGGCCAGGTCAGAGAAGCACACCAAGCTAACCTGAGTTAAGCGACCCCACTGGTATTTTCACAGGACTTTAGACTTTCTAAACAGTTCTCCCTATTAGAACAAAACAAAACAAAACACTAGCCTGTTTCAAATGGGAAAAGCTATGCCACGGCTTAAGTAATAATGCCTGGAAATAAAGATGATGTTAATATTAATAAATTTATCATACACTAAACAGTGTGCCAGGCATTGTTCTAAGCAGGTTACAGAATCACTAGCTTAACCTTCTCACTAATCCTGAGGCAGTTTGCACTCCCATTTTACAGATGGGGAAATGGAAGCATGGAGAGGTTAAGCAATGTGCCAGCCATGCTCCCAAGTGGCAGCGGGCTGGGGTAAAGGGCTGGGCCATCTGGCTCAAGGGCATAAGCCCTTAGTCATTACATCCCACTGCTTCAACGAGGGTGATGAATTTTCCTGGCCTTGGTCTCTTGCTTGGCATATTGAGAATGACCCGAGAAGGTCTGGATGCCACAGAATCCTTCATGCCTCCATTCTCTGACACTTCCCCCACAAAACAATTCAGCACATGAAATCAGGTCCACACTGGTTTGCTCCGCATCCCAAGATGATATTCCACGGTGGTGACGCTGCCATGCCCATCACCCCCACCTGCCCACATCCCTCTGCTCTTTCCTAGCTCGGCCTTTGCTTGGGGTCTCTTTTACTTCTTCTGTATCCATAGGTGGGCTCCTGCATGCCACTCTGTGGCTACAACAAAACTACAAGCTCTCTGAAGGCAGAGAGCTTCTTCTCTACCCCTCTGAGCTTGCACGGGATCCAGCAGCTCCTACGCTGGCATGACTCCATCAACAACAGGAACCTTCGCTTGCTTTTGTTTTTTGTTTGTTTGTTTGTTTTTGAGACGGAGTCTCGCTCTGTCGCTGCCCAGGCTGGAGTGCAGTGGCGCGATCTTGGCTCACTGCAAGCTGTGCCTCCCAGGTTCACGCCATTCTCCTGCCTCAGCCTCCCGAGTGGCTGGGACCACAGGCGCCTGCCACCATGCCCGGCTAATTTTTTGTATTTTTAGTAGAGATGGGGTTTCACCATGTTAGCCAGGATGGTCTCGATCTCCTGACCTCGTGATCTGCCCGCCTCGGCCTCCCACAGTGCTAGGATTACAGGTGTGAGCCACGGCGCCCAGCCCCGCTTGCTTTTCTAAATGGTCTCTACTTGTCAAATATACATGGATTCCTTAGACCAGCTGATGTTGCAACAAGTTCTATATCATCACAGCAGGCCACAAGCTTAAGAAGCTAGTTATCGTTCAATAATCAGTAAAGCGCCGGGCGTGGTGGCTCACGCCTGTAATCCTAGCACTTTGGGAGGCTGAGGTCAGTGGATCAAGAGGCTTGATCATTTGAAGTCAGGAGTTCAAGACCAGCCTGGCCAACATGGTGAAACCCTGTCTCTACCAAAAATACAAAAATTAGCCGGGCTTGGTGGCACATGCCTGTAGTCCCAGCTACTGGGGAGGCTGAGACAGGAGAATCGCTTGAACCTGGGAGGCAGGGGTTGCAGTGAGCCGAGATTGTGCCACTGCACTCTAGCCTGGGAGACAGAGACTCCATCTTAGGAAAAAAAAAAAAAAAGTAAAGCAAAGCAAGCCTTCCATGGCTGCACTTTATTTATTTATTTTGAGATGGAGTCTTGCTCTGTCACTCAGGCTAGAGTGCAGTAGCTTGATCCTGGCTCACTGCAACCTCCGCCTCCCAGGTTCAAGTGATTCTCCTGCCTCAGCTTCTCAAGTAGCTGGGATTACAGGTGTACACCACCACACCTGGCTAATTTTTTTTATTTTTGTAGAGACAGGGTTTCGCCATGTTGCCCAGGCTGGTCTCAAACTCCTTACTTCAAGTGATCTGCCCACCTCAGCTTCCCAAACTGCTGGGATTACAGGCATGAGCCACTGCATCCAGCCCTGTGGCTGTACTTTAGATCAAGCATTTCCTTAGCTTTCACGGACCCCCAAACAGCCTGGGGATCTTGTTAAAATGCAGATACTGGCCAGCATGGTGGCTCGTGCCTCCAATCTCAAGGTTTTGGGAGGCAGAGGCAGGAGGACTGCTTGAGGCCAGGAGTTCAAGACCAGCCTGGGCAACATAGTGAGACCCCCATCTCTACAAAAAAATAAAAATTGGCCTGGCATGGTGGCTCATGCCTGTAGTCCCAGCTACTCAGGAGGCTGAGGTGGGAGGGTCACTTGAGCCCAGGAGTTCAAGGATGCAGTGAGCTATGATGCTGCCACTTGCTTTCCAGCCTGGGTGACAGAGCGAGACCCTGTCTCAGGAAAGAAAGAAAGAAAAAAAACAAGCAGAAGGTTCTGGGTGGGAGCTGAGAGGCTGCATTCCTAGCCAGGCCCTCACCGCTGCTGCTGGTCTTGCACATGCCCTGCAGGACAGCTTCACCAGTGCTTCTCACTTTGTTGCATGTCAGAATCACTAAGGGGCCTTTCAAAGTCCCAACGTCCACTTCAGATCCCTCACACTGATTAGAACCACAATCTCTGGGGGTACGACCCAGACATCTACCTTGAAAAAAATCTTCCTAAGAGATTTCAACGTGTAGGCAAGTCTGAGAGCAGTACTTCAGGTTTTCCTGTGGAGGTTTTTGTTTCTTTGAAATCAGAAAAACGCCTTCCCTTCTTCATATCTAAATCCTCCTCAGGGCTGGAGCACAGCCATGAGTGACACAGCCTGAAGCTCCTGGGCAGTCAGGGCCACACCAGGTCCCATGGGCAGCCAGGGAGGACCAGCCCGAGGTGGAGCCCAGCTGTTGTACCCTCACAGCTCCTCCACAGCCAACTCCATAACCTGCCAGGGCTTGCAAACAAGGAGAGGCCAACCTCTCACCTTTAGGCTGTTCTTGAAGGCGCCAGCATCAGAATTTACTTCATTTGCATATTTCAGGACTCTATCATACAGGACAAGGGCTTCGCTCCACTTCTTCACCAGCACATAGGACTGAGCAATGAAAAAACACCTGATGGGGAGGGAAAAGAGCCACAATATTCTAAAGCAGCAATTAGCCAAGACCAAGGCTTTCCTTGCAGTTTAGGTGAAATTTCACATTTAGAAACAGGTTTCTTAACGTGGGATCACCACATGGGAGCCCCCTTCATGGGAAGTGTTCAGATTTGTAGGCTACCCTGCAGAGATGCTTCCCAGCAATCAGAGATGCCCAGGTAGGCCCAACACTGAGCCACGGTTTTTTACTGACTGACTCTGCAGAGGAGGAACAGTGCCCAGAAGGAGCATGGTGAGGCCAGACACAGGAAGGAAGGAAGAACGCTGCCCGGCTCAAACAGAAATCCCACCCCCACCCACACACCCAAGTCGCAATCATTCATCTCTGCTCATCGCTTTCCAACAACAAAACTCACAGAAGGTTCTTCCTGAGTCCAATTCCTCTCCTGGGCTCAGCAGAGCCTGAGCTGCGGGTCCCTGACAGGACAGAAGGGGCCACGGAGTGAAGACGGGGCACGCTGGAGCGCCAGAGCACACTGGCGTGTGAGGGCCAGAGAGGGAGGGCGAGAATGCATGGGGCTCTGCCTTCCATCCCGGCTGGGCCCCGTCGTGCTCCTCAGCCCACTTCCAAGTTACAAATGACACAAGTCATTTAAGAAACTGAGTTTAGCTTTATTCCGAGTAAGTTCAAGTTCCTTGAACTGGCCACACTGGTTCTGCTAATTAACACCCTTTCAAGGCGTGCCCCTTTTCCCCTGGGAGGGAGGAGGAAAGTAGAGGAAGACAAGTTTTTTTTTTTTTTTTGAGATGGAGTTTCACTCGTCTCCCAGGCTGGAGTGCAATGGTGCGATCTTGGCTCACTGCAACCTCTGCCTCCCGGGTTCAAGCTATTCTCCTGCCTCAGCCTCCTGACTAGCTGGGTTTACAGGCATGCACCACCATGCCTGGCTAATTGTGTATTTTTAATAGAGACGGAGTTTCTCCATGTTGGTCAGGCTGGTCTCGAACTCCCGACCTCAGGTGATCCACCTGCCTCTGCCTCCCAAAGTTCTGGGATTACAAGCGTGAGCCACCGCGCCCAGCGAGGAAGCCAAGTTTAACGTGTGTGCTCCACTCCTCCGACCTGGCCAAAGGCCAGACATCATCACTGGCCACTACTGACCACAGCCTTTAGAAAGTCTCCTTGAACATGCTGGGCTGACCTTCCTCTGATCACAGGCAAGGTAATCATATACTCAAGGCCAACGATCCCTTCTACTGTGGGCTGGGTCATGCTCCCAATGCTTATAGAACCTGGGAGGCAGAGGAAAACTCTGCCCATCCCATGGGACATTACCTGTAAGCTTTGAACACCAGAGTCTTGAGGCCTATCTCTTTCTGGAAGGCTTTGTCTTCCTCTAAACCAGGAAGCTGGAGCAATTCCACCAGATTCTGTACAACAGATGCAACAAGAAAATTCATGAAGAGTAGATCTTAGGTTGAATGTTTGACAGAAGACCTTGTAAGAACGGACAAGGGTGAGGAAAAAAAAAAGCCCGAGGTCAATACAATGGGGAAAAGCCTGTGAAGTGACCTGGCAGCAGCCACACCTGGTGTCACCTCCATTCTCTTCTGATCTTGGAAACATATTTGCCCTTTACAACTCAACTCAGCTCACCCACCTTCAGAGACTTCTTTGCCCATCTTAGCCGGAAGGGATCTGTTCCAGCTCTGAGCTTTTGCTTAGCATCTACTCAGATGCCTTGACTGTGTGTGTCTCACAGTCCTACTGACTGACAAACTCCCTGGGGGCCGAGATGGCATGGACTCAGGTCTCAGATGCTCTATGGCACCTGGGAGCGTCTTACACTCGTAAAGTGCTCAGTGATGATCTGGGGTCACTACTCTCTACAGATCAGCATGTCTGAGAGGTAGGGGCTCACAGACTGCGGAACTGGTGTAAGATCTTTGTCTTTTCCCAGCTACTAATAGGTCCTGCTTGTCACAGCCCTTCCATGATGCGAAGTTAAGTCATTTTGTGTCCGACACAGGCAAAGGAAAACGACAGGCCCTTGCCTTCCCGGTCCTCAAGGGTCACCTGTAAGATGATGTCATAGAGTCGGATAAGGTCCTGGGGCCGGGGTGAGCGCTTGCTGTCATCCTCTGGCTGCTGCTGCAGCAAAGCCCTCTGCAGACCTTTGGCCATGTTCTCATTACGCTTGATTGCCGTTGACAGCTTGATGTAAGTCAGGTAGCTGGAATGCACCACAAGTCAGCTCAAGTTATACTCAGAGAAGCGGAGGAACTGGGAGGACTGGACTACGAGTTGGGGCTGACCCAGAGGAAGTGGGGGGCGGGTGGAGGCGTGGCCACAGCAGGGCCATTTGGCTTGGGTTTCAAGGGACCCTCCATTTGGCTACTATCCAGTGGCAAGTTTGCAAGGGACCCGTATGAGATCTTATCACAAAATTTGATTTTTAGCTTGATTTATACCTTCTGCATCCTTTTTCAAGAACCACACAGTGGAGAAAAAAACAAAAAACAAAAAACAGAGAGTGGGATCCCAGCAACTCATGAGGCAGGAGATCACCTGAGCCTGGGTACTCAACGGCAGCAGTGAGCTACGATCACACCACTGCACTCCAGCCTCAGTAACAGAGCAAAACCTGGACTCTCAAAATTGAAAAACAAAAACAAACAAACAAAAAAAAACGGGGGGCCAGGGACGGTGGCTCACGCCAGTAATCCCAGCACTGTGGGAGGCCGAGGCGGGCGGATCACGAGGTCAGGAGATTGAGACCATCCTGGCCAACACAGTGAAACCCCGTCTCTATTAAAAATACAAAAAATTAGCTGGGCGTGGTGGTGGGCGCCTGTAGTCCCAGCTACTTGGGAGGCTGAGGTAGAAGAATGGTGTGAACCCGGGAGGCGGAGCTTGCAGTGAGCCAAGATTGCACCACTGCACTCCAGCCTAGGCGACAGAGTGAGACTCCGTCTCTAAATAAATAAATAAATAGGCCAGGCATGGTCGCTCACGCCTCTGGTCCCAGCTACTCAGGAGGCTGAGCTGGGAGGATCACCTGAGCCTGGGAGGCAAAGGTTGCAGTGAGCCAAGATTGCGCCACTGCACTCCAGCCTGGGTGACAGAGTGAGACCTTGCCTCAAATAAAAGAAAAAAGAGATAGGCCATGGATAGCAAGCCAGTTTCTGGAGCAAGGACTAGTTCCCTGACTAGCTCACACTACAAGGACAGTGTCCTCCCACTGCAGCTGTTCCTCCTCATCTGAGGGCCTTCTCTGCTCAGAAAACACCAAGGTACAGTTGCTTGGGGTGGTTATGCATACTAACCATGTGCATAAACTGCAGAGACTATTTTAACTGTACCACCTGGCAAGTCCTTTTAATATTTGGGGCTAAAAACATGTTAATTGTTTAAACTCTGTTTAAGCAGCCCTTCTGTCTCTAGAGCCCCATCCTACTCCGGCAGAAGACCGGAGGCCATAGCTTAGAGAGGATACAAAAGATGCTGTGGGCAGAGGACACCAGCACAGCTGAGGTCAGGGGCTCCAAAATGAGCATAAGATCCAGGGACTGTCAAGTTCTGAGCACTGATCCACTGGTCTCTTCTCTACTTGGCTTCCAGAACAACAGCAGCCTGGTATATCCCAGAGATCTGAACAGCGCAACAGAAACCCTTCAAGATTCTGGAGTTGGAGTCCTTGGGGGAAGGGCAGAGCCAGACACCAAGATGAGCCTCATGCATGTATGCAGAGCTTGCATCTGATAAGCCACACCCTTCAACAGGAGTGGATGACCAAGGATGGCTAGACATTTAATTAAGGAAAGCCTCTACCAAGAAGGAACAGGCCAGAACCAAGAGGGAAAAATAAGCAACTAGGAGAAACCACACTTCGCAGGGAAAAGAACTTCAAAAACTGGTTATTAATAACCCCAGAAAGATAAGGGAAGGCTGTGCAGTTGTGAAATTAGAATGAGACATTGTGTCTTTAAAAATAACATTCAGTTGGGCACAGCAGCTCATGTCTATAATCCCAGCACTTTGGGAGGCTGGGGGCGGGGTGGATCACTTGAGGTCAGGTCAAGGCCAGCCTGGCCAACATGGCAAAACCCCATCTCTACAAAAAAATACAAAAATTAGCCAGGCATGGTGGCATGCGCCTCTAATCCCAGCTACTAGGGAGGCTGATTCAGGAGAAAATGGCTTGAATCTGGGAGGCAGAGGTCGCAGTGAGCCAAAATCATGCCACTGCATTCCAGCCTGGGCAACAGAGCGAGACTCAGTCTCAAAAAAAAAAAAAAAAAAAAAAAAAAAAGCCAGGCGCGGTGGCTCACACCTGTAATCCCATCACTTTGGGAGGCTGAGGTGGGCGGATCACCTGAGGTCAGGAGTTCAAGACCAGCCTAGCCATCATGGTGAAACCCTGTCTCTACTAAAAATACAAAAATTAGCCAGGCGTGGTGGTGCACGCCTGTAATCCCAGCTACTCAGGAGGCTGAGACAGGAGAATTGCTTGAACCCAGGAGGCGGAGGCTATAGTGAGCCAACGCCATTGCACTCCAGCCTGGGTGACAAGAGTGAAACTGTCTCAAAAAACAAAAACAAAACAAAACATTCAGCGAACACAAAGGAGCTCTTAGATGGTGTCAGCAATGAGGTTAGGTGGGAGTCAAGAAGGTCAAGGCAGGAAGAAGCAGAGTGGAAGAGTGAGACAGGGTTAACAGTGGAAAGGTACAAAATGATAAAATCCCAAATCTGCAAGTTATTTAGAGATACTGAGGTAAATCCCATAGAAATGTGTTAAACGAATTAAAAGTGGATGCTTCTGAGAAACAGAAGTTCATGAGATGGATTTTCCTAAAAAGCTTTGCAGAAACCAGACTCAAAACAAAGAAATATTATACACAAAATGATATGAGAATTTAGATAGAGCTTTCCCAAGTTTTATTGAAATACAAAAGCTGGGCCGGGCCTGGGGCTCACGCCTGTTATCCCAACACTTTGGGAGGCCAAGGCAGGCGGATTGCTTGAGTCCAGGAGTTCAAGGCCAGCCTGAACATGCTGAAAGTCTGTCTCCACAAAAAATACAAAAAGTTAGTTGGGCATGGTGGCACACGAAGTTCCAGCTACTTGGGAGGCTAAGGTGGGCGGACTGCTTGAGCCCAGAAGGTTGAGGCTGCAGTGAGCTATGACTGCACCACTGCACTCCAGCCTGGGACACAGAGCAAGATCCTGTCTCAAAAAAAAAAACGCAGCCTGATTCCTGATTCATCAGTTTACCGCAAAGCTGGCCTCTGACCTAACTGAAATCCATGGTGTGATACCGGCTATATCTTAAGGTGGGAAAATGAATCCATGGGCAAGGGGCTTCAAAAGTTTCCTAAGCCTTGTTGAATGTTTCAAAGGGTCTTTTCAAAGGTTAGGAAGTTAGATTAACTCCTGATTCTTTGTGGCAGTTAACTACAAACATATCACTTAACCTCCTGGAACCTCACCTTTCTCATCGGGTTGTTGAAACAGACAACATCTAAGGGCCATTCTTGCTGAGTCCTCTGGCAGGACATTTTGTGTGAATTTGACATTCACATAAAATAAAACTCCTAAGGTCAAGTTTAAGGGTAAAGAAGGGAGTTTTGGTGGTTTTGCTTTTATACGAATATGGAGAGGGGCAGGGGAATGGCTAAGGATATTGTCAGGCTCACCATATAAATTACTAAGTGACTAAGAAATCAAAATTTCAAGGTCAGATGGAAAAGAGAATCAGATGGGAGGTGGAGTTTTCCCAACTAACAATCTTCTCCCTGTACATTCCGAAAAAAGTCGCTCTTCCTCTCTTCTGTAGAACAAAATGAATCATCTGTTTAAAAAATGAAACTTGCTGGGTGCGGTGGCTCACGCCTGTAATCCCAGCGCTCTGGGAGGCCGAGGCAGGCGGATCACACGCTCAGGAGTTCAAGACCAGCCTGGCCAACGTGGTGAAACCCCATCTCTACTAAAAATGCAAAAAAAATTAGCTGAGCATAGTGGCGTGTGCCTGTAATCCCAGCTACTTGGGAGGCTGAGGCAGGAGAATTGCTTGAACCGGGACCTGGGAGGCTGAGGTTGCAGTGAGCTGAGATCACGCCCTGCATTCCAGAGTGGGCTACAGAGCGAGACTCCATTTCAAAAAAAAAAAAAGAAACTTGACAAGGTGATTTTACTTTATTTATTCATTTCTGAGACAGGGTCTCTGTTGTTCAGGCTGGAGTGGAGTAGCATGTTCATGGCTCACTGCAGCCTAGACCTTGTGGGCTCAAGCAATTCTCCCACCTCAGCCTCCCAAGTAGCTGGGACTTACAGGCATGCACCACCATGCCTGGCTAATAAAAATTTTTTTTTGGCTGGGCACGGTGGCTCACACCTGTAATCCCAGCACTTTGGGAGGCTGAGGCGGGCGTATCACTTGAGGTCAGGAGTTCAAGACCAACCTGGCCAACATGGTGAAACCCCATCTTTACTAAAAATACAAAAAAAATTAGCTGGGCGTGGTGATGGGTGCCTGTAATCCCAGCTACTAGGGAGGCTGAGACACAAGAATTGCTTGAACCTGGGAGGCGGAAGTTGCAGTGAGCCGAGATTGCGCCACTGTACTCCAGCCTGGGCAATAGAGCGAGACTCAGTCCAAAAAAAAAAAAAATTTTTTTTTGCAAAGATGGGGTTTCACCTAGGCTGGTCTTGAATGCCTGAATTCAAGTAATCCACCTGCCTTGGCTACCTAAAGTGCTGGGATGAGGTGACTTTAAAATGTATATGATGAAAGAGGAAAGGAACAAGAATAGTCAAGATACCCCCCGAGGACAAACCTGGCGAGGAGAACTTGCTCTATCAGATGTTGAGATTGGCACAAAGTTATAACGCACTGTGCTGGTATAAGTACAGACAAATAAATCAATGGAGCAGAAGAGTCCAGAGAAAGAGCACACATGGAGAAAATGGGACACATGTCTGGCAGGGCTGGTGCTGCAGATCAGCGGGGAGAGGATGAAGTCATCAATAAATCATACCAGAACAACCTACTATCTTTATGGAAGAAAGTGAAGCAGATCCTTACCTTACACAAAAACAAACTATAGATGGAGTTAAACTCGAGTTGAAATTCATGTGAAATGGACTTTAAACACATTCAAAACACAGAGACCAACTTTCAGAGTTTGGCACTGGGAAGGAGAGCAGTTAGCTCTAGGAGTGGAAGGAAATGAGGCAAGGGCCGCAGGGAGCTTCAAACACTGGTTGTGTTCTCGTTTTTGTTGTTTTGAGAATTTGAGTTAGGGCTGTCTCAGGCTGGAATGCAGTGACATGACCATGATCATGGCTGACCGCAGCCTTGACCTCCCTGGGCTCAGGGGATCCTCCCACCTGAGCCTCTGGAGTATCTGAGACCACAGGTGTGCACCATCACACCCAGCTAATTCAAACTCTTGGGCTCAAGCAATCCATTTGCCTCAGCCTCCCAAAGTATTGGGATTACAGGCGTGAGCCATCATGCCTGGGTGTGTTCTAGTTAAGCTATGTAAAAATCTTAAATTAGGCATATTAAAATAAAATGTAAATGTAGCATATATACTCATTTGATAAAATGGACATACATGCATTAGCATTTTTATGCATTAAGAAATTATAAATGTAAGCCAGGTGCAGTGGTTCATGCCTGGAATCCCAGCACTGTGGGAGGCTGAGATGGGTAGATTGCTTGAGTCCAGGAGTTTGAGACCAGCCAGGGTAACGTGGCAAAATCCCATCTCTACAAAACAAATACAAAAATTAGCCGGGTGTAGTGGTGCATGCCTGTAGTCCCAGCTACTCAGTGGGAGGCTGAGGTGAGAGGATTGATTGAGCCCAGGCCATTGAGGCTGCAGTGAGCTGAGATCACATCACTGCACTCCAGCCTGAGCGACAGAGCTAGAACCTGTCTCAAAAAAAAACAAAGAAAAGAAATTATAAATGTAAATATACATAAATATTACATATACTCGTTTGTTCAAATTATATTTTAACAATATTAAAAAGTAAAAAAATTAAAATAACCCTTACCTATGCAAGTATTGAAGATTAGACACCTTCCCCGGCTCTCCTTCAAGGATATAATCTCTCTGTTTCTGCAGAAAGTGAAAAAGGTAAAAAGTAAAGCAACTGATGCTCTCCGTCGCTCTGACCACCTCATGGAATGGTGGGGTCTCCAAAGTGCCCTGAACATAGACACAGACTCTAGTTAAGACAGGAGTCCTCAAATATCAAAGATCTACTACTTGACATAATCTAGAACGACAGTGGCACTCAAGATGCCACTGGCATCTAAAAACCGACCTCAAATAAGAGAACTGAGAGTAACGGCCAGATGAGACTTCCTGTCCACTCCTCCCAGTGCCTAACCCCAAAGCATTAAATTCAGACATTCCACAGTCCACGGCTCTGTGTGAAGGTCTGTGTCACAGATCCCAGTTCCACCCCTTGTGCTGTCAGAGTGTGCCTTTTGTGGCTGGCTGAATAATGTACCCCAGAGATGTCTATATGCTAGCCTCCATGCAATCTGTGAAGATGTTACCATATATGGTAAAAGAGACTCTACAGATGTGATTAAGTTAAGGATCTCTGAATTATCTGGGTGGGCCCAATGTAATCCCAGGGTCCTGAGAAGAGGGAGGCAGATGGGTGAGAGATGGAGAAGATGAAGGAATGGAAGCAGAGGGGAGAGGAGCTGATCGCTTTGAAGCACAAACGGAGAGCCACCCGCCAAGGACTACAGGGAGCCGCTAGAAGCCAGGAGATGCATTCTTGGGAATACTGGAAAAGGATTCCCCTAGCGTTTCTAAAGGAACACAGCCCTGTGAACCCACTAGATTTCTGACCTCTAGAAGCATAAGATAATACATTTGTATCATCTTAAACCATTAAGTTTGTGGTAATACGATTGCAGCAACAGGAAATGAATGCGCCTTTGCCGCATCACATTCCTTACATTCTATGAGGTGTCTCCCAACTGCTATGCATTCAAGGTGAATGACAGTGACAGGGGCTGGGACTCTGTAGGCACCTCTGTTAAGTCGATGAAGGGAAGCACAATACATAAAGGCAGCCTAACGGGGCAAGGAAGCAGGCGACTCCTTAGAGAAAGCAGTGATTCAAAACAAAGTTTATACTCAAGGCTTTGTGGCAGATGCTGAAAAAAAATAGTTGCTAGGCAACGAAGTTATTGTTAACGAAGTTAATGGGTTCAGCGTTTCAGTTTTACAAAATGCAGAGAGTTCTGGAGATGGACTGGTGGTGATGGTTGTACATTATGAATGTATTTAATTACCACTGAACCGTACACTTAAAAATGGTTAAGGTTTTATGTTTAACGTTTTTTACCACAATAAAAATAAGTTTTTCTGAAGAGGTAATAATTAACTATCAAAACTTATAGCTGCAAGTGTCAGATATTTCGAAACTGCAGAGATCTCTGTGGGCTAGGATGGTGCAGGCATATGCTTTTCAGAAATGGTAAGCTATGAGCTGGACCTTGAAAACAGATGGGGTTTGGACAGGTGAAGAGAGGCAGGAAAGACTACCCAAGTGTGAGGAGGGAGGGGAATGAGAACAGTGTAACACATGGGGTGGGAAAGGCGTTACTGAGATGCCAGTAAGTGGAACAGCTTGAGGCAGAGGACTCAGAAGGATGCAGTGAAGTACAAGTCTGGGAACAGACTAGGGAAGGCTTGTACACCAGCTCAAGTCTGAACTGAGAGGCCAGTGGTCTCTAAGTAGGGCACATAAAACCCAGGGAGTCTGGGTATGAAAAGAAAATTAGAATTTCTATTTCTATTTATCTCATTCAAAAAAGCCCTTATTTTAATGCAGTTTATATATGACAAATTAGTCAAATAATAAGGTATATAATTCATAAATAAATGCATCAGTGGTGCAGGCTCAATGCTGCCTATGGGGTTTATCAGCATAAAAGTTTGGAGGCCATTGCTCACTCCCTAGAGGAAATCACTGGGCTTTTTAAAATTAGACAGGGAAACTAGATTTAGAAAGATTCCATTTGTACTTCGCGAAAGAAAGGCCTGGAGAAGGGAACTGAGACCAAGCCAGAAGAAGCAATTAGGAGACCTTTGCGGTTGCCTAGGCACAAGAGAAAAGGCTAATAGAAACAGGCGAATCAACAATAGGCAAGAGGCCCCGCAAAGGGAGAAGAAAGTGGGCTCGGTGACAGGGACAAAAGAGACAAATAGATGTGAGGTTTTCAGCCTAGCTGCCTGAATGAATCACAGGGATAGTGTTTTCAGAAAAAGGAGGCACTAGACAAGTCCACCTGGAGACAGAATTTGAGGCCACAGGCTTCACAGGCCATACAGGAAACCATTAGGAGGAACAGGGGAGGGAGAAATTAATTTCTCAGTGTGATGGAGCCCAGAGGCCCTTGTTTGCTCCCTGACGACCTCACCTCAAAAAAACAAAAACGAAACAGTGGCCAAGAGAGCAGTGCATTCAGAGCACTGGGGTCCACCTGAGAAGGGGACACAAGCTGACCTGGACTTCCGCCCAGAGCAAGGGCCAGGCCTCGGCTGAGGGTCCTACCTGATCTGGCTTGAGCTCCTCCCGAACCACCTGGATGGCGTCCCGACACTCGCTGAGCATTGATTCAAACAGGCGCTCCTTAGTTTCTTCGCTTTCAGCCTAAACAAGGGCAGATCAAAGTAAGAGACTTTCCTTTGAGCAAACCATAGTCATCTAATGGGAGGAGAGCAAAATCGCACTTGGAGTCCCCCGACCACACACTCGCTCACGCGCTCCACATCAGACATCATTTTAATTGTTACTGTTCTCTACCATATGATGGTTTCTTATAGCCTTAGTCATTATTCATATGGAAAGGGGAGTTATATTTTTAAAAGTAAACATGCTGAAAAAGCTGTCTGCATAACTGATCTTATTAGCAAAGGCTTTACGTCTCTTCCCAGCACAGCTTCCTGCTTCTTCCCTGCAGCGCTTCGCCCTCTGCTCAGGACCTGGCACCCCTTGAGGGGCCTTACAGACTGGACGTGGGGCACTCTACACTGAAGCACAGCACACCAGAACTTTCTTTATCTTTTCCTTCCAGAACAAACCGTCAAGCTCTACTGTATGCCAACACAATTACCTTTTACAAATGTAACCCAACTCAAAGATTGTTTCTTTTAGGTACAAGCAAATAATAAAAATGACTAATCAATACCCACCAAAAAGACAGTTCTCCTAAATATCACACTAAGTTCTTTTTGCCACAGACATGCTGCACTCAGATATTCCACATGACTACTCTGAGAAGAATTTTTAGGACAGACAAGGTTGACACGCATGAGATGACAGTCTTTGCACAAGTACTGGGCATCACCTGTCTGCTACACAGCTAGGGTAAGTGAGAAAGTGATTCACTAACTGAATACCTGCCAAGCCACATTATCATCCCAAAGAATCTGACCGAGCAGATAGAAATGGATAAAAGGCAGAAAGGAGATGAACCTGTGTGACTGGCAGACCCACTGTGAAATTAAAACATCAACATTCCATTATGATATTTGACTTCCCATAGAAATTAACACTCAATCTGAAAAAATGTCTTAATATTCAACTGACCTCTAAGAAAGCTCAAACGAAAACCCAGTACTGCCCACCCCTTTAAGAGATGGCTGGGGGGACAGGGGCTTAAAGAAAAACCTTTTTTCTTCAGAAAGCTTTTCTTAAAAGTTCTCTTAAGAATCTGTTTCTTCTCTTTTCTTAGTCTCCAGTGTGAAAAAAAAATCTTCCTTGTAACTTACCCAATATAAATCAAACATACTTTTCCACTTATAAGTTACTTGACTTTCCTGTTGTTCACTAACTTGGGAACGAACTGGGGCTCATTCATGCTATAAATCTAGTAAAGCAAACACGGCCACCATTCATTCCTGGAACCACCAGAACAGCACCATCCAACAGAACTCTCTGCCACGGGCAATGTCCTCTACGTGCACTGTCCAATGCACACCTGAGCACTTGGAAGTTTTATTAATTTATCTTTTATTATTTTATGTTTTTGATACAGAGTCTTGCTCTGTTGCCCAGGCTGGAGTATAGTGCCATGATCTCATCTCACTGTAACCACCGCCTCCTGGGTTCATGAGATTCTCCTGCCTTAGCCTCCGGAGTAGCTGGGACTACAGGTGCCCGCCACCACGCCTGGCTATTTCACCATGTTGGCCAGGCTGGTCTCGAACTCCTGACCTCAGGTGATCCACCTGCCTTGGCCTCCCAAAGTGCTGGGGTTACAGGCACGAGCCACAGCACCTGGCTGGAAGTTTTATTAATTTAAATTTCAATAACCACGCGTTGAGTGGCTACTGCACTGGACAGTGCAGCACTGGAGCACATGCTTTATAGAATATCGTTGGCCGACCCCAGGTTGGCAAGATTCTTTAGAATCACTTCATCAACCTTACTGGCCTAATTTTTCAAAGTACAAATCTGTGGAATGGTGTCGCCATATAATACTCAGCAATTGGAATAAGATACACAAATCTAGAGTGCTTAAAAACTCGAGTAAGACATGTGAATGGCAGGGGGTGGGAGGCAAGGGGAGGGAGAGTATTAGGACAAATACCTAATGCACGCAGGGCTTAAAACCTAGATGATGGGCTGGGCGTGGTGGCTCACGCCTGTAATCCCAGCACTTTGGGAGGCTGAGGTGGGAGGATCACGAGGTCAGGAGATCGAGACCATCCTGGCTAACACGATGAAACCCCGTCTCTCCTAAAAATACAAAAAATTGGCCGGGCGCGGTGGCTCACACCTGTAATCCCAGGACTTTGGGAGGCCGAGGCGAGCGGATCACAAGGTCAGGAGATCGAGACCATCCTGGCTAACATGGTGAAACCCCGTCTCTACTAAAAACACAAAAAATTAGCCAGGCGCTGTGGCAGGCGCCTGTAGTCCCAGCTACTCGGGAGGCTGAGGCCGGAGAATGGCGTGAACCCGGGTGGTGGAGCTTGCAGTGAGCCAAGATAGCGCCTCTGCAGTCCGGCCTGGGAGAAAGAGTGAGACTCCGTCTCAAAAAAAAAAAAAAAAATTAGCTGGGCATGCTGGCAGGCACCTGTAGTCCCAGCTACTAGGGAGGCTGAGGCAGAAGAATGGCGTGAATGCGGGAGGCGGAGCTTTCAGTGAGCCGAGACCGCGCCACTGCACTCCAGCCTAGGCAACAGAGAGAGACTCCATCTCAAAAAAAAAAAAAAAAAAAAAAAAAAAAATCCCTAGATGATGGGTTGATAGGTGCAGCAAACCACCATGGCACACACATGTATACCTATATAACAAACCTGCATGTTCTGCACATGTATCCCAGAACTTAAAAAAAAAAAAAAAAAAAAAAGACATGTGAATGGACTTGGCACCACTACTTAAGAAACACACATGGCATCAGATGCAGCGGCTCACGCCTGTAATCCCAATACTTTGGGAGGCAGAGGTGGGCAGATCACTTGAGTCCAGGAGTTTGAGACCAGCCTGGGCAACATGACAAAACCCCATGTCTACAAAAAATGCAAAAAAAATTAGCCAGGTGTGGTGGTGCATGCCTGTGGTCCCAGCTATTCCAGGAGGCAAAGGTGGGAGGACCAACTGAGACCAGGAGGTGGAGGTTGCAGTGAGCTGAGGTCGTGCCACTGCACTCTGGCCTGGGTGACAGGGTGAGACCCTGTCTCAAAAAAAAAAAAAAAAAAAGAAAAAGAAAAAGAAACACACATATACCACAGCCACACTCTCAGCAGAAAGGAAGAGCTACAGCGCCCGTTTTAATTCCATGCAATCCAACAAACATGCCACCAACACCCTCCTCAGACAAGTGGGGTTAAGTGGTTGGAGCAACGGGCGTTCAAGAAGAGCGAACTTCGTCTCACCAGCTACACAGGATTTGCCTCTTTTCCTGTCGGTAGGGTACAGTTCAAGTTTAAAACCTCTTGACTGCCACGTATCACCTCTGCTCCCTTTAACTAACTCTCTGCATTGAGGTGCTAAAACCAGCAAACCTCCCCACTGCTCCCACAAAGCTCTAAGTTCCCACTGGGAATTTTACAAACATCTTAAAAAGCAATGAAGGAAAAAGTCGATTTGAAGGGCAGGACTTAAGTCAGTTGTGTTTTTCTTATGACGCCCACACTGCAATGACTCAGACCACTAATCTCTGAAGGAGAAGCTCTCATGATTCTCCCTGGGCAGGGCAAAATGTCTCCAAATAGGAAGCCTTCAATATATTTTGCTATTTACACTTTTATTCTATAAATCTATATTCGAGGCTAAGATGATTCCTGAAAGGACAGTGGAATAAGAAACTCCTCAACACGCAGAGGCAGGATTCCTGGCCACCTGTACACCGACCTTCTCCGCCAGCCACTGGACCAACCAGAACGTGCTCTTAAACATAAGTGGCAAACTCCCTGCACAAAAATTTGTGGTCTGACTAGACCTTTTCCCAGGTGTGCCTATGACAGTGAGAAATCTTAAGCCCAGAAGTAATATGTTACTGATTAGTCCAAATGAATCAATCAATCCTAGGTCAGCTTTTACAAAACTTGAAACCTTCAGAATGGGCTTTTCTGCAGTCTCAGGTTCTCTCGTCAGGCTCAGTTTCAAAACTGACTGGTATGGAGGAAACTGAGCTGCAGTGTGTCCTGAGGTACAGACCTCCCGCTTTAAAAAGCACATTCTCAGATTGTTTTCACTTGTCTATGGAAATTGCTGGAAGGTGGTAGTATGACTAAGAGACACACAAGGCAAGTCTGACCACATTCCCAACCACACCCCTACTATGGGGACAAGAATCAAACCTTACCCAGCCCAGTGAGGCTTAGGAAAAAAACACACGGAAATCTGGTAAAGAAGGAAACAAATCTCACTTGAGAATATACATAAATATATAAATATACATATATACATTTTTTTAAGAAAAAGATAAATGGTCTCTCTTCCACTCAAATATTAAAATATTAACCATAACTTGAGGATAAGAATCACTGAGCCTGAGCTGGACGCTGTGGCTCACGCCTGTAATCCCAGCACTTTGGGAGGCCGAGGCGGGTGGATTGCCTGAGGTCAGGAGTTCGAGACCTACTAAAAATACAAAAAATTAGTTGGGCACGGTGGTATGCACCTGTAATCCCAGCTACTTGGGAGGCTGAGGCAGGAGAATCACTTGAACCCGGGACATGGAGGTTGCAGTGAGCTGAGATCGCACCACTGCACAACACGTTAATAAAAACAGGATACAAAACTGTATCTTAGTATAATTCCAACAAGGGAAAAAAAAAACATAAGAACTCTCACGAATATAAAAAACATTAAAATGAAACAGTGCTTTCCTTTCAGTATGACGTCATATCAATGAAGGTATATGGAAAGTGAGGCAATAGGCTGATTTTTTTTTTTTTTTTTTTGAGTCAAGTCCCGCTCCTATCCCCCAGGCTGGAGTGCAATGGCGCGATCTCGGCTCACTGCAACCTCCGCCTCCCGGGTTTAAGTGATTCTCCTGCCTCAGCCTCCCGAGTAGCTGGGATTACAGATGTCTACCACCACGCCCTGCTAATTTTTTTTTTGTACTTTTAGTAGACATGGGGTTTCACCATGTTGGCCAGGCTGGTCTCGTTTCGAACTCCTGATCTCAGGTGATCCACCAGCCTTGGCCTCCCAAAGTGCTGGAATTACAGGCGTGAGCCACCGCACCCGGCCTAGGCTGATCTTTTAAAAATTAAATTAAATTAAATTTCAATAGTTTTGGGGGAACAGGTGGTTTCTGGTTACATGGATAAGTTCTTCTATGGTGATTTCTGAGACTCTGGTGCACCTGTCACCCAAGCAGTGTATACTGTACCCAATGTGTAGTCTTTTATCTCTCACTCCCTCCCACCCCTTCCAGGCTGATCTTCTTAAAACATCATGTGGGCCCAGTGCAGTGGCTGACGCGTGTAATTCCAGCACTTTGGGAGGCTGAGGCAGGCGGATCACAAGGTCAGGAGTTTGACACCATCCTGGCTAACATGGTGAAACCCCGTCTCTACTAAAAATACAAAAATTAGCCGGGTGTGGTGGTGGGCGCCTGTAGTTCCAGCTACTCTGGAGGCTGAGGCAGGAGAATGGCGTGAACCTGGGAGGCGGAGCTTGCAGTGAGCAGAGAATGCACCGCTGCACTCCAGCCTGGGTGACAGAGTGAGACTCTGCCTTTAAAAAAAAAAAAAAAAAAAAGTGTATTTAAACTTTAAGTTATTAGCTTTTTTTTTCCTTTTTCTTCTTTTTTTTTTGGAGACAGAGTTGCACAGTTACCCAGGCTGCAGCATAGTGGTGTGATTTCAGCTCACTGCAGCCTCAAGCTCCCAAGCTCAAGTGATCCTCTTGCCTCAGCCTCCGAGTAGCTGGGACTACAGGCGCACGCCACCACGCCCAGCTAAATTTTTTGGTATTTTTTTTTTTGTAGAGATGGGGTTTCACCATGATGCCCAGGCTGGTCTCTAACTCCTGAGCTCAAGTGATCTGCCTGTCTCCGCCTCTCAAAGCACTAGGATTATAGCCATGAGCCACCGTGCCAGCAGTAACTTTTCAAAATTACTTAATAAATGCTAGCTTTTCCTGTTCTTTATTTGGTACGTGTCTGTAGCCCCACTCTGAAAGAGCCCTCATTTAACTTGCCCCTATGGATCTCTCTCCCCCAACTCCTCTTCAAGTCAGAATTCCTGCCTCACTGTCTCCGCTGTCTGGCACTGAACTGAGGACTGAAGTAGTTTCTTTCTTCCAGCACTGATCACTTTAAAACCAAAGCACTAACCCAATCACATAATCTAAATAGTTGCTACCGGAGCCCTTGTCCAGTGGAGGTAGCACCATACAACAGTGTCAATAGAACGTTCTCAAAAAAAGTTCCTTAGCCTTTCAGTTTAAGGAAAAATTAACTTTCTAGTACTGTTTTAGTCTTCTATCCTTTAAGCAAATAAAAGGGATATGAGACAGGCAATACGAAACACAGACAAGGACACACATCAACTCTTCAGCTGTTGAAGGCTGCCTCCAACCCATAGTAGCCATTCTGGAGCAAGTTGCTGAAAAATTTAGATGCTTAAGCCAATTCCTCAACACATTAACAAAACACCACCCCCCCAACCCATACACAAATTATTCAGGATGCAAAAGATAACTGTGAGGTCTTCGGAAATGCCACTGTTCCCTGATGAGGCAGTAGACTGTCAGCAGCCTGTTTTTTTTAAAGATGTCCTTTAACTCACGTGGAAAAGCAGCTCTAAAAAGTGCCCCCATCACTGTCTATGTCATACAAAGGTCACCAGGATGTCTTATCTTTTAGGATGCATTTGGTTGTTCGCACCCACAAACAGGTAACTATGTCAGTAGGCAGTATCAAGTGATACAGCTTTGCGTGAATATTACATGTACACCGCACAAAAAACAAGACATTCTGGTTTAACCAGGCTATCCTGCAAAGCCCCAGGACTAAGAGGTGAACCCTTTAGGGCTAGGAGGTTACGACAACATGTTAGAGAGACTTCAGAGACATAATATTTAAGCTGCTGCACCACCTGCTGGGCCAAATGTGACCCCTTACTTTAAGCCAGCCTCTAATGCCTCCCATTTTTATGTTGATGACTGTTGCTGTCAATTTCTTTGCCCTCTAAACATTAAGAATTCCTCTATAAACTCAGTTTTCAAAATAGTTTTATTCAATAAGGCACATCTCCATACTTACCAAATCCAAAACAGCATTAAAAGTTTGTTTTGTGAGAACTGAATACCAACGAGCCACTACATCTTAAACACACAGGACAACCTTCAGACACATACAGAAGACAGCATAGTAAGTTCTTCCTCCTCACCTGGACAATAGCTGCTTCGTTATCAGCCAGTCCCAATAAGAAAATGCGCACTTTGTCAATCTTCACTGGAACCGTTCTCCCTCTCCACTCCACTTCACTCATGGTAGCTGCCTGTTTGGCTCGAGTCTGAGTGATCAAAGCCTGAAAAAGTAGTTTAAAAAAGTTAAAGCTTTAACTGGAGATATGAGTGATGGAGGTGAAAATAAGTGGAATCTATCATTTGTCTCTTTGTATAACCAATATATTATACCCCATAGAAAGTA
Source organism: Pongo pygmaeus (assembly GCF_028885625.2). Taxonomy (NCBI): domain Eukaryota; kingdom Metazoa; phylum Chordata; class Mammalia; order Primates; family Hominidae; genus Pongo; species Pongo pygmaeus. The sequence goes on from NC_072392.2 coordinate 94,301,241, forward strand.
GAGTATATACCAATTTCTTTCATTTTTTTGGAGACAGTCTTGCTCTGTCACCCAGGCTGGAGTGCAGTGGCGCTATCTAGGCTCACTGCAACCTCTCTGTCCCAGGTTCAAGGAATTCTCGTGCCTTAGCCTCCTGAGAAGCTATAACTACAGGCACATGCCACCACGCCCAACTGATTTTTGTATTTTTAGTAGAGATGGGGTTTCGCCACATTGGCCAGACTGGTCTCAAACTCCTGGCCTCAAGTGATTCACTTGCCTCGGCCTCCCAAAGTGCTGGATTACAAGCATGAGACACTGTGCCTGGCCTCTTTAATTTTTTTAATAGACAGGGTCTTGCTCTGTTGCCCAGGCTGGAGTGCAGTGGCTCAGTGACAGCTTAGTGCAACCTCCAACTCCTGGGCTCAAGTGATCCTTTTGCCTCAGCCTCTCGAGTAGCTAGGACTACAGTTATGTGTCACCATGCCTGGCTAATTTAAGAAAAAAAAAAAATTTTCTTTTTTTTTGAGATGGAGTTCACTCTTGTTGCCCAGGCTGGAATGCAATGGCATGAGCTCAGCTTACTGCAACCTCCACCTCCCAAGTAGCTGGGATTACAGGCATGCACCACCACATTCAGCTAATTTTGTATTTTTAGTAGAGATGGGGTTTCTCCATGTTGGTCAGACTGGTCTTGAACTCCTGACCTCAGGTGATCCATTCACCTTGGCCTCCCAAAGTGCTGGGATTACAGGCATGAGCCACCGTGCCCAGCCTCTGAAAAAAATTTTTTTTGTAGAGGTGGGGTCTCACTGTGTTGCCCCAGCTGGTCTTGAACTCCTGGGCTCAAGTTATCCTTTCACCTCAGCCTCCCACAGTGCCAGGATTACAGGTGTGAACCACCCTGCTGGCCACCAATTTCTATTTGTTTTAAATTTCTCCCTGGTATCACATATTTTAGTTATAGAAATTCAAATATTAAAAGGGCATAACGGAAGGTTAAAAAGAGTAACACTAAGTTTTGGTAAGGATGTAAGGAGAAAAGCATATCTGTATACACTACAAGCAGGAATGCAAATCAGTAGAAACTTAAAGACATTTGTCAGTATGTATCAAGTTTCCAAACCATTTAATTCCAGTTTTAGGAATTTATCCTAAGGAAATAATCCAGAGTGTGCGCAAAATCTGAGGACATGGATAGTCATGGTAATACTATTTACCACTTAATGAACAATGAATGGTTAAATAAAACAGACTTCTATGCAACGGAGTACCATGCAGCCATCAAAAGATGATGGTGTATGGCTGGGTAAGGTGGATCATGCCTGTGATCCCCTGTGACCCCAGCACTTTGGAAGGCTAAGGCAAACAGACTGCTTGAGCGCAGGAGTTCAAGAATGAGACCAGCCTGGGAAACATAGCGCGACTCTGTCTCTACCAAAAAACAAAAAAAAAGTTAGCTAGGAGCGGTAACCTTCACCTGTAGTTCCAGCTACTCAGGAGGCTGAGGCAGGAGGATCACTTGAGAGCAGGAAGTCAAGGCAGCAGTGAGTCAAGATCAAGCTACTGCACTCTGGCCTGGGCAAAAGAGACGCTGTTCAAAAAAATAATAAGTAAGCCGGGTGCAGTGGCTCACACCTATAATCCCAGCACTCTGGGAGGCAGAGGCAGGTGGATCATGAGGTTAGGAGATTGAGACTATCCTGGCCAACATGGTGAAACCCCGTCTCTACTAAAATACAAAAATTAGCCAGGCATGGTGGCGGGCACCTGTAATCCCAGCTACTTGGGAGGCTGAGGCAGGGGAATCGCTTGAACCTGGGAGGTGGAGGTTGCAGTAAGCTGAGATTGCACCATTGCACTCCAGCCTGGAGACAGAGCAAGACTCCGTCTCTAAATAAATAAATAAATAAATAAATATGGCAACCATGTGGTTTATATTTTCCCCTGATCTTTTGTATTTCTTGCTTTTTCTATATTACTTGCTTAGAAAATAAATGTAATGAGGTTAAACAACTGAATACTTGGCCGGGAACAGTGGCTCATGCCTGTAATCCCAGAACTCTGGGAGGCTGAGGCAGGCAGATCACTTGCAGTGAGCTGAGATCATGCCACCGCCCGTTAGCCTTAGCGACAGAGTAAGACTGTCTCAAAAAAAACAAAAAACAAACAAACAAACAAACAAAAAAACAAAAACAAAGAATACTTCAAGCATTAATTGAAAAAAGATTTTTGGGCCGGGCGCAGCAGATCATGCCTGTAATCCCAGCACTTTGGGAGGCTGAGGCGGGAGGATCATGAGGTCAGGAGATCGAGACCATCCTGGCTAACGCGGTGAAACCCCATCTGTACTACAAATACAAAAAAATTAGCCAGGCGTGGTGGTGAGTGCCTGTAGTCCCAGCTACTCGGGAGGCTGAGGCAGGAGAATGGTGTGAACCTGGGAGGTGGAGCTTGCAGTAAGCCAAGATCGCGCCACCTCACTCCAGTCTGGGCGACAGAACGAGACTCCATCTCAAAAAAAAGAAAAGAAAGAAAGAAAGAAAAAGTTTTTTGTTCAAACTTTTAGCAAATGTAGATATTTGCTAATACAGATATAATATCCATATATTAATATCAAATATCCCTAGGGGATTATGAATTACTCCTTCTGGACTTTGTCCAAAGACTTTTCACAAATATATACATACTAGATTACCTCCAATTTTTCAGCCAAGAGACCCTCAGTGCCCCCAGACCTCAATCTCATCTGCATGAGTTCATTGATGGCTGACTGGTCCCCTGAGAGAGAAAGACAGGAAAATCTTCAAGGGTCTGGTCTGTTTTCTTGAGAATCACTAGATTCAACTCAGACTTAAAGAGCTCTTCCCCCTTCACATGCTACTTCAGTGAATCTGCAGTACGATCTGTTCTCTGAAGACAAGTCTTTTATAAAGAATGAAACTGACTGGGGCAATGAAAATACTCCATATGGTATATAATGGTAAATACATGTCATGAAACATTTGTCCAAACCCATAGAATGTACAATATCAAGCGTGAACCCTGATGTAAACTATGGACTTTGGGAGATTATGGTGTGTCTATAAAGGGCCATCAATTGTAACAAATGCACCACTCTGGTGGGGGAAGATGCTAATGGGAGAGGCTATGGATGTGGGGAGGTGGGGTTACATGGATCTCTGTATCTTCCTCTCAGTTTTGCTGTGAACCTAAAACTGCTCTAAAACAGTAAAAAATGAACTCAGCCGGAGATTCAAGACTGCTCTTCGGGGGTACACAGCACAGCAGGACAGACACAGAAGCAGAACCGTCTTCTATAATTTTGGGCAGGGCTGGCTTCAACAGTTCTGCTTTTGCCATCAACCAAAACTCAGGGCAATGATGGAGGCAAAGTTAGATCAACTCTCTAGGCTCTCTGAAATGAGCTCCCAGTAGGCCATCTGTCAATGTTCAAGTTGAGTATAATGCCTTGATCCCTGCTCTCACCAATATTATATGCACAATAGCGGATGTTGGGTGAAATCTCTTCCACACGTTGGTTATACAGCACAGCCTGCTCCTCTGTGAAAGCACTGGCTAGCTTCTCATAGATAGTTCTGCAAGAAAAGAAAAGCCAGGTTTTACATCAGCCGTATATAAGAAAAACTCATGGGGAACACAATGACTAAAAACAAATTATGGCCTTTTGAAGCTCTCCTACCAACTACCATAACTGGCATGTTCTAAGGATGAAAGAGTCATCAACATTTTTATAGGAAAGAAAAGTCACCCTCACTTTCACAGAAACAATCCATTATCTGATCTGCAGCTTAAATTTGACTATCTATAATTAAAACTGGCCACAGCCTTTGGACTATAGGACTTACTTGCATTTGTTAAAAGCCTCAATGGCAGCTTTCCATTCTTGATGTTCAAAACGTAGCATTCCTGAGAGGTAAGCTGTGTAAGCCTGTGAGGAGATGGAAGAGGAGGAACTGCTTCAACAGCAAACCAGTGCTCCCACTCAATCTTCCTTTATTGGCTTCTAACTTTGATATCAAGAATATGGATATGGGCCAGGTACAATGGCTCACACCTGTAATCCCAGCACTTTGGGAGGCTGAGGTGGGAGGATCACTTGAACCCACAGTTCAAGACAAGCCAGGGCAATATAGCAAGACCTTGCCTCTACAAAAAAATTTAAAAATAAAAATAAATTTTAAAAAAGAAGAAAAAAAAAAGAACATGGATATGGGCTGGGCGTGGGGGCTCACAGCTGTAATCCTAGCAATTTGGGAGGCCGAGGCAGGAGGGTTGCTTGAGCTCAAGAGTTCAAGATCAGCCTGGGCAACACAGCAAGACCTCATCTCTACCAAAAATTAAAAAAAAATTACCCGGGTGTGGCCAGGCACAGTGGCTCATGCCTGTAATCCCAACACTTTGGGAGGCTGAGGTGAACGGATCACCTGAGGTCAGGAGTTGGGGACCAGCCTGGCCAACATGGCGAAAACCTGTCTATAAAAATACAAAAAAATTAGCTGGACATGGCGGCAGGCGCCTGTAATCCCAGCTACTTGGGAGGCTGAGGCAGAAGAATCGCTTGAACCTGGGAGGCAGAGGTTGCAATGGGCTGAGATTGTACCACTGCATCCCAACCTGGGCGACAGAGTGAGACTCTGTCTCAGAAAAAAAAAAAAAAAAAAAATTAGCCAGGTGTGGTGGTGTGCACCTCTAGTCCCAACTACTCAGGAGGCCATGGCAGGAGAACTGCATGAGCCCAGGAGTTCATGGCTGCAGCGAGCCATGACTGTGCACTCCAGCTTGGGACAGAGTGAGACTCTCTTTCTAAAAACAAACAAAAAGCCCAAACATATATATATATTTTTGAGATGGAGTCTTGCTCTGTCCCCCAGGCTGGAGTGCAGTGGCACAATCTCAGCTCACTGCAAGCTCCGCCTCCCGGGTTCACACCATTCTCCTGCCTCAGCCTCCTGAGTAGCTGGGACTACAGGTGCCCGCCACCACGCCCAGCTAATTTTTTGTATTTTTAGTAGAGACGGGGTTTCACCATGTTAGCCAGGATGGTCTCGATCTCCTGATCTCATGATCTGCCCACCTCGGCCTCCCAAAGTGCTGGGATTACAGGCATGAGCCACCGCGCCCGGCCTAAGAATATGGATATATTAATCACAGGTTGATTTTTAAAAAGAAATACGTATTTAACCAATAAAATGTGATACACAGGCAATTTATTATGATTCATTCACTTCCCAGGAAAGAACTTCAAAAGAAGGAAATTTGTTTTCTGCATTTTACTTAACAGCCATTTTCTGAGCTATAACATAAGCATCAGAAGTTGAATAAAACCTTGCAATATCTACCATCTCTTTTTTAAAAAACTCACTTCCAAAAAAAGTTCTTACTTTGTGAACTTTCCAGGTACAAGATTGTAAGCTTTCATCTATGTATCAAAACATGACCTTTCTTAAAAAGTTACAGCTAGTTGGCCACGTGCAGTGGCTCACCCTTGCAATCCCAGCACTTTGGGAGGCCAAGGCAGGTGGGCGGATCACGAGGTCAGGAACTCGAGACCAGCCTGGCCAACACAGTGAAACCCTGTCTCTACTAAAAATAAAAAAAATTAGCCAGGTGTGGTGGCACGTGCCTGTAATCCCAGCTACTCAGGAGGCTGAGGCAGGAGAATTGCTTGAACCTGAGAGGCGGACGTTGCAGTGAGCCAAGATCGCACCACTGTACTCCAGCCTGGGCGACAAAGTAAGACTGTCCCAAAAAAAAAAAAAAAAAAAAAGTTACAGCTAGTTATAAAAAACCAAGAGCTTGAGAATACTCATTCTATTTTATGGAATGAAGCACTGCCCAATTTTAAAAAAAGGATAAAAAAAACAAGAGCTGATAAGCAAAACACGCTAACTTCTCTTAAAAGCAAGTTCAGAAAGTTTTTTTCCTCTCCTATCACTTTCTAACACTAAGAAACTCTGTTCTGTTTAACTGTAGCTTTTTAAAATGTCTTTCATCTCCACAATAAACAAGCTGAATGTTGAGGCACTAACCTGAGCCTCTAATTTGGTCTTGGCATCCACGCGATTGCTCTCACACAAGCGTTCCAATTCCTCTGCATGCTTCACGGCCTTGCGTAGGCGAGATAACAAGTGAAACCGTTTTCGGGGTTCAGTGTTGGCTTCCTGTTTCAGCTGCATGGCGTAGCTCCAGGCTCTTTCAGCATCCATCAGAACCAGAAGCAAGTATCTAGACCAGAGACAGAAGTGGGGAGACAATAAAGACCATCAACAGACCCAGATATTCTCTGAGGCGTAATCTTCGGCTTCTCGGCTTTTCTTTATACTCTTCCCTCCTTTGCCGCTCTCAAAACAACTCTTCTGATATTCTCAGCCATGACTCTAAACCAGTATCTCTATTCCCAACCTGGGCTCAATCTCAGGTTTCTCATCATCTACTAGACACATCTCCTTGAAAAGCCTCTACCACCTCAAACTCGGTAAATCCAGAATCGTGACCTACCCCTCCTGAATGTTGTCAAACAGACACAGTCTAGGCACACGATCTGGCCTCATCTTTGAATCAACACCTCCTTCATCTCAATCCAGTTAGAAAAGTCCTTAAGAGGCAGTATATTGGCTGGGTGCGGTGGTTCACACCTATAATCCCAGCACTTTGGGAGGCCGAGCCAGGCGTATCACCTGAGGTCGGGAGTTCGAGATCAGCCTGGCCAACATGGTGAAACTCCATCTCTACTAAAAATACAAAAATTAGCTGGGTGTGTTGGTACGCGCCTGTAATCCCAGCTACTTGGGAGGCTGAGGCAGGAGTATCTCTTGAACCCAGGAGACGGAGGTTGCAGTGAGCTGAGATCACACCACTATACTCTTGTTTGGGCAACAGGGCAAGACTCCATCTCAAAAAAAAAAAAAAAAAAAAAAAAGAGGCAGTATATTAAAGTGGTGATGAACAAGGGCTCCAGAGCCCAGGACAGAATCCCAGCGCCACCGCTTACTAGCTGTGTGACTGTGGGCAAAGTATTAACCTTTCTGCGCACCACTCTCCCATATAATAATACAAATAACACATTTAGACCAGAACCTGGCACTTACTAAGTGCTCAGTAAGTTCGTTAACTACTTTATTATCATACTGGTGAATCTTTCTTTACTGCCTTGATCAATCTGTCTTAAACTTCAGCTTAACCTTGTCTCTTCAGAGTAAAGGATCTTGCTATCATAAGATAGTCCAGGCTCGGTGTAGTGGCTCATGTCTGTAATCCCAGTACACTGGGAGGCCAAGGTGGGAGGATCACTTGAGGCCAGGAGTTTGAAACCAGCCTGGTCAGCACAGCAAGATCCCTTCTTTACAAAAGAAAAAAGAGAAAAGTTAGCTGGGCATGGTGGTACACGCCTATAGTCCCAGCTACTCAGGAGGGTGAGACAGGAGGAGTTCAAGGCTGCAGTAAGCTATGATCCCACTGCTACACTCCAGCCTGGGTGACAGTGAGACCCTGTCTCAAAAAAAAAAAAAAAAAAAAAGGGAGAGTCCAGATTTCTCCCAACTGGTTCTCATGAGATTTAATCACTACATCCTGCTGCATCCTATTATGATCTCCAGGCTCTAGCTTTCTGAGTGTACACACCAAGCTCACAGCCTTTTCACTGCCTGAGTAGCAGCTAACAAGTGTCCAGAGCTTTACAGTTCCTAGACTGCACGCACGGATACCAGGGCATGCTGCTTCCCCCAACACAGAATGTTCTTCACTCTCCCAAATCCTTCAAGGTCAAGCCTCCTCCATGTGGGCTTACTGACTTCCCTGTCAAAAGCCTTCAAGCTCAAGTCTCCTTTCCAAGGCTTCAGAATGCTGAACAGTAAATGATATACAACATGGCACTTTTACTGTAGCATTCCCTGGTTTGCACTGACCAACATTTTTCAATAAGATGAAAGTCAATGAGGTTCAAGGACCATGCCTCCTCTCCTTCTATATCTAGTGTGTCACAACTACTCTGCTGATGTAGCACAAAGCAGCTCTAAACAATACCTATGTGAATGGGCGTGGCTGGGTTCCAATAAAACTTCATTTACACAAAAGGTGGCAGCAGCGTAATTTGGCCCGTAACTGTGAGGAAGACCCGGAGGCCTTGACTACATGTTGCTTGACAGACTAAAAATTCTTCAGCAAATGCCAAGCACTGGTGTATTCAGCACTGAAATACAAGACTCTTCTATAATAATTTACACACCAGCCAGGCGCAGTAGCTCACATCTGTAATCCCAGCACTTTAGAAGGCAAGAGGCGGGTGGATCACCTGAGGTCAGGAGTTCAAGACCAGCCTGGCCAACATGGTGAAACACTGTCTCTACTAAAAATACAAAACTCAGCTGGGCGTGGTGTCACGTGCCTGTAATCCTAGCTACTCGGGAGGCTGAGGCAGGAGAAGCTTGAACCCGGGAGGCGGAGGTTGCAGTGAGGTGAGATCATGTCACTGCACTCCAACCCGGGCAACAGAGTGAGACTCCATCTCAAAAAAACAAAAAAAAACAAAAAAACACACCACTCAATTTCATTAAGATATATTGATATATGCATCTAGTTTCAGACATTGAAATTTATATTCTAGAAACCTTACCTGATAATCAATTAGATTCTAATCACTGACTTCAACATTTGCCATCCCAACAGGTTTTTGTTTTTTTTTTTTGGTTTTAAAAAGCAGTTTAATAGGCAAGAAGGGAGAAGGAAAAAGCTTCCCTGTACAGAGACAGAGGAAGGGGGGCTCCAAAGCTGAAAGAGTGAATCCCACCCCCTCCTTTTTTTTTTTTTTTTTGAGATGGAGTGTCACTCTTGTTGCCTAGGCTGAAGTGCAATGGTGTGATCTTGGCTCACTGCAACCTCTGCCTCCCGGGTTCAAGTAATTCTTGTGCCTCAGCCTCCTGAGTAGCTGGGATTACAGGCACCCACCACCATGCTGGCTAATTTTTATATTTTTAGTAGAGTTGGGGTTTTGCCATGTTGGCCAGGCTGGTCTTGAACTCCTGACCTCAGGTGATCCACCCGCCTTGGCCTCTCAACATCCTGGGATTATAGGCGTTAGCCACCGCACCTGGCCCCAACGCAGTTCTTGAACAACCTAATGAACCTCTTTGAGCCTCAGTTTCCTTGCCTTAGAACACAGGAATAGTAAACAATGCCCATCCCACAGAGCTGCAAAGAGTCACCAGAGATAATTAAAAGGTTTGGCATGAAGTCTAGCACATGTCATTGTTCAATAAATGTATTAGCAAGATGTAATTTGCAACTAGCATGGAGCAGTCAATACCTATTATCAGTCAGAAGCTCTTCAGTCACTTTCTTCCCTGTGAATTTGTGTCTGTTCCCCATCTTGAAGTTGAGTGTTTTTCGAAGACGTCTTTGTCTACGGGAACAGTAGCCCCTGTAAGAAACCACAGACAAAACTCACTCAGCCAAGCTGAGAGTATTTTGAATAATAAATTCTGCAATAAGGCAAAGTCAAGGGTCAATGGTTTGGGGTATTATACTTATGGTTACTAGAATTTTCACATATCAGCTTCCAAACATTTTTTTCTTTTCTTTGAGACAGAGTCTCACTCTGTCACCCAGGCTGGAGTGCAGTGGTGTGATCTTGGCTCACTGTAGCCAGGCTCAGTCAATCTTCCCACCTCAGCCTCCCGGGTAGATGGGACCACAGAGGTGTACCACCACACTTGGCTAATTTTTGTACTTTTTGTAGAGACAGGGTTTCACTATGTCACCCAGGCTGGTCTCGAAGTCCTTGGACTCCAGCAATCCGCCCACCCCAGCCTTCCAAAGTGCTGGGATTACAGGCATGAGCCACCATGCCCGGCCCTAAACATTTATTGAACAACTAAAACATGGAGGGCAATATGATTGGTATTATAGGAAACACAAAGAGATGGAGGACACAGTGCCCATGTTCAAGGAACCCACATTAAAATTGAGGAGAATCATGCAGAGAAAATGGCAACCAAGAAAACAAGGCAAATGTCAAGTTGAATGGACATGGGTAATCATTCTCTTGTTAGCACCTTTGGCTGCAGTGGACTGATGGCGGGGCCTAGAAAGAATGAGGGGATGGGTGCAATGGCTCACACCTGTAATCCCAGCACTTTGGGAGGCCGAGGCGGGCGGATCACCTGATGTCGAGAGTTCGAGACCAGCCTGACCAACATGCAGAAACCCTGTCGCTACTAAAAATACAAAATTAGCCAGTTGTGGTGGCACATGCCTGTCATCCCAGCTACTCGGGAGGATGAGGCAGGACAATCACTTAAACCTGGGAGGTGGGTGTTGCGGTGAGCCGAGATTGCGCCATTGCACTCCAGCCTGGGCAACAACAGCAAAACTCCGTCTCAAAAAAAAAAAAAAAAAAAAAAAAATTAGCCAGGCATAGTGGGTGGGTGCCTATAATCCTAGCTACTCGGGAGGCTGAGGCAGAGAACTGCTTGAGCCCGGGAGGTGGAGGTTGCAGTGAGCCGAGAACACGCCATTGCACTCCAGCTTGGGCAACAGAGCAAGACTCCGTCTGAAAAAAAAAGAAGAAGAAGAAGAATGAGGAGGATTCTAACGAATGTAAAGAAAGCAGGGAAAGGGGCATCCTGAGAAAGACTAGGATGACACCAAACATATGGAGAAAGAACTGCAGGCAGGTCTGAAGAAAAGTGAGGAAGCAAGCCAATTAGGTTATCGCCAAGAAGCACTACAAATGTCACCTCTATGCCAAGCCTCCTCCTCTATGCTCATGTAGCTCTTTATTCTTCCTTCTATTACAGTGTGTGGCATTATAATTATGTTCTCACATAGTTGTCCACTCATATAAATCCCTTTAGTGCAGGGAGAATTATTTTTTGAGACAGAGTCTCACTATGTTGCTGTTGCCCAGGCTGGGCTTGAATTCCAGGGCTTAAGCAATTCTCGGGCCTCATCCTCCCAAGTAACTGGCACTACAGCATGTGCCACCACACCAGGCTAGGATTTCATTTTTAAATTTTCCACAATGCCTTACCACAGTGTCTAGTATGCAGATGTTCAATACATACATTTTGACTAGTTTTTTATATAAATAAATAAATATATAATTGCACCAACCTTTAAGTCAAGGTAATATAGCACATAATTTACAATACAAAATGATAGTTCAATACTACTTCAGGGGGCCGGGCGTGGTGGCCCACGCCTGTAATCCTAGCACTTTGGGAGGCTGAGGCAGGCAGATCACTTGAGGTCAGGAGTTTGAGACCAGCCTGGCCAACATGGTGAAACCCTATCTCTACTAAAAATACAAAAATTAGCCAGGCATGGTGGTGCATGCCTGTAATCCCAGGTACTCGGGAGGCTGAGGCAGGAGAACTGCTTGAACTCGGAAGATGGAGGTTGCAGTACACAGAGATCGTGCCACTGCATTCCAGACTGGGTGACAGACCAAGACTCTGTCTCAAAAAAATAAGTAAATAAATAAAATGAAATAAAAATAAATAAATAGGCCAGGCACGTTGGCTCACACCTGTAATCCCAGCACTTTGGGAGGCTGAGGCAGGTGGATCACCTGAGGTCAGGAGTTCAAGACCAGCCTGGCCAACATGGTGAAACCCTGTCTCTACTAAAAATTAGCCGGGCGTGGTGGCATGTGCCTGCAGTCCCAGCTACTCAGGAGGCTGAGGCAGAAGAATCACTTGAACCCGGGAGGCGGAGGTTGCAGTGAGCCGAGATCGCGCCACTATACTCCAGCCTGGGCGACAGAGTGAGACTCCGTATCAAAAATAAATAAAATAAATACTACTTCAGCATCTCAATCAAAGCTACCAGGGTATAGATTATTTAAAAGAAAAAGAAAAAAAAAAAAAAGAAATAGGCCAGAACCGGTGGCTCATGCCTGTAATTCCAACACTTTGGGAAGCTGAGGTGGGTGGATCACCTGAGGTCAGGAGTTTGAGACCAGCCTGGCCAACATGGCGAAACCCCATCTCTACTAAAAATACAAAAATTAGCCAGGCATGGTGGCACATGCCTGTAATCCCAGGTACTCAGGAGGCAGAAGCAGGAGAATCATCTGAATCTGGGAGGCAGGGGCTGCAGTGAGCCAGGATCGCACCACTGCACTCCAGCCTGGGTGACAGAGTGAGACTCCATCTGAAAAAAAACAAAAAAAAAACAAAACAAAAAAACAGCTACTCAGGAGGCTGAGGCAGGAGAATAGCTGGAACCCAGGAGGCGGAGGTTGCAGTGAGCCAACATTGCGCCACTGCACTCCAGCCTGGCGACAGAGCAAGACTCCGTCTCAAAAAAAAAAAAAAAAAAAACAAAGCAAGCAAACAAACAAAAAAAAAAACAATGCTCTAGACTTTCTAGTATATTTTCTGATATAGCAGAGTAAACAGGATATTAACAAAAGCAAAGCAAGTCCCACAATGATTTCCAAACATATTGTATGTGATACCAACCTGTACCTCTGAAAATCTCCATGCCGTAAACCATGCTGCTGCTGGGATTCCTTAATAATCTGAAGAACTAGAGTCAAGATTAAGGAAAATCTTACGATGGCAAGAATCCAAACAAATCAAAACCTGTACCATCAGTCTGTATCTGTGTCAAATCACAACACATTAAACATTTGTGAAATATAGCCGGGTACGGTGGCTCATGCCTGTAATCCCAGCACTTTGGGAGGCCGAGGCGGGTGGATCACCTGAGGTCAGGAGTTCAAGACCAGCCTGGCCAGCATGGTGAAACCCTGTCTCTACTAAAAACACAAAAAATTAGCCGGGTGCAATGGCAAGCGCCTGTAATCCCAGCTACTCAGGAGGCTGAGGCAGGAGAATCGCTTGAACTTGGAAGGCAGAGGTTGCAATGAGCCAAGACAGCGCCACTGCACTCCAGCCTGGGTGACAGAGCGAGACTCAAGTCACACACGCACACACACACAAATTTGTGAAATATTTAGTACACTAGTGAGATCTTTTGTAACCATTTTCGATATCTATCTTGTCACAGGACAGGGCTAACCTACAGAAAAACTGATTGCCTGAACTGTTACTACTTGCAAACTGAAAAAGGAGGGCACTACTGGCCACTGGAAACTGCCAAAACCCAGTTTAAATTAAGCTGATGGATTCTAAATGCTGACTATAATTGGGGTGCTTCACACCAATTTACACCTGGACCCCACATTTTATTCATTCAGATTCAGGTTATAAATGACATGTACTAAACCTCCATTTGCATAATCTCCAACACCTGCCAAATCTAACTTTCCTTAACAGCTGTGACGCTTAGAGAGTCTATGATTAGCACATGTCAACCAAGCTAGGCCACAGTTTGCATAAAAGTATTAAGGTGTTTCTTTTAAAAGAAGAACGACTGACCAAATTCTCCTTTTAATAATCTTAAAATATTTAAGATTATGTACTAAACTTTAGAAAGTGCAATGACCTTCATCTATATAGGTATAGTTTTCTCTTCATGTTTCCTCAACACTTCTCTAGAGACATATTTTAAAATAGTGAACACTAAAAGGACTCTTTAAATTACTAAAAAGGGACAAAGAGATTAAAGGTCTCAGTAAAATCAGGGCTTGCTAACGTCTACTTGGAACTATTACCAGTAATTCAAAAAATTTAACTCCAAACCCCTGAGAACTTTAAGCACATTAAGATGTCAAGTTGAATGTGTTATTTCAGAAACTCGCCTACATTTTCTCCATTTGTTATTCATTTCAAAAGGTCACAAACTAGTACCACAAGCTCTCGGTTGAGATACACACTGATGGAAACTAGAAACCGATTCCTCCAGCTTATATGAATGACTGTCAGCAAGATAAAATGCCTACAGACCGATCAGAAAAAAATGACACAATCGATATTAACTACGGTAACTTACAATCAAAATGGGCAACAAGTTTTTCCTCTGAGTCAATCTTTACTTCCACTTTCAAAGTATCAAGCTGTAGGTTTTACTACTCAGTCTACGACAACAGTCAGACAAGAGTATTAAGCCAAATGTCAACACTGCAGTTTCCTCTCCCTAGTTCAGTGGCTCGAGGTGCCAAAGCAAGGTGCTCAAGGTGTCACCTGGTCACAAGCCCTCCAACTGGACAACTGCGGGGCACCAGGGGAAACCTGCCTGATATCCCAGTGCCACTGGAAGAAAAGGACCTAGCCAGGAGGGCGAGGGGGACACGAGGAAAGACTAGTTGAGAGACAGACCCCCCCGGAATTCTGAGCACCAAAAAGTAAGGGCGAGAGAAACTGCAACCCTCGGCCTCTCCTGCCAGGACTTGTCAGGACCCGCCGCCTTTCCCGCCCCCAGCCCTCCAGTTCGACACGTAATCATTGCGAGTTAGGCCCGATTACTCTAGGATACTCTCCAAACTCAGGCTATCCCCAAATTCTTTGTTTGCCTTCGATCCGGCCGAAGGGCGTTCGTTTTCTTTATTTTCTTCCCCTCCGGCACCACGTCCACCGCCGCTACCGCCGCCGCCACTGCCGCCGCCACTGCCGCCGCCGCCGCCGCCGCCTGGGACCTGCTTCTCAGCAGCCATCTTGCCCCTGCGCCGCAGAGCAAGACGGGATAGGGGAGGCGGGACGACCTGGGCGGGTGAGAGCTGGACCTGCCTGGCCGGGCTGATGGGATAGCGGCGGACTCCGCCACTGTGGGCCCTTGCTGCAGCAGGGCGCCATGTGCTGGAGCGCGCCTGCGCGAGGGATCCTGTCATTCCGGGTCCGGAATTGTGGCTGGCTAGGTGGGGACTTGAGGCCGCAGTGAGACCGTGGCTGCTGAGATCTCAGGGGTAGTCCCAACTCCCACCCACCAAGGGCGGAGAACCGGAGGTGGACCCCACGTCCTGCATCCTGGACTGGGGATCTGGTTCACGTCCTGCCCAGCAGAAAGCAGGAGACCAAAGACACTGGATTTCGGGGTGTCTGCATCCCCAGGGACTCAAGAGATGGGGTCCTCCCTACCGGAACGGGACACCCCGTCCGTAAGGGACCCGCCTCTGCCTGCCCTTTCCTCTGAGGCTGGCCGTAAGAAAGCCAAGCCGGAGGACGCCCTGCGCAGTCAGCAGACGGTGTCCTAACGGGGGAACTTTCTCAGACCGCTTGGGACCGTGGACCCCTGCACTTTGGGGCCGTCAGTCCAAAGAGGGAGAAGTGTTGAGACATGGGAAAATATGAATTTTTGCTCTGCACCTTCTAGAGTCTGAGACCTGGGATTCCAATCCCCGCTCCGTCATTAGCGGCAGGGACATGTAACTTAATCTCCCTGTAAATCTGTTCCTTCATCTATGAAATGGGGATAACCAATTTAAGTGGTTGTTAGGAAGATTAAATGACGGATTTTTTTTTTTTTTTTTTTAGATAGAGTTTCGCTCTTGTTGCCCAAGCTGGAGTGCAATGGTGCGATCTCAGCTCACTGCAACCTCTGCCTCCTGGGTTCAAGCCATTCTCCTGCCTCAGCCTCCGAGTAGCTGGGATTACAGGCGCCTGCCACCACGTCCCGCTAATTTTTGTATTTTTAGTGGAGACGGGGTTTCACCATGTTGGCCAGGCTGGTCTCGAACGCCTGACCTCAGGTGATCCGCCTGCCTCGGCCTCCCAAAGTGCTGGGATTACAGGCGTGAGCCACCGCTTCCGGTCTCAGAGGTCAGGCGTTCTAGACCAGCCTGGCCAACACGGTGAAACCCCGTCTCTACCAAAAATACAAAAATTAGCCAGGTGTGCTGGTGGGCGCCAGTAATCCCAGCTACTCGGGAGGCTGAGCGCTTAAAACTCAGGAGGTGGAGGTTGCAGTGGGCTGAGATCGGGCCACTGCACTCCAGCCTGGGTGAGGGAGTCAGACTGTCTCAAAAAAAAAAAAGTAAGTGTCTGGCCAAGTGCGATGGATCACACCTGTAATCACAGCACTTTGGGAGGCCAGGCTGAAGATTGCTTGAGGCCAGGAGTTCAAGACCAGCCTGGGCAACATAGTGAGACCCCTGTCTCCACACACACACACACACACACACACACAAAATTAAATTAGCCAGGAGTGGTGGCACCCACCTGTAGTCGTGGCGACTTGAGAGACTGAGATAGAAGGATTGCTTGAGCCCAGGAGTTTGAGGTTACAGTGAGTTATGATCATGCCACTGCACTCCAGGCTGGGTGACAGAACAAGACCCTATCTCTAAAAATAAGTAAATAAATTTTTTTAAAAAGTAAGTTTCCCAAATGTTCATTGATAAGTGAATGGAAAAATAGAATGTGGTATAATGATACAATGGAATATTATTTGACCATAAAAAAGGAGTGAAGTGGCCAGACACGGTGGCTCTTGCCTGTTATCCCAGCATTTTGGGAGGCCGAGGCAGGTGGATCACCTGAGGTCGGGAGTTCAAAACCAGGCTGACCAACATGGAGAAAACCCATCCCTACTAAAAATACAAAATTAGCTGAGTGTGGTGTGCATGCCTGTAATCCCAGCTACTCAGGAGGCTGAGGCAGAAGAATTACTTGAACCCGGGAGGCAGAGGTTGTGGTGAGCCGAGATCCTGCCATTGCACTACAGCCTGGGCAACAACAGTGAAACTCCATCTCAAAAAAAAAAAAAAAAAAAAGGAGTGAAGTACTGATTATACTACAATGTGGATGAACTTTGAAAAACATCATGCTAAATGAAAGAATAAAGGCTAATGGGTATGAGTTTCTTTTGGTGGGGAAGAAAATGTTCTATAAGTGATTGTGGCAACTGTCACACAACTCTGTGAATATACTAAAAGCCAAATGAACACTTTAAATGGGCAAATGGTATGATATGTGAATTATATTTCTTTTTTCTTTTATTTTTTTTCTTTTTTCCTTTTTTTTGACATGGAGTCTCACTCTGTCGCCCAGGCTGGAGTGCAGTGGTGCGATCACGGCTCACTGCAACCTCCACCTCCCAAGTTCAAGCAATTCTTCTGCCTCAGCCTCCCAAGTAGCTGGGACTACAGGCGCGTGCCACCATGCTTGGCTAATTTTTTTTTTTTTTGTATTTTTTGGTAGAGATGGGGTTTAACCATATTGGCCAGGCTGGTCTCGAACTCCTGACCTCGTGATCCGCCTGCCTCGGCCTCCCAAAGTGTTGGGATTACAGGTGTGAGCCACTGCACCCAGCCATGATATATGAATTATATTTCAACAAAGCTGTTACCAAAAAAAAGTGGGATTATGTTAGTCCTCTAGTCAAAACCATGCACTGCTGCCTCATTTTATGGAGACTACATGCCACAATCCTTAGATTGGGGGAGAAAAAAATCCCTACACGCTATGTGGCTCATGTCTCCTACCAATCCCCTTGCTGGTTCAACTCAGGTCATACCATCTTCCCTGCCTCAGGAACACAGGCACGCTCCTACCTTATGGCCTTTGCACTGGCTGTGGTCTCTCTCTCTGAAATGCGTTTCTGGCCAGGCATGGTGGCTCATGTCTATAATCCCAGCACTTTGGGAGGCTGAAGTGGGAGGATCGCTTGAGCCCAGGAGTTCGAGACCAGCATGGGGAACATAGGGAGGCTCCATCGCTAAAAAAAGGAAAGAGGCTGAGCACAGTGGCTCATGCCTGTAATCCCAGCACTTTGGGAGGACAAGGCAGGTGGGTCACCTGAGGTCAGGAGTTTGAAAACAGCCTGGCCAACATGGTGAAAACCCATCTCTACTAAAAATACAAAAAATTAGCTGGGTGTGGTGGCGCATGCCTGTAGTCCCAGGTACTCGGGAGGCTGAGGCAGAAGAATTGCTTGAGCCCTAGAGGCGGAGGTTGCAGTGAGCTGAGATCGCACCACTGCACTCCAACCTGGGTGATAGAGTAAGACTCCATCTCAAAAAAAAAAAAAAAGAAAAGAAAGAAAAGAAATGCTCTTCCCCTACATATTTGCTTTGCTAGCCCATCACCGCCTTCAAGTCTTTGCTCAAATGTCAACTTAATGAGGTCTGCCTGACCATCCTCCTTTAAATTGTACCATCACCACCACCCTGGTACTCCCAAATCCCCTTACTCTAAACTACTTTTCCCGCAAGTACTTATCAACTTGCAATAGCTTAATATGTTATGTTTATTGTATGTCTCTGTTGCTAGAAAGTTCACGGAGGACCTTGATCTTTGTAGAGCTCACTGGTATAGTATATCCTAAGGACACAGAACAATGCCTAGTAAGGTGCAGCTGCTTAATAAATATTTGTTGAATAAATAAATGGTAAGCATCTCATAAACACAAACTGTTATCATCTTCCTGTTCAATGGGTAGGAAGGCAGGGCAGGGGTGTGAATAAGGTTTCCTTACCAAGAGGAGGGGGTAGCTGGGCTCCTGAGAGGCTTTTTTCTTGGGGGAAAAAAGAGGAAAAAGAATATTCTTGACACTGGGCCCTAGGGACCAGGACAGGGGAAGGTGAGGCAGATATGAAGCTGCAGAGACAGAAGGTGGTGATTTTCAGACCCAGCGGACGGTGAGGCTTAAGTTCTACTTAAATAGTAATGATTCATTGTCCCAAATGCTTGATGCAGAAACAAATGTTTAAGTTTTATTGCAACCTAAACACCATCCAGGGAAATGCTGCTTGTGTGTGGAACTCTACTATTTTTTTTTCTTTTTTTTTTTTTGAGACGGAGTCTCACTCTGTCGCCCAGGCTGGAGTGCAGTGGTGCGGTCTGCACTCACTGCAAGCTCCGCCTCCCGGGTTCACACCATTCTCCTGCCTCACCCTCCCAAGTAGCTGGGACTACAGGCGTCCGCCACTACGCTAATTTTTTGTATTTTTAGTAGAGACGGGGTTTCACCGTGTTAGCCAGGATGGTCTCGATCTCCTGACCTCGTGATCCGCCCGCCTCGGCCTCCCAAAGCACTGGGATTACAGGCGTGAGCCACCACGCCCGGCCCTGAACTCTATTTTGAATTTCCTGAAGGTATACGGAATAAGGTCAGGAGAAAAAGAATAAGGATCTGATGCATTCAGATTTAACTAACTGGGCTCAGGCCTCTCCCATACATCTCATTCCTTTCTCAGCAGATCCCTTTTAGAAGGAAGTGTTACCATTTCCTTGTTACAGCTGAGGAAACTGAGGCACGGAGCCAAAGACAGAGCCTGACACAATAGATGCTCAATATATTGGATTGAATTTGAGGGAAAACGTTCAATGGGGAAGAGAAGGGAAAAAGGTGGCCAGGCTCGGTGGTTTACGCCTGTAATCCCAGCACTTTGGGAGGCCGAGGCGGGCGGATCACTTGAGGTCAGGAGTTTGAGACCAGCCTGGCCAACATGGTGAAACCTCATTTCTACTAAAGATACAAAAATTAGCCAGGCGTGGTGGCGGACGCCTGTAATCCCAACTACTTGGGAGGCTGAGGCAGGAGGATCACTTGAACCTGGGAGGCGGAGGTTGCAGTGAGCCGATATCGTGCCACTACACTCCAGCCTGGGCGACAGAGTGAGACTCTGTCTCAACAAATACAAATACAAATACAAAAGAACTAGCCAGGCATGGTGGTGGACGCCTGTAGTCCCAGCTCCTCAGAAGGCCGAGGCAGGAGAACCGTTTGAACCTGGGAGACCGAGGTTACAGTGAGCCGAGATCGCGCCACTGCACTCTAGCCTGGGCGAAAGAGCCAGACTCCGGGGCCCCTCATCCGCCTCCGCCCCGCGTCTCCTCCCCCCGATCTCCCAGGGGTCCTCTTTTGAGGGCACCTCCGCCCCTCGACGGTCCCGGGATGTCCTGCGCGCCTGCCAGGCTGCAGGGAAGCGCCGAGGCGCGCGGAGTCCGAGGTCAGTGCTCCCTGCGGCGCGGCGCACACGCAGGGTCCGGGGTCGACCCCTCCACCGCTCCGGCGTCTGCCGGGGAAGTCAGTCCGCCTGGTCAGCCCAGAACACCCGAATCCGGGGGCTGGAGCTCGGTAGCAGGCACAAGCGCCACTCTCCGCCTGCGCCGTGGAATGCGCGCCGGGACCACTCCGCAGCCCTTCCCCCAGCGCCGCTGGCCGCTGCTGGGGACAACCTCGCCCTCCTGTCTCTTGCTCCTCCTCCTGACCCCAGCGCACCCCCATCCCCGCCCCAGATGCGGCAAGGCTCTCTTCGCCTTCAGCCCGGCAGAGTCGAACTAGGAGTTGCAGCGGCCGCAGCCCCGGGAGCTTCCCGCTCGCGGAGACCCAGACGGCTGCAGGAGCCCGGGCAACCTCGGGGTCGGCGGCACCATGAACGTCTCGGGCTGCCCAGGGGCCGAGAACGCGAGCCAGGCGGGCGGCGGGGGAGGCTGGCACCCCGAGGCGGTCATCGTGCCCCTGCTCTTCGCGCTCATCTTCCTCGTGGGCACCGTAGGCAACACGCTGGTGCTGGCGGTGCTGCTGCGCGGCGGCCAGGCGGTCAGCACCACCAACCTGTTCATCCTCAACCTGGGCGTGGCCGACCTGTGTTTCATCCTGTGCTGCGTGCCCTTCCAGGCCACCATCTACACCCTGGACGGCTGGGTGTTCGGCTCGCTGCTGTGCAAGGCGGTGCACTTCCTCATCTTCCTCACCATGCACGCCAGCAGCTTCACGCTGGCCGCCGTCTCCCTGGACAGGTGAGCCAGCGCCTTGGCCTCCCTGGGAGATGGGCATCCACGCGAGGGATGGAGCGGGAGGCGGGACCGGGGATCAAGAAGGGACGCGCAGAGTGGGAGAGGACACTAAGAAGGCTGTGGAAGACAAGTGGGTGCGGAGGAGGAAAAAAAGGAATAAGAATGGGGGACCATGGTGTCCCTCGGTTAGATGCGTCCTGGGGCCTGGAAGCCTGGAGAATGTGGCTCTCCAGCGCCGCCCGCGCCTGACAACGCGCAGCATTTCCCAGTACGACGCGTTTGTGCGCGTTCGTCTCGCTTGAGCTTAATGCCCCCGTGAGGGTGGGACAGGACAAAGTGCCCAATGTACAGAAGAGTTGAGTTCCTAAGTAACTCGCTCAGAGTCGCCAGCCAGGGATCGGGTGCGTGACGTGACCGTCTGTCTCCTGCAGCCAACTTCAGGCGCCTCCACTGCGCTCGCCTCCAAGCCACGGTTTGGTTGGTTGGTGCAGCTGGCTCAGGTCCAGGCTGTGGATCTTGGGTCCTTTGCGAGGATCCACTCTGGAGTCCCAGCGAGCCTGCCTAAAGGTCCCTAGCTCAGTCCCAGCCCACTCTGCCCCTCGCCTCCAAACAAAATAAAACCCAAAACAAGTAAGGGGCCGGGAGAAGAGCGTGCCCTGGGGTTCTTCCTCCCCAGCCAGAGGAGAGCGAGAGAGGCACATTCGGGAGAGCGCGGGACTCAGGTGGAGCTTGAAAGGACACTGGGATGGTTCCTGGGGAGGAAATCCGGGTATTTCCCCTCTCCCTCCTCTGGAAAAACAGAGAGGCGAGGCCAGACTGCCCCCACACCTCCTGTAGCCACTGAGCGCGAAGTGCGTTGGTTCCGAGCTCGCTGGTGGGATCCACAAAGCTCGGATTCTCTCAGGAATCCCCTGAGAAATTAACTGTCCCTTGCCCAACATGTCTTCTCCAGGCTGTCTGCTAGAGCCTCAGGCGCCTCCGCCCTCCCTCCCGCGGCACCGTCACCAGTGGGTAGTCACAGCCTCCCGGAGCCCATAGCCGGTTCTCCAACCTTTAGTCTTCTGTGGCTTTGGGGTGCCCTCTCGGTGGAGACTGTGGTTGCAGTCCCCGGGGGCAGCGGGAGAATGGCTTGGAGGCACACCTTTCCTGCTGCCGGGCCCGCCCCATTTCCAGGCTCCGCTGAGTGTCTGGGACACGCTGGGACGCCCCCACCTCCGCCCTCACGCCGAGCCTCACCCCCACCTCTTGTGTGTGCGGTGTAACCATGCGTTAAGGACCTTCCTCGAGAGCAGCGTTGGGCCCGAGGTGCAGGGGTCGCGGCCCGCCAGCGTGAATGCGCCCGCTCAGCCGACGTCTCCCTTCCCGGTCTGACCGCAGGTATCTGGCCATCCGCTACCCGCTGCACTCCCGCGAGCTGCGCACACCTCGAAACGCGCTGGCAGCCATCGGGCTCATCTGGGGGCTGTCGCTGCTCTTCTCCGGGCCCTACCTGAGCTACTACCGCCAATCGCAGCTGGCCAACCTGACCGTGTGCCATCCCGCGTGGAGCGCCCCTCGCCGCCGCGCCATGGACATCTGCACCTTCGTCTTCAGCTACCTGCTTCCGGTGCTGGTTCTCGGCCTGACCTACGCGCGCACCCTGCGCTACCTCTGGCGCGCCGTCGACCCGGTGGCCGCGGGCTCGGGTGCCCGGCGCGCCAAGCGCAAGGTGACACGCATGATCCTCATCGTGGCCGCGCTCTTCTGCCTCTGCTGGATGCCCCACCACGCGCTCATCCTCTGCGTGTGGTTCGGCCATTTCCCGCTCACGCGCGCCACTTATGCGCTTCGCATCCTCTCGCACCTGGTCTCCTATGCCAACTCCTGCGTCAACCCCATCGTTTACGCGCTGGTCTCCAAGCACTTCCGCAAAGGCTTCCGCACGATCTGCGCGGGCCTGCTGGGCCGTGCCCCACGCCGAGCCTCGGGCCGTGTGTGCGCTGCCGCGCGGGGCACCCACAGTGGCAGCGTGCTGGAGCGCGAGTCCACCGACCTGTCGCACGTGAGCGAGGCGGCGGGGGCCCTTCGTCCCTGCCCCGGCGCTTCCCAGACATGCACCCTCGAGCCCGGTCCCGGCCCGTCCTGGCAGGACCCAAAGGCAGGCAACAGCATCCTGACGGTTGATGTGACCTGAAAGCACTTAGCGGGCGCGCTCGGATGTCACAGAGTTGGGATCATTGTTGGGGGACCGTGGGGAGAGCTTTGCCTGTTAATAAAACGCACAAACCATTTCACATGCAGTGACAGCGCTGTTTCGAGTTTCTCATTGTCTTGAGACGCTGTGGGAAGAAGCCTCTGGGGCTTCACAGAGGGGCTCCCTAGGGATAAGTGCGGGACCCTTTGCAGAGCTACCAGGAAAGAGGGCTGACCACACCTCAGGCAGCCGGGTTACAATCCGCATAAAAATCTGAGTCTGGGGAGCGTGCGACAGAGGCAGGCAGATTGTTTAAGGCGTTCGATAAAGTCGGTCGATGACAGACACAGATGCGTGTTCCCAGCCGCATTTGTGCTCTGGTGTGTGACAGGTCTGTCCTTGCCTGCTTTCAGCTCCCAGGGCCCCTTTGAGTCTGGGCAGCCCAGTCAGTCCCCGTCCATTTTTGGCCTTAGCTTTTCCTTCCCTGGCTACGTCTGGGCCAGGATCAAGTCTCCAGCAGCTGTTTCACTCCGGGGGGCCAGGAAAGTCTTTCCCTGGCAGGTTGGGCTCCAGGTGCACAACACTGCTGGGCTGGGGCAAGCTGAGAATCCGCTTCAGGACAAGAATGTCCCAGGGCTCATGAGTTGGCCTTTACCTGTTGTCAGGTAGAACGCCCTTCCCAGAGGCTTTTATTTGCTTGTGTGTGTGTGTGTGTGTGTGTGTGTGTGTGTGTGTGTGTGTGTGTGTGTGTGTGTGTGTGTGTTTTGGTTGTTGTTGTTTTTCTTTTGAGATGGAGTTTTGCTCTTGTTGCCCAGGCTGGAATGCAATGGCACAATCTTGGCTCACCGCAACCTCTGCCTCCCAGGTTCAAGTGATTCTCCTGCCTCAGCCTCCTGAGTAGCTGAGCTTACAGGCGTCCACCACCATGGACGCTAATACGGCTAATTTCTGTATTTTTAGTAGAGACGGGGTTTCACCATATTGGCCAGGCTGGTCTCAAACTCCTGACCTCAGCTTCCCCAAGTGCTGGGATGACCAGAGTTCTTTTGTTCTTTTTTTGTTGTTGTTGTTGGGGGGGAGTGGGGTGGAAGGCAGAGTCTCGCTCTGTCGCTCAGACTGGAGTGCAGTGTTGCAATCTTGGCTCACTGCAACCTCCACTTCCTAGGCTCAAGTGATCCAGCTTCAGCCTCCTGAGTAGCTGGGACTACAGGTGCATGCCACCACACCCAGCTAATTCTTGTGTTTTTGATAGAGACAGAGTCTCCCTATGTTACTCTGGTCTCAAACCCCTGGGCTCAAGCAATCTGCCCTCCTTGGTCTCCCAAAGTGCTGAGATTACAGGCATGAACCACCATGTCCAGGGTTCTTGAGCCAAGGCTCTTTACACAAAATCACTTCAGTGTTTAAGGAGAGCAGGGAGACTCTCAAGGCTGTCCCCATCTCACATCGTTAAGCACAGAACACTCTGACCAAGGGTTTGGGTCTTAGGTAGGCTGGTGTCAGCCACTGAAATGCAGGGGACACTCGTGGGCCCTGATTGGAAGGACAAAGTCGGGGAGAGGTAGAGGTCCTATGCCTGCCAGGTCCCCCTGGGCAGGCATTGAGCGTCTCAACAGGTTCCAGGTGGTGGAAATGGAGCGGGACAGGGACACCAAGGCAGGTGCAGTGTGGGCGGGGCTGGGTCCTGGGCTTTATCTTTGGGCGTTTGCGGAACTGGGGCAGGGGCTGCCAAGTCCACGGCCCCAGAGTCCTTGCCCAGAGCAGCTGCCTCCGGCTAATTGCTCAGCTGCCAGAGAAGTGACTGGAATAGAGGTTGTAGCTTAGGCACTGCTGCTCCCTCCAGTCCCTCCGTGCAGCTGATGATGGCCCTATGGCCCCTGCTCCATCTCACCTTCCTGGGGTTCAGCATTACCTTGCCGTTGGTCCACGGGCAGGGATTCCAAGGGACAGCAGCCAGTAGGTGGAGGGCAAGGTCATAAGCTTTGGGATTTGGGCCCCAGGGCACCTGAGTGACCTTGACTTTTATCTCTCAGTCTGGCCATCCCTCTCCAACATCAACTTGTCCAAGAAGGTTCAGGAAGGCATCCAGATCCCGAACAATGGGAGTGCGCCCCTGCTCGTGGATGTGCAGGTGTTTGTCTCCAACGTGTTTAATGTGGTAAGTGCCGCTAGGCCAAGGGCCCCAAGTGCTGAGCTGGGCAGGGAACAGGACTCAGCCCTGGATAGTGCTGGGGTCTCCTGCCGCGTTCTTTCAACACAGCGCTCACCCTGAGGTGACACATTGCCCTTCCCCCAGGACATCCTGCGATACACAATGTCCTCCATGCTGCTGCTTAGGCTGGTGAGCTTCTATCCCTGGGGAGGTGGGATGGGAAAGCCCAGCTGAGTCCAGCTCAGAAGTACCAGCCTTCATCAACATGCTGAGCTTAGGGACATGGATATGTGGAGAGCAGGAGCCTCAGTGGTGCCCTTGTGTCCCCAGTCCTGGCTGGACACTCGCCTGGCCTGGAACACTAGCGCACACCCGCGGCACGCCATCACGCTGCCCTGGGAGTCTCTCTGGACACCAAGGCTCACCATCCTGGAGGCGTAAGTGAGACAGTTCCTGCCCCAGGAATCTGCCATGCATAGCCCTCCTTTTCCCCATCTACAACCTAGAGGCTGTCTGAGTGAATATGCCCCTCCTGGCGGTCCCCGCTGGACTAGCAGTGCACCTCCACTGCCTCGAATTCCCCTCCCACTGCCAGAACTCTGATGGCAGCTGGGGTTGGGGGTGGGATGCCAGGGTCTCCCCTCGGCCCCGTCCAAGAAGGTACCTTTCCCCACAGGCTCTGGGTGGACTGGAGGGACCAGAGCCCACAGGCCCGAGTAGATCAGGACGGCCACGTGAAGCTCAACCTGGCCCTCACCATGGAGACCAACTGCAACTTTGAGCTCCTCCACTTCCCCCGGGACCACAGCAACTGCAGCCTCAGCTTCTACGCTCTCAGCAACACGGGTGCTGACAGGGCAGGGGCTGCAGGGTTGGGGAGGGGAGGAGGAAGGTGGGGGAGGGGAACTCCCAGGTCTGTGATGCAGGGGCTGGGTGTGGGGGAAGGGGCGAAGGCAGACGGAAGGGGAACTCCCAGGTCTGTGTTTAGCAGTCTACCCCAGGCTTAGGGGGGCAGCACCTGCTCTCCCACTGCGCCCCCCACTCGAGTGGCAGCCCATCTCTATGCTCAGCGGTAGCCTCAGGGCCCCTCTCTAGGGTCACAGACTCAAAGATTTGCAGCAGCTCTGCAATCCTAGAGGTCCGAGCACATCAGTCTTCTGTCCTCCCCGGAGCAACTGCCCTCCACAGCCATGGCCTGACTGCAGTGGCTCGGCCCCTTGCAAGGCCAGAGGCTCAGGTTGCTGTGGCCTCACTCCTGGAAACCACCTGAAGGTGCAGCCACCCTGTATAAACCCATCGGGTGACGTCTAACTTGGCAGAGAAGTCCTACCCTTCCCTCCATGAGAGACCACAGCGGTAGCCCTGGGGATCCTGCTTCAGGTTTGAGACGATAGACTGACGAGCCTGTGACCACTTCTCCCTCCATCATGAAGTGGTCCAAAGTACATTTATTTTTACAATGAAAGCTCATCTATGAATCTGATAAAGGCCTTCCTTTAACTGGAGACAATTTGGGATGTTGCTAAACAAGGTTTGGGAAGCCCTTCTATGGATCGGTTTTGTCTCCAAGTCTGTCCCTGCCAAAAGCCATCAAAAGTCTCCATCACCCCTGGGCTCCAGTCTGCTACCCCCAGACTTGGCAGCTGGGATCTCTCCTTCCTGGTTCATAGTTCTCATTCCCACCCCTCAGCGATGGAGTTAGAGTTCCAGGCCCACGTGGTGAACGAGATTGTGAGTGTCAAGAGGGAATACGTAGTTTATGATCTGAAGACCCAAGTCCCACCCCAGCAGCTGGTGCCCTGCTTCCAGGTGATGGTGAGTCAACTCGGGAGGAGGCCGACAGAGGGCTGCTGGAGGCGGGTGGGAGTGAGGATGCACGGCCAGAGGCCAGGCCCCATGCCGCCGATGCCTACCTCCTTCCTCCCCCTGGAAGGCCCTGACTTTTCCCCTTCCAGCTGAGCCTGAAGAACACGGCACTCAAGTCCATCATCGCTCTCTTGGTGCCTGCAGAGGCACTGCTGTTGGCTGACGTGTGCGGGGGGTTGCTGCCCCTCTGGGCCATTGAGCGCATAGGCTACAAGGTGACATTGCTGCTGGGTTACCTCGTCTTCCACTCCTCCCTGGTGCAGGCCCTGCCCAGCTCCTCTTCCTGCAACCCACTGCTCAGTAAGCCCTGCTCCCTTACCCAGCCTGCCCTGTTTCTCCCCGGTCACCCACTGGTGCTCAGCTCACTGGGCACCAGAGACACAGGGACTGGCCCCTGAGCATCTCCCCGTGCCCTGCCTCCCCCAGTTTACTACTTCACCATCCTGCTGCTGCTGCTCTTCCTCAGCACCATAGAGACTGTGCTGCTGGCTGGGCTGCTGGCCTGGGGCAGCCTTGGGGCCAAGAGTGGCCCCAGCCCAGTCCCGAGAGGGGAACAGCGAGAGCACGGCAACCCAGGGCCTCATCCTGCTGAAGGTGGGCAGGGGCTGGGGGGTAAGGAATGAGGCCTAGGTGCACACCCAGGGCTGGGGTGAGGGCGCCGGGGTCCAGGCGTGCGTAGAGGCTCCTTGCATCCACCCTGCTGGCTGTCCTGTCCCTGGTCTCCACCATGTCCTCCTTAGAAGAAACAGGTCTGGGGCAGGAAGCAAGCTTAGCCTCCCTGAAGTCCCAGGTGACCTCAATCCCCTGATAACCCACGCCTTGCACAGCCTAAGAGGGTGTTTCTTCAACTGAAGATGGCCTGAAATGGGCCAGACCCAAATTTTCATCAGCTGAGGATCTAAGAAAGGAAGCGATACAGGCTGATGACCCCTGGGGTTCGCTCTTCTGCTCATGTTGGGGGGACCTTGAAGAACAGCTCCTTTCCCTGTATCTCTCCCCACAGAGCCCCCCAGAAGAGTAAAGGGGTCACAGAGAAGCTGGCCTGAGACTGCTGACCGCATCTTCTTCCTCGTGTATGTGGTTGGGGTGCTGTGCAGCAAATTCGTCTTTGCAGGAATCTGGATGTGGGCAGCGTGCAAGTCTGACGCAGCCCCTGGAGAGGCTGCACCCCATGGCAGGCGGCCTAGACTGTAAAGGGGCAGGGCCTGGGCTGCACACATTAGGATGAAGTTTGCTTTCCCATGGCTGGGGGAGGGCCATGACAGGGTCTCTGGATTAAGCCACGCTGAGCCCTCCCTCTGCTAGCACACAAGCACAGAGTGTGAAATAAAGCCATCTCCAGTGCAAGTGTGCCTCAAAGGTCAGTCTTCATTCTCGTCCTAAATAGGTGGGGCCCTATTTTTTGCTTCCAACCCCCACTTTGCTCCTTAACTTTTCCCCACTGTCCCCGTCTCCCAGTCCACAGGCAGGCAGCCTAATTGCTCCTTCTGCAACCACAACTGCTTGGCCCTGGGCCAAGAGGCACTGAGGCTGGGGACCAGAGACAGAGGCCTGAGGAAGAATGCAGAGGGTGGGGCGGAACTCCTCCTCCGAATGCCTCCTGCAGTGTGCTGGACTCTAGGGAAAATGGCCAGTGAGCCTGCCTCCCCCAGCCACCTAGGGGACTCCCGGGAGGGAAAGGTCCCAGACCCTCAGGCCTGTGGGCAGGCGGGAATGTGTTTTAAGAGAGGGGGTCAATCCTGACTGCCTTTCCTCCAGGTGCTCTGGCTGCTTCTCTGAGCCCTACCACATCTCTGGGCTGTAGGGGAGTTCTCCGTCCCCACCTCTGACCTAGGCTGGAGGTAGGGCCGTTCTGCCCTGCTGCTCTTGGTACACATGGGGCAGCAGTGGGCACAGGCCTCTGTCTTCCGTCTCTCTTTTCCTGTTTCAGAAGCCATCAGGGTCATAAAAGCCAAGGTGTGAAGGGACCCCAGGCTTCCGGGAGAGTGCTGGTTCAGCTGGGAACACAGGCTGTGGGGAAAAAGCGGAAACCAGGACTAGAGGGCTCAGGGACACGGCTCCTGGATGGGGTGGTGGAGACAGGTCTCTGTCCCAAAGGACTTCAAGCTCACCCAGCCCAGAGGCAAGTTAACACTGGTTTATCTGTCCAATGACACGCCAGTCTGGTGGAACCAGGCAGGGCAAGCAGCAGGCTCAGGCAGAGGTGTCGAAAAGGCGATCGATCATATCGCCCACCTGCTCCACCCCGTACTTGATGTACTTCTCCGGGTTCTTGGTGAAGGGCACGCTGCCAAACCTGAGGGTGCACTGTGGTCAGGGGACAGGGAGGGCCGACCCCTCTCCAGCTCCACCCTCAGCCTAAGGCACTCCTGATAGTCTTGGAAGGGGTGGCCCTGAGTGATTCCCTGTCTGGCCCCGCCCCAAAGCCCAGGTCGCTGGATCTGCTGCCTAAATCCACCACCCTTCTCCTTTTTCCCTTGAGGAAGAGGAGCTTGAAGAGGCCCACTGGGGCTGTGGGCAGCACAGGCTGGGAGGGGAATGAAGGGCTCACTTCTGTAGAAAGGCTCCGTAGGTCTCCTTGACAATGGTCTTCTGGGCCTGGCGAATCCTGTCCCTCTGCTCTGTGTCTGGAATAGCCCAGGCCTTCTGGATCTTGCACAGTTCTTCGAGGCCATCATTGAAGCCCTGGCCACCAAAAAGGTGAAAAAGGAAGGCACCCAGAGACAAACATTTTGGGTCTGTGTTGCCTCAACAGCAGCAGCAAGCAGTGGATGGGAGAGGACCCCGACTCACCTTAAAACGCTCCTTGATAATCTGCCGCTCCTTATCCCGGAGCTAGGAAGCCAGGAGAGATGGCAGAGAAAGCTCACTTCAGAGCACAGCGGCCTGCCCCCACTCTTCCCCAAACACCCTTGGTCTGGGCCTGTCTCCTGTGTCCCAATGGCCACATGCATCCTTTGCTCTCTGATCCCAGAGGCATGCTTGTCCACTTTTTCCCAGAGACATGACAAAAAGTATCCCGTCTGCCAGACACCCCTTCCCAGCCCTGGTCTTGAGCCCACCTTGACTCCCGGCTGGAACACAGGTAGAGTCTTCTCTGCGATGTAATCGGTCACCTTTAACCAGCTGCCAGACAGAAAGAGAAGCATGAGGGCAGAGGGCGGCCTGCCTCAGTGGCCTGGCTTGTTTCGTTTGCCAAATCTCTGGATCTACTTGGCGGGTGGTGGTAGGAAGGGATGTGGGTCACAACTAAGCAAACAACAGATTTTCTTCCTGGGAAGAGAAAATCTTTAAACTGGTCACTTTTTGAGATAACATAAGGAAACACTTGAGTGTTCAATAAATTGGACAAATACTATCAACTATACTTCACATCAATATCGTGGCATATTAAGATGGAGGAACAGATGAGAAAGAAAGGAGTGGAGGGCAGAGAAACGAGAAGGAAGAGGTGGACACATTCAAACGCAAGAAACAAAGGCAGGAAGAAACAGGACCAGAGAAGCAGCGGGATCCTCACAGAGCAAGGCTCAGCCAAGTTCAAGTGCTCTCGCGACCCTGCTTTCCTCCTAGGGTAAACATTCCCCACATCTCTGACAGCCAGCTCTTCAATCATTCTCAGCCTTGACACTTGGCAGACTCCCCTCTAATAGAGTGGCCATAGTGGGCCCCTAGGAGCAGGTAGTGGTAGAGGGGGGGCTTCTCTCTCCACCCCGTGAATTTGATTAGAAACCAAGTGGAGGATTAGGGTCCAGAGGACAGGAGTTCCCCATGACCAACCCTGTGTCCTGAGGTGCTGAGAAGGAAGAGTGCGTGGTGGCACAGGGGCGGGGTGAGGGCTAAGACGGCCGGGGGCCCATGCAGGAGCAGGGCGGGCCCAGCCTCTCACCTGCGCTGGTAGGTCTGGATCTGCTGCTCAATGTGCTCCCGGTAGGACCGCTCAGCAGTCTTCTGTGTCACTGCCACCAGCTGGATCAGTTCAGACCTGGGTCGGGGTAGGGGACAGAGGAGAGGAGGACAGGATTGGCTCCTCAGGCACAAAGGCTGCAGCAATGCCGGGAGGGCCTCCCGTTGCACCCCAAACACCACAAGCTCAATGGCATCCCACCTTCCGGGTCCTGGCGTGGAGGAGACTGAAGCACCCCCTCCCCTCTCGTCCACAAGAGAAGGAGCCCAGTGGGGCAGGGGCTGGCACGGCTGCACAGCCGAGGGGAAGGTGAGAGCCGCAGACTCACTCCCGCAGGCCACTTACTTCTCCAGGGACTTGAGGATGTAATTGTAGTTGTTGTGCAGGAAGATGGCGCTCAGAGCTGGGTCCTCGTACACCTTGGACTTGCTCAGCAAGTTCAACTGCAGGTTGCCCAGCACTTTACCTGCACAGGGAAAAATGGGGCCACACCCACCATGGCAGTCTGACCTAAACGACCCCACCCCAGGACCCGCGAATGCGCTCCTATCCATTGCTCCTCGTCCTGCCTCAGGAGGCCTTAACCCAACTCCCCTCAGCCTCTGAACTAGAGGTCAGGTTGTGGTTCCAAAGGTCAGATGGCACTTAGGAGAGGGCCCTGGGAATAGCCAGAGAGCATAGACAGAAGGAAGGGAAAGGCAGGGCATGCAGGCAGCAGGGCTGCTCGTCTGCCCGGGAGAACACTCACAGATATAGGTGCTTAGCAGCCGCTTGCTGAACTCAGAACTGTAGCTGGTGGCCGAAGAGCTGGTCTCTGTAAGAGGAGAAGTCCTGTTATTGCAGTGGCAGCAGCCAAGACCCTCAACGGCCCTTCCCCCAGGCCATGCAGCAGTCTGAGGGGACACTGAGACAGGCCCCGGGCTTCCTCGGGCAGAACCGGCCACCTGCTAAGCCACAGGGTGGCCCCTGCTGCAGGAAGCACCAGCCCTGGATTTTTTGGAACCCAGAGCTGCCCTCTATGATGGGGTGGAGCTGGCCCATGTCAGCAGAAAAGCTGGCAGGACAAGAGTGAGATGCCAGCGCCCTGTCCCCTCCTGCCCCCACCCACACTGGGTGATTTCTACAAGGCCCCCTTTTTCCTTTTGCCAATAGCAGAGTCTTAGAACGGGCTCCCCACAGCCTCTCCACCTTCTCCCCTACATTCGAACATCCCCCTCTACCAGACCCTACTGAAAAAACGAAGCTGCAGCCTGCACATGTGGAAGGCCAAGTGGGGACAGCAAGGCAGGGAGGCCGGGCGAGCCTGGGGGGTGTATTCAGGGCTCTAGCCTGGATAGGTGCTGCAGATAAGCTCAGAGACAGAGTGGCCCTGAAGGGAGCAGAGAGAGTTGAGAGCACCCCCAGAAAACTCATGTCCCCTCTGACTCGGGCTCCCCAGTAAGTACTGAGAGTCAGTCCCCAGGGAACCTCACCCACCAAGCTTCAGAGGGACAGGAGGGGGCTGCAGAACCACACTGCTTACCTCGGGGGTCTAAAGGAATATTGTATGTGTCCCCAAGAACTACGGAGTGAAAGGCAGTGCACACAGAGGGGACAGAGGGAGAGACAAAGGAGGGAGAAAGATGCAAAGTGCAAAAAACAGGTTAGAAACGGCACGTCAACCCGAATCAAGCAGACCTCTCCCCACGACAGCCAAAACACTGATAGCAAGACACAGCAGGCGGGACCCTCTGAGAACCAGGGAACACCCTGGAAAGTAGAGAGCTGGAGAACTGCAGGTTGGAGGCTGCCCACGGGCTCCTTGCCCCCAAAATGGGACGGGAGGAGAGGGCCCAGGGACCTCAGTGCTTGGAATGACCCAGAAAGGTGCTCTTGCTACAGGACGACCCCCTGAGCTCCAGTCCCAGGGCAGGGCCAGCAGGAACACACCCAGCGGGCCCTGAGACACTTGCTACCCTCTGAAGGCCAGCTGAGCGAGCCTGATTAGGAGAGCAGGCAGACACGAGAGAAGGATTTGGGAGGGGGGCAGGGGCAGAAAGGACACCTTCCAACCAGCCAGCACCGCTCCCAGAGTGAGGACACTGCATCCAGCGTGAGGACGGTCAAAGGGGCTGAGGCAGGGGCCAGAGGTCCAGTGTCTGGTCTTGAAAGGTGCAGGCAAACCTCTCTCTCCTGATGCTCAGCCCCAGGGACCCTCTGCAGAGCACATCTCAACCCCTCCACAGACTGGAGATACCTCCTCACTGCTCCCTGCCCTGTAACCCCATGTCTCCAGGCAAGGAGGGGAGTGGGGCAGGGGGCCCAACTGGGAAGCACCAGTACCTTGCGAGGCCAGCATGGCACCTGCTGTCTCCTGGAAGTCCAAAAGCTGCTGCAGGAAGAGGATGGCCTGGGTGGGAAGAAAACGGTGCAGAAGGGCAAGTGGCAGGCCCAGCCGATGGCCTCCCACAGCGACCCCTCTGAGTGCCCAGGGCCAGCCCAGGGCTGGGATCTGCCCAGTGAAGAGTGTGGCTGGAAACTTCATTTTCACTCTAGCCTGCCAGGAAAGGCCCTGTCTGCTAGAGACACTAAGCATGTCACTGTCCATCCTGCCACCCAGGACTGCTCACGAAGGTGCGAGTGGCTCTGGGCCAGGCTGGGTCCCTTCCACCAGTACTCTGCCTGGCCCTGGGCCTGGGCCCTCCTTCCTCCCCCTCCCTGGTGTCCTCAGGCAGCACCCACATTGCTGGTGAGCTCGTGCACGGTGCCGTCCTTCGGCATGTTGTACTCCTTGTCCGGGTCATTCTGTGGAAAAACAGCCTCTGGTTCTCTGAAGCAGCCCCCAGCTCACCCCACGCCCCTGTGCACCTGCTCATGGTGCCGCCTGCTGGCAGACGGGTGCTAGGACACCTCTCAGGCACAAAGGCTGAGCCAGGCTGGACCAAGCGGGAGAGGCCCTTCCCACTTCAGGGGGCTTGGAGGCCCCAGGAAGGAAAGGAAGGCACATGGGTGCTGACAGGCCAGCGGCGCAGCTGGCTACCCCTGGGACAACGCGCCCTCTTGGAGGCCTGCTCTGAAGAGTCCCCCAGGGCCAGGTCACTGTGGTGCTGGGCCGGGAGGGAGGGAGAAAGGGGAGGACAGCAGGGACCTTGATGTTGTCCGCGAAGTCCTCCAGCGCTTTGGCACCGATGGTCTCCATGGAGGTGATGAGGCCAGGCAGCTTGTTCTTGGTGCTGGCGGCCGTGCCCTGAGGAAGCACAAGGGAGCCCCCAGCTCATCTCCAGTTGCTCTGTGAGCATCTCACTCACCCAGGGCCCTTCCTAAGCTGCTTCCATGCACCCTCAGAGCAGAAGTGTGGGACGGAGAATGGGGTTCTCCCAGGGAGGGATGGGACGGCCACACCCGGCAGCACGATGCCTCCTGGCGGTGTTTTTGAGGGCCCCTCGCCCACATACCTGGAGCACCTGGTCAAATTCAGGCTTGGTCTGCTTGAGGTGCCGCAGGATGGGGAAGACGGTGAGCACCGTGGAGAAGTCGTGTCGCACGATGGCCTTCCGGGCAGCGGACACGATGTTCTCCCCTTCAAGCATCAGCCCATCCAGGGCATCCTGACAGGGCAAGGAGACAGTTCAGGGAAGAGTGGGGCGGTGGGAGCTAGTTCCGGGCTAGTGGGGGATCCTTGCAGTGTGTAGGGGGCCAGTGTGCAAGAAGACGGGTGACGGGGAGGTGGTGAGCGTCCACCCAGGACCGGTCCCCAGGGCACGAGGTGGTGGTGGTGGCTGGAGTTGAGGGCTGCAAGAGTCTGTTGTGACAGCTCTTGCTGGGGCTGGCTGCAGAGCCTCCCGGGCGGGGCGGGACCTGTATCAGGGAGTCGAAGGTCTTCTTCTGGTGGTGCTCGGGGATGATGTCGGCCAGCAGCTGGTACTCGCTCTGCGCCAGCTTGACAAAGGCACTGACGCAGTGGATGTAGGCATCGGTCTCCACGTCTAGCATGTCATCTCTCCCTGGGGGATGGCACAACTCTTGAGCTGCCGGTCTGGGGCCAGCCACACTCCTGGCTGGGGGCGGCGTGGGCCCCCCAGCTCCTGGCCTGTACCCCAGACTGGCAGCGGATGGGGAAGAGGCTGACTGTTCTGGCAGAAAGCTGCAAGGGAGCCAGCAGGCCCCGCCAGGTTCGAGGGGAACAAAAGGAGCTGAGCCCAGCCTTTGTTCTGGCTTCATTCTCGGCTCTGTGCAGATAGTGGGATCAGACACCAGAGGCAGGAAAGTGACGGATGGAAGGATAAGGAGGGAAGATTCCTGAATCAGCGTCCTGGATAAAGCAGTTTGACCCCAGGACTGAGCATTCTGAGTTGTACCTGAAAGAGGGCAGCCCAGGGTGGGCAGGTGGCTGTGCCACCTCAAGGAGGCTGGCACTGGGGTCATCCATGTGGGCAAATGCGGGGCCTGCAAAGGAAGTGACCAGCCCAGCCAGGGCTTCTGGAACATCTAAGAGGGTGGTTGGCTGCAGCTTCTGAGGCTGGCTGGCATGGGGTCAAAATCT
Organism: Pongo pygmaeus; assembly: GCF_028885625.2. Classification (NCBI taxonomy): domain Eukaryota; kingdom Metazoa; phylum Chordata; class Mammalia; order Primates; family Hominidae; genus Pongo; species Pongo pygmaeus. The sequence continues at coordinate 94,336,446 of NC_072392.2, forward strand.
AAGAGGCTGGTAAGTCCCAGAGAGGAGGGGTTGCCAGCTACCCCAGGAGGAGGCCAGACCCTATTACTGGAGGCCACAGCGGGGGCGCCTGTAGACAAAACCAGCGGCAGAACCGCCTGGTCCTATGTGCCAAGGGATGGGCTCCGAGGGGATCAGAGCTCTGAGTTGTTGCAGGAGGCAGACGTCAGGGCTCCCTGCCCTCAAGGGAGCCACCTTCCCTCTCTGCCTGCTTTCCGAGGAGCAGCGGCTTCTCCCCTTGGCCCGGGCCTGACAGACAGGCACGCGCTCCCATCTGGAGAGAGGCAAGGAGACCTAGGCCCAAAAGAGAGAGAGTGGAGAGAGAGGCACATAGGCCTGGCCCATCCTCAGAGCAGAGTGGGCCCCGCTGGGCCAGGCAGGAGCAGGCCATCCGGGGACCACTGCGAAGGCAGTGTCAGTGGCTGCCCTCGGGCTAGGCTGCGGTACTCACCGGCCAGCAGCCCGTGCTTGTCGTTCAAGGCCTCGGACAGGTGCTTAACTCGGAAATCATGCTCGTGACCTGGCGAGATGTCGGCCGCACAAACACAAGCAGCGTTTATCCAGGGGCCAGGCAGGCCGCCCCTTGGGATACAGGGAAGAAGCCCTTCATCTCCAGGAGGGGGACGTCAGATGGGGATGGGGAAGGGGGCATCGGAGAGGGCTCTGAGCCCCTCCTCTACCTCAAGCCACCTTGGGAACAGCCGTTTCAAGCCTGACTTCAGTGAGCACCCAGGACCGTCCTTAACTGCTCATTTCCCCAAGCCTGGAGGCCCAGGGAAAGCAGAGAAGGACCAAGGAGGGGCTGAAGAGCTGATGCTTGGCCCCAGGGAGGTTCCCCACCTCGCTGTATTTGGGGAAAGCCCCAGTTTGCCTGTCCCCTGCTGCACACACTCCCCTTTCTAAAGATGGGAAGGCCGGGAGGCCTCGGCCAGCTGGGGCCTGCCACTGCTGGTCTGAGCGTGAAAGGGCTGCCCCAAGACAAAGAACTTTCTCTGAGTTCACACAGGAGACAAGGACAGAGACAGGGAAGGGAGGAGGGAAGCCTCAGGGAGGGCAGAGCTGCCATCAGCCAGAGAGGACCAGGCCGAGGGCTGCGAAACTGTCCCTGCGCCCGCTGAAGCCCGAGTGGCATCAGGGACCTGCCGTTCCCACCCTGCTCCCCTCAGGGTTTCTCCCGAGGCCCTCCTGGGGGAGGCTCTGCCCTGCCAAGTGCGTGGACACACAGTGGAGGAGGAAGGGGACAGGAGGGGAACACAGGGTGATTACCTTCCAGAGGAATGAGGTTAGAGCCCCCCTTTTTCCCATCTAGACCATGCTGGGAATACTGTTTCAGAAGGTTCTGAGCCTTACGGATCGTCCCTGTCACCAGAGCCACACAGAGAGGAGATAAGACCTGGGAAATGAGTGAGAGAAAACAGCAGCGGCCCTCCACCTGCCCCCCAGGCCCCGCACCCAGCCCCCCAACAGTGAGCAGGCCCTTCCCTGGGACCTCCAGAGACCCTGGGGACAAGGATGAAGGAAAGGAATCATTTCCTTCTCCAAATGGAGCCTTGATTCTACTCTGACCCTCCTTGTTCTGGATTTCAGTTCACTTCTGAAAGGACAGAGGGTAATGAAGATGGACCAAGATCCACCAGGAGAAGTCAAAAATATGGAGTGGCATTGTAATCAGAACAGGCGAGGACTCAGGTCGGAGGAGCCAGTGACAAAGCTCGCATACCCAGAGGGCACAACCAGGGTGGCAGAGCCTGGGGGCACCCTGAAGCCAGCAGGCCCCCAGCCCAGCCCCAAACTCCAGGCAGAGTTCTCCAAGCATGCTCAGTGTTGGGACGTACGCCAAACAGCAGCCAGCAGGAAGCCACCCCGACTGAACTTCTGGAGAGCGCTGTGCCCAAGGCAGATGGCTCAGAGACCCAGAGGCAGCCTAGCCCCACACCAGAGTTCCCCAAACCACCAAAGCGACAAGAAAAAAATCCAAAAGTCAAGAAGGGGTTAAAAGAAGCCACCACACAGAGAGCCTGGAGGGTGTGCACGGAAGGAGAGGGCACATGCTCTTGGCATGGGGGAAAAAACAATAGTTAGTATCACAAGTGAAAACAATGAGAACAAAATGGCAGCACCCACAGCCACCTGGGTCAGCCTCCTTTGTGGGAATGAGACATCTCGGGCCAGAAGATGTCGGGAAATCAACTCGCATCTCAAGTAGACAAGTGCAGCTGCCTTGTTCACAAACGTATAGGGGCAGAAAGGCACCTGGGATGCCCCCCACCCCCCACAGTCTATCTGAGCACAGTGAGGCTGCTGTGTCCTGGCAGCTCCCCAGAAAGCTGAGGGAGAAAGGGGCAGTGTCTGGAGGCTCATTGCTTACACCTGCACCGCACCGCACCGCACGACACCACAATTAGCTCGTTGTTGTTGTTGTTGTTGTTGTTGTTGTTTTTGAGACAATCTCGCTCTGTCGCCCAGGCTGGAGTACAGTGGCACGACCTAGGCTTACTGCAACCTCTGCCTCCTGGGTTCAAGCCATTCTCCTGCCTCAGCCTCCCGGGTAGCTGGGATTATAGGGTACGTCACCACACCCAACTAATTTTTTTTCTATTTTTAGTAGAGACAGGGTTTCACCATGTTGGCCAGGCTGGTCTCAAACTCCTGACCTCAGGTGATCCGCCTGACTCAGCCTCCCGAAGTGCTAGGATTACAAGTGTGAGCCGCCACACTTGGCCCATAATTAGCTCCTAATAACCAAGGCCTGGCTCACATCTGCCTTGCTCACGCTCTCCCCTTCAGCGAGTGCAGCTCACTAATGAGTGAATCTGATTCCTGCCCCACAACCCACCAGGAGCAGACACAGACGCAGGTGCACGCCGGCAGGATGTGGGTCGCGGATGCGGATCTAGCAGCCGCCAAACCCGTCAGGCTCCCAATTACCTCCAGGGATGCTGAGGTCGGTGCTTCACCACCTGGGAGGCCTCCCTGTCCCTCTCCTCAGAAGTGGGAACCGACATCCCCAGAGCCTGACTCCCTAGAGCCTGACATCGGTCCTGAGCCCACCAGTTCCTGACAACTCTGAAACCCCACAGCTGGAGTTTTCCTCTTGTGTCTCTGGCCCAAGGATGGATGATGTGGTCCACTGTGAGCTACCTGAGATCAGATCCCTCCTGCCTGAAAGGCCAGGTGGCTGCATGGCCAGCGGGCACTCTTAGGGCAGTGCAAATAGGGCTCTGGGGCTTCTGGGGGACCTGTCAGGGAACCAGGCAGAAGAGGAAGCAAGCACAGACTGGCTGGGGCCCAAGCATCCTCGCAGCCTCATAGAGACAGCCACTCCCCACCACACAGAAGGCACAAAGCTGCTCCATCCGCTGTGCAGGCAGCTGCGCCCACAGGCTGGGCTGGCAGTCCCCATTTGCAGCAGGTTTTGGCTGGTGGGCAGGATTTCCACACTGGAGGGAGAAGGCCCCAGGCACCAGCTCCCTAATGCTCTACTCCCTGAGGGCAGCCCCTGCTCTGCCTGTATCTCCAAACCCTCAACAAAGGCCTGCAGGGGAGCGGGTACTCTTGTGGAGCAGACACCTCACTCTCTGAGGCGCACGGGCAGGCAGGGACTGGAGAAACCAAGGGTGTAAGTAAGCTCTACCCAAAGCTTGTTGTCATAATCAGGCGCCACAGGCCACAACTAGGGCATGTGCCCACAGCAGCAGCTGGACAGGGGGCCAGCCTGGGTGGGAGCAGCCCCGGCTTCTCCAGCTTTCTCTTTCAGAGCAATCTCAGCAGCCCCACCCCGGAACATCCCAGCACATCATCGAGCTGCGGGCAGCATCTCTCGGTGGCCAGACACAGCCGGGCTTGCCAAGCTGTGGCTGGCAGAGACACTGTTTACCTGGAGCACAGACTATAAGGGACATGATGCCAGGGAGAAAGAACAGACAGATGACAAGATGTTCACCCAGGACAGCGACACCCACCGGCCCTGGCCTCTCATCATGGTGCCCCTTTCCACAAGTCACTCACTCGCACTGGAGCCCAAAGCCAGTTTAAGTTCTTCTGAGAGGATGCTCTGGGGTTTCTTTCCTTTCTAGATCAACTGGGAAAGTGAAATTCTCCCCATCCAGCTCTCAGCTACATGTCACTTCAGGTCACCCTGCCTTTCTGGAAGGTGAAGGTTGGAGCACCTATCCCCTTGCTATCCCAGCATCCTGGCTGCAGCAGTGTGCCTGGCCTTCTGACAGGGCGATGTGTGTGTGAGGCAGGAGGCCTAGGCAGGGGTTCTGCCTCAGGCGGGGTTCACTGAGCACCTGTGTTACTCCCCCACTCCAAAGAAGCTGTGTAACCCCCAGGCTCTGCTAGCTGGAAGGAAGAGTCTTGCTCTGGGGGGGGCCTCACTGGGTGGGTAGACACTTGCTTTCTGTCCTGTGTACCTACAGTTGGGGTTACCATGATGACAAGCTCTGGAGGGGTCTGATGCTGCAAACGCTAGATTGGACTAAAGCAGTGCAGTCCCAGTCAGCCTCTGGCTGTTGCAGAGATGGGCCAGGATGGGGGCTCACCTGGCCGCTTGACTGGCTTCTTAGTAGGTGTGTCTTTCCTCTTGTTGGGGATAGCAGGGGAGTAGGGAACCCCAGAGGAAGAACTGCTCTTATGGAAATGCTCCTTCAGTCCTTTGATGGAGCGGTCCAGCTGGCTGGACCGTATCTGGTAGTAGACGTTCATGAAATCTGAGGAGACACAGAGCGATAGAGGTATGGCTGCCAGGCCCTGTCTCTGCCTTGCAGACCCACCATGTCTACCTGTCAACCCTTCTTAGCATCTGCTCCCTGCTCTGGTCACAAGCCATCCATATCTTGTCCCAAATCAGGCAAAGTCTTTCAAAGTCTTTTTTTTTTTTTTTTTTTTTTTTGAGATAGGGTCTTGCTCTGTTGCCCAGGCTGCAGTGCAGTGGCGCGATGTCAGCTCACTGCAGGCTCGACCTCCTGGGCTCAAGTAATCTGCCCACTTCAGCCTCCCAGAGTGCTGGGATTATAGGCGTGAGTCACCATGCCTGGCCAGGCAGTCTTAAAAGAGAAAAACACCCTCCGACAGAACCGGTAATTAGTTGTAAGTTGTTTTTTTTTTGAGACAAGGTCTTACCCTGTCGCCCAGGCTGGAGTGCAGTGGTTTGATCTTGGCTCACTGCAAACTCTGCCTCCCAGGCTCAACCAATTATCTTGCCTCAGACTCTTGAGTAGCTGGGATTACAGGTATGCGCCACTACCGCCCAGCTAACTTTTGTATTTTTAGTAGAGATGGGGTTTCACCACGTTGGCCAGGCTGGTCTTGAACTCCTGACCTCAAATGATTCATCGGCCTCAGCCTCCCAAAGTGCTGGGATTACAGGCATGAGCCACCATGCCCAGCCCTAGTTGTAAGTTTTTTTTTTTTTTTTGAGACAGAGTTTCATTCTTGTCACCCAGGCTGGAATACAATGGCACAGTCTTGGCTCACTGCAACCTCTGCCTCCCGGGTTAAAGCAATTCTCCCGCCTCAGCCTCCCAAGTAGCTGGGATTACAGGCATGAACCATCGTGCCCAGCCCTAGTTGTAAGTTTTAAATAGTACTTTTTTTAGAATAAAAAAACAAAGTTAATATCCAGATTCAACTGGGTAAGGGGTCAAAGAACATGAGCTCTATAAGAAGCAAAAAGACAACAAATGTCAGTGAATGAAAAACACACATCTTTATCCATTAATAAAGTATAAATTTAAAAAATTAGAGGACTGTGATAGTCCTATCAGATAGCAAAAACAAAAATTAATGAAGAACAAATGGCCATGGAACTGTTGATGAGTCCATCGATTGGCCCGATCTATTTGGAGAGGAGCTAGTGGTGACAAGAAGGTTACAAGTATCTTCAGACACTTACACCTAATCCCTGCACCCTTGAGAATAAACCCTCAAGAACTTCCTCAAAGAAAAAAGCAATCCACACAGGTATGTCCTCTTTGGTACCATTCATCAATGCTGAAAAACAGGAAGAGCTCCTTGCACACATGACTGAGGAAAAGGACATGAAAACTATGGTGGATTTCAGAAGTTCCCAACAAATAGTTTACAAGGAACCCCAACATAAGAAATGAACCAAAACACAGAGGCACGGGCTGAGAGGTCTGGAGGCTGTCCACTGGGCCCCCCTCTCGATCCTAAGGAGCTTCTGAAAATGTGCCGAGCTGTCATCAGCTCACGAGCCACGATGTGTTCATGTGATCAGATACATCGCGGCTGTGAGACCTGTCGCCACACAGTTCTGGGGGAAGGCAAGCCCGCACTGACAACTTGGTATGTGTACACACAAACAAAAAGAAGAGTTGGAGGGCTAAAAAGTGCAACATTGCCAGGCGAGGTGGCTCATGCCTGCAATCCCAGAACTTACGGAGGCCGAGGCAGGTGGATCACCTGAGGTCAGGAGTTTAAAACCAGCCCGGGCAACATGGTGAAACCCTGTCCCTACCAAAAAATACAAAAATTAGCTGGGCGTGGTGGCGGGCACCTGTAATCCCAGCTACTTGGGAGGCTGAGGCAGAATTGCTTGAACCCAGGAGGCAGAGGTTGCGGTGAGCCGATATCACGTCACTGCACTCCAGCCTGGGTGACAGAGCAAGACTCTGTCTCAAAAAAAAAAAAAAAAAAAAAAAAGTGCAACACTGAATATCTATTGGAGTTTTTATTTTCTTTCTTTCTTTCTTTCTTTTTGAGCCGGAGTTTTGCTCTTGTTGCCCAGGCTGGAGCGCAATAGTGCACTCTCAGCTCACTGTAACCTCTCGGGTTCAAGAGATTCTCTTGCCTCAGCCTCAGTAATAGCTGGGATTACAGGCATGCACCACCACGCCCAGCTAATTTTGTATTTTTAGTAGAGATGGGGTTTCTCTATGTTGGTCAGGCTGGTCTTGAACTTCTGATCTCACGTGATCTGCCCACCTCGGCCTCCCAAAGTGCTGGGATTACAGGCGTGAGCCACCGCGACTGGCCTTCTTTCTTTCTTTTGAGACAAGAGTCTCACTCTGTCACCCAGGCTGGAGTACAGTGGCGTGATCTTAGCTCATTGCAACCTCCACCTCCCAGGCTCAAGTCATTCCCCCTACCTCAGCCTCCCAGGTAGCTGGCTCTGCAGGCATGCGTCACCACACCCAGCTAATTTTTTTTTATTTTTTGTAGAGACAGGGTTTTGCCACATTGGCCAGGTTTCAAACTCCTGAGCTGAAGCGATCCACCCACCTCAGCCTCCCAAACTGTTAGGATTACAGGCATAGCCACAGCACCTGGCATAAATAAACCTTAATAGTGCTCATCTTTGGGTTATATAATGGAGGCATCAGGGAATGGGAGATGGACTTTTACTTTTCACCCACGGCTTTGAAAATTTTACAACTAATCAAAAAAGGCAAATGAACATAAAAATCAAGACAAGAAAAGTTTGAATTTGCCTAGATTCACAACTTGATATATAAGTCATAGAATGGTTGCTTATATTGGTTCCAGTTAAACATCCTTTTATCAAAAAAACCATAACAGGTGGATTAAAGAATAATGGGGGCCAGGCGTGGTGGCTCACATCTGTAATCCCAGCACTTTGGGAGGGTGAGGTGGGCAGATCACCTGAGGTCGGAAGTTCAAGACCAGCCTGGCCAACATGGTGAAACCCCATCTCTACTAACAATACAAAACTTAGCCAGGCATGGTGCCATGTGCCAGTAATCCCAGCTACTCGGGAGGCTGAGGCAGGAGAATCGCTGGAACCCGGGTGTGCAGAGGCTGCAGCAAGCCGAGTTGCACCATTGCCCTCCAGCCTGGGCAACAGAGCAAGATTCCATCTCAAAAAAAAAAAAAAAAAAAGAGAACAAAGGGGAGAAAACTCCCTATGCCTCTGGTGTGCCACGTGGCCAAGTCAGAACCCCTTACCTTGGTTGCGGCCATATTCCACCAGCCAGCGGGAGATGCGAATGACATCCTGGAGCACGCTCTCGGGCAGGTGCTCCAGGGCCACGTCCTCCTGGGCCTCCAGATCATCATCACCACTGATCAGATCCAAGATGAGCACGGGCGAGACGACCTTACTGTGCCGCGTCATCAGGCTGCGGAATTCGGACTCCAGGGCCTCCTTCCCACGCTCAAAGAGCAGTTTCTGCAGGGACAACAGAAGGAAGCGGGTGCCTGCCACTTCAGTGTTCTGCCAGTCCTGGCCTTCCCCTGCCTGTGCCAGCTCTGTCTTCTTAACTCAGGGCCTCCGCCCTTTTCTGCCCTGATATCTTTTTTTTTTGAGAGGGAGTCTCGCTCTGTCACCAGGCTGGAGTGCAGTGACACAATCTTGGCTCACTGCAACCTCCGACTTCCTGGTTCAAGCAATTCTCCTGCCTCAGCCTCCCGAGTAGCTGGGATTACAGGCACGTGCCACCACGCACAGATAATTTTTGTATTTTTAGTAGAGACGGGGTTTCACCATGTTGGCCAGGATGGTCTTGATCTCCTGACCTCAGGTGATCCACTCGCCTCAGCCTCCCAAAGTGCTGGGATTACAGGCGTGAGCCACTGCACCTGGCCTGCCCTGATATCATTTAACCCAAAGAGGAAACATTGGGAAGCGGCCTTGGTGACTCCTTTACTTCATGTTCTCTCAAAATGTGTGTTTACAGGTAAAACCCAGGGTTTTACAAGAAGTAGGTGCTTAATAAATACTGGCTGATTGGCCGGGCACGGTGGCTCATGCCTGTAATCCCAGCACTTTGGGAGGCCGAGGCGGGCAGATCACGAGGTCAGGAGATCGAGACCATCCTGGCTAACACGGTGAAACTCCATCTCTACTAAAAATACAAAAAAAAAAAAATTAGCTGGCATGGTGGCGTGCGCCTGTAGTCCCAGCTACTCGGGAGGCTGAGGCAGGAGAAAGGTGTGAACCCAGGAGGCGGAGCTTGCAGTGAGCTGAGATTGCGCCACTGCACTCCAGACTGGGTAACAGAGTGAGACTCCGTCTCAAAAAAAAAAAAAATACTGGCTGATTATTTTCTCACTGAACCGTTAATTTGTCTTCTTGTTAGTTGGGGGTTTGCAAAAGAAAATAAATAAATAAATTGAACAATATCAAGTTGAAAACTTTTGTGCTGCAAATGATACCACCAACAAAGTGAGGATAACCCACAGAATGAGAGAAAATATTTGTAAACCACGTATCTGATAAAAGACAGGTGTCCCAAACATAGAAGAGAATAAATCTGTCCACACGATGACATATATAAGAGGATTTATAGCAGCATTATTCACAAGAGACAAAAATTGGAAACAACCCAAGTGTCCATCAAAGGATAAATGGCTAAAGAAAATGTGGTCTGGCTGGGCACGGTGGCTTACGCCTGTAATCCCAGCACTTTGGGAGGCCGAGGCAAGCGGATCACCTGAGGTCAGGAGTTCAAGACCAGCCTGGCCAACATGGTGAAACTCCGTCTCTACTAAAAATACAAAAAATTAGCTCGGTGTGGTGGCAGGCACCTATAATCCCAGGTACTCGGGAGGCTGGGACAGGAGAATCCCTTGAACCCAGGAGGCGGAGGTTGCAGTGAGCCAAGATTACGCCATTGTACTCCAGCCTGGGCAACAAGAGCATAACTCCGTCTCAAAAAACAAAACAAAACAAAACAAAAAACCAAAAAAAGAAACTGTGGTCTATCCACAAAAAGGAATATCATATGGCAAGAAAAAGAAATGAAGTACTGATACATGCTATAGCATGGACTGATCTTGAAAGCATCACGCTAAGTGAAAGAGGCCAGTCACAAAAGGCCATGTATTATAAGATACCATTTATATTAGAAATTCAGAATAGGCAAATCCATAAAGACAGATAATAGATTTGTGATTTCCAGAGGCCAAGTCACCATCTTGCTCTGATGATCTAATGACCCCAAAACTTAAACACAAAAATATAATGAAGGCAGGTACAGTGGGTAATGCCCGCAATCCCTCCCAACACTTTGAGAGGCGAAGGTGGGAGGATCACCTGAGGACAGTAGTTTGAGACCAGCCTGAACAACACAGGATTCCTCATCTCTACAAAAAATTTGAAACTTAGCTGGGTATGGCGGCACATGCCTGTGGGCCCAGCTACTTGGAAGGCTGAGGTGGGAGGATTGCCTGAGCCCAGGAGTTCGAGGCTGCAGTAGCTATGGTTGTGCCACTGCAGTCTGGCCTAGATGACAAAGTCAGACCCTGCCTCTTAAGATAATAATGCAAAAAAAATCACATAGATTCAAGTTCCTAGAGTAGATTCACAGAAACAGAAAGTGGAATGGTGGTTACCAGAAGACAGAGGAAGGGAGAATGGGAAGTTAGTGTTTAATGGGAGTGGAGTTTCACTTGGAGAAGATGAACATATTTGTGGAGATAATAATGGTGATGGCTACACAACATTGTGAATCTACTTAATGTCACTGTTACTTAGAGTTAAAATAGTACATTTTGGCCAGGCGCGGTGGCTCACACCTGTAATCCCAGCACCTTGGGAGCTGAGGCGGGCGGATCACCTGAGGTCAGGAGTTTGTGACCAAACTGGATAACATGGTGAAACCTCATTTCTACTAAAACTACAAAAAAAAAAATTAGCCGAGAGTGGTGGTGCACACCTGTAATCCCAGCTACTCAGGAGGCTGATGCCGGGGAATCGCTTGAACCTGGGAGGCAGAGGTTGCAGTGAGCCAAGATCATGCCATTGCACTCCAGCTTGGGAAACAAGGGCAAAACTCCAACTCAAAAAAAAAAAAAATTGTATTATGTATTTTTAACCAAAATAAAGGAACAACAAATGCATTTATAAAAATCAAACGTGGCTGGGTGCAATGGCTCACGCCTGTAATCCCAGGCCAAGGCAGGGGATCATCTGAGGTCAGGAGTTCGAGACCAGTCTGGCCAACATGGCAAAACCCCATCTCTACTAAAAATACAAAAATTAGCCAGGTGCGGTGGCGGGTGCCTGTAATCCCAGCTACTTGGGAGGCTGAGGTGGGAGAATCACATGGACCCGGGAGGCAGAGGTTGCAGTGAGCTGAGCACTGTACTCCAGCCTGGGTGACAGAGCAAGACTCTGTCTCAGGAAACAACAACAACAACAACAACAACAACAATAACAAATCAAACATTAAGTTTATATTTTATATGTAATTTATAATTTAACTTTTATAATACATTAAAAAGTTTAATAATAAAGATTTTTAATAATAAAAAATGTGTAATTCTTGAAGCAGAGATCCTAATGCCTATAGGATGTACTGTGCTATAATCCTTCTGTGTATTCTACTGCATACATCCTCAAGCTGGCTCCATGTCCCTCATGAGACCAGGGCAGAGACTGATATCCCCAAGCTTCTCAGATTATTCTGCAGACCCCTTACCACTTTGTTGAGTTCTGGGCTGTCTGGGCTGTTGTCCTGGAAATACTCCACTGCCTTCTGAATCTTGGCCATGCTTCCCAGGTACTCTTCCAGCCTACCTGTGGGGCTGGGAAAGAAAAGAGCCAGGTCAGGCTGGGGCATGGGGGATGAAGAAGGACTAAGGACACAGTATTTGGGAAGAAGAGAATTAATACAGGGGACTCCAGGCTCAAATATATTCTATCCCCCCACTGCCTTTTAAGGCCTAGGGCTTAAAAGGTGTCTCACTGTGTCGTCCAGACTGGTCTTGAACTCCTAGTCTCAAGCGATCCTCCCGCCTCAGCCTCCCAAATTGTTGGGATTACAGACCAACCCTCCTGTTGGTCCAGGAGGCATTAGGAATTGACCCTCTGGGCCTCACTCACTCACCCCTCTCTGATGATCTTCTCAGTGTCACTGGCCACATGGTAGTAGCTGATGACATGGTCCAGGCAGGACAGCGTCTTCTCAACATTCTCCTGCAGCCGCTGCAGATTCTCTGTCTGCTTGTGCACAGGGATGATGGAGTTCTCCAGCTTCATAAGGCGGCTCTCAAAGGATGATAAGATAGACACCTGCGGGAGGGAAGCCTCTTGATCTCGGGACTCACAGTGGTCCCAGCACTGCTCTACACACCCACCTTCAGCATTTCCTTGCCTTTTCTCTGGTTTTCTAGACAATAAACTCCACAAGTGAAGGAACAGGGTGTACCTGTTCCCCACTGTATCTTCAGCACCTATCATGTGCCTGGCATATAGTAGGTGGTCTAAGACAAATTGGTTGAAATTTTATTTGAAGGCAAACCAAGCATCAAATTAATTCTTCTTAAAATAATCAGCCCAAGATGGCTTCCCTTCCACCCTTTGAAGCCAAATCTCAACTTCTGCTCTCTCTGAAGCATTCCTAAACTGGACTGGAAGTAGTTTCATACAGAGTAGCCTCAAATGCATTGCTGTATGTTCAAAACCCTCTCTAAGGATGAAACTCATTGAATAATGACTAGAGGCTGGGCGTGATGGTTCATGTCTGTAATCCCCAGAATTTGGGAGGCTGAGGCGGGAGGTTAGCTTGAGACTAGGAGTTCAAGACAAGCCTGGACAACACAGTGAGACCCTGTCTACACACACAGACAGACACACACACACACACACACACACACAATTAGCAAGGCGTGGTGGTGTGTGCCTACAGTCCCAGCTACTAGGAAGCTGAGGCAGGAGGACTGCCTGAGCCCAGGAGTTAGAGACTGCAGTGAGCTACAGTCATGCCACTGCACTCTAGCCTGCACAACACAGCCAGACCCTGTCTCTAAAAAAAAAATAATTTAAAAATTAAAATTTTTGAAAAGGACTAGGACTTTATTATTGCGACTAAATGCAAATACAAGTTTGTATTTACTCACTTTGTGCTTTTCCAGTCTTCCCTAGGAATAAAGAAGGAAACTCACTTATTGAGTACCTATTGTATACCAGGCACTGTGCAAGATGCAGTCACATGCATTAGCGCATATGGCCTTCGCAGACACACTGGGACGCTGGCACAGTCTGTTTTAGCAGATGAATTCGCTGACACCAGTTACCTATCAGGAGCCGCACATTTAAGCAGAAGGGCAAGGACTAGATCCCAGATCTGCCTGACTTCAGAGCTCTTTCTTTCCCTAAAGTCCTCCGGAGTGAAGGCTGAGTCTTCTCTGCCCTCAGGAATCTCAAAGTGCCAACCTCCTGGGCAGAGGGTCCACTGATGATGACATATGCCCAGTACCTAGCCCAACTGGTCAGACTCACTGACTGTTTGCAGAAGGAGAGAAGGAAGAACGGCGAGCTTAGACAGAAAGCAGCAGGTCCAGGCCAGTGGGAAGTGCAGCCTCCTCAGTGAGGGTACGGAACATGGGGAGGGGGCTAGGCAGGAGAGATGCCAAACTGTTGCTAGATAAACCCACACACTGCCTCCGTCGCTGCCCATTCCAGAACTCCAGGCCGCAGGAACCGGAACTGCCAGGTCGCAAGGCTCTCCCCCAGGGTCCGGAGGCCTGCCCTCTCCCCCAGCTGCGGGGAGACTCACCATGTTCTTAGTGAGCTGGTCGCTCTTCTCCAGGCTGTCTCGGATGAAGGACAGAGTCTCCTCCTCCTGGGGGCAGGCAAGGGGAGGACATCACCAGAAACCAGAAGCTAAAGGAGACCACTGCGTCCCAACCCCACGGCCTAGCCCCCAACCCCATCTCCTCGCTGGGTGCGCTCCCTCCTACCCCTGCCTCCTCCATGAGTAGACAATCAGGCCCCGCTGTTGGCCCCTTTCCCTCACCTCCTCCCCAACCTCCCCAGGCCCACGCCCACCTGCTTCAGCTTGTCCTCGATCTCCCGCCGTCGGGCGGATGCCTCCTGGGGGGGAATCATCGCTCCGAACCCCGCGGCTCCCACTCCCCAATATCTTTCCTCCGCGGGCCCACCGGGCCCCCGTCCCCGTCACACCCACTTCCGCTCTTGGCCCCGCCCCGGGACGCCTGGGCGGAGCCATGTTGGGAGTCGCGGGCTGAAGTGCGCCTGCGCGGAGCCCAAGAACGGACCGATGGCCTTCCTGAGTGTGACTGGGAAGAGAAGTGTATTCGGATGCCGCAAGGGACCTCGACGCGGGTTCCTTGCCTCAGCAGAGGTTTTCGATCGGCCTTATGTCCCGCGACTGGCAGGACACTTACAGCTCACTTGCTGTTTTCGTTGAAAGACCGACCCTTTTGATAAAGACTGCTGGGGAAGGCGACGAATTCCTTTCCCCAGGTTGCATTCTGTGGGCAGGCACCAAGGCCAATTTGCGTTCCCCAAAAAGCCCCGCACGGAGCAGGTGACACAGTAGACGCCTAACGTGTGTCCATGTAATGAACCAGGGGCTTGTGTACTCGTTTCCGCCTTCCACCCTGCATTACGCAGAAACGTATCCTGTGGGCTGGCGGGGCTGCTCTGGAGCTGCAGGCCCAGACCCACCCAGCTTCCAACTGCAGCTCCAGGGGACGGGGTGGGGGGCGCCCCTGGATCAACTTCCCTGCGGGGCTGGATGTTGTGGTTGCAGACCCAGCTCCTGCAAAACCTAGAGTTACTCCTTCCTCTAACCCGTCCCTGCCCACCCTGCCTCTGGCCCCCAGCCTTGAGAAAGGACATGGCCGACCAGCTTGGTTCAGTCCTTCTGTGGCCTCAGTGTCCAGACATCCGGAAGATAGACAAGGAGGCATGTGCTGGTAGATGAGAAGGTTTGGGGCGGGGAGGGGGGACACCAAGCTTTTCTTTTCTTTTCTTTTCTTTTGAGAGGGAGTCTCACTCTGTCGCCCAGGTTGGAGTGCAAGTGGCACGATCTCGGCTCATTGCAATCTCTGCCTCCCGGGTTCAAGTGATTCTCGTGCCTCAGCCTCCCGAGTAGCTGGGATTACAGGCGGCTGCCAACACGCCCGGCTAATTTTTTTGTATTATTAGTAGAGACAGGGTTTCGCCATGTTGCCCAGGTTAGTCTCGAACACCTGACCTCAAGTGATCCACCCGCCTCGGCCTTCCAAAGTCCTGAGATTACAGGCGTGGGCCGCTGCTCCCGGCCTAAGGAGAGAAGGAAGAACCCAAGCTCTAGGGTTCCCAAGCGCTCACTCCACCCATAGCCACCCAAAGAGGAGGAAGAGGAGGAAATGGGTGCACAGAGCCTGGAGAGGGATGGGCAGCCTTCCCTTGGGCAAGAGGACAATTTCAATCCTGTTGTAGGTGGGGGAGATAAAAGGCAGATTCCTGTGTCAGGAAATACCCAGGATGATTTCGCTGACATGGTCCTTGTGTAGTCCAAAGTGCTAAGTAGGAGAAAGTTTAAACTGTTAGGTGTCACAGAATAGAATAGGGGGGCTAGTGAGCCGCTGTAGAGAGGGTGTTTTGGGCTCAGGTGGACTACCGTTGAGGGCCTGGTCCAGCATTTAACCTGAGTCTCTCTCTCTTTTTTTTTTTTTTCTTGAGACGGAGTCTTGCTCTGTTGCCCAGGCTGGAGTGCAATGGCACGATCTCGGCTCACTGCAACCTCTGCCTCCCGGGTTCAAGCGATTCTCCTGCCTCAGCCTCCCGAGTAGCTGAGATTACAGGCATGCGCCACCACCCTGGCTAATTTTGTATTTTTAGAAGAGATGGGGTTTCTCCATGTTGGTCAGGCTAGTCTTGAACTCCCAACCTCAGTTGATCCGCCTGTCTCGGCCTCCCAAAGTGCTGGGATTATAGGTGTGAGCCACCGTGCCTGGCCTGAGTCTCTAAACAGTTCCTGGCCCATAGTAGATGCTTAATAAAAATACTGATAATAATATTTTGCTCCGGCCAGGTGTGGTGGCTCATGCCTGTAATCCCAGCATTTTGGGAGGCTGAGGCGGGTGGATCACGAGGTCAGGAGTTCGAGACCAGCCTGGCCAACATAGTGAAACCCCATCTCTACTAAAAATACAAAAATTAGCTGGGTGTGGTGGTGTGCACCTGTAATCCCAGCTATTCGAGAGGCTGAGGCAGGAGAATTGCTTGAACCCAGGAGGCAAAGGTTGCGATGAGCCGAGATGGTGCCATTAAACTCCAGCCTGGGCAACAGAGCAAGACTCCATCTCAAGAAAAAAAACATTTTTTTTTTTTTTTTTTTTTGCTCCATAGGTCTTGAGAATCCTTTATGCGCGTGAGGAAGCTAATATTTTCAAATCTGTACAATGTCATTGCATTTTTGTCAATAAACTGTGTGTGCTTTACTGCATTTCCTTCAGTGTCTGAGTCTAATGGGGTTAGATACCATTAGTACAATACCATGTACTGAGAGTCTTCTGTTTGCCTGTCTCTACTACAAACATTGCCCTTGCTAATGCTCCTCTAATCCTCATCATAAACCTGGGAGTCAGGCCCAGCTGTCGTCTCCCTTGTGCAGATGGGGAAGCTCCGGCTCAGAGAAGTCAGCTGTAGTAAGTCAACACAGCTGGCCAGCAAAGGGTGAGGCTCAGGCGGTCTCTTCTTTCTCCCCATGCTGGGCAGCTCAGGAGTGGTGTTTGTTATGCAAAGCTGCCAATCTGATTTTCAAAAAAATTCATTGTGAAAAGCATGTTGTATTCAAGACAACTGTATTTACTAAGAGTAGACAGAATGAAGAAATGAATTTAAATTATTCTCAACCTATTATCAACCTTGGGTTGACAACAAATAGGTATTGATTCAGCTAAAACTATAATTTCCTTACTATACTCAACACAAGCTACTTTAGCAAGAGGAACAAGTGGTGCTTTAGTTGCAGTCTCAGAAATCTTAGGTCTCACATCCACAAACTTGTGCAGAACACCAAGGTGCCAGCCATAGTCAGGACCCCCACTTCCCACTCGCAGAGATGATCTTTCCAGAGGGAGGAAAGGAGGAAAGAAGGAAGGAAGGTAGGAAAGGACAGAAGGAAGGAAGGGCCTCCCTACCCCACAAATATAACTTGCTAATTTTAGACTTCATGCTCTGTCTGAGGAATCAGATGTATGTAACTCCTCCAAATTAATGTTTCCTGACCGTGTAACCATATTGCAAATGTATATGCTATGACATAACCACAAAAGCAGGTCATAATAGTATATATCGAGATTACAACCATTTAACATATAACAGATGCATTGCAAAAAATGACTTCAGGAAAACACCACAAAATACTAAAGGGTAAGTAGAACAGATGGAGGATTCTTTTTTTCTAGTTTCTAAAAATAAATCACCTTTCTATTAAAATGCTTCTGAGTCAGGTGCGGTGGCTCACGCCTGTAATCCCAGCACTTTGGGAGGCTGAGGCGGGTGGATCACGAGGTCAGAAGCTCAAGACCAGCCTGGCCAATATGGTGAAACCCTGTCTCTACTAAAAATACAAAAATTAGCCAGGCATGGTGGTGGGCACCTGTAATCCCAGCTACTTGGGAGGCTGAGGCAGAGAATTGCTTGAACAAGGAAGATAGAGGTTGCAGTGAGCCAAGATTACGCCACTGTACTCCAGCCTGGGTGACAGAGCAAGACTCTGTCTCAAAAAAAAAAAAAAAAATCTGCTTCTGGCTGGGCACAGTGGCTCATGTCTGTAATCCCAGCACTTTGAGAAGTCGGGACAGGAGAATCGCTTGAACCCGGGAGGTGGAGGTTGCAGTGAGCCGTGATCGCGCCACTGCACTCCAGCCTGGGTGACAGAGTGAGACTCCATCTAAAAAAAATCAATAATAAAATCAAATGCTGTCCAGGCATGGTGGCTCACACTTGTAATCCCAGCACTTTGGGAGGCCAAGGCGGGCGGCTCCATTCTTTGTATAGTATTTCACGGAATGGATATAATAGATTGGACCAGTTATCTATTAATGGACACTTAAGTTGTTTCCAGGTTTCTTACTATTGAAAATTCTGCCCCTTGGGGTAGAAAATATACATATATATGTGTCCTGTACATGACCAACTTGTATAGACATCTATATGCCGGATGCATTCCAAGAGTTGAATTGCTAAATCAAAACGTATATATCTTTATAATTTATTATTTAATTTTATTTATTTAAAAATTTTTTCTTTTTGAGACGGGGTTTCACTTTGTCACCCAGGCTGGAGTACAATGGCACGATCTCGGCTCACTGCAACCTCTGCCTCCAGGTTCAAGTGATTCTCCTGCCTCAGCCTCCCGAGTAGCTGGGATTACAGGCACCCGTCACCACGCCCAGCTAATTTTTTGTATTTTTAGTAGAGATGGGGCTTCACTAGGTTGGCTAGGCTGGTCACAAACTCCTGACCTCAGGTGATCCACCGGCCTCGGCCTCCCAAAGTGCTGGGATTACAGGTGTGAGCCACCGCGCCTGGCCCTAAAATTTATTTTTAATTAATTATTATTAGTCTTTTAAGGATAAAATCTCTCTATGCTGCCCAGGCTAGTCTCATCTCCTGGGCTCAAGTGATCTTCCCACTTCAGCCTCCTGTACCTGGGATTACAGGTGCTCACCCCCATGCCTGGCTAGATAATTTTTTTTTTTTTTTTTTTTTTAAGATGGAGTTTCGCTGTTGTTGCCCAGTCTGGAGTGCAATGGCGAGATCTTCGCTCACCACAACCTCTGCCTCCCGGGTTCAAGCGATTCTCCTGCCTCAGCCTACTGAGTAGCTGGGATTACAGGCATGAGCCACCACGCCCGGCTAATTTTGTATTTTTAGTAGAGATGGGGTTTTTCCATGTTGGTCAGGCTGGTCTCGAACTCCCGACCTCAGGTGATCCGTCTGCCTCGGCCTCCCAAAGTGTTGGGATTACAGGCATGAGCCACTGCACCCGGCCGATAATTTTTATAGATATATACAAATTGCCCTCCAAAATGGTTGAACTAGCCTATATTTCCAATACCAATGTACATATGCCCTATTTCCCTATACCTTAACCCACAGTATTATCAAACTGACATTTTTGCCAATCTGATAGGTGAAAAATTACATTTCATGTTTAATTTTGGACTAAAAGAAAATGAAAATATAGCTTATCAAAATTTGTGGGATGCAGCCTGAGCAACACAGGGAGACTTTGTCTCTACAAATAATTAAAAAAAATAGCCCAGCATGGTAGCACACGCCTGTGGTCTCAGCTACTCAGGAGGCTGAGACAGGAGGATTGCCTGAGCTTGGAAGGTTGAGGCTGCAGTGTGCTGTGATTGGGCCATTGCACTGCAGCCTGGGGCAACAGAGCAAGACCTTGTCTAAAAAAAATAAAATAAGGCCGGGCGCGGTAGCTCACGCCTATAATCCCAGCACTTTGGGAGGCTGATGTGGGCAGATCACTTGAGACCAGGAGTTCGAGACCAGCCTGGCCAACATGGTGAAACCCTGTCTCTACTAAAAATACAAAATTAGTCGAGCGTGGTGGCTCACACCTGTAATTCCAGCTACTCGGGAGGCTGAGGTGGGAGAATTGTTTGAACCTGGGAGGCGAAGGCAGCAGTGAGTCGAGATTGCATCACTACACTCCAGCCTGGGTGACAGAGTGAGACTCTGTCTCAACTGAAAAAAAAAAAAAAGGGGGGGTGGGGGCCGGTCACAGTGGCTCACGCCTGTAATCCCAGCACTTTGGGAATTGAGGTGGGGAGATCACCTGAGTTCGAGACCAGCCTGACCAACATGAGGAAACCCCATCTGTACTAAAACCCCGTCTGTACTAAAAATACAAAAAGTAGCCGGGCATGGTCAGGAGACCAGCCTGACCAACATGAAGAAACCCCATCTGTACTAAAACCCCGTCTGTACTAAAAATACAAAAAGTAGCCGGGCATGGTGGCACATGCCTGTAATCCCAGCTACTCGGGAGGCTGAGGCAGGAGAATCGCTTGAACCCAGGAGGCAGAGGTTGCGGTGAGCCGAGATTGTGCCATTGCACTCCAGCCTGAGCAACAAGGGTGAAACTCCGTCTCAAAAAAAAAAAAAAAGGAAAAAGAAATCTGTGGGATGCTGGAACACAAAATTAAACGAGAAGAACAAAGCTGAAGGATGGACGGACAATACTTGACTTTAAGGTTCACTATAAGCCGGGCATGGTGGCTCATGCCTATAATCCCAGCACTTTGGGAGGCCAAGGCAGGCAGATCGCTTGAGCTCAGGAGTTCGAGACCAGCTGGGCAACAAAGTGAGATCCTGTCTCTACAAAAAATACAAAAATTAGCCCAGCGAGGTGATTCACACCTGTAATCCCAGCACTTTATGAGGCTGAGGCAGGAGTGTTGCTTAAGCTCAAGAGTTTGAGACCAGCCTGGGCAGCAAAGTGAGACCGACCCTCATCTCTACAAATTTTTTTTTTTTTTTTTTTTTTTTTTGAGACGGAGTCTCACTCTGTCGCCCAGGCTGGAGAGCGTTGGCGGGATCTCGGCTGACTGCAAGCTCCACCTCCTGGGTTCATGCCATTCTCCTGCCTCAGCCTCCTGAGTAGCTGGGACAACAGGCGCCCGCCACCACACCCGGCTATTTTTTTTGTATTTTTAGTAAGGACGGGATTTCACCATGTTAGCCAGGATGGTCTCAATCTCCTGACTTCGTGATCTGCCCGCCTCGGCCTCCCAAAGTTCTGGGATTACAGGTGTGAGCCACCGCGCCCAGCCTCTACAAAAAATTTTTAAAAAGAGAAAGAAAAAATTCAATGATAGGAAAATAAACACCTGATTAAAACAGAGACAAAAGATCTGAACAGACACCTCACCAGAGAAGATATGCAGATGACAAACAAGCATATGAAAAGATGCTCAGCATCAGATGTCAGTAGGGAATTGCAGGTTTTTTGTGTTTTTTTTTTTGAGACAGGGTCTCACTCTGTCACCCAGGCTGGAGTGCAGTGGTACAATCATGGCTCACTGCAGCCTTGGCCTCCCACCTCAGCCTCCCAAGTAATTGGGATTACAGGTGCCCACCACCATGCCCGGCTCATTTTTGTGTTTTTTTTAGTAGAGATGGGGTTTTGCCACATTGGTCAGGCTAGTCTTGAACTCCTGACCTCAGGTGATCCACCTGCCTCGGCCTCCCAAAGTGCTGGGATTACAGGTGTGAGCCACTGAGCCCGGCCTTTTTTTTTTTTTTTAATTCAAGATCTTGCTCTGTGGCTCAGGCTGAAGTGCAGTTGCATGATTATGGGTGCCCCAGCCTCCCAAGTAGCTGGGACTACAAGAACTCACCACCGCGCCTGGTTAATTTAAAATTTTTTTATGGAGACGGGGTCTTGCTTTGTTGTCTATACTGATCACAAACTCCTGGTCTCAAGTCCACCTCGGCCTCGCAAAATGATGGGATTACAAAAACAAGCCACCATGCTCAGCTGAGAACTGCAAATTTAAACAACAATGAGATGTCACTACACGACTATCACAATGGCTAAAATCCAAAACACTGAGAACAAATGCTGGCGAGAGTGTGGAGCAACAGGAGTTCTCGCTCATTACTGGTAGGAATGCAAAATGCTATAGCCACTTTGGAAGACAGCGTGGCAGTTTTTAGAAAGCTAAACGTACTCTTACCATATGATCCGGGAATCGTGTTGCTTGCTATTTATCCAAATGAGTTGAAAATTTACATCCACACAAAAACCTACACAAGAATGTTTATAGCAGCCTTATTCATCACTGCCAAAAATTGGAAGCAATTGACATCCTTTACTAGGTGAAGGGATAAGCAAACTAAGGTACATTCACATAAGATATACTATTAGGCCAGGCGCGGTGGCTCACACCTGTAATCCCAGCACTTTGGGAGGCCAAGGCGGGCGGATCACAAGGTCAGGAGTTCGAGACCAGCCTGGCCAACATGGTGAAACCCCGTCTCTACTAAAAACACAAAAATTAGCTGGGTGTGGTGGTGGGCGCCTGTAATCCCAGCTAGTCGGGAGGCTGAGGCAGGAGAATTGCTTGAACCTGGGAGGCAGAGGATGCAGTGAGCCAAGGTCGCGCCACTGCACTCCAACCTAGGTGACAAGCAAGACTCCGGCTCAAAAAAAAAAAAAAAAAGATATACTATTAAGCAGCCAGGTGTGGTGGTGGCTCACGCCTGTAATCCCAGCAGTTTGGGAGGCTGAGGTGGGTTGATCACCTGAGGTCAGGAGTTTGAGACCAGCCTGGCCAACATGGTGAAACCCCATCTCTACTAAAAATGCAAATATTATCTGGGTGTGGTGGTGCGTGCCTGTAATCCCAGCTACTCGGGAGGCTGAGGCAGGAGAATCACTTGAACCTGGGAGACAGAAGTTGCAGTGAATAGAGGTTGCACTATTGCACTCCAGCCTGAGTAACAGAACAAGACTCCATCTCAAAAAAAAAAAGAAAAAAAAAAGACATATTATTCAGAGATAGGAAATGAGCTAGCAAGCCACAAACAGCCATGAAGGAATCTCAAATGAATATTAATCAGTGAAGAAGCCAATCCGAAAAGGCTACATACTTTATGATTTCAACCATGTGACATTCTGGAAAAGGCAAAACTATAGAGACATTGATGTGATCAATGATTGCCAAGGGTTTGCGGGGTTGGGGGAGGGAGACAGAGGGAGGAAGGGAGGGATGAGCTGGTGGAGCACAGAGGATTTTTAGGGCAATGGACCACACTATATGATACTATAATTGTGAATATTGACATTATGCAATTGGCAAAACACACAGAACTATGTAACACAAAACATGAACCCCATTTTAAACTATGGACTTTAAAGAAACAATCAACAAAGTGAAGAGACAACTCACAGAATGGGAGAAATATTTGTCAATTAGCTATCTGACAGGGGATTTAGTAACAGGAATATTTAAGGAGCTCAAACAATTCTATGGGAAAAAAAATCTAATAATCCAATCAAAAATGGGCAAAAGATCTGAATAGACATTTCTTAAAACGAGACATACAAATGGCAAACAGATATATGAAAAGGTGCTCAACGTCATTGATCATCAGAGATGCAAATCAAAATTATAATGAGGTATTTTGTCACCCCAGTTAAAATGGCTTTTATCCAAAAGACAGGGTATAACAAACGCTGGCGAGGATGTGGAGAAAAGGGAACCCTCGTACACTGTTGGTGGCAATGTGAATTAGTATAACTCGTATGGAACAGTATGGAGGTTCCTCAAAAAACTAAAAATAGAGCCACCAGGTGATCCAGCAATCCCACTGCTAGGTATATACCCAAAAGAAAGGAAATCAGTATATTGAAAAGATATCTATACTCCCGTGTTTATTGCAGCACTATTCACAATAGCTAAGAATTGGAAGCAACCTGCGTCCCCACTCAAATCTCATCATGAATTATAGCTCCCATAATCCCCATATGTCATGGGAGGGACCCAGTGGGAGGTAATTGAATCACAGGGGCGGGTTTTTCTGTTTTTGTTTTGTTTTGTTTTGTTTTTGAGACAGAATCTCACTCTGTCACCCAGGCTGGAGTTCAGTGGCGTGATCTCGGCTCACTGCAACCTCCGCCTCTTGGGTTCAAGTAATTCTCTGCCTCAGCCTCCTGAATAGCAGCATTGCAGGTGCCCACCTTCATGCCTGGCTAATTATTTTAGGGGTAGGTTTTTCCTGTGCTCTTCTCATGATAGTGAGTAAGTCTCATGAGATCTGATGGTTTCATAAAGGGCAGTTCCCCCGTACACACTTTCCTTGCCTGCCACCATGTAAGATGTGCCTTTTCTCCTCCTTCGCCTTCCTCTATGATTGTGAGGCCTCCCTAGCCACGTGAAACTGAGTCCATTAAACCTCTTTTTCTTTATAAATTACCCAGTCTTGGGTATTTCTTCACAGTGGTATGAAATGGACTAATACACTAAGTGTCCATCAACAAACAAATGGATAAAGAAAATGTGGTTCATATACACCTGGGAGTACTAGTCATGCATAAAAAAGAATGAGACCCTGTCATTTGCAATAACTTGGATGGAGTGGGAGGTCATTGTGTTATGTGAAATAAGCCAGGCACAGAAAGAAAAACTTCACGTGTTCTCACTTATTTGTGGGAGCTAAAACTTAAAAGAATGGAACTTATGGAGATAGCAGAGGCTGGGAAAAGTAATGGTGGGGAAAGAGGGAGAAGGGGGGATGGTTAATGTGCACAAAAATATAGTTAGCTAGAATGAATAAGATCTAGTATTTGATAGCACAACAGGGTGACTGCAATCAACAATAATTTATTGTACATTAAAAATAACTATGGGCAGCCGGGCACGGTGGCTCACGCCTGTAATCCCAGCACTTTGGGA
Source organism: Pongo pygmaeus (assembly GCF_028885625.2). Lineage (NCBI taxonomy): Eukaryota > Metazoa > Chordata > Mammalia > Primates > Hominidae > Pongo > Pongo pygmaeus. The sequence goes on from NC_072392.2 coordinate 94,360,614, forward strand.
GGCCGAGGCGGGTGGATCACGAGGTCAGGAGATCGAGACCATCCTGGCTAACACGGTGAAACCCCGTCTCCACTAAAAATACAAACAATTAGCTGGGCGTGGTGGCGGGCGCCTGTAGTCCCAGCTACTTGGGAGGCTGAGGCAGGAGAATGGCGTGAACCCAGGAGGTGGAGCTTGCAGTGAGCCGAGATCGCGCCACTGCACTCCAGCCTGGGCAAAGAGTGAAACTCCATCTCAAAAAAAAAAAAAAAAAAAAAAACCTATGGGCCGGGCATGGTGGCTCACACCTGTAATCCCAACACTTTGGGAGGCCGAGGAGGGTAGATCAGCTGAAGTCAGGAGTTTGAGACCAGCGTGGCCAACATGGTGAAACCCTGTCTCTACTAAAAATACAAAAATTAGCCAGGCGTGGTGGTGGGCACCTGTAATCCCAGCTACTCAGGAGGCTGAGGCAGAGGTTTCAGTGAGCCGAGATCATTCCACTGCACTCCAGCCTGGGTGACAAAGCGAGACTCCATCTCAAAAAATAAAATAAATAAAATTAAAATAACTAAAAGAGTATAATTGGGCTGGGTGCGGTGGCTCACGCCTGTAATCCCAGCACTTTGAAAGGCTGAGGCAGGCGGATCACTTGAGGCTAGGAGTTCGAGACCAGCCTGGCCAGCATGGCAAAACCATGTCTCTACTAAAAAATACAAAAATTAGCCAGGCATGGTGGCAGGCGCCTGTAGTCCCAGCTACTCGGGAGGCTGAGGCAGGAGAATCACTTGAACCTGGGAGGCGGAGGCCGCAGTGAGCATCTGAGATGGCACCACTGCACTCCAGCCTGGGCAACACAGCGAGATGCTGTCTCAAAAAAAAAAAAAAAAAAGAAGAAAAGAAAAAAAGAGTATAATTGGATTGTTTGTAACACAAAGAAAGGATAAGTGCTTGAGGTGATGGATACTCCATTTACCCTAATGTGATTATGCCTGTATCAAGATATCTCATGTAACTCATAAATATATATACCTACTACGTACCCACAAAAATTTAAAAAAAATTTTAGAAATAAAAAGTAAACTATGGGCTTTAGTTAATAATAATGTATCAATCAATTTGTCCATCAGTTGCGGTAAATGTACCACACTAATTCAAGTTATTTATTTATTTAGAGACAGGGTCTAGCTCTGTCACCCAGGCTGGAGTTCAGTGGCCCAATCATAGCTCACTGCAACCTCGAGTGTGTGCCATCACACTCAGCTAATTTTTAAATTGTTTTGTAGCGATGGGGTCTTGCTATATTGCCCAGTCTGGTCACAAACTCCTGGGCTCAATTAATCATCTCACCTCAGCCTCCTAAAGCACTGGGATTACAGGCATAAGCCACCACTTCCAGCCTTGCTAGATCTTAATAATAGTGGAAACTGAGGGACGGGGAGCAGGAGGAGATATATGACAACTCTATCCTTTCTGCATGATTTTTTTTTTCTGTAAACCTGAAGCTGCTCTAAAAAATGTCTGTTGGGCACAATGACTCACACCTGTAATCTCAGAGTTTTGGGAGGCCAAGGTGGGAGGATCACTTGAGGCCAGGAGTTCGAGACCAGCCTGGGCAACATAGCGAGACCCCATCTCTACAAAAAATAAAAAAGTAGCCAGGCATGGTAGCATATGCCTGTAGTCCCAGCTACTCAGGAGAATGAGGCAGGAGGATGGCTTGAGCCCAGGGGTTGGAGGTGGCAGTGAGCTATGACTGTGCCACTGCACTCCAGCTTGGGTGACAGAGTGAAGCCCTATCTCAAAGAAATAAAAAAAGTCTATTAAAAAAATTTTTAGGCCAGGCGTGGTGGCTCACGCCTGTAATCCAAGCACTTTGGGAAACTGAGGCAAGTGGATCACGAGGTCAGGGATTTGAGACCAACCCAGCCAGCATGGTGAAACTCCATCTCTACTAAAAATACAAAAATTAGCTGAGCCTGGTGGCCTGCACCTGTAGTTCCAGCTACTCGGGAGGCTGAGGTGGAGAATCGCTTGAACCCAGCAGGTAGGAGGTTGCAGTGAGCTAAAATCATGCCACTGCACTCCAGCCTGAGCGACAGAGTGAGATTCTGTCTCAAAAAAAAAAAATTTTTTTTTAAATGACATCTCAGGTTAAAACTGCCTGTTTAATGCACTTTGCCCTTTTTCGTTTGCTTGTTTTTGAGACAGGGCCTAGCTCTGTTGCCCAGGCAGGAGTGCAGTGGTGCGATCTTGGCTCACTGCAACCTCCGCCTCCCAGGCTTAAACCATCCTCCCACCTCAGCCTCCCAAGTATCTGGGACTACAGGCATGTGCCACCATGCCCGGCTAATTTTTGTATTTTTTTATAGAGACAGGGTTTCACCATGTTGCCCAGGCTGGTATAGAACTCCTGGGCTCAAAAGATCCTTTCACCTCAGCCTCCCAAAGTGCTGGGATTATAGGCGTGAGCCACCATGCCCAGCCCTTTGTCTGTTTTATATAATGATGTTCATATTTTCTTACTAAATTTTCAGAATTCTTTGTATACTATTTTTTATTTTTTTATTTTTATTTTTATTTTTTGAGACAGAGTCTCACTCTGTGTCCCAGGCTAGAGTGCACTGGCGCGATCTCGGCTCACTGCAAGCTCCACCTCCCGGGTTCACGCCACTCTCCTGCCTCAGCCTCCCAAGTAGCTGGGACTACAGGTGCCTGCCACCACGCCCGGCTAATTTTTTCTATTTTTTAGTAGAGACAGGGTTTCACCGTGTTAGCCAGGATGGTCTCGATTTCCTGACCTCATCATCTGCCCGCCTCGGCCTCCCAAAGTGCGGGATTACAGGCATGAGCCACCATGCCTGGCCTCCTATTTTTAAATTTTATTATAATTATTATTATTTGAGATGGAGTCTTGCTGTTGTCGCCCAGGCTGGAGTGCAGTGGCCTGATCTCAGCTCGCTGCAACCTCCACCTCCTGCGTTCAAGCTTCTCCTCCCTCAGCCTCCTGAGTAGCTGGGATTACAGATGCCCGCCACCATCCCGGCTAATTTTTGTACTTTTAGTAGAGACGGGGTTTCGCCATGTTGGCCAGGCTGGTCTTGAACTCCTGACCCCAGGTGATCTGCCCGCCTCTGCCTCCCAAAGTGTTGGGATTACAGGCGTGAGCCACTGCGCCTGGCCGTTCAGACTTTCCGTTTTATAGCTTTTGGTTTTGTGTCTTGCTTAGAAAAGCTTATCCCAGGAAGGGCGCAGTGGTTCACACCTGTAATCCCAGCACTTTGAGAGACCGAGGTGGGTGGATCACTTGAGGTCAGGAGTTTGAGACCAGCCTGGCCAACATGGTGAAACCCCGTCTCTACTAAAAATACAAAAATTAGCTGGGCATGGTGCCACCCACCTATAATCCCAGCTACTCAGGAAGCTGAAGCAGGAGAATCGCTTGAACCGAGATCATTCCACTGCACTCCAACTGGGAAGACAGAGTGAGACTCTGTCTGAGGGAAAAAAAAAAAAAAAAAGCTTAGCTTGGGATAAATAAAACACCTGTGTTCTTTTCTCGTAATTTTTTTTTTTTTAAGTTTATATTACTGAGCCATCTGAGTTTTTTCACAGTCTGGATACCGTTTCTTCCATGTAGATATCTGGATCTATTTCTTGGGTGTATTCTGTTCCATTGAAGTGTTTTTGCTTATTTCAGCAACAGTACCAAACCAGTTAAAGCAAAAAAGCTTTTTAACTTAATTATTCATTTAATATTTGGTGGGGGATATATCTTTGATGGTTTTTTATTTTCCCCCCTCCCAAAAAAACTTTCTGGATAGTCTACTTTTGTTCTTTTTTTCAGGTGAACTTTAAATTCATTTTCACAACTACAAATTGAATGTCCCCTAAGCAAACTGGTTTGAATTCAGGTCCTTATAGAGTCTGGGGCATCACTGAGGAATCATGCCTGCTTGAGGGGTGGAGGCAAAGTGTGAGCAAGGTGAGGGGGTGCTGGAAGCCAGAACTTCCTGCGGAGCCTGCGAGGTGCCCAGCAGAGCAGGGTCCACTGCCCGGAAGGATCCCTGGACCTCACAGGCAGAGCTGGAGGGAGGAAAGGCTAAGCCAGCAGGAGCCCCGCTGGGGGCAGATCAAAGACAAGCACGGGCAACAGGTCTTCACAGCTGAGTGACACAAACAAGAGGGGTGCTGGGCCAGGGCTGATGGAATCGTCATGCGTGACCAGAAGGCTCAGCGGGCCCTCTAAAGGGCGCCTCCCCAGCACCTAGCCTTGGCCCGACCCAGAGGGTGTTCAGGGTACCCAGTAAATCTATGATGAACAAATAAACAAGTGCATGAAGGCTAACTCCAGGAGGAGGAGCAGGGGCGCGGAAGGAGGATCAAAGGGATGGCATTCACGTCCCAGGGAAGGCAAAGTGAAGGAGGTCGGGGTGCAGCATTTTTTTTTTTTTTTTTTTTTTTTTTTTTTTTTTTTTGAGACAGAGTCTCACTGTGTCGCCCAGGCTGGAGTGCAGTGGCACGATCTTGGCTCACTGCAACCTCCGCCTGCTGGGTTCAAGCAATTCTCCTGTCTCAGCCTCCTGAGAAGCTGGGACTACAGGCACCTGCCACCACGCCCGACTAATTTTTTTGTATTTTTAGTGGAGACAGGGTTTCACCATATTGGTCAGGCTAGTCTCGAACTCCTGACCTCAGGTGATCTACCTGCCTTGGCCTCCCAAAGTGCCGGAATTACAAGCGCGAGCCACCATGCCCAGCCGAGGGTGCAGCTTTTGAGGCAACTGAGAGCCTCTCTGACCTGAGAATCACAGCAACATACTCGTGGGCAGCAGAAACACCCAGGCCAGGAGATGCATTGGGAGGAATCTTTATCCCTTCCTGCTTCTCTTGTGGCCAGAGACCTGCACACCTTGCCCCGCCCCCACACCTCCCATCCCAATTTCTCATCTTACCCAAGGCAGGTCCCAGGAGAAGGCTGTGGGGCAGGAAGGATTTGGGCCCTGAGATAGGTACTGCGGACACATGTTCCCATGGGAGAATGTTGCACATGGCAGCTGATTTCTGTCCAAATCACAGCTGAATGGCAGACTGGAGGAAAAAGAACCCAGGTGTGAGGCCAGACAAGCCTGTCTGATCCCAGCCCTGCCCCTAATTAGCCCTGTGGCTTCTGAATAACACACCACAAAGGCCCCTTGGATTTGAGGTAAATTAAGTGACATGGCCTGGTACCTAGCAGGTGCTCAAGAAATGTTAGCCGGTACCCACTCCAGTTCTTCCCTGGCCTTTCCAGCAGTAGTTGGAATATGTTAGGAACAAAATCGGCTTCTGCAGCTAATGATCACTGCATAGAAATGTGTTCTGAGTTCTGATCAATTTATGCAGAACCCGTGGAACCCCTCACCTCCTCTTATCTGCCCCCAAACAGTCCTGAGTCATTGACAGCATCTTGAGCCTCCTGGCCCCTGGACTCACCCAGTGAGGCCATTCATGAAGATCAAAGAAACGAAATCACCAGGCAGTGATACCAGGGCTGGATAGTCACCTTCTGGCACCTTCTAGACATCTCTCTGCACCTCGGTCTTTCCTTCCGCAAGGACAACAATATTACAGCCCCCCAACCCTCCCCAGGCACTCACTACAGGAGATTAGCATTACAAAGGCTCAGAACGGTGCCGGGAACGTGGTGGCCCCAGGAGGGATTCTGCTGATTCTGCAAACCCCACCGCAGGAAGACTTCCTGGCTTGTAAAATGAAGGAAAAGCAACCCATCAGGCGCTTGCCACTCATTGCCTGGCTGTCCTAGGCCATGGCCCCTTATCTGCGCGACACGCGCGCGCACACACACACACACACACACACACACACACACACACACACCTCTCCCCCTCTCCCTCACCCCTCCTGGCTCGGCAGGGGAGGGAGGAGCTGGGAGGGCCTGTCCCCTGTACCCCTGGCCCAGCCTTAGCCCCTATTACCGGAGGCCTCCGCTTTCTAGAACCCCGGGAGGGGCTTCGTGGACGTGGCTGTGCCGCAGGGAGGCGCCCTCCTCCCGCCGTGCTCGGGGGTTGAACCCCCAGCGCTTGGGGAGGGCTTAAGCAGGCGGGGAGGTGAGGAGAGCCCGGGCCGGGCCGCGAGGGGGCGCCCCACACCACCCTTGGCCTCCACCACCCTCGGGCAGCTGGAACCTCCGAGAAGGTCCAGGGTGCAGAGGAAGGGAGAGGCCCAGGGGCCAGGGGCATGGGTGGGGACAGAACGGGGGCAGGAGGGGGCGCTGAAGAGGGAGGGAACGTGGAGATGGAGGGGAGGCAAACAACGAGGGGGCATCCAGAGGGCCCCGGGAACCCGATCTGGGGGTTGGGCAGGAAACCAGGGGTCGGGACAGCCTGCTGGGGGCGTCTGGTGCCCCCACCCCCCATTCCTCTGAACCAGTCCGGAAGGGGGGTTCGGCTGGCAAGCCGCGGTGGCGTCAGCCTCTGGCACCCGCTGCTGCCCGGCCCGTGGCTCCAGGCAACCGGGGACGCTGCGGGGGCTGCGCTGGGCAGCGGGTGCCAGTGCTGGCGCCCCCCATCGCGGGCCCAGGCGTTCCCCCAGCAGGCCCAGGAGCCCCCACGGGCCCAGGCGCGCCCCTGAGGCCTGGCTTCCCTGGGGCCGCGTGCCCGGAACGTGACTCAGCGCTTTCTCCGTGCCGGGCTGCGGTGGGGAGCGGGACGGAGGCGGGTGGCGCTGTCCCCAGGGAAGGGCCCCTCACAGGCCCCCGCCAGGCGGGATCTTTCCTGCGTCGGGCAGGTTCGTTCATTTGTTCACGAACTCAGCGAGGCAGGAAGCGGGAAGAGAGAGGAGAGCCCGGATAAGAAGATGGTGCTCTTGGAAACATTTGGGAATTTGGGGTGCGCTGCAGGCCTGGGTCATCCAGGCCACAGGAGAGGCACAGGGCTGCGGCCTGGGTTGGGGGAACAGCCACAGCTATGGGGCGTTTCAAGGAGGCCGAGGCACAGGCGTATGGACTGGATTTTGAAGGATGGGAGAAGGGGGCCTCAGGACAGGGACGGGCCTTATGGAAGGAAAGCTGGGAAGTAGGGAGGGGGCCGGGGGTGTCGGAGAGGACAACTGAGTGTGGCGGGAGTGGAGGCAGAGCGGCCCTGGGGCCCCGGCGTCAGCTGAGGTTGCACTGTGTTTGGAGAGGAGCCTCGGAGGGGTGGGCTGCCTGGCAGGAGTGGCCTGGGGGCCGCAGATGAGGAGGGTGCAGTGCCTTGGGCAGTAACTTAGAAGACACAGGCTGCTGGCTGGGGGCGGGAGGGCACAGGGAAGCCCTGCCCGGGAGCAGACCGAGAGCCAGGTTTCCACCGTTCCCCCCGCCACCCCAAACTGAGGACCGATGGATCCTGCCCCTGTGGTGGGAAACCAGGAGGCCTCTTTCCCTGACTGGATAGCTGCCCTGAGGCAGGGGATTGAGTGAGATGACCCTGAAGGGAGTCCCCAGTGTGCTCTTGCTCTGTGGGTTTGCCTGTCGTTCACACTCACGGAAGGGTCCTCCTGTCTGCCTGAAATGAATGAATGAATGAGCAGAGATATCTCAGCGTGTATTACCTGGCCAGACACCACACACACTTCCCTCTTCAATAAGGGCTTTTTAATAAGGCCGGGGAGGAGACTGGGCTGGAGGTGAGGCCTGGGCCCCTGAGGGCAGAGGGACAGGCGGGACAGGCCTGAGTTGCCTTGCTTTGCTTGCCTTCCTTCCTTTCTCTCTCTCTCTCTTTCCTTCCTTCCTTCCTTTCTTTCTCTCTCTCTCTCTTTCCTTCCTTCCTTCCTTCTTTCCTTCCTTCCTTCCTTCTCTCTTTCTCTCTCTCTTCTCTCTCTCCCTTTTCTTTCTCACTTTCTTTCCCTCTCTCCCTCCCTCCTTCCTTCCTTCTTTTTCTTTTTCGGGGTTTCACTCTTGTAGCCCAGGCTGGAGTGCAGTGAGCTGAGATTGCGCCACTGCACTCACTGCAACCTCCACCTCTTGGGTTCAAGCGATTCTCCTACCTCAGCCTCCCAAGTAGCTGGGACTACAGGTGTGCACTACCATGCGCGGTTAATTTTTTTATTTTTAGTAGAGATGGGAGTTCACGGTGTTCGTCAGGCTGATCTCGAACTTCTGACCTCAGGTGATCCCCCCCCACCCAGCCTCCCAAAGTGCTGGGATTACAGGCGTGAGCCACCACGCCCAGCCTCCTGAGCTGCCTTTCTGATAGTTCCCCACTATCTGCCCAGCTGAAAACTCTGGCTTTTGGATCTGGCTCTGCCAGTAAGTCATTGTGAGAATTAGGGTGCATCCTGCCACCCCCTATCCATGCCACTGTGCTCTGCTGAGCACCAAGCGTGTGCCATACCTGACTCCAGCCAGGTGCCACAGAGAACTGTACACTGCCCTCCCGGAGCTCCCAGTCCAGCAGGCGAGACATAGATGCTGCTGTGGTGAGTGGAGAGGTGGCAGACATCCACACAGGTCCCCCAGCACGCAGTGCCCACGAGAAGCCAGCCTCACCTGTGCCACCGTCCTCAGAGCTGTGTCCTCTCTGTGCCTCATTTTCTTCAGCTATAGGTGACACTAGAAGGCTCCTGAGGCCTCCTGCAGATGACAGGTGCTTGCTGCTGTCATTGAGGGCTACACCAGCTGCTCCTGCCTCCCACAAAAGGGCAAACAGACAAACCCCACCTCCCACCTGCACCCCTCAAGGAATCTGGGCCTGCAGCTCCCCAGGACCAGACTTGGAGCTGGGGTCTGCCAGAGGCCCAGCCAGCTGATGTGGTGTCTCCCAGAGCTCTGGGCCCAGCCTAGGTGCTTCCCCCAACAAACTTGAACCCCAGCCAGCAGCCAGGAGCCCCACAGTGGGCAGTCTGTGCTGGCAGCAGGCGAGGGGCACGGGTCCTGGGCAGGCAGGAACAGAGGCCCTCACACTTGTCCTCTGCCCAGGAGCCCCACCCACGGTGGGCAGTCTGTGCTGGCAGCAGGCGAGGGGCACGAGTACTGGGCAGGCAGGAACAGAGGCCCCCCGCACTTGTCCTCTGCCCTGGAGGCATTCACCAGACTGCAGGGGTGAAGCAGGGAAAGGGATTGTGGTGGACATCATCCCCCAAACTGAGTTCTAAACCCACCAGCTAAAAGGGCTCAGGGTCAAGGGTGAACCATGGCATGTGGGCTTTCTGGAACTCTGGCCAGGTAGGGGCAGAGCGAGTGTCCAGGGACCCCCAGCCCCGACTCTGCTCCAGCCAGGCCCACTCTCCTGTGAGAGAGGTGGCATTGCCAGAGCTGATGTTGGTTCAGGTACCAGCCTGGGGATCCCGATGTGTGTTACCAACTGCCTGCTCAAACAGAAGGGCCAAAAAGGCTGGCACAAGTTCTGCCAGGATGGCGATGCAGGGAGGAGCCTCCCTCTGCAGGTGTCACCAGCTGCACTGAGAGAAAAGGCTCGCACCTGAGTTTTCAGACCTGGGCTTGGAATGACATGGTGACATGCACCCTGCGGGCTGGTTTATTTTCCTCCTTCCCACCTCTTCACATCTCCTACGGTTGCTTAGACACGGAGAGGGCCAAGAGAACCACTTGGGAAGGGGACTGACAACCTCGCTGGCCATTGTATGGTCATCAATACGATGCGCCTGCTGTCCCGGGCTCCGGCAGGTGGGGTGTGTTGAGGATGCTGTGGGGGCCCAGAGCCCACACCTAACCCAGGTGGAGACCAGGACTGGGGACTCTGGAACTAAGTCCTGAAGGGCATTACCCAGGTGAAGCGGGAGAGCAGGAGGGTGGTCACTCAAGGCAGAAGGCAGGGATTGGGACAGGAAGAGTGGAAATAGTGATTCTGAGTGGTGCATTAGTGTGACTGGTCACAGAGGGGAGGGGAGGGGAGGGGAGAAGATGAGGGATGAGCAGGAGTCAGATCTTGATGGAGCTTAGGGGGCCTGAAGCTCCTCCTGTAGGCGAGGGAACTCATTGCACTGTTAGCTGAGGAGTGATGTGGCCAGAGCTGCACTTGAAAAGGGTCACCCTGGCCCCTCATCTTCCCTAGCACTGAGAGGCTAGCAGCCCCCTGGGCACACTGGTGGGGGTCCCACCTCCATGCCTTTGCTCACTCCCCTCCTTCTGCCTGAAACTCTTTTCCTCCCTGCACTCCTGCTGGATACCTGGGCCATCTCTTTGAAGAATCAACTCAGGGGCTGGGTGCAGTGGCTCGTGCCTCTAATCCCAGCACTTCGGGAGGCTGAGGTGGGCAGACCACTTGAGATCAGGAGTTCGAGACCAACCCAGGCAACATGGTGAAACCCTGTCTCGTCTCTACTAAAAATACAAAAATTAGCTGGGCATGATGGCAGGCACCTGTAGTCCCTAGCTACTGGGGAGGCTGAGGCAGGAGAATCACTTGAACCTGGGAAGCGGAGGTTGCAGTGAGTCGAGATTGCACCACTGCACTCCAGCCTGGGCGACAGAACAAGACTCCATCTCAAAAATAAAAAATAAAAAAAAGAATCAACTCAGGGGAGTCCTGTTGGACATGGCAGGTATGTTATACACATGTATGTCTTCACTTCCGAAACCCCATCCAAATGAAAAGTAAAGGGATTTTTTTTTTTAAACAAAGCTGTATGACAAAAAGCCTTGTACAAGACTGTTCATAGCAGCTTTATTCACAATAGATCAAAATTGGAAACAACCCAGATATCCGTCAAGAGGAGACTGGATAAACAAACAGCTACCATCAGCTGATGAAATACTACTCAGCCATGAAAAGGAACAAACTATTGATGCATGCAACAACATAGTTAAATTCCAAAACTAACATGCTGAGTGAAAGAAGCTGAACACAAAGTACAAACTGTCTGGTGCCATTCATAGGAAATTCTAGAACAGGCAAAACTGACTGATGGCAATAGAAATCAAATGAGTGGTTGCTTAGGGATGGGTTGATGGCAGGGATCCCCTGGAAAGGGGCATGAGGAAATTTTCTGTGTTTTGATATATATTTGTCAAAATGGTTTGAACAGTACACTTAAGATCAGCTCATTTAATTGTACATGAATTTTACCTCAATAAGAACAAAATAGGCCGGGCGCGGTGGCTCACGCCTGTGATTCCAGCACTTTGGGAGGCCGAGGCGGGTGGATCACGACGTCCGGAGTTCAAGACCAGCCTGACCAACATGACGAAACCCCATCTCTACCCAAAATACAAAAATTAGCCAGATGTGGTGGCGCATGCCTGTAGTCTAGCTACATGAGAGGCTGAGGCAGGAGAATCGCTTGAACTCAGGAGGCAGAGGCTGCAGTGAGCTGAGATCGCGCCTCCTCACTCCAGCCTGGGTGAGACAGAGCGAGACTCCATCTCAAAAATAAAAAACAAAAAAACATAAATCCACAAGGAAAAAAAAACCAGAAGGGGAGATAGTATCTGATGAGAGATTTTTCAGCAAATCTAGGCTGAGAACACATGAAGATGAAGTGTCAGAGAGAGCGGAGGGGCCAGCTCCTGTGCAGGTATATAGAAGGGGATACCAAAAGGAAGTTGAATGATTTTTCCCCCCAGATTCTGCAAAAGGTCAGAACACAAAGCTGAAGTGTTTGCACTGAGCAGATCTCTAGCCCCCTGTCTTCCCACTCCCTACAATGTTCCTCCCCAGCTCCAACCCCACTGAGATTGGAGGTTTATTTTCTGGAGCAATTGAACCGGGTCCTGAACCAGGGGACACTAGGCACTTGTAGGTGGTAGGGATCAGACACTGGGGTGAAAACAAGGATATTAAGTGAAAGAAGTCTGCATCCTGAAAAACAAAACCCCAAACCCCTTCCTGGCTCAGCAGCCATCACACCAGGCTCAAACCCTGTAGGGGTAAACTAGAAGATTTTTCTCTGAGCTAATAACATGACCTTGGAGGAAAGGTCTGCTGGTATTGACCATTAGAGCCCTCCTGCAAAAAGGCTAGGTTGTCCTACAGTAAAGCCCAATAGTTGACCAACTGCCTCTACTTGCTGACCTTGTAGTTAGCTTTTTAGTACTTCAATTTAAAAAATGAATTTACAGCCAGTATGACTAGACATTTGAGGAAAACCTTCAACTTGAAAGTGAGAGCTTATGATAGGTAGCTCCAAAGTGAAAGAAAGAAAGAAAAACAAGAAAGAAAGAAAAACAAGAAAGAAAGAAAAAAGAGGCTGGGCGCAGTAGCTCACGCCTATAATCCCAGCACTTTGGGAGGCCGAGCTGGGCAGATCACGAGGTCAGGAGATCAAGACCATCCTGGCTAACACGGTGAAACCCTGTCTCTACTAAAAATACTAAAAATTAGCTGGGCATGGTGGTGGGCGCCTGTAGTCGCAGCTTCTCGGGAGGCTGAGGCAAGAGAATCGCTTGAACCCAGGAGGTGGAGGTTGCAGTGAGCCAAGATCACACCATTGCACTCCAGCGTGGGTGACAGAGCGAGACTCCTTCTCAAAAGAAAAAAAAAAGAGGAAGGAAGGAAGGAAGGAATCCTGACCTCAAGTGATCTACCCACCTTGGCCTCCCAAAGTGCTCGGATTACAGGCATAAGCCACCGTGCCCAGCCTTTATTTTTCTTTTGAGATGGAGTCTTGCTCCTGTCGCCCAGGCTGGAGTGCCGTGTTGCAATCTCGGCTCGCTGAAACCTCCACCTCCCAGGTTCAAGTGATTCTCCTGCCTCAGCCTCCCGAGTAGCTGGGATTACAGGTGCCCGTCACCATGCCCGTCTGATTTTTGCATTTTTTAGTAGAGACAGGGTTTCGCTGTGTTGGCCAGGCTGGTCTTGAACTCCTGACCTCAGGTGATCCACCTGCCTCGGCCTCCCAAAGTGCTGAGATTACAGGTGTAAGCCACCACGCCCGGCCTATTTATGGATTTTTAAAAAAGTATTCATAGAGAATGGCACTGATAAGGATTTGTAAGACTTTTTGGAACATTTGTGAATAATTAGCTATAAGAGCACAAAAAATCTAAAAAATGACAAGAAATGAGGCAATCATTAACTCCTGCATCCTTTATGAAAGGACATATACTCAGAGTGCACTGCTGGGCTTTGCAGTGAGCAATATGCACCACGCCATGGCAATCACATGGTGTCTGGCTGTTTAACCAAAAATCTGACCAAATAGGAGGATAAAGGAGGGAATGGAACCATATCCTTACCTTCTATGGCAGGAAGCCATTGGATAACATTCAAATAAATTGAAGATCCAGCGCTGGTAGTATTAATTAGAAGCATAAGGCTGGGCATGGTGGCGCATGCCTGTAATCCCAGCACCTTGGGAGGCCGGGATGGGCAGATCACTTGTCGTCAGGAGTTCGAGACCAGCCTGGTCAACGTGGTGAAACCCCGTCTCTACCAAAAATACAAAATTTAGCCAGGTGTGGTGGTGCACACCTGTAATCCCAGCTACTTGGGATGCTGAGGCAGGAGAATCGCTTGAATCCAGGAGGTGAAGTTTGCAGTGAGCCAAGACCATGTCACTGCACTCCAGTCTGGGCGACACAGTGAGACTCTGTCACAAAAAAAAAAAAAAACAAAAAAAAGCAAAAACGAGAAAACAGCAGGGATTATTTGAACCAGTGAAAGAACTGAAAGTGGTTGGTTATGGTTACCAGAGGAGCAGGACCCGAAGGAAGAGCTAGTGACCTTTTGTGTTTTTTTAAAACTTTTTAACATACTAAGTCTTTTTAAGATTGATATTTATGGCCGGGCGTGGTGGCTCACGCCTGTAATCCCAGCACTTTGGGAGGCCAAGGAGGGCGGATCATGAGGTCAGGAGATCGAGACCATCCTGGCTAACACGGTGAAACCCCGTCTCTACTAAAAATATAAAAAAATTAGCTGGGCGTGGTGGCGAGCGCCTGTAGTCCCAGCTACTCGGGAGGCTGAGACAGGAGAATGGTGCGAACCCGGGAGGCGGAGCTTGCAGTGAGCCGAGATCGCGCCACTGCACTCCAGCCTGGGCGACAGAGCGAGACTCCATCTCAAAAAAGAAAAAAAAAAGATTGATATTTATTCCAGGTGCATGTACTGTTATGATGTAAAAATTTTTCCTTAAAAAAAAAAAAAAAAAGCCAGGTGTGGTAGCTCACACCTGTAATCTGAGCACTTTCAGAAGCTGAGGCGGGAGGATCACTTGAGCCCAGGAGTTTGAAACCAGCCTGGGCAACCTGGTGAGACCCCATCTCCACAAAAAATTAAAAAAACAGCCAGGCGTGGTGACATGTACCTCTAGTCCCAGCTACTCGGGAGGCTGAGCTGGGAGGATCACTTGAACCCAGGAAGTCGAGGCTGCAGTGATCTGTGATTGTGTCACTGCACTCCAGCCTGGGCAAGAGTGACTCTGTTTCAAAGAAAAAAAAAAAAGAAACAGAAAAAGAGACAGGGTGCGGTGGCTCACGCTTGTAATCCCAGCACTTTGGGAGGCCGAGGTGGGTGGATCACCTGAGGTCAGGAGTTCAAGACCAGCCTGGCCAACATGGCGAAACCCCATCTCTACTAAAAATACAAAACATTAGCCGGGCATGGTGGTGGACACCTGTAATCCCAGCTACTCAGGAGACTGAGGCAAGAGAATCGCTTGAACCCAGCAGGCGGAGGTTGCAGTGAGCCGAAATCACGCCACTGCACTCCAGCCTGGGCGACAGAGCAAGACTCCATTAAAAAAAAAAAAAAAAAAAAGAATAGAAAAAGAAAAAAGAAAGGCCCAGTGGCTGTTAGGTAGAGAACATACTGGAGAGAGGGCAGTGGGCTGGGAGACAGCTGGCTGGGGGTGCCAGTCCCGAGTGGGGGTGCAGTGTGAGGAAGGCCCACACAGGGAGAAGGGGAATCCAGCCAGGCATACGGAGAGTTTGAGGTGCCCATAGCATGTTTGAGGGGTACCTGAGAGGCTTCTGGTAATGAAGGAGGGTTCTAGGAGACTCAGCTTGGAAAAGGAATCATACCTCATGAGCAAAGCTCTGAGAACAGGATTCCTGCCTTGAAGCTGCAATGCCCAAACATTTTAGCCTCAGAGCCTGTGAGTCCCGTGGGTAAGGCTGTGGGCTTCCCAGCTCGGTGGGTTAGAAAGGCTCCCCAAGATGGGGTCTCATTCCTTCTTTGTTGCCCCTCCCTGACTCAGCTCGAAGGTGTAAGGAACCAGGTCACCAGGTGAGTGACTGACCAGTGTCCAGAAGCACCTGGGACCCTGGCCTTCTTCTCCCGCAGCTGAGAATCTCTGGCCTCCAGTTGCATCCTTTGAGCTGGGTGCAGGTCAGCTACCCTGACCTCCAGGGGCTCCTGTCCCTCCTCTCTGCTCCCCTTGCTCCCGAGTGCCCTTCCAAGTTACTCCAGACCTGCTCCTCCACCCTTCCGCCCCTTACACCCTGTAGCTCCGCACATTAGCCAGGGCTCCCCACACCCTCCGGTTCACCCTGGCGCAGGCCCCACCCCTTCCCCATCCTCTTCCTCTTCCCTCTCCAAGAAAGGGGCCGGCGCTCACCCTTCCTGCCTCCTCTGAGACCCTCTTCCTTCTGCTCCCACCAGGAGCTCTCTCAGCACTGCCAACCCCTCGGGGTCACCCGTACCCCTTCTTTCCTTCAAACACCTTCAGGCCTCCCATCTTAAAGCTCTGCTTGGGTCTGCCCTCACCCCTGTCCACACCCTCTCCTTTTTTCTCCCCACTTGGAGCTGGAGTTTGCTGCTTGCTCTCACTCTCTCTGCACCCCACCAACTGCACTAAAGAAACAGCCCCATGGGAGGCCGCCGGGACCTCCAGGGCCAGTGCGGGCTTCCGCTGCCCCCCACTCAGGCTGCCATGCGGCACTCAGCACTGTGGGCGCTCCCTTCAGGGGGTGGGGAACAGGTGTGTGAGTGCAGTGGCTCCCCCTGCCCGAGTTCCAAGGCGTCCTCCCGCTCCCTCTCGGCTTTGCCTCCTCCTCCCTGGTCCCCTGGTTTCCTAGTGATGGTCCTCACTCTCCGCTCCCCTCCCTCTGTTCTCACTTCCAGACGAGAGGCCCCCAAATCCACAGGATCAACAGCCTGCCCCCTCGCTCAATTCCAGAACGGGGCGGCAATGGGGCTTTCCTCAAAGTTCTCTCTGGGCTGGAAAGCCTTCTACCTCTGCACACCCTTGGGTCAAACCACTGCCTCCAGAGGCCTTGGGAATGTTCCCAGTCCAGGGACTGGAGAACCCCTGGGTGTTGACTCTCTGGCTTCTCGGCTGCTTTTCTATCTTGTGTTGATCTGCCAGCCAGCACATTTATTCATTCATTTACTCAAAAAATACTTAACACGTTGGGGGCTGTGATGCTTCAAAGGTAGGAATCAGCAAGACAGGTCATCTTCCCACAGGGGTCTGCAGACCTGTGGGCTTAGTAGGTAGGGTCTGTATCCCAGTCCACCCCTCCTTGTCCCCTGCCCAACTCATGGACACAGTTCACTCGAAGGAAATTGAAGGCACTCTGTTGCTCAGTGGGGATGGGGACAGGGCTTGGTGCCCAGGGTTAGGCAGGAAGAGAGGCAGGGCAGCTGGTAGGGGTGCGGGGCTGTAGACGGAGCCTGTGGGTGGCTGGGCAAGGGGAGAGCTGTGGGCAGCTGCCCCGCCTCAACTTAATTCCCTGGGCAAACAGCAGCATTGGGAGGCCTGCCCACCGCAATCCCGCTGCGGTTCTGGCTTCAAAGGGCCCTGGGGGCTGTGGGCGGGGTGGGCTTCATGGAGGTGCGCACACCCTCTCCAATTCCTGGAACTCCTACTTTCCTGGGAGCGCGGGTCCTGGGGCTCAGACCTCTCTGTCCTCAGAACAGGGTGGTGCGGCCCAAGGGCAGATGAGGGGCTGGTGGGAGTCAGCTCAGGACTGTACTGGGAGGCTATCAGGGGCCAGCAGGGAGACCCTCAGCCCCGACAGCCCCCTCCATTACGGTCCCCCCACCTCTCCTTGCCCTGCCAGCTCAGGCTGGCTGGCTTCCGGGGGACAATGTCCTTCCAGTTGGCCCCTGCCAACTTCTGACGCAGACAGGGAAGGTTCAAGCCCCAGCATGCCCGGAAGCTCTGACCTGCTCACCTGGGGCCATAGAGTAGGGCAGACACAGGTGCCCCGGGAAGAATGCAGCTCCTAAGGGCCTTCTGTGCTTCAGCTTCTCCTCAGCTCACACCAGTCAGCAAGCCTTTGGCATGCGGGGGCTCATTAAAGCCCCCTCCCCTGCCCGAGGTGCCCCCCATCCCCCCCATTCCCCACACCCCGTCACCTGTGTTTTCCTCCTCATCAAACAAGAATGTGTCAGCAGGGCCCGGGCTCCTCCCCTACCCCATTGTTAACAAGGCCGGCTCGGCGGCCCCTTCCCACATCCCCACCCCCGACAGGCCCAGGCCTGCCCTAAGGGACCAGCCCACTGCCCCCTGCCGGGAGCGCACCTACACCTATTTACCTTTGGGCCTCAGCCCAGGAGGGAGCTGCACCTGACCCTCCGCCGCCCCGCCTTCCTTCCTGTCCTCCAGCTCACCCTCTTCCAGCAAGTCTGGGTCCTGGGGCGGGGGAGGAGGTGGAGAGCCATTCCTGACTCCTGCCCCAGGTGGAGCTCAGCTCTGCAGGGGGCCTGGCCAGTTTGTCCCAGTGGAGCATAAAGTGCAGGGTTGAGGGGGATCCCTGGGGACCTTCCAGACCTGAGAGTCACTGGGCCCCAGGTGGCCTGTCCTATGTAACAGGACGTGCCCTGGGCAGGGAGGGGGAGCCGTCCAAGGTCTGAGCTCCTGGCCTGTCCTCCCGCATGCCGGCCCTGCCCGCTCTCTCCATCACATTCCTAGCTGGGGGACACCACAGGAAGACAGCATGGGGAAGAGGCTGTAAATTCTGGGACAGAAGGATGGCTCCGTGCTTTGGGAACAGGCTTCCCCCAACACTTAAAATGAGGTGGAGCTGGGCGTGGTGGCTCACTCCTGTAATCCCAGCACTTTGGGAGCCCGAGGCGGGCGGATCACTTGGGGATCCAGCCTCGCTAACATGGTGAAACCCCGTTTCTACTAAAAATACAAAATTATTCAGGCATGGTGGTGCACGCCTGTTATCCCAGCTACTCAGGAGGCTGAGGCAGGAGAATCGCTTGAACCCGGGAGGTGGAGGTTGCAGTGAGCCGGGTTTGTGCCACTGCACTCCAGCCTGAGAGACAAAGCAAGACTGTCTCAAAACAAGAAGAGGTGGTTCAGGCGGGGGCTGTCACGTGCAGTAGGGGCTGGTTACCCCAAAAGTGAAGATTGCAGTTTAGAATGAAAGGAGATGAGGAACCTGCCAGGGAACTTGAGTTATGAGCTCAAAGCCACACGGCTCCAAAGAGATAGGACAGTGAATGAACGGTGATCTCGGATTGGGATGCTGGCACAGGGAGGAGCGTGACGGGGCAATCTGCAAAGTTTGAATGGGGTCCGTGGATTACATGGGATTATCAGGCCAATGTTAATTTCCTGTTTTGTTTTGTTTTGTTTTGAGACAGGGTGTCACTCTGCCACCCATGCAAGAATGTAGCGGTGCAATCAGAGCTCACTGAAGCCTTGACCTCCTGGGCTCAGCTCAGGCGATTCTCCTGCCTCAGCCTCCTGTGTAGAGAGTAGCTGGGACCACAGATGCACACCACCATGCCTGGCTAATTTTAAAAATTATCTGTAGAGGTCGGGCGCAGTGGCTCACGCCTGTAATCCCAGCACTTTGGGAGGCCGAGGCGGGTGAATCACGAGGTCAGGATATCGAGGCCATCCTGGATAACACGGTGAAACCCCGTCTCTACTAAAAATACAAAAACTTAGCCAGGCGTGGTGGCGGGCGCCTGTAGTCCCAGCTACTCGGGAGCCTGAGGCAAGAGAATGGCGTGAACCCGGGAGGCAGAGCTTGCAGTGAGCTGAGATCACGCCACTGTACTCCAGCCTGGGCACAGAGTGAGACTCTATCTCAAAACAACAACAAAAACAGCAACAAAACAAAACAAACAAGCAAACAAAAAAACCCAGAAGTGCCCTTGTTTTAAGGAAATACATACTGAAGTATTTAGTGGTATGGGGAGTCAGGTCTTCAACGTTCTGTCAAATGGTGCAAAACATATTTTGGTTGGGATTACATTGAACCCGGAAATAAATACGAGGTAAATGGGCTGGGTGAGGTGGCTCACCCCTGTAATCCCAGAACTTTGGGAGGCTGAGGTGGGTGGATCACTTGAGGTCAGGAGTTTGAGATCAGCCTGGCCAACATGGTGAAACCCCATCTCCACTAAAACTACAAAAATTAGCCGGGCATGGCGGTGGGCGCCTGTAGTCCCAGCTACTCGGGAGGCTGAGGCAAGAGAATCGCTTGAACCCGGTGGGGCGGGGCGCACAGGTTGCAGTG
Organism: Pongo pygmaeus; assembly: GCF_028885625.2. Taxonomy (NCBI): domain Eukaryota; kingdom Metazoa; phylum Chordata; class Mammalia; order Primates; family Hominidae; genus Pongo; species Pongo pygmaeus. Next base: position 94,379,956 of record NC_072392.2, read on the forward strand.
AGCTGAGATCGCGCCACTGCACTCCAGTATGGGCGACAGAGCGAGACGACTCAAAAAAAGAAAAAAAAAAAAAAGAGGTAAATGAACATCTTTTTACGAAAAAGCCACCCCACTGAGGGGCAAGGCAGGGTTGAATAGGAGTGAGGGGCTCCTAGCCCACACTCTCGCCACTCCCCAGCTTGGCCTGCTGAAAGAGTCACGCCCTCTCCAGGGCCCCCTCTCGGTTTTGCTGCACATTGGAAACATCTGGGGACCTTACAAATGCTGATGCCTGGGTCCCACCCTGGAAATTCTGGTCTAATTGGTCCAGGGTGCAGCCCAGCAGTGGGATTTTTCAGGAGCCTCCAGGTGACTGTCAAGCTGGGGCAAACCTCGATCTGCTTCTCAGGCCTGGTGCTCCCCCAGCGGGGGGGTCCTGCCTGCCCCAGACATTGCCCCTCTTCCCCCCAGCACAGGCCTGGGGCACACAGCTACACGCCCCGCCTGTCAGTCCAAAGCTGGAGGCTGATCCTGTGGGGAAAAGGCTGGAGCCCAGCTTGTTCCCCCAATGCTGGGGTCCATGGAGAGGAAGGGGGCGGACAGTGGGGAAAAGGAGAGGGGAGTTGCTTGCAGGGTGAAGGGAATTGGGGTAGCCCTCAGCCTGCCTTCCTGGACCCTGCAGGCTGCGTGCCCTCCTGCAGTATTTAGAATAATTAGCAAGTGAAAGCAGCCGGTTAGCAGGGGAATGCCAGGTTGGCCTAGAGCCAACCCCGAGGACGGAGAAAGAAAGGGGCTTTGGGAGAAAGGGGTCCGTGGAGGCTGGGCAGGAATGCTTGGGACGTTGCCTGTTTGTGCCCCTGTGTGTGTGCGCCCGTGTGCGAGGAAGTGGCTCTCTGGAGGCGTCGTGCACCCATGAGGGTGTATATGTGGCGGGGACTGAGTTGGGAGGTGGCTCCCGGGCAAAGCAAGGGGGAGGGGATTGAAAGGTGCTGGCTGAGTGTCACCTAGACACAAATTTCCCATGCCTCAGTTTCCCCATCAGAACTCCGGTAGTCTGGCTCCTGCCAATGTAGGTGGGAGGGGTGGGTCTGAGCTCACTCCCTTCCCTGGTGGCCTTCCTCCTGTCCAAACCTGCGTTGGGCCAGGTTGTGTGGGAAGTGGGGGCCCTGGGGCTGGGTCCCTCCAGGAGAGGACCAAGGGAGGGAGGTGCTGGAGACTGGCCCAGGCCGGGGATGGCTGACTGGGGCAGGCGGGCCTGGGCAGGCCCTCGCAGTGGGGGACAGCAGGGGCCGAGCCCGGGGCACACTTAGCCTTTGAGATTCCCTGGGTCTGGGGGCGGGGGCCACTCCTCCTCCCTTTGTCTCCTGATCCCCCAGAGCTGTGGGCCCCAGTCTCCCCATTGCACAGATGGAGGCACTGAGGCCTAGGCTGCAGGGGACATCCGAGAGCCACCCCTCAGCCCCTTCCTCCCTGTGGATGCTGAGGTCGTGGGGAGTTGGTTAGCGCTCTTTGCAGGCCCTAAGTGCCCCCGCATCTTCCTCTCAGCCATCCCTCACTCCAGTAAAGAGAAGCGCTGCCCCTCCAGAACACTGAGCCCTCACCTGTTCCCAGAGAAAGTTTTGAGCAGGTCCATATTTAGATTTTTAAAAATTTTATTTTTAAAAACTTTTCATTGTAAATAACTTTCATGAAAAAGGTTAAATTGCCCCACGGGGCAGGAGGGTGGATGTGGGACACAGCCCAGGGAGTCCGGGTGGAGCAAGGCACGCCCCACGCCCCCGAGGAGTGCAGGCAGGGGCGTGGGGTACCCCGCCTCTTGGTCCCAGTAGTTCCAGCAAGCTCGGCATCCCTCCCAGTTAAGCCTCAGCTACAGCTACACTTACTACATTAGTCTGTCTGTCCTGCCCCCTACAGCTTGGCTGCCCCGGCCCCCAAACCGCCAAACCCAAACTTCCAGCTGCTCTCAGCCTCAAGTCGGGCTTAAAGATTAGGGATTTACGTCCCCTCCCCGTCCCCTAGGGATGGGGCCAGGCAAAGACCCCAGAGGCCTTAGAGAGGATCTCCTTGCTCCACCCTGTGCCGCCACCTCATTTTGGTCTCCTCTCTCTGCCCCCTCCCCCAGTCCATCTTCTGCCCTGCTCCACCTCATCCACTGTCTGCCCCGGCCCCAGGGAGGCTCTGCCGGGAGAAGCCTCCAGGGGGTTAATTTGCTGTCATCTAATTAGCATTTGTTGTACCTGGGGACTCTCTCTGGATAGAGACCTGGGGAAGCAGCGGGGAAGCGGAGGTGCTCTGGGAGGGCCCGGTTCTGTTCCTCCCCAGCCTGACCCGGGCCCCTCCAGGCCTCGGCTCTCATGGTGCAGGGCCCTTTAGCCAGTTTCTGGGGCTGGGAAGACGCGGAGCAATGAAACACTGTGTGTACAAGGCGGGGCTGGGGAGAGGAGGCAGCGATTCTGGTCCTGGGCCCTCGTTTTCAGCCTCCTGGGCTTGAATCTGATGGCAGATGGGGCTGGTGGCCATGTGGCCTGTGGGGCCAGCCTTGGAGCCCTGGCCCAGCCCCTGCCTGGGTGGTGGGGTGTCTGTGGATCTGTGTTGGGGGGCAGTTCTAGGCCCTGACTTGGGCACTGTCCAGAGGTGAGGCAGGGCCTGGCCTCTTACAAGAAGGCCCCCACGCTGGCCCAGTCCTGCAGGTCGGAGGCCAGGGTGGCGTCCCCGGCCTCAAACAGGGGCTCTGGGGGCAGGCAGCCACTGCCGCTCTCATCCCAGGGGTGTTGCAGGAAGGATGTGGCCAGGAAGGTCTCATCGAAGTCCAGGCTGTCGGCAGCCTGCTCCACCGAAGGCCCCCAGGTGGCGGGGCAGTCGATGTGGCGGCCGTGGATGGTGAGGTCCACGTCCACGTGTGAGGCGGGGCTCAGAGGCGGGCTCAGCTCCAGGGCCTCCAGCGCACCCAGCTCCCCGCCCAGAGTGCCGGCGTCGAAGATGGCCTCCCAGTCAAAGTTGCCTTTGAGGGGTTCCAGCTCACCCTGCTCCTCCGGGGTGGGCAGCAGGGTGCTGGGGGGCCGCGGGACCTTGGCCACCCGCTTGGGCAGCGGCTGTTTGCGCTTATGCCCCAGCCTGCCCTCGCCTGCACCCCAGCCCGCCTCCCCGGTGGCCTCCTCGAACTCCCGCAGCAGCTGCTGGGCCTCGGTGTTCACCGTCAGAGGCCCGGCCCGGGGGACAGTGCTGGGCTCCTGCGCGGCCTGGCGGGCAAAAGCTGGGTGGATGTGGACAGGCGGCAGTCGCCGCTTCTTGAAAGCCCCGCTCAGTAACCGCTCCGCGTACTGGGGGTCAATGCGCCAGAAGCCCCCCTTGCCTGGTTCGTCCTTCTCCCGAGGCACTTTGATGAAGCACTTGTTCAGAGACAGGTTGTGGCGGATTGAATTCTGGGTGCAGGGAGAGAGTGAGAGAGAGAGGAACCGCTGGGTCAGTGGGTACAGGGAGATGAAGTGGCACCTGGCGCTGCTGCGCACCCCCCATCTTTTCTCTGGCAGGGGAGAGGAGGGGGGGACAGACACACTGGTCTGCCCAGGCGGCTGCAGCTCTGGGACACCAGCCACAGGGCACTGGGAGCCCGGAGTGCTGTCGGGGGCTTTTGTTCCCTGTTGCTGGGATATCTGCCTGCTCAGTCATCCGAGCTCTGAGCCGCAGGGTGGCTCTCGGTGCCACCCCCGTCGCCTGCCCTCCCTCCCTCACCCTGCCGCTGACAGCCTCTGGCCAAAGCCCTCAGCTCCCCCAGGGCCTGGACCACCATCTCCCTTTGCCTGGGCCTGGCTGGCCCTGTCTGTGAGTGAGTGGGTCCAGGGAGGGGGCTGGGCAGCCGAGAATGGAGAGAGAGGGGGAGAGAGAGAGAGAGAGAGAGAGAAAGAGAGAGAGAGAGCGTGCGCAGGGATGAGAGGTGGGGGATCTGATGACTTTCCTTGTTTGTTGAGCCGGCTGCTGGCCTGGGCCTTCACCCCCCACGGCCCCCTCCCCCAACTCCAGGCTCAGTTGATTATTACCCAGCCAAGAGCTAGCAACATAGCACTCATTCCTGGGGACCGTTTCTCGAAGCCCAGCTGCACAGGCTTAGGGTAGGGTGGGGCTGAGGGTCTCTGCTTTTTCGGTGCAGCTACAAATGACACTGCTCTAGGGTCAGGGGCATTGGAAATGGCTTGGGACTGTGGTCCTGTGGCCTGCCCGCTTTGGGTGCTTCAGGGAAGAGTCTGGGCATCCTTGGGGGGGGGGGCTCTGCCTCCAACTAGCCGTTGATGGTGATGGCTGAAGACTCTTAGGGCACTGCCTACCCAGCCTCAAATCCACCATCCTCCTGCCTTGTCCATTCTTAGGTGCTTAATCTTGTCCAAAGCCTGCTGGGGGACAGGGGTCCTGGGCTGGGACGGCAGGGCAGGTGGGTGGATAATGCCCGGCAGCAAGGCTGGGATGTTTACATGGTGGCCTGGGCCCCTTGGCTGCTCAGCGCCTGGTTCCAGAGACGTGGAACATGAAGCCAGTGTGGGTAGGCAGAGCCCCAGTGGAAGGCACCTGGCTCAGGTAATTGTCCCCCCAGGGAGGTTGGCTGACAGCGGGGGTTGGAGGTAGGAAACTGAGCAGAGGTTGAGGTGGGGGCTGGGACAGCAGCTTTAGGAAGGCCCCTTACCCCCTCCACCCTCCATTGGGACACACCTGGCCCTCACATGCTACCCCTTCCATTCCACCCTCCCCAAGCCAACTGCAAAAGGGCAGGACGTAGAGGCTGGCAGGGAGGCCACGTTCCAGTTTCCGTTTCTGACTCCCGGCCCCGACAAACCATCCCGGGGCAGGGCAGTGTCTAGGAATTCTAGGACTTGGGACAAGAATGTGCCTTCAGTTCATCGCTCTCCCCAAGGAGACTCTGTCCACGCAGAGTCTAGCCCTGGTCTTTGGCCTGGGCCTGCTGGATGAATGGCAGGTTATTTCCCCTTGAATCTCAGCCTCTGCACCCCTAAAGCCCTCCACCTCTGGACATTCTCCCTTCTCTCTCTCTCTCTGGAAGTCAAAGGAGGGGCAGTTGCGAGAACTGGGCTCCTTTGCAGGGCTCCCTTCTGGGGCCCTGGCCGCACCGAGCCTACTTGGCCTGCAGATTTGGGATATGAATCCAGTGCGGCGTGGGGAGCGAGGAGGGAATGGGGAGGGAGCGGCCGCCGCCCGTGCCTCCTCTACCTGCCAGGTGGGATCTGCGTGGCGGAAGTAGCAGAAGTTGTCCGTGATCCACTTGTAGATGGCCGACAGGGTGATCTTGGTGGCCTTGCTGGCCTGCATGGCCATGCAGATGAGCGTGGCATACGAGTAGGGAGGCTTCACGTGCGGGTTGGTGGCGTAGTCCACGTCGTCGGGGGGCGGGGCCTGCAGCCCCGGGGGCGCGCTCCGCGACGTGCACGACGACGTGGGCTTGCCCGGCGTGTGTGGCTGCCCCAGGCAGGCGGGGTCGGCCGCCAGGGGGGACCCGGGCGCCGCTGAACCTGGCACCTGGTGGTAGCCGTGGGGGTCGGTGCCCCCCGGGGGCAGGGCGGGGGCCTTGGCGTTGAGAATGGAGAATTCCTGCAGCCACTGCAGGCTGGTCAGGCTGTCATCCAGGGCGTCGGACTCCTCCAGGCCGCCCTCCGGCCCGGCCTCCTCCGCCGGCCCGGCTCCCGAGAGGCGCAGCCAGCTCTCCGCCATGTCTGCGGGGACTCTCCGAAGGGGCGGTCAGCATCCACGGGCTGAGCCGGGGGTGGCCCGCCGCGCTCTCTGGCCCGCTGAGTCCCGCAGCTCCAGTTACACGGCCTCCCGGACGCGCGCTTCCATCTCGCGACCCCGGGGGCGCCTCCTCCGAATAAGTATGTGGTGCCTGCGAGGACCACGGTGGGAGCTGAGCACTACCCCACCCCCGAGGGGACAGTGTGTGTACGGGGACGCCTCCTTTAACATCATCCCTGCAGCTGGGGAGGATCTTTTAGTGCCGAGGTCTGGGAAACAGAAGCAAGGCCCTGGGGTCCCACCCCCACCAGATCCGCCTCCCTCTTCCTTTCCTCTTCGAGGTTTTATTAGCCAAATAAAGGAAGAGGGTAGGGGCATCCGAGGCTATCCTTTTCTCCCGAAGAGCAGGAAATCAGGACCCCCTTCCTCCTCGCAACAAATGGAAATGGGGCGAGAAGTTTGGGAGGGCAGTACGACGGGGCGGGGGCGGGGGCGGTGGAGGTCCTCTGATCGTTGAAAAGGAATATTATGATAGGGGATCATTGGGAAGGAAGGGGACGGAACAGTAATGGGGGGCAGGAGGCGAGTTTCCCCCAGACTTCTCCGTTGTCAGTCTCTGGGCCCACCACTTCCGTCAAGGACGAATGAGAGAGCGGGTTGGTACCGTCGCCCACCCTTCCCCCTGGCCTGCAGCCCTCCCCATCCCTTACCTGGCTCAGAGCGCAGCCCGGGCCAGAGGAAGGTTCTGGAAGAAGTTGCTCCCACCCCCTGCGGCTCTCTGCCCCCAGCTCGGGGGCCCTGCCAGCGCCTCTTGCCGCCCCCCCGCCCGACGGCGCTTCTCTGAGCTACCGCGGCCCCGGGACCGGCATTAAGTAGCCGCTCCAAAGGCTTCTCCTGCTGCCATGGCGACGCTCCGCCCCCATAAACAGCTTCCGCCACTGCCATTGGCCAGCACGTCTCCAAGGAGACCGCGGGCACTTGCCACTCTCTCTGGCGGCAACTCTCTTCGAACCCCCTCCTTCTGCCGCCCTCTCCCGCGCCACCCAACCCCCTACCCGCCGCTACGTCCCGGCTCGGCTCATTCCCGCCCGAGGGCCCCGCGCTGGGGTCGGAGAAGCGCGCGGCCCGCGGCACCGGGAACCGCTATGGATCCGTTCGTTCTGGGGAACCACGACTCTCGCCCCCACCCCCTTCCTGTCCCGTACGCTTTGAGGCGTCGACTGCTCCTGGGACCGAGCCTGGGGTTGGGGGGCTAAGGCTGGGAGCGGGCTCAGGCTCGGGAACCGTATCCTTGAGGTTTTCTTTCCTCTCCGCTACGAGTGGCACTTTCTCATGTTTCTGCAGCCTTTCCCTCTCCCCCGACTCTTATGGTCTTTCTCTGGTGTCCCAGGCAGGTCTGACTTTCCGATGCCACCTGCCGCTTACATCCACAGAGGCGGCAGACACACCAAGGGGGTAGGGTAATCCAGTGTGTCCCAGTAAGCAGCTCCTTCCCCACCCGTATCCTCGAGGTTCCAGGAAGCTGACATTCCAGAGGCTTCTGCAGAAGCGCACTCACTCCTCTGGAGACAGCTGATGAAGCAGAGCCCGTGGGTAAAACTCTGAAGTCATGGACTTGTCAAATTCTCCTAGCGGGGTCATTTGCCCGATTAATTTCACCAACCTTTAAGTGACAGGGATTAAGAATAGAGGAACTCTGGGGACTGTGTGCCTCCCTCCTGTCACCAGCTTTCCTGCTCTTTAATTAATTATTGAGGAGCTGCAGGGTTGGACGTTCTCCGGTTTAAGGCGGCTGCAGAGGCAGTGGTGGGGGCTGGGTTGCTTACCCCGCCTCTGCCCAGGAGCTGGAGAGCTGGGGTCGGGGAGCCTGGTGCCCAGACCATGAAGAAGGCCCGGCTATGGCGCATCACTCCCCCACCAGCATGCCTTTCTCTAGCCCTTGCCTCTCCCACTCCTCCAACTCCAGATCCTCTTGAGTAAAAATATTAAAGAGTGCTGGCTAAAGTCAGAAACTTTCACAGATAAGCTCACTTTGCAGTTAGCTCTCCTTCCCTTGTAAACAGTTTTATTCATTTTTAAGAATCATGCAGCAATCCATAAATATTGCATTCTTGATGTCCCCACTGTAGTGTGACCACAAGTGTACTCCAGGGAGAGGGGTACACAGATGGCACAAGCAGTATACACATGCACACACCAGGTGTGCAGATCAAAGCAAAGTGAGCGACCAGCGTGCTAAACTCCAGGTGGGCAGGACCCTAACTCCCAGGTGAGCCGGCTTAGAGTGTGGTGGTCTGTGCCCAGGAGATGCCTCAGTGGGTGTAGAAATTCTGGTGGGATGGAGCTGGGCAGAAGGAAAAAAGGGCTCTGTGAGGAAGCCAGGATCACACCACCTGAAGGCAATAGGGAGAGCACAGGCCTAGTGCAGCAGGAAGGAGCCCTGGGTCTCCATAGTTAGGCTGTGCCCTGTGGGAGAAGCCAGGCCCCACCTCTTCTCTTTGGGTGAACTGTTGACGTGACTATGTGACTGTCTCCAGATGAAGGACTAGGGCAAAAGGGTTGGCCACTGACCTGTCCTCATCAGGCTGACTGAGGACCACTCCTTGGATGGAGTATTTCTGTGGGCCAGAGAGCTAAACAACAGCCAAGAGAAGGCAGGGGGAGGGAGGAAGAGGAGAAATAGTAACCGAGAAACAAAGGACATTTCTAACCTAGGTATGCCTTGGACATGGGACTGAGGCCTTGAGGAATCTTTCCGTGCTTCTCCCTAGGAGAGGACTGAGCACCTGCTTCGAGGAAGGACAGGGATCCTCAGGAAGGGGGTCCTGGCCACTGTGGCTACTGTTTACCTGAATCTCCTTCATCTCAGCTCCTTCCTCCCTCCTCCCAGGTAACACCACACTGTGAATACTACCTGCAGGGGACAGGACAGGAGGTGGTCTGTGTGCCACCACCCCAGGGTAAGGGAAGCTCCCTGTCGCCTGCTGCTTCTGGGCTCATATTTCAGGGAAATCAGGAAGTGGGGTTATTGCTCAGCTTATGCATCTTAACTATGAAAGGGGCGGGAAGAATGTAGGGGGAAGGAAAGAACATTAGGTGGGGCCTGAAATGGTAAAGCCTACTGCAGTATTTCAGAGAGGGTGGATGATGGGCTCCCCTCCATCAGGGCAGGATGTGAGCCACAACCACTAGGCAGTGAGACGGTCACTGCACTCCTGGCCTCTGCAGCCACACAGAAGCGAAGGACCCCCTGGGCACCAGGCTCTTTTTGAGGCTATCTGCCTTGGAAACAGCCTTGAAATTTTTTTTTTTTTTGAGACAGAGTTTCGATCTTTTCGATCTTGTTGCCCAGGCTGGTGTGCAGTGGCGCGATGTGGGCTCACAGCAACCTCTACCTCCTGAGTTCAAGCGATTCTCCTGCCTCAGCCTCCGGAGTAGCTGGGATTACAGGCGTGTGCCACCACGCCCAGCTAATTTTGTATTTTTAGTAGAGAAGGGATTTCTCCATGTTGTTCAGGCTGGTCTCAAACTCCCGACCTTAGGTGATCTGCCCGCCTTGGCCTCCCAAAGTGCTGGGATTACAGGCATGAGCCACCGTGCCTGGCCGAAAAGCTTTTAGGGTAACAATTCCAAACCCTAACACAAGTCCACCACAATGGGCATAGCCTATAAGGCTCTCCCACATTTCAACCTCACAAATAACAGTTGTTTCTAGCTTTGCTTTCCAAATAATCTCATGCCCTACTAAACAACCACCTTTTCCAAAGGCCAGCAGACAACACGTCTAAGAGCCACATGGAAGCCACTGATGACACACACGCTAAGGAAGGCGGAGCAGCCACCACCTCACAGTCCAGCCATGCTGTTTCAGCTCTTGCATTTGTGCCCTTGCACTGGACCGGGGCAGGGAGGGCACATGAACAGAACACTGTTCCTGAACTGCCAATCAGCATGTGACTGGCTCCATCTCCCCCTTCAGTAATTAGGTTCAGCAGCTCTGGAAGGCAAGGGAGGAACACATGGAGGATAGGGAGGGCCCTTGAGGTGAAGGCCCTGAGCCCTGATTCCAACCTCTGCTCCCAGCGCACTGCTGCTGGCCACATGCTGCTGCCTGAACTTAGCTCAAGGCTCTCCACCACTTCCTTTGGGGACCTGGGCACCAAACTGAGAATCACTGGTCCACATTTCTCTCAACCATTAACAAAAGGGGGTAGAGATGGGGGCAACAGGGACAAGAATGACACCTCCCAGGTGAGTGAGGATGAATTATGGTAATATATGACCACTCCTCACCCAGTGCTTGGCACACAGAGGTGGTCAACACTTGTGTTTCTTGAAATGTCACCTTAGGATGGAGTCGCAGGCCTCCCTGAATGCACCTGATCAGGAGAAATGCTCCTTAAGGGAAATCATCTTAACTGGGGGATTCTCAGATTCAAGGGCTCCTTCTTTTTTTTTTTTTTTTTGAGATGGAGTCTCGCTCTGTCGCCCAGGCTGGAGTGCAGTGGCATGATCTCGGCTCACTGCAAGCTCCACCTCCTGGGTTCAGGCCATTCTCCTGCCTCAGCCTCCCGAGTAGCTGGGACTACAGGCGCCTGCAACCACGCCTGGCTAATTTTTTGTATTTTTAGTAGACACGGGGTTTCACCGTGTTAGCCAGGATGGTCTCGATCTCCTGATCTTATGATCCACCCTCCTCGGCCTCCCAAAGTGCTGGGATTACAGGCGTGAGCCACTGCACCCAGCCAAGAGCTCCTTCTTAAGCAGACAGGCACGTGAGGCCCGGAAGATTGGCTCTGCCACCAGAAGGAAGGATTGTTTCCTTCAACCAACCTTTTGGTTGCTACCATTTCTTGTCCTTGAGAAAGGTGCTCCTAGTGCTTGTGGAGGGAAAAGCCACATCGGTGCAGTATGGCTCTCCCTTTTCACAGGAGCGGTCCTCCAGCCCTACCCCAAACTGCAGGTTTCCAATTGGTTATGATGTGCCAGAGACCAGGAAATGCCAGACGGATGTTTGTAACAAAGCTGCCAAAACTCTAAGCCTTCTTGTTCTACCCCCTAAGGAGAAAAAAAGGTGTGTAAGAAATTAGCCCATGGACCCCAAGCTCCACCTGAACATCAAGATACAGTGGGGACATTCCAGAGTCCCTGCAAAGGGTCTCGTGAGCTGCAGTTCATTGAGTGGCTTCAGGTCACAGGGAGAAAGGAGGGCTCCAGTTCCCTCTGAGAGGTGAGGGATTGTGGTTACAGGTTGTAACAGCTGTCACAGGAGGGTGAAAAGTCTCCAGCATCTTGCTGAAGATGCCCAGTAGGCAGCAGCTGAGTGAGGATGGATGGAATGCAGGGCAGGAGGGGAGCCCAAGTGCAGAGGCCGGGGCTCAGACAGCCAAAGGGCCCCACACACAGGGCCTCGTCTCAGAGTCCTCCAGGCTGCTGGATGACAAGCGCCGGCGCTGGGCGTTCCGACTGACGGCATTGTCATCAGCCTGCCAGGCACCTGGGGAAGAGAAAATGAACATTACAGGAGCCAGACCTTTGGCCAAATCCAGATGGTGTCTCCAGCAGGGCAGCCCAGGAGCCGGTACGGAAAGAGCAGGATGCGTGTCACCTGAGACTCCGACGAGGGTGCGAGCTACAGCACTCGTGTGAGAACAGAGAGAAGCAGGTGCTGACAGATGCAGAGCCTGCTCCTGCCCCCTGGGCTAGGTACAGTCACTGCCACTGTGGCTCCCGGACAGGGAGGGACCTGAAAGATGTTCCTTGTTTTGTGAACTTACCCTGGGATCCACTTTTGTATTTTAATTACTTGGTTTTAAAGTTTGCCTATATGTTACAATAGACAGGAAAAGGAAATTGGGCCTCACTGAGCTATTTTCATCGGGGCAGGAAGAGGTGGGGGGAAGTGAGAAGACTGTTCTTCTGGCCGAAGTGTTAATGTTTTCTGTGGGGGCCCCGGTGGGGCAGGAAAGGACTGGCCACCCAGCAGGGTTCCTGGGATGGAAGGCTGCCTGGAGGGAGGATAGTGTGAGGCTCCAGTCCCCGTCACCTGCCGTTTTCCTCTCCTCCTGCACCTACGCAGCTGTTGAGATTTGCTACTAGTTGGTGCCATGGGCCCAGCAGACACCAGCCTGAGAGCCTCGGGGTCCCACAGATACCAGCACTAAACGCATCCTCTCCCCAAATCTGCTGCTTTCCCCACATAAGGAGTGCCAGCGCCTATCTGGAAACCCATTCTTGGTGCTTCTCTTTCCTTTGTGCTCTGGATCCAATCCTCTACAACCTCCTGTGGGCTCACTTCCTAGCTGTGTTGTGACTCCATCTGTAGTCACACTAACCTGGGCTCCACTCCTAGCTTACAATGGTGTGATCTTGGGCACATCAATTTACTGTGGGCCTTGGTTTTCTCATCCATCAGATGGGAGAGGAGTACTGACCTCACAGGCTTGCTGTGAGGACTAGATGAGGGAATGCGAGTGTTGGTGAGTATCTGACTCCTAGAATAGCCTGTGCTCAGGCTCCTCCAGGCCATCTCGCCTCTCCCCTGGCAGTCCTCTTCATCTGCCCACAGATGAGCTCGCTCCCTCCAGTGCCCTCCCTCCAGTGAGGCTAGAGCGCTCCTGCCTTGGGTCTCGGCCGCCTCCACTCTCAGGGCCCCCTGGCTCCCTGGGGTAGGGAAGGCATATCGTCCTCTGGACCCTGTGGGCCTCCCAAGCCATGTCTCCCAGTGCCCTCCCCTCACGAGGCATCTCTGGCCGGGGGAGGCCCAGTGTGCTCCTAAGTGCTCCCTGCAGCCTGACCTACTGCTCCATGCACGCCTCATATGGCAGAAACCGCTAGGTCCTGGAGCTCCTCCATGGGACGAAGCTCCTCCTGGGCAGGGGCCATGACTTCTCCACTGTTGCAGTCCAGAGCCCAGCACAACACCTGACCCATAGGAGGACCTGTTCAGTGGACAAGGCTGACCAACTGTAGAGTGTGGCTGTGAGGTTGAGAGAGGCCACTCACAAGTGTCCAGGGTCAGCCTCAGGCCAGCCCAGGACATGAAACCCTTTAATGGCACGTAGAGTCAGCAGGTATAAATGGCTTATTTCCATCAATGCCTTGGTGTGCTAATTCACCTCAGGCTCTAGTAACAGTCTCTCGTGCTTGACCCCAGGGGAACAGTGAGAACAGGAGAGTCTTGGTCTCTCTCTCACATCCAATCTGAATTTGGGATCTTTACTCCCTGGGGGTGGGTACTGGAGCCTGGGACATGAGTCAAGGTGTTTTTTTTCACCTCTAACGGTGGCACTATGTGTCTAAGTGTGGCAGGATAAATATAAGGCAATATTAATATTGCCTTTAAAGTGAGGAACCCAAAATAAAATGAGCTGTTTGTTCATTTATATAATTTGGTAGATCTCATACCTATTCCTCAATGTTTATGGGGCAGGACTCCGGAGCTGCGGCTGTTCAGTAGGAAAGACCAAAAGCAAATGGTAAACAAGAGAGAAGACACACATGCATGCACAAATAAAAACAGCAGCACCACCACCACCACCACCGCCGCCACCACTAGCAAGCCATGGAATGCTGGGCCAGAGAGGCTGCCCAGAGAGCTGTCCTGACTCTGAATTCACAGGAGTCCTTGCTACAAACTCCAGCCTTCTATACTATAGAAGCCTTAGCTAGGGCAGAACATCAGTTACTTGTGGAAGACTCAAGAATCAGATCTGAACTCTGCTCTCCTGGCCTCTTGGTATGCCCTGTGGTGAGGGAGATCCTGCAGCAAGCGGGGGGCACCTTCCCCTGGCAAGGACCCTGAGGGGCCCAGGGCAAAGCCCTGCTGCTGCTCTCTCCTCAGCCTCATTCCCACAGTAAGCCTGGCTGCGGAAAGTCAGTGTGGGTGCTGAGGGGCCTTCCAGAGCAGGTGCCGCCATTTTGTCTGGCTGAATCCAGGCCCCTCCAGCCAAAAAATGGAGCATAGAGATTTAAAATCCTTAGAGGGAAATGGATAAACGTGCTTTCCGTTCATGTCTCGGTTTTTGGGATATCAAAAATGGGAGTATGAAGAGACCTCTAGAGGTAGATTTTGGGAGTACATTCAGGAAAATTTCACAAGCCCCTTTCCTGCCTCTACGAAGCCACTTATTAAATATAAGGACTGTAATAGTTCAACTGTCTTTGTAGAGTTGCTCTCCAGGGGAAGGAGAAACTTAGTTTGAAATTTTCCTTAGTGCCCACAAAGTGCAAGTAGCATCTTAGTCTTGGGTTTTGAGGCCTCTCAAAAAGAGGAGAGAATTCAATTTCAGGTGTCCACAAACCTTTTTAGATTTCACTGGATATGCTCATTCCAGTGGAATGCAGTCATTTAAAAATCATATTGGTATTTCCACTAAAAAGACCCAAATTATCTTTGCCTTTTTTTTTTTTTTTTTTTTTGAGACAGTCTTGCTCTGTCGCCCAGGCTGGAGTGCAGTGATGTAACCTCGGCTCACTGCAAGCTCCGCCTCCCAGGTTCGCCTCCAGAGTAGCTGGGACTACAGGCACTCGCCACCACGCCCGGCTAATTTTTTTGTATTTTTGGTAGAGACGAGGTTTCACCATGTTAGCCAGGATGGTCTCGATCTCCTGACCTTGTGATCTGCCCATCTCGGCCTTCCAAAGTGCTGGGATTACAGGTGTGAGCCAACGCACCCGGCGTTTTTTTGTTTTTTGTTTTTAAGATGGAGTCTCACTCCATCTCAGCCTCCCAGGCTGGAGTGCAGTGGTGTGATCTTGACTCATTGCAACCTCCGGTTCCCTGGCTCAATCGATCCTCCTGCCTCAGCCTCTCGAGTTATCTGGGACCACAGGCGTACGCCACCAAGCCTGGCTAATTTTTGCATTTTCTGTAGAGACAGGGTTTCACTGCATTGCCCAGGCTGGTCTCCAGCTCCTGGGCTCAAGTGATCACTGGCCTCAGCCTCTCAAAATGCTGGGATTACAGGCGTGAGCCACTGCGCCTGGCCTATCTTTGCCTTTTTCCATCACTGACTACCCCAGGGCCTTCATCAACTATCACTTGCCAAGATGACTTTCCTGCCACCTGTGTAACAGTCCATCAAACTCCTCGGAGCCACATCTGCTTAGCGTGGTCTCGCGATTCTAGTCTTGCTACCACCTGTCACTCTTCCTTTATTCCTTTCAGAAGCAATCTCAGAACACACCACTCCCCAGTGAAAAACCAAAAATCCACCGTTGGTCTTGGGGCCCAGGAATACCCAGAAGCTTCTTAGGGGGAGAGGGCTAGAATGACAAAAGTGCCTCTAAGCCCCTCACCAGTGTTACCAGAGTGGTGAGGATGGGAACCAACAAGGTTCTCAGTCCTTGCCACCAGCCAGGTCTCCTGGCAGAGCCCGTGAGCAAGGTGCAGGGCACAGGGACAACATGGGATGCACCCTGGGCTCCATTTCCCACTGGCCCTACATGAAGGGAGTGGCACCCGCTTGAAGAGGGAAATAGACTCAAGCAGAGACTAGGTGCATGTGCAGCTGTCCTGACAGGAGAGAGCTGGCCACAGGAGCAACGAGGCGCCAAGACAGCCAGCGGTATCTCAGCCCTAGGATAGAAAGCTGAACTTACAGCTAAGTGTGAAGAGGCCTATTTATTCCACGGGACCTACCAAAGTGGATATTCCTGTCTGTAACCTAGCAGACACTTCCAGAGAGTTCTCCAGCAAATTTGCTACCAGTGTGATGCTAACAGTGGAACCAGAGACACATTTTGCCTAGAGAGATGTGCTTTTCTCTCTCAAGTAAAAAGGGAACCAGAGGTTTTGAGACATCACTTTCACCCAACTACTGACCAAGGATGCCAATTAAAAACAAATCATGGCCGGGCACAGTGGCTAACACCTGTAATCTCAGCACTTTGGGGGGCCGAGGTGGGCGATCACCTGAGGTCAGGAGTTCGAGACCACCCTGACCAACATGGTGAAACCCCGTCTCTGCTAAAAATACAAAAATTAGCTGGGCGTGGTGGCATGCGCCTGTAATCCCAGCTACTCGGGAGGCTGAGGCAGACAAATCACTTGAACCCAGGAGGTGGAGGTTGCAGTGAGCCGAGATCATGCCACTGCACTCCAGGCTGGGCGACAGAGCGAGACTCTGTCTCAAAACAAAAACAAAAACAAAAACAAAAAAACCCAAATCCTTTACATTGTCCTTGCCACAGAAGCATTCCCATTTTTACTGAACATAAATTAATATAGTCTCACACATATTTTTTTTTCTTGGAAAATCTTAGTATATTGAATACAGCCCCTTATCTTGAGGCCTCTAGTGAGGACAGTGCCTATACCTGAGGCCCTCTCCCAAGAGCTATCACAGGCATTTGATTGCATGTCTGGCACAAACTGTGAGCCCACCATAATCTCTAAATAGCTGGCTCCACAAGTCACCCTAAGGAACCCCAGGGCTTCTCTCTTCCTCCCAGTCCTCACTCTCCTCCCGTGATCCCATGGAGTAACTATCAACAAGCAGGTTAGCTGGGGGGAGTCAGGAAGAGGAGGAGTAAGCTCAGTTTCCACTAGCACTGTTGGCTAAAACAACTCCCAGCAGCTCCCTCTGCCAAAAAAATAGGGGTGGGTAAGGGAGTCCCTTGAGGGAGGCAGGAACCTAAATTTCTCTCCTAAAGCCAAGTAAGGGGTTGACCAGGGTAGAGCTGCCTCAGACACGGGGCACAGCTAAGGCAGAGACATCATCTTCACCCAGCTACTGACGGAGGATGCCAATTAAAACCAAATCCTTTCCATAGCCCTTGCCACAGAAGCAGTCCCGCTTTTGTAAAGCAGAAATTAATACAGTCTCACAAATATTTTTTCTCATAAGATCTTAGTACCCTGGATACAGGCCCTTGCCCATGAGGAATGGGAGCCTTGCTCACAGCCCCAAGCGAGCGCCTCCCAGGTGTGTGCGTGCCCAGCAAGCTTGGACAGGGTGAAGCATTGGCAGGGAGGACAGTGCTGGCACGGAGTGAACATGAACTTTCATACCAAGTCTAGAGAACATACATGAGTTTAGAAAATAAACAAACCAGACAGACAGATTTACATTTGGCAAAATGATGTGAAACACAAATGGACAGATGGAAGCTAAGCCAGCAGTGGGAAGGCAGGGAGTGAAGCAGCCCCTGGGCCCCAGCAGCTCCAGTCCAGGCCTAACGGGCAGGAGGCTGGCCCCGTGGTCAACGCTCCCTCCTCCACGCTCAGGCAGGAAGGGGGTCTTCCCTGGGCCTGTGCAGGAGAAGCAGGGGAACCAATACTGCCTCTTTTGGTCTCACTGAAGATGAAGAGGCCTGGGCAGTGTCTTTAGAACAAACTAAATAGAAAATGACTCAAGAAAGCCCTCTGAAGGGCTGGAGAAAGTATCTCTAGAGAATTCCAGCTTCCCCTGCCATAAGCTTGTGTGGGGCCAGAGCGTGCTTGGACTGTGTCTTGCACAGGCTGATGGAGAGTGGCAACCACAGAGGTCGTGTGGCTCCAACGCCTCCAGCCACGTCGCTGAGCGAGTAAAGCACTGGACCCGTGATGTGGCTGTTCTGAAGGTGAAGTGAGTCTTCGTTCAGGGCATGTTTAAGAGGATTCAAACACCACGATCTGAAGGACAATTTCTGTCGTGAAACCCGGAGGGGACATTTGACTGAGTCTGCTTGGGCAAGATGTGGATTTTAGAAAAACAGTTTTTGGAGCCTTTGAACGGGCACATTAACTAAAAAGGCACTCGGTGCTCAAAGTGTGATTAATGTGATCCTGTGTAAGGCATTACCTAGATTCGGTTTAGCATCATGAGGAGGAATAAGGGGCACACTGACAACCTGATCACCTGTGAAGTTACAGCTCCAGGGAGCATAGAGGAGCCCTAACTTGACCTCTCTGTTGGGATCCAAATCCGGTAGTATGTACAATGCAACTGGTAACCCAAAGCTCACTGGATCACAGAGCCATTCCCTAGCCTCTAAAATGCTGGCTTTCACATTCCTCTCTGATCCTAGCTGAAACACATTTCTTCTGAGGAGCTATAGCTTCACTTTTAAAGGGCACAGGCAATCCTTCCAAGACCTTCGTAGAGAGGTGGTGTCTGTCTGCTCAGACTTCCTGTTGATGAAAACAAGATTGGGCCACCTGACATGGTACCTGCAAGGCCGTGATGTGGGGTGGAGAGTGGTTAGGCCAAATCGTTAAGTTTCGTTTCTTTCTTCCTATCCTAATACTCTCACTCAGAGCAAGCCTGGCTCATTGCAAAAAGCTCGAGGCCTCTCCCAGGCCTTCTTACTTCCTTCAGCAGCTGGTCTCCAGCACTAGCACAGCCCAGGCCTTCCTGGCAGGAACTGCAGGGCAGGAGATGGGTGTACCAGGGTGAGAGCAGGGGTAAGAGCACAGGGATCGTCTCCCACCAAGTTCATGTTCAGCAGACTGCCACTCACCAGGTAAGCAGACCTCAGAGCACAGCTTATTGTCCAGTGCTTTCACGCTTGTGATGTCAAAGTCATTGTTATTGTCACACTCCATACCTAGAAATGCGCATGTCCTCTGGCCTGTAACGGAGTTAATGCAGTTAGAGAGGGGCTGGCTGTGTTTTTCTCTGCATTGCTGTCCTTAAAATAAAAATCTTAAGGATGGAGACAAAAAAAAAAAAAAAATCAAATCGTATGTTAAAAAAAGACAATAATTAAGTGGATAAAGAGTGGACAAGAAAGGAATCACGTTGTGTGGGCATGTCTGTGTTCTCGTACTATCCTGCTGTTTCCCTAGAGCCCTTTCCGTCTGCTGTTCCCTAACAAGTCAGATCACTGAGGAGGGCTGTGGGACACAGGCTCAACAGAGAACACTAGAGCGAGCAGAGCTGGGCAGAGGCCAGGCTGGTGAGGCTGCGACCAACCAGCAGAAGCTAGGGAGGGCCAGTGGGAAGGTCATCCTGCTCATGCCTGCATCTGCCTTGGGTGCGAGCTGGGTGTGTTTAGGACCACATGGCTCTGCAAAATAAGTACATGAAACAACAACTAAAGGTCTTAGGGTCCATAATTTTGCATATCAAATCACAATGACTACATTCACAAAATTATGATTTCCTTTCTTATGAGACCTGAGTTGTTATTTTCAGCGTGTTTTAAGTGGCTAACCAGAAATCTACAGACATGTAAGAAGGGAAGGGAAAAGTTTTAAAAGTTGTTTTTTATCAAGCTCCCCTCTTTTTTTCTTAGTGAAACAGAGAGAAGAAAACAAATCCATTCCACGGGCTAGGGAATGTCAGGTGAAACAACCTGGCCACACTGCACTTCTTAGAAGCAAATATTCTACGGGAGAAGCAATCACAAGGGGTAACTCTAGAGCCTCAAGCACTGAAGTCATCAGCTGAGCTGGTGACACTCCAAACCCCCTTGGGCTAGGGTGCAAGAGCTGACAGAGGCAGCCTTGGTGACCACCTTCTCCTTCAAGCTCCTTGGCCAGGCGGGAGCTGTCAGGTCCACATGCATACCTCCAACACTTCCCAAGCGATGGCCAGCGCTAAAGCAGAAGCAATAGGATGACATCTGCTGGCGCGTCTGCATCCAGGCCGGGCATACGTGTGCTCTGGAGGTGCCCCTGAGGGAGGTGCCTCAGAGCAGCAGGAGGAAGAGCCTGGCTCGTGGAACACATAGTGTTCCCTGCTTGGGGGAGACTTTCCTGCCCCCCTTCTTCCTCCTATGTCCTTGCTCTGTGGGCCATTCCTTCTCTTCTAGCCTTACTGGAAACAACATTCTTCCAACTGAAGATGTAACTGAGGCCTGAATTATGGTAAAGGAAGATTCTTACAACAGCCTTCAAAATACTTGCCTAAGCTGAGCTCCTGAAGAAACTTGGACCTGTTTCCTTGACCACGCCTTTAATATGCCTGCCGGCTCCTGAGAGTCTTCTTTTACAGTAATGTCGGCCATATTCCTAACTAAAGCAAGACCTGACCAGCTGCCAAATAGTCCTCCCCCTCCCCCAAGTGGAAGAAATGGCTACTGCTGTTCAACACTGAGAATGCCAGAACAGCTCTGTGGGGCTCCACCAAAAATCTGCAGCAGGGAGGCTGATGATGGGAGCTGCTTAGAGAGCTTCCGAATCTACTTCAGGTAAATATGGGCCTGTATGTATCTCCTGCAGCACCCGCACCTGACATCCATTGCTCTGAGGCCCAGAAAGAGCTGAGGAGGTCATAGACATCATCAATGCCCTGCTTGCTTTGATGTACCATTAAGAAGACGATCTTTCCTCTAACAGCCCCATACAACTGAGCAGTGCCACCAAGTCATACTGGTACCCTTTTCTTTACCCCTTAAAGAATACCCAGGAAAGAAAGATAACTAAAGGAAGTAAAGAACCAGATCTTTTACCATCTTCCTGCATGGGTGATCCATCCTCTTCCTCTATAACATCATTTCCCTAGGACAGAAGGAAGGCCCTGTGAGTCTATGAAGTGGCAAAATGAGTAAACTGATTGGCTGAAGACAGAACTAATCATCCTAATGGTATCTAACTCCAGGGCCTACGTTAATAGCATATATTTCCATCTGTGTTTAATATGCCTCAGAGGCTGAGGCAGATCTTGCTTGGTGAGGCACCATCTGCCTATAGGGATTAGATCCGAACCACATTACCCATATATGCTCAGAATGGTCTGTCAGGAACACCCTTGTTAATAGTTTAGCTGATACTGTTTCTCTAAGGTGGAAGTAAAAATTACTAAATGAAAGAGCAAATTGTGAGATCATAAGACTTTCAGAAATCCCTTAAGATCCCAAACCCCATCCTGATCCTCCATTCAGAGGAGCTGGCTCAAAAAGAGTTCTAGGGCTGTCACTGTGAGCCAGCGTTCCACAGCACACCACGGTCAGGGCACGTCTCACACTGAACTGTGGTCCTGTCTGCCTGCTAGACTGGGCTCCTAGATGGGTGCAGTGGGCTGGGTGTAGGCAGAAACCTCACCACACAGGTCTGTATAGGTCTGTATGTGCCCCAGCACTAGTAGAGCACCTGTGTCACAGTCCCCCATGTAAATACTAGCGGAATGAAGGACAATATATTCTCAAGGCCAGGGGCTGGCCAGAAAAGTTCCCTCTTGAACTCACTCCACGCCAGTGACCCTGCGAACCAGTGGCCCCACTCACTGGACAGTCCATAGGCCTGGGAGCAGCTGCTCTCATCTCTACCCACATTCCACTTCTCACTGATCTAGGCATGTCCCCTACGAAGGGCTTCGTCAGCACAGTCTCCTGGCCCTGGTTCTTATTGGCATCCCCAGCCAAGGCCAGCACTCCTCTGGCTGTGGGAAGGGGCACCACTCCGTGCTGTTGGGGTTACCTCTGCATCCTGCTCTCCAGCTGGGAGGCCAGCAAAGTTGCTGTCTGGAGACTCCGCTGGCAGCCCCTGCAGAAGAGCACAGTTTTTACAGGCTCTTCCATCAAGCTCTCGTGACAGCAAACCCAAACCTTCTTCAGAACAAAATTGGTGTCAAATAGGAGGGTCAGACCTAAGGGAATGCCTTGTTTTCTGCAGCACTCCTGGCATTTTGGGGGCTTTGCAGTCATGCATGGCAGACCTTTGGTTATGCTACTTTGGACATGTGTGCAAAGAACAGAGAAGCCAGGGCAGTTCCCGTCCCTTCCCTTACCTCTCCTTCTTCTGAGGGGGCCCTGCTGGCAGGCTGGGGGGAAGAGAGAGCCTCTCCCTCCTCTTCAGTGCCAGGGGCGATGTAGGAGCCAGACATGGAGGAGACGGTGTCAGTGCTGATCTGGGAGGATGCCATAGACATGACAGACTGGGCCAAGCTGCTGCTGGCAGGGCCTTTGGAGACAGGGGATGGGGAAAGGAGCCTGGAGGTCAGGCAGGGCTTCTGCAAGCTTTCTGGGGAGCAGAGCCCTCTCCCTGCATTCAGGCATTGAGGAGTGAAGTGGCCGTATCTTGCCCTCCCCTAAAAGTGGTTTTAGGTTTACGGTTTTCCAAAATTCTGCTCCTTTATATTTTAGAGCTCAGAACCCAGCCTTGGGGACAAGACATTTGCTTTTCTCTGTCATAATGCTAAAGGAAACCTTATTACAGCAGGACTGGGGCTGAGAGAATTGACACTGCCCTAGCTACAGGCAAGCCCGGTATCCCATGGTAGGAAAGCAAGTCCTCTTCCCTCTCAAGCCAGGGCCTACTTATCATGCAGCACAGGTACTAGCCACTTCCATGTCCCTTCCCAGAGGAAACGCCACGACACTGTGGGCTGGGTAAGAGGGAAGGACATGCAGCCACTCCCCGCTGCTTATGTACCTTCTGGGGAGGAAATAGTGGATGACAGAGGCGTCCCTGTGCAAGACGACTGGTCAATAGCTCCAGATGACGACAAGGTGAGATTCTCGCTTTCTGGAGTCACACCACATTCCTGGGGGTTGTGGGGGGACACAACAGGACATGGAGCAAGCGCCAGTCACCTGTGCTGGAGGAAGGGGTCAGGGCGGAGGTCTGGGTAGAGATGAGGAGGAAAGGCGACACTGGGAGGGACTGAGTGGCATGCAGAGGCCGCAGCTTCTCTCTTCCGTCCTCACTTCTCAGCCCAAGCCTGGAATGACTGCCTCCCAGGGGAGGCGCACACTTCAGTCAACACCTCCTGCCCAGGGCACAGCATCTGCTGCGGCCATACAAAGACTGCAGCTCGGGTGACACAGGTCACCCTGCAGCTGTGACATGGGGACACCCCAGGTTTCCCCAGGATTATGATCAGCTTTCCTTCTGTGGCAAAAGCATACAAAGCCAGCAGAGGCCTTCCTGCCTGCAGGGTATCTCCACACAGACCCCAGTTAACT